>NC_060119.1:13576418-14185307 GCF_021461395.2 Schistocerca americana | reverse complement strand
CAATAAGGAGATCCAAGGGATACAGTAAACCTGAAGTGAAGCATCAGAATCTATAACTAGTGTCACAGGAATGGTTCAAAACATAGTCAGTAAGAAGAGTCAGTCTTCTTGTACTTAAGTCGGCATTGTGCCTTTTGAATTTAATTACGATGCAATTTCTGTGTTTCATCGTCAATAAGAAGGTCAGAGGGATACAGTAAACCTGAAGTGAAACACCGGAATCTATAACTAGTGTCACATGAATGGTTCAAAGCATAGTCAGAAAGAAGAGTCAGTCTTCTTGTACTTATGTCGCTATTGTGCCTTTTGTATTTACTTTCGATGCAATTTCTGTGTTGCATCGTTAATAAGAAGGTCCAAGGGATACAATAAACCTGGAGTGAAGCATCGGAATCTATAACTAGTGTCACATGAATGGTTCAAAACATAGACAGTAAGAAGAGTCAGTCTTATTGTACTTAATTCGGCATTGTGCCTTTTGTATTTAATTCCGATGCAATTTCTGTGTTTCATCGTCAATAAGAAGGTCCAAGGGATACAGCAAACCTGGAGTGTAGCATAGTAATCTATAACTAGTCTCACATGAATTGTTCAAAACATAGACAGTAAGAAGAGTCAGTCTTCTTGTACTTAATTCGGCATTGTGCCTTTTGTATCTAATTCCGACGCAATTTCTGTGTTTCATCGTCAATAACATGGTCAGAGGGATACAGTAAACCTCAAGTGAAGCATCAGAATCTATTATTAGTGTCACAGGAATGGTTCAAAACATAGTCAGTGAGAAGAGTCAGTCTTCTTGTACTTAAGTCGGCAATTTGCCTTTTGTATTTAATTCCGATGCAATTTCTGTGTTTCATCGTCAATAAGAAGGTCGAAGAGATACAGTAAACCTGCAGTGAAACATTGAAATCTATAACTAGTGTCACAGGAATGGTCAAAACATAGACAGTAAGAAGAGTCAGTAGTCTTGTACTTAAGTCGGCATTGTGCCTTTTGTATTTAATTCCGATGCAATTTCTGTGTTCCATTGTCAACAAGGAGGTCCAAGGGATACAGTAAACCAGGAGTGAAGCATCGAAATCTATAACTAGTGTCACAGGATTGGTTCAAACATAGTCAGTAAGAAGAGTCAGTCTTCTTGTACTTAAGTCAGCAATGTGCCTTTTGTATTTAATTCCGATGCAATTTTTGTGTTTCATCCTCAATACGAAGGTCCAAGGGATACAGTAAACCTGAAGTGAAGCACCGGAATCTATAACTAGTGTTACAGGAATGGTTCAAAACATAGTCAGTAAGAAGAGTCAGTCTTCTTGTACTTAAGTCGGCATTGTGCCTTTTGTATTTATTTCCTATGCAATTTCGGTGTTTCATTGTCAAAAAGAAGGTCCAAAGGATACAGTAAACCAGAAGTGAAGCACCGGAATCTATAACTAGTGTCACATGAATGGTTTAAAGCATAGTCAGTAAGAAGAGTCAGTCTTCTTGTACTCAAGTCGCCATTGTGCCTTTTGTATTTAATTCCGATGCAATTTCTGAGTTTCATTGTCAATAAGAAGGTCCAAGGGAGACAGTAAACCTGGAGTGAGGCATCGAAATCTATAACTAGTGTCACATAAATGGTTCAAAACATAGACAGTAAGAAGAGTCAGTCTTCTTGTACTTAATTCGGAATTGTCCCTTTTGTATTTCCGATGCAATTTCTGTGTTTCATCGTCAATAAGATTGTCAGAGGGATACAGTAAACCTGAAGTGAGGCATCGGAATATATAACTAGTGTCACAGGAATGGTTCAAAACATAGTCAGTAAGAAGAGTGAGTCTTCTGGTACTTAAGTCCTCATTGTGCCTTTTGTATTTAATTCCGATGCAATTTCTGTGTTTCATCGTCAATAAAAAGGTCAAAGAGATACAGTAAACCTGGAGTGAAGCATCGGAATCTATAACTAGTGTCACAGGAATGGAGCAAACATATACAGTGAAAAGAGTCAGTCTTCTTGTACTTAAGTCGGCATTGTCCCTTTTGTATTTAATTCCGATGCAATTCCTGTGTTTCATCGTCAATAAGAAGGTCAGAGGGATACAGTAAACATGAAGTGAAGCATCGGAATCTAAAACTAGTGTCACATGAATGGTTCAAATCATAGACAGTAGGAAGAGTCAGTCTTCTTGTACTTAAGTCGGCATTGTGCCTTCTCTATTTAATTCCGATGCAATTGCTGTGTTTCATCGTCAATTAGAAGGTCAGAGGGATACAGTAAACCTGAAGTGAAACACCGGAATCTATAACTAGTGTCACATGAATGCTTCAAAGCATAGTCAGTAAAAAGAGTCAGTGTTCTTGTACTTATGTCGCTATTGTGCCTTTTGTACTTATTTCCGATGCAATTTCTGTGTTTCATCGTCAACAAGAAGGTCCAAGGGATACAGTAAACCTGAAGTGAAGTATCGGAATCTATAACTAGTGTCACAGGAGTGGTTCAAAACATAGACAGTAGGAAGAGTCAGTCTTCTTGTACTTAAGTCTGCGTTGTGCCTTTTCTATTTAATTCCGATGCAATTTCTGTGTGTCATCGTCAATAGGAAGGTCCAAGGGATACAGTAAACCGGGGGTGAAGCATCGGAATCTATAACTAGTGACACAGGAATGGTTCAAATCATAGACAGTAGAAAGAGTCAGTCTACTTGTACATAAGTCGGCATTGTGCCTTTTGTATTTAATTCCGATGCAATTTCTGTGTTTCATCGTCAATAAGGAGGTCAGAGGGATACGGTAGACCTGAAGTGAAGAATCGGAATCTATAACTAGTGTCACAGGAATGGTTCAAAGCATAGACAGTTTGAAGAGTCAGTCTTATTGTACTTAAGTCGGCATTGTGCCTTTTGTATTTAATTCCGATGTAATTTCTGTGTTTCATCGTCAATAAGTGGGTCCAAGGGATCCAGGAAACTTGGAGTGAAGCACCGGAATATATAACTAGTGTCACAGGAATGGTTCAAAACATAGTCAGTAAGAAGAGTCAGTCTTCTTGTACTTAAGTCGCCATTGTGCCTTTTGTATTAAATTCCAATGCAATTTCTGTGTTTCATCGTAAATAAGAAGGTCCAAGGTATACACTAAACCTGAAGTGAAGCATCGGAATCTATAACTAGTGTCACAGGAATGGTTCGAACATAGACAGTGAGAAGAGTCAGTCTTCCTGTACTTAAGTTGGCATTGTGCCTTTTGTATTTAATTCCGATGCAATTTCTGTGTTTCATCGTCAATAAGAAGGTCAGACGGATACAGTAAACCCGAAGTGAAACCTCAGAATCTAAAACAAGTGTCACAGGAATGGTTCAAATCATAGACAGTAGGAAGAGTCAGTCTTCTTGTACTTAAGTCGGCATTGTGCCTTTTGTATTTAATTCCGATGCAATTTCTGTTTTTCGTCGTCAATAAGTAGGTCCAAGGGATCCAGGAAACCTGGAGTGAAGCACCGGAATATATAACTAGTGTCACAGGAATGGTTCAAAGCATAGTCAGTAAGAAGAGTCAGTCTTTTGGTACTTAAGTCGCCATTGTGCCTTTTGTATTAAATTCCGATGCAATTCCTGTGTCTCATCGTAAATAAGGAGGTCCAAGGGATACAGTAAACCTGGAGTGAATCATCGGAATCTATAACTAGTGTCACAGGAATGGTGCAAATCATAGACAGTAAGAAGAGTCAGTCTTCTTGTACTTAAGTCGGCATTGTCTCTTTTGTATATAATTCCGTTGCAATTTCTGTGTTTCATCGTCAATAGGAAGGTCAGAGGGATACAGTAAACCTGAAGTGAAGCATCGGAATCTATAACTAGTGTCACAGGAATGGTAAAAACATAGAAAGTAAGAAGAGTCAGTCTTCTTGTACTAAAGTCGGCATTGTGCCTTCTCTATTTAATTCCGATGCAATTGCTGTGTTTCATCGTCAATAAGAAGGTCCAAGGGATACAGTAAACCTGAAGTGAAGCAATGGAATCTATAACTAGTGTCACAGGAATAGTTCAAAGCATAGTCAGTAAGAGGTGTCAGTGTTCTTGTACTTAAGTCGGAATTGTGCCTTTCGTATTTAATTCCGATGCAATTTCTGTGTTTCATCGTCAATAAGAAGGTCCAAGGGATACAGTATACCTAGAGTGAAGCATCGGAATCAATTACAAGTGTCACAAGAATGGTTCAAAGCATAGACAGTAAGAAGAGTAAGTCTTCTTGTACTTAATTCGGCATTGTGCATTTTGTATTTAATTCCGACGCAATTTCTGTGTTTCATCCTCAATAAGAACGTCTGAGGGATACAGTACATCTAAAGTGAAGAATCGGAATCTATAACTAGTGTCACAGGAATGGTTCAAATCATAGACAGTAGGAAGAGTCAGTCTTATTGTACTTAAGTCGGCACTGTGCCTATTGTATTTTATTCCGATGCAATTTCTGTGTTTCATCGTAAATAAGAAGGTCTGAGGGATACAGTAAACCTGAAGTGAAGCATCGGAATCTATAACTAGTGTCACAGGAATGGATCAAACGTAGACAGTGAAAAGAGTCAGTCTTCCTGTTCTTAATTCGGCATTGTGCCTTTTGTATTTAATTCCGATGCATTTCTGTGTTTCATCGTCAATAAGAAGGTCAGACGGATACAGTAAACCCGAAGTGAAACCTCAGAATCTAAAACTAGAGTCACAGGAATGGTTCAAATCATAGACAGTAGGAAGAGTCAGTCTTCTTGTACTTAAGTCGGCATTCTGCCTTTTGTATTTAATTCCGATGCAATTTCTGTTTTTCATCGCCAATAAGTAGGTCCAAGGGATCCAGGAAACCTGGAGTGAAGCACCGGAATATATAACTAGTGTCACAGGAATGGTTCAAAACATAGTCAGTAAGAAGAGTCAGTCTTTTTGTACTTAAGTCGCCATTGTGCCTTTTGTATTAAATTCCGATGCAATTCCTGTGTCTCATCGTAAATAAGAAGGTCCAAGGGATACAGTAAACCTGGAGTGAATCATCGGAATCTATAACTAGTGTCACAGGAATGGTGCAAATCATAAACAGTAAGAATAGTCAGTCTTCTTGTACTTAAGTCGGCATTGTCTCTTTTGTATTTAATTCCGTTGCAATTTCTGTGTTTCATCGTCAATAGGAAGGTCAGAGGGATACAGTAAACCTGAAGTGAAGCATCGGAATCTATAACTAGTGTCACAAAAATGGTAAAAACATAGAAAGTAGGAAGAGTCAGTCTTCTTGTACTAAAGTCGGCATTGTGCCTTCTCTATTTAATTCCTATGCAATTGCTGTGTTTCATCGACAATAAGAAGGTCCAAGGGATACAGTAAACCTGAAGTGAAGCAATGGAATCTATAAGTAGTGTCACAGGAATGGTTCAAAGCATAGTCAGTAAGAAGAGTCAGTGTTCTTGTACTTAAGTCGGAATTGTGCCTTTCGTATTTAATTCCGATGCAATTTCTGTGCTTCATCTTCAATAAGAAGGTCCAAGGGATACAGTAAACCTAGAGTGAAGCATCGGAATCAATTACAAGTGTCACAAGAATGGTTCAAAACATAGACAGTAAGAAGAATAAGTCTTCTTGTACTTAATTCGGCATTGTGCATTTTGTATTTAATTCCGACGCAATTTCTGTGTTTCATCCTCAATAAGAACGTCAGAGCGATACAGTAAATCTGAAGTGAAGCATCGGAATCTATAACTAGTGTCACAGGAATGGAGCAAACATAGACAGTGGAAAGAGTCAGTCTTCTTGTACTTAAGTCGGCATTGTCCCTTTTGTATTTAATTCCGATGCAATTCCTGTGTTTCATCGTCAATAAGAAGGTCAGAGGGATACAGTAAACATGAAGTGAAGCATCGGAATCTAAAACTAGTGTCACATGAATGGTTCAAATCATAGACAGTAGGAAGAGTCAGTCTTCTTGTACTTAAGTCGGCATTGTGCCTTCTCTATTTAATTCCGATGCAATTGCTGTGTTTCATCGTCAATTAGAAGGTCCAAGGAATACAGTAAACCTGAAGTGAAGCATCGGAAACTATAACTAGTGTCACAGGAATGGTTCAAATCATAGACAGTAAGAAGAGTCAGTCTTCTTGAACTTAATTCGGCACTGTGCCTTTTGGATTTACTTCCGATGCAATTTCTGTGTTTTAACGTTAATAAGAAGGTCAGGGGGATACAGTAAACGTGAAGTGAAGCATTGGAATCTATAACTAGTGTCACAGGAATGGTTCAAAGCATATTCAGTAAGAAGAGTCAGTCTTCTTGTACTTAAGTCGGCATTGTGCCTTTATTATTTAATTCCGATGCAATTTCTATGTTTCTTCCTCAATAAGGAGATCCAAGGGATACAGTAAACCTGAAGTGAAGCATCAGAATCTATAACTAGTGTCACAGGAATGGTTCAAAACATAGTCAGTAAGAAGAGTCAGTCTTCTTGTACTTAAGTCGGCATTGTGCCTTTTGAATTTAATTACGATGCAATTTCTGTGTTTCATCGTCAATAAGAAGGTCAGAGGGATACAGTAAACCTGAAGTGAAACACCGGAATCTATAACTAGTGTCACATGAATGGTTCAAAGCATAGTCAGAAAGAAGAGTCAGTCTTCTTGTACTTATGTCGCTATTGTGCCTTTTGTATTTACTTTCGATGCAATTTCTGTGTTGCATCGTTAATAAGAAGGTCCAAGGGATACAATAAACCTGGAGTGAAGCATCGGAATCTATAACTAGTGTCACATGAATGGTTCAAAACATAGACAGTAAGAAGAGTCAGTCTTATTGTACTTAATTCGGCATTGTGCCTTTTGTATTTAATTCCGATGCAATTTCTGTGTTTCATCGTCAATAAGAAGGTCCAAGGGATACAGCAAACCTGGAGTGTAGCATAGTAATCTATAACTAGTCTCACATGAATTGTTCAAAACATAGACAGTAAGAAGAGTCAGTCTTCTTGTACTTAATTCGGCATTGTGCCTTTTGTATCTAATTCCGACGCAATTTCTGTGTTTCATCGTCAATAACATGGTCAGAGGGATACAGTAAACCTCAAGTGAAGCATCAGAATCTATTATTAGTGTCACAGGAATGGTTCAAAACATAGTCAGTGAGAAGAGTCAGTCTTCTTGTACTTAAGTCGGCAATTTGCCTTTTGTATTTAATTCCGATGCAATTTCTGTGTTTCATCGTCAATAAGAAGGTCGAAGAGATACAGTAAACCTGCAGTGAAACATTGAAATCTATAACTAGTGTCACAGGAATGGTCAAAACATAGACAGAAGAAGAGTCAGTCTTCTTGTACTTAAGTCGGCATTGTCCCTTTTGTATTTAATTCCGTGGCAATTTCTGTGTTTCATCGTCAATTAGGTCAGAGGGATACAGTATACCTGAAGTGAAGCATCGGAATCTGTAACTAGTGTCACAGGAATGGTAAAAACATAGAAAGTAGGAAGAGTCAGTCTTCTTGTACTTAAGTCGGCATTGTGCCTTCTCTATTTAATTCCGATGCAATTTCTGTGTGTCATCGTAAATAAAAAGGTCCAAGGGATACAGTAAACCTGGATAGAAGCATCGGAACCTATAACTAGTGTCACAGGAATGGTTCAAAGCACAGACAGTAAGAAGAGTCAGTCTTCTTGTACTTAAGTCGGCATTGTGCCTTTTGTATTTATTTGCGATGCAATTTCTGTCTTTCATCATCAATAAGAAGGTCAGAGGGATACAGTAAACCTGAAGTGAAACACCGGAATCTATAACTAGTGTCAGATTAATGGTTCAAAGCATAGTCAGTAAGAAGAGTCAGTGTTCTTGTACTTATGTCGCTATTGTGCCTTTTGTATTTAATTCCGATGCAATTTCTGTGTTTCATCGTCAACAAGAAGGTCCAAGGGATAAAGTAAACCTAAAGTGAAGTATCGGAATCTATAACTAGTGTCACAGGAGTGGTTCAAAACATAGACAGTAGGAAGAGTCAGTCTTCTTGTACTTAAGTCTGCGTTGTGCCTTTTCTATTTAATTCCGATGCAATTTCTGTGTGTCATCGTCAATAGGAAGGTCCAAGGGATACAGTAAACCGGGAGTGAAGAATCGGAATCTATAACTAGTGACACAAGAATGGTTCAAATCATAGACAGTAGAAAGAGTCAGTCTTATAGTACTTAAGTCGGCATTGTGCCTTTTGTATTTAATTCCGATGTAATTTCTGTGTTTCATCGTCAATAAGTGGGTCCAAGGGATCCAGGAAACTTGGAGTGAAGCACCGGAATATATAACTATTGTCACAGGAATGGTTCAAAACATAGTCAGTAAGAAGAGTCAGTCTTTTTGTACATAAGTCGCCATTGTGCCTTTTGTATTAAATTCCGATGCAATTCCTGTGTCTCATCGTAAATAAGAAGGTCCAAGGGATACAGTAAACCTGGAGTAAATCATCGGAATCTATAACTAGTGTCACAGGAATGGTGCAAATCATAGACAGTAAGAATAGTCAGCCTTCTTGAACTTAAGTCGGCATTGTCTCTTTTGTATTTAATTCCGTTGCAATTTCTGTGTTTCATCGTCAATAGGAAGGTCAGAGGGATACAGTAAACCTGAAGTGAAGCATCGGAATCTATAACTAGTGTCACAGGAATGGTAAAAACATAGAAAGTAGGAAGAGTCAGTCTTCTTGTACTAAAGTCGGCATTGTGCCTTCTCTATTTAATTCCGATGCAATTGCTGTGTTTCATCGTCAATAAGAAGGTCCAAGGGATACAGTAAACCTGAAGTGAAGCAATGGAATCTATAACTAGTGTCACAGGAATGGTTCAAAGCATAGTCAGTAAGAAGAGTCAGTGTTCTTGTACTTAAGTCGGAATTGTGCCTTTCGTATTTAATTCCGATGCAATTTCTGTGCTTCATCTTCAATAAGAAGGTCCAAGGGATACAGTAAACCTAGAGTGAAGCATCGGAATCAATTACAAGTGTCACAAGAATGGTTCAAAACATAGACAGTAAGAAGAGTAAGTCTTCTTGTACTTAATTCGGCATTGTGCATTTTGTATTTAATTCCGACGCAATTTCTGTGTTTCATCCTCAATAAGAACGTCAGAGCGATACAGTAAATCTGAAGTGAAGCATCGGAATCTATAACTAGTGTCACAGGAATGGTTCAAATCATAGACATTAGGAAGAGTCAGTCTTATGGTACTTAAGTGGGCATTGTGCCTTTTGTATTTTATTCCGATGCAATTTCTGT
Source organism: Schistocerca americana (assembly GCF_021461395.2). Lineage (NCBI taxonomy): Eukaryota > Metazoa > Arthropoda > Insecta > Orthoptera > Acrididae > Schistocerca > Schistocerca americana. The sequence continues at coordinate 14,176,049 of NC_060119.1, read as the reverse complement.
GTTTCATCGTAAATAAGAAGGTCTGAGGGATACAGTAAACCTGAAGTGAAGCATCGGAATCTATAACTAGTGTCACAGGAATGGAGCAAACATATACAGTGAAAAGAGTCAGTCTTCTTGTACTTAAGTCGGCATTGTCCCTTTTGTATTTAATTCCGATGCAATTCCTGTGTTTCATCGTCAATAAGAAGGTCAGAAGGATACAGTAAACATGAAGTGAAGCATCGGAATCTAAAACTAGTGTCACATGAATGGTTCAAATCATAGACAGTAGGAAGAGTCAGTCTTCTTGTACTTAAGTCGGCATTGTGCCTTCTCTATTTAATTCCGATGCAATTGCTGTGTTTCATCGTCAATTAGAAGGTCCAAGGAATACAGTAAACCTGAAGTGAAGCATCGGAAACTATAACTAGTGTCACAGGAATGGTTCAAATCGTAGACAGTAAGAAGAGTCAGTCTTCTTGAACTTAATTCGGCACTGTGCCTTTTGGATTTACTTCCGATGCAATTTCTGTGTTTCAACGTTAATAAGAAGGTCAGAGGGATACAGTAAACGTGAAGTGAAGCATTGGAATCTATAACTAGTTTAACAGGAATGGTTCAAAACATATTCAGTAAGAAGAGTCAGTCTTCTTGTACTTAAGTCCGCATTGTGCCTTTTTTATTTAATTCCGATGCAATTTCTATGTCTCTTCGTCAATAAGAAGATCCAAGGGATACAGTAAACCTGAAGTGAAGCATCAGAATCTATAACTAGTGTCACAGGAATGGTTCAAAACATAGTCAGTAAGAAGAGTCAGTCTTCTTGTACTTAAGTCGGCATTGTGCCTTTTGAATTTAATTCCGATGCAATTTCTGTGTTTCATCGTCAATAAGAAGGTCAGAGGGATACAGTAAACCTGAAGTGAAACACCGGAATCTATAACTAGTGTCACATGAATGGTTCAAAGCATAGTCAGAAAGAAGAGTCAGTCTTCTTGTACTTATGTCGCTATTGTGCCTTTTGTATTTACTTTCGATGCAATTTCTGTGTTGCATCGTCAATAAGAAGGTCCAAGGGATACAATAAACCTGGAGTGAAGCATCGGAATCTATAACTAGTGTCACATGAATGGTTCAAAACATAGACAGTAAGAAGAGTCAGTCTTATTGTACTTAATTCGGCATTGTGCCTTTTGTATTTAATTCCGATGCAATTTCTGTGTTTCATCGTCAATAAGAAGGTCCAAGGGATACAGCAAACCTGGAGTGTAGCATAGTAATCTATAACTAGTCTCACATGAATTGTTCAAAACATAGACAGTAAGAAGAGTCAGTCTTCTTGTACTTAATTCGGCATTGTGCCTTTTGTATCTAATTCCGACGCAATTTCTGTGTTTCATCGTCAATAACATGGTCAGAGGGATACAGTAAACCTCAAGTGAAGCATCAGAATCTATTACTAGTGTCACAGGAATGGTTCAAAACATAGTCAGTGAGAAGAGTCAGTTTTCTTGTACTTAAGTCGGCATTGTGCCTTTTGTATGTATTTCCGATGCAATTTCTGTGTTTCATCGTCAATAAGAAGGTCAGAGGGATACAGTAAACCTGAAGTGAAACACCGGAATCTATAACTAGTGTCACATGAATGCTTCAAAGCATAGTCAGTAAAAAGAGTCAGTGTTCTTGTACTTATGTCGCTATTGTGCCTTTTGTACTTATTTCCGATGCAATTTCTGTGTTTCATCGTCAACAAGAAGGTCCAAGGGATACAGTAAACCGAAAGTGAAGTATCGGAATCTATAACTAGTGTCACAGGAGTGGTTCAAAACATAGACAGTAGGAAGAGTCAGTCTTCTTGTACTTAAGTCTGCGTTGTGCCTTTTCTATTTAATTCCGATGCAATTTCTGTGTGTCATCGTCAATAGGAAGGTCCAAGGGATACAGTAAACCGGGAGTGAAGCATCGGAATCTATAACTAGTGACACAGGAATGGTTCAAATCATAGACAGTAGAAAGAGTCAGTCTACTTGTACATAAGTCGGCATTGTGCCTTTTGTATTTAATTCCGATGCAATTTCTGTGTTTCATCGTCAATAAGGAGGTCAGAGGGATACAGTAGACCTGAAGTGAAGAATCGGAATCTATAACTAGTGTCACAGGAATGGTTCAAAGCATAGACAGTTTGAAGAGTCAGTCTTATTGTACTTAAGTCGGCATTGTGCCTTTTGTATTTAATTCCGATGTAATTTCTGTGTTTCATCGTCAATAAGTGGGTCCAAGGGATCCAGGAAACTTGGAGTGAAGCACCGGAATATATAACTAGTGTCACAGGAATGGTTCAAAACATAGTCAGTAAGAAGAGTCAGTCTTCTTGTACTTAAGTCGCCATTGTGCCTTTTGTATTAAATTCCAATGCAATTTCTGTGTTTCATCGTAAATAAGAAGGTCCAAGGTATACACTAAACCTGAAGTGAAGCATCGGAATCTATAACTAGTGTCACAGGAATGGTTCGAACATAGACAGTGAGAAGAGTCAGTCTTCCTGTACTTAAGTTGGCATTGTGCCTTTTGTATTTAATTCCGATGCAATTTCTGTGTTTCATCGTCAATAAGAAGGTCAGACGGATACAGTAAACCCGAAGTGAAACCTCAGAATCTAAAACAAGTGTCACAGGAATGGTTCAAATCATAGACAGTAGGAAGAGTCAGTCTTCTTGTACTTAAGTCGGCATTGTGCCTTTTGTATTTAATTCCGATGCAATTTCTGTTTTTCATCGTCAATAAGTAGGTCCAAGGGATCCAGGAAACCTGGAGCGAAGCACCGGAATATATAACTAGTGTCACAGGAATGGTTCAAAGCATAGTCAGTAAGAAGAGTCAGTCTTTTGGTACTTAAGTCGCCATTGTGCCTTTTGTATTAAATTCCGATGCAATTCCTGTGTCTCATCGTAAATAAGGAGGTCCAAGGGATACAGTAAACCTGGAGTGAATCATCGGAATCTATAACTAGTGTCACAGGAATGGTGCAAATCATAGACAGTAAGAAGAGTCAGTCTTCTTGTACTAAAGTCGGCATTGTGCCTTCTCTATTTAATTCCGATGCAATTGCTGTGTTTCATCGTCAATAAGAAGGTCCAAGGGATACAGTAAACCTGAAGTGAAGCAATGGAATCTATAACTAGTGTCACAGGAATAGTTCAAAGCATAGTCAGTAAGAGGTGTCAGTGTTCTTGTACTTAAGTCGGAATTGTGCCTTTCGTATTTAATTCCGATGCAATTTCTGTGTTTCATCGTCAATAAGAAGGTCCAAGGGATACAGTATACCTAGAGTGAAGCATCGGAATCAATTACAAGTGTCACAAGAATGGTTCAAAGCATAGACAGTAAGAAGAGTAAGTCTTCTTGTACTTAATTCGGCATTGTGCATTTTGTATTTAATTCCGACGCAATTTCTGTGTTTCATCCTCAATAAGAACGTCTGAGGGATACAGTAAATCTGAAGTGAAGAATCGGAATCTATAACTAGTGTCACAGGAATGGTTCAAATCATAGACAGTAGGAAGAGTCAGTCTTATTGTACTTAAGTCGGCACTGTGCCTATTGTATTTTATTCCGATGCAATTTCTGTGTTTCATCGTAAATAAGAAGGTCTGAGGGATACAGTAAACCTGAAGTGAAGCATCGGAATCTATAACTAGTGTCACAGGAATGGATCAAACGTAGACAGTGAAAAGAGTCAGTCTTCTTGTACTTAAGTCGGCATTGTCCCTTTTGTATTTAATTCCGATGCAATTCCTGTGTTTCATCGTCAATAAGAAGGTCAGAGGGATACAGTAAACATGAAGTGAAGCATCGGAATCTAAAACTAGTGTCACAGGAATGGTTCAAATCATAGACAGTAGGAAGAGTCAGTCTTCTTGTACTTAAGTCGGCATTGTGCCTTCTCTATTTAATTCCGATGCAATTGCTGTGTTTCATCGTCAATTACAAGGTACAAGGGATACAGTAAACCTGAAGTGAAGCATCGGAAACTATAACTAGTGTCACAGGAATGGTTCAAATCATAGACAGTAAGAAGAGTCAGTCTTCTTGAACTTAAATCGGCACTGTGCCTTTTGGATTTACTTCCGATGCAATTTCTGTGTTTCAACGTTAATAAGAAGGTCAGAGGGATACAGTAAACGTGAAGTGAAGCATTGGAATCTATAACTAGTGTCACAGGAATGGTTCAAAACATAGTCAGTAAGAAGAGTCAGTCTTCTTGTACTTAAGTAGGCATTGTGCCTTTTTTATTCAATTCCGATGCAATTTCTATGTTTCTTCGTCAATAAGAAGATCCAAGGGATACAGTAAACCTGAAGTGAAGCATCAGAATCTATAACTAGTGTCACAGGAATGGTTCAAAACATAGTCAGTAAGAAGAGTCAGTCTTCTTGTACTTAAGTCGGCATTGTGCCTTTTGAATTTAATTCCGATGCAATTTCTGTGTTTCATCATCAATAAGAAGGTCAGAGGGATACAGTAAACCTGAAGTGAAACACCGGAATCTATAACTAGTGTCACATGAGTGGTTCAAAGCATAGTCAGTAAGAAGAGTCAGTCTTCTTGTACTTATGTCGCTATTGTGCCTTTTGTATTTACTTTCGATGCAATTTCTGTGTTGCATCGTCAATAAGAAGGTCCAAGGGATACAATAAACCTGGAGTGAAGCATCGGAATCTATAACTAGTGTCACATGAATTGTTCAAAACATAGACAGTAAGAAGAGTCAGTGTTCTTGTACTTAATTCGGCATTGTGCCTTTTGTATCTAATTCCGACGCAATTTCTGTGTTTCATCGTCAATAACATGGTCAGAGGGATACAGTAAACCTCAAGTGAAGCATCAGAATCTATTACTAGTGTCACAGGAATGGTTCAAAACATAGTCAGTGAGAAGAGTCAGTCTTCTTGTACTTAAGTCGGCATTGTGCTTTTGTATATATTTCCGATGCAATTTCTGTGTTTCATCGTCAATAAGAAGGTCAGAGGGATACAGTAAACCTGAAGTGAAACACCGGATTCTATAACTAGTGTCACATGAATGGTTCAAAGCATAGTCAGTAAAAAGAGTCAGTGTTCTTCTACTTATGTCGCTATTTTGCCTTTTGTACTTATTTCCGATGCAATTTCTGTGTTTCATCGTCAACAAGAAGGTCCAAGGGATACAGTAAACCTGAAGTGAAGTATCGGAATCTATAACTAGTGTCACAGGAGTGGTTCACAACATAGACAGTAGGAAGAGTCAGTCTTCTTGTACTTAAGTCTGCGTTGTGCCTTTTCTATTTAATTCCGATGCAATTTCTGTGTTTCATCGTCAATAAGAAGGTCAGAGGGAAACAGTAAACCCGAAGTGAAGCATCAGAATCTAAAACTAGTGTCACAGGAATGGTTCAAAGCATAGACAGTTTGAAGAGTCAGTCTTATTGTACTTAAGTAGGCATTGTGCCTTTTGTATTTAATTCCGATGTAATTTCTGTGTTTCATCGTCAATAAGGAGGTCAGAGAGATACAGTAAACCTCAAGTGTAGCATCGGAATCTATAACTAGTGTCACAGGAATGGCTCAAAACTTGGTCAGTAAGAAGAGTCAGTCTTCTTGTACTTAAGTCGCCATTGTGCCTTTTGTATTAAATTCCGATGCAATTTCTGTGTTTCATCGTAAATAAGAAGGTCCAAGGGATACAGTTAACCTAAAGTGAAGCATCGGAATCTATAACTAGTGTCACAGGAATGGTTCGACCATAGACAGTGAGAAGTGTCAGTCTTCCTGTACTTAAGTCGGCATTGTGCCTTTTGTATTTAATTCCGATGCAATTTCTGTGTATCATCGTCAATAAGAAGGTCAGAGGGAAACAGTAAACCCGAAGTGAAGCATCAGAATCTAAAACTAGTGTCACAGGAATGGTTCAAATCATAGACAGTAGGAAGAATCAGTCTTCTTGTACTTAAGTCGGCATTGTGCCTTTTGTATTTAATTCCGATGCAATTTCTGTGTTTCATCGTCAATAGGAAGGTCCAAGTGATACTGTAAACCGGGAGTGAAGCGTCGGAATCTATAACTAGTGACACAGGAATGGATCAAATCATAGACAGTAGAAAGAGTCAGTCTTCTTGTACATAAGTCGGCAATGTGCCTTTTGTATTTAATTCCGATGCAATTTCTGTGTTTCATCGTCAATAAGAAGGTCAGAGGGATACAGTAGACCTGAAGTGAAGCATCGGAATCTATAACTAGTGTCGCAGGAATGGTTCAAAGCATAGACAGTTTGAAGAGTCAGTCTTATTGTACTTAAGTCGGCATTGTGCATTTTGTATTAAATTCCGATGCAATTTCTGTGTTTCATCGTAAATAAGAAGGTCTGAGGGATAAGTAAACCTGAAGTGAAGCATCGGAATCTATAACTAGTGTCACAGGAATGGATCAAACATAGACAGTGAGAAGAGTCAGTCTTCTTGTACTTAAGTCGCCATTGTGCCTTTTGTATTTAATTCCGATGCAATTTCTGTGTTTCATCGTCAATAAGAAGGTCAGAGGGATACAGTAAACCTGAAGTGAAGCATCGGAATCTATAACTAGTGTCACAGGAATGCTAAAAACATAGAAATTAGGAAGAGTCAGTCTTCTTGTACTTAAGTCGGCATTGTGCCTTCTCTATTTAATTCCGATGCAATTGCTGTGTTTCATCGTCAATATGAAGGTCCAAGGGATACAGTAAACCTGAAGTGAAGCACCGAAATCTATAACTAGTGTCAAAGGAATGGTTCAAATCATAGACAGTAAGAAGAGTCAGTCTTCTTGTACTTAAGTCGGCATTGTGCCTTTTGGATTTAATTCCGATGCAATTTCTGTGTTTCAACGTTAATAAGAAGGTCAGAGGGGTACAGTAAACCTGAAGTGAAGCATTGGAATCTATAAATAGTGTCCCAGGAATGGTTCAAAACATAGTCAGTAAGAAGAGTCAGACTTCTTGTACTTAAGTCGGCATTGTGCCTTTTGTATTTAATTCCGATGCAATTTCTGTGTTTCATCGTCAATAAGAAGGTCAGAGGGATACAGTAAACCTGAAGTGAAGCATCGGAATCTATAACTAGTGTCACAGGAATGGTTCAAAACATAGTCAGTAAGAAGGGTCAGACTTCTTGGACTTATGTCGGCATTGTGCCTTTTGTATTTATTTCCGATGCAATTTCAGTGTTTCATCGTCAATAAGAAGGTCAGATGGATACAGTAAACCTGAAGTGAAACACCGGAATCTATAACTAGTGTCACATTAAGGGTTCAAATCATAGTCAGTAAGAAGAGTCAGTCTTCCTGTACTTAAGTCGCCATTGTGCATTTTGTATTTAATTCCTATGCAATTTCTGTGTTCTTCGTCAATAAGAAGGTCCAAGGGATACAGTAAACCTGGAGTGAAGCATAGGAATCTATAAATAGTGTCACATGAATTGTTCAAAACATAGACAGTAAGAAGAGTCAGTCTTATTGTACTTAATTCGGCATTGTGCCTTTTGTATTTTATTCCGATGCAATTTCTGTGTTTCATCGTCAATAGGAAGGTCCGAGGGATATAGTAAACCGGGAGTGAAGCTTTGGAATCTATAACTAGTGACACAGGAATGGTTCAAATCATAGACAGTAGGGAGAGTAAGTCTTCTTGTACTTAAACCGGCATTGTGCCTTTTGTATTTAATTCCGATGCAATTTCTGTGTTTCATCGTCAATAAGAAGGTCAGAGGGATACAGTAGACCTGAAGTGAAGCATCAGAATCTATAACTAGTGTCACAGGAATGGTTCAAAGCATAGACAGTAGGAAGAGTCAGTCTTATTGTACTTAAGTCGGGATTGTGGCTTTTGTATTTTATTCCGATGCAATTTCTGTGTTACATCGTCTATAAGAAGGTCTGAGGGATACAGTAAACCTGAAGTGAAGCATCGGAATCTATAACTAGTGTCACAGGAATGGTACAAACATAGACAGTGAGAAGAGTCAGTCTTCTTGCACTTAAGTCGGCATTGTGCCTTTTGTATTAAATTCCGAAGCAATTTCTGTGTTTCATCGTCAATAAGAAGGTACAAGGGATACAGTAAACCTGGAGTGAAGCATCGGAATCTATAACTAGTGTCACAGGAATGGTTCAAATCATAGACAGTAAGAAGAGTCAGTCTTCTTGTACTTAAGTCGGCATTGTCCCTTTTGTATTTAATTCCGTTGCAATTTCTGTGTTTCATCGTCAATAAGAAGGTCAGAGGGATACAGTAAACCTGGAGTGAAGCATCGGAATCTATAACTAGTGTCACAGGAATAGTTAAAACATAGAAAGTAGGAAAAGTCAGTCTTCTTGTACTTAAGTCGGCATTGTGCCTTCTCTATTTAATTCCGATGCAATTGCTGTGTTTCATCGTCAATAAGAAGGTCCAAGGGATACAGTAAACCTGAAGTGAAGCATCGGTATCTGTAACTAATGTCACAGGAATGGTTCAAAGCATAGTCAGTAAGAAGAGTCAGTGTTCTTGTACTAAAGTCGGCATTGTGCTTTTGTATTTAATTCCGAAGCAATTTGTGTGTTTCATCGTCAATAAGAAGGTCCAAGGGATACAGTGAACCTGCAGTGAAGCTTCGGAATCTGTAACTAGTGTCACAGGAATGGTTCAAAAAATAGACAGTAAGATGAGTCAGTCTTCTTGCACTTAAGTCGGGATTGCGCCTTTTTTATTTAATTCCGATTCAATTTCTGTGTTTCATCGTCAATAAGAAGGTCCAAGGGATACAGTTAACTTAGAGTGTAGCATCGGTATCTATTACTAGTGTCACAGGAATCGTTCAAAACATAGACAGTAAGAAGAGTCAGTCTTCCTGTACTTAATTCGGAATTGTGCATTTTGTATTTAATTCCGACGCAATTTCTGTGTTTCATCGTCAATAAGAACGTCAGAGGGATACAGTAAATCTGAAGTGAAGCATCGGAATCTATAACTAGTTTCACAGGAATGGTTCAATTCATAGACAGTAGGAAGAGTCAGTCTTATTGTACTCAAGTCGGCATTGTGCCTTTTGTATTTTATTTCGATGCAATTTCTGTGTTTCATCGTAAATAAGAAGGTCTGAGGGATACAGTAAACCTGAAGTGAAGCATCGGAATCTATGGCTAGTGACACAGGAATAGATCAAACATAGACAGTGAGAAGAGTCAGTCTTCTTGTACTTAAGTCGGCATTGTGCCTTTTGTATTTAATTCCGATGCAATTTCTGTGTTTCATCGTCAATAAGAATGACCAAAGGAAACAGTAAACCTGAAGTGAAGCACCGGAATCTATAATTGGTGTTACAGGAATGGTTCAAAACATAGTCAGTAAGAAGGTTAAGTTTCTTGTACGTCAGTCGGCATTGTACCTTTTGTATTTAATTCCGTTGCAATTTCTGTGTTTCATCGTCAACAAGAAGGTCCAAGGGATACAGTAAACCTGAAGTGAAGTATCGGAATCTATAACTAGTGTCACAGGAGTGGTTCAAAACATAGACAGTAGGAGGAGTCAGTCTTCTTGTACTTAAGTCTGCATTGTGCCTTTTCTATTTTATTCCGATGCAATTTCTGTGTTTCATCGTCAATAGGAAGGTCCAAGGGATACAGTAAACCGGGAGTGAAGCATCGGAATCTGTAACTAGTGACACAGGAATGGTTCAAATCATAGACAGTAGGGAGAGTCAGTCTTCTTGTACTTAAACCGGCATTGTGCCTTTTGTATTTAATTCCGATGCAATTTCTGTGTTCCATCGTCAATAAGAAGGTCAGAGGGATACAGTAGACCTGAAGTGAAGCATCAGAATCTATAACTAGTGTCACAGGAATGGTTCAAAGCATAAACAGTAGGAAGAGTCAGTCTTATTGTACTTAAGTCGGCATTGTGCCTTTTGTATTTTATTCCGATGCAATTTCTGTGTTTCATCGTCTATAAGAAGGTCTGAGGGATACAGTAAACCTGAAGTGAAGCATCGGAATCTATAACTAGTGTCACAGGAATGGTTCAAACATAGACAGTGAGAAGAGTCAGTCTTCTTGTACTTAAGTCGGCATTGTGCCTTTTGTATTTAATTCCGATGCAATTTCTGTGTTTCATCGTCAATAAGAAGGTCAGAGGGATACAGTAAACCTGAAGTGAAGCGTCGGAATCTAAAACTAGTCTCACAGGAATGGTTAAAATCATAGACAGTAGGAAGAGTCAGTCTTCTTCTACTTAAGTCCGCATTGTGCCTTATGTATTTAATTCCGATGCAATTTCTGTGTTGCATCGTCAATAAGTAGGTCAGAGGGATACAGTAAACCTGGAGTGAAGCATCGGAATCTATAACTAGTGTCACAGGAATAGTTAAAACATAGAAAGTAGGAACAGTCAGTCTTCTTGTACTTAAGTCGGCATTGTTCATTCTCTATTTAATTCCGATGCAATTGCTGTGTTTCATCGTCAATAAGAAGGTCCAAGGGATACAGTAAAATTGAAGTGAAGCATCGGGATCTGTAACTAATGTCACAGGAATGGTTCAAAGCATAGTCAGTAAGAAGAGTCTGTGTTCTTGTACTAAAGTCGGCATTGTGCTTCTGTATTTAATTCCGAAGCAATTTCTGTGTTTCATCGTAAATAAGAAGGTCCAAGGGATACAGTGATCCTGCAGTGAAGCATCGGAATCTGTAACTAGTGTCACAGGAATGGTTCAAACATAGACAGTAAGATGAGTCAGTCTTCTTGTACTTAAGTCGGGATTGTGCCTTTTTTATTTAATTCCGATTCAATTTCTGTGTTTCATCGTCAATAAGAAGGTCAGAGGGATACAGTAAACATGAAGTGAAGCATCGGAATCTAAAACGAGTGTCACAGGAATGGTTCAAATCATAGGCAGTAGGAAGAGTCAGTCTTCTTGTACTTAATTCGGAATTGTGCATTTTGTATTTAATTCCGACGCAATTTCTGTGTTTCATCGTCAATAAGAACGTCAGAGGGATACAGTAAATCTGAAGTGAAGCATCGGAATCTATAACTAGTTTCACAGGAATGGTTCAATTCATAGACAGTAGGAAGAGTCAGTCTTATTGTACTTAAGTCGGCATTGTGCCTTTTGTATTTTATTTCGATGCAATATCTGTGTTTCATCGTAAATAAGAAGAACTGAGGGATACAGTAAACCTGAAGTGAAGCATCGGAATCTATAGCTAGTGACACAGGAATTGATCAAACACAGACAGTGAGAAGAGTCAGTCTTCTAGTACTTAAGTCGGCATTGTGCCTTTTGTATTTAATTCCGATGCAATGTCTGTGTTTCATCGTCAATAAGAAGGTCAGAGGGATACAGTAAACATGAAGTGAAGCATCGGAATCTAAAACGAGTGTCACAGGAATGGTTCAAATCATAGGCAGTAGGAAGAGTCAGTCTTCTTGTACTTAAGTCGGCATTGTGCCTTTTGTATTTAATTCCGATGCAATTTCTGTGTTTCATCGTCAATAAGTAGGTCCAAGGGATCCAGGAAACCTGAAGTGAAGCACCGGAATATATAACTAGTGTCACAGGAATGGTTCAAAACATAGTCAGTAAGAAGAGTCAGTCTTCTTGTACTTAAGTCGCCATTGTGCATTTTTTATTTAATTCCGATTCAATTTCTGTGTTTCATCGTCAATAAGAAGGTCCAAGGGATACAGTTAACCTAGAGTGAAGCATCGGTATCTATTACTAGTGTCACAGGAATCGTTCAAAACATAGACAGTAAGAAGAGTCAGTCTTCTTGTACTTAATTCGGAATTGTGTATTTTGTATTTAATTCCGACGCAAGTTCTGTGTTTCATCGTCAATAAGAACGTCAGACGGATACAGTAAATCTGAAGTGAAGCATCGGAATCTATAACTAGTTTCACAGGAATAGTAAGGACATAGAAAGTAGGAACAGTCAGTCTTCTTGTACTTAAGTCGGCATTGTGCCTTCTCTATTTAATTCCGATGCAATTGCTGTGTTTCATCGTCAATAAGAAGGTCCAAGGGATACAGTAACCTTGAAGTGAAGCATCGGAATCAGAAACTAGTGTCACAGGAATGGTTCAGAACATAGACAGTAATAAGAGTCAGTCTTCTTGTACTTAATTCGGCATTGTGGATTTTGTATTAATTCCGACGTAATTTCTGTGTTTCATCGACAATAAGAACGTCCGAGGGAAACAGTAAATCTGAAGTGAAGCATTGGAATCTATAACTAGTGTCACAGGAATGGTTCAAAGCATAGACAGTAGGAAGAGTCAGTCTTATTGTACTTAAGTCGGCATTGTGCCTTTTGTATTTTATTCCGATGCAATTTCTGTGTTTCATCGTAAATAAGAAGGTCTGAGGGATACAGTAAACCTGAAGTGAAGCATCGGAATCTATAGCTAGTGACACAGGAATGGATCAAACATAGACAGTGAGAAGAGTCAGTCTTCCTGTACTTAAGTCGGCATTGTGCCTTTTGTATTTAATTCCGATGCAATTTCTGTGTTTCATCGTCAATAAGAAGGTCAGAGGGATACAGTAAACAAGAAGTGAAGCATCGGAATCTAAAACTAGTGTCACAGGAATGGTTCAAATCATAGACAGTAGGAAGAGTCAGTCTTCTTGTACTTAAGTCGGCATTGTGCATTTTGTATTTAATTCCGATGCAATTTCTGTGTTTCATCGTCAATAAGTAGGTCCATGGGATCCAGGAAACCTGAAGTGAAGCACCGTAATATTTAACTAGCGTCACAGGAATGGTTCAAAACATACTCAGTAAGAAGAGTCAGTCTTCTTGTACTTAAGTAGCCATTGTGCATTTTGTATTAAATTCCGATGCAATTTCCGTGTTTCATCGTCAATAAGCAGGTCAGAGGTATACAGTAAACCTGAAGTGAAGCATCGGAATCTATAACTAGTGTCACAGGAATAGTAAAGACATAGAAAGTAGGAACAGTCAGTCTTCTTGTCCTCAAGTCGGCATTGTGCTTTTGTATTTAATTCCGAAGCAATTTGTGTGTTTCATCGTCAATAAGAAGGTCAGAGGGATACAGTAAACATGAAGTGAAGCATCAGAATATATAACTAGTGTCACAGGAATGGCTCAAAACATAGTCAGTAAGATGAGTCAGTCTTCTTGTACTTAAGTCGCCATTGTGCCTTTTGTATTAAAGTCCGATGCAAATTCTGTGTTTCATCGTAAATAAGAAGGTCCAAGGGATACAGTAAACCTGGAGTGAATCATCGGAATCTATAACTAGTGTCACAGGAATGGTACAAACATAGACAGTGAGAAGAGTCAGTCTTCTTGTACTTAATTCGGCATTGTGCCTTTTGTATTAAATTCCGAAGCAATTTCTGTGTTTCATCGTCAATAAGAAGGTACAAGGGATACAGTGAACCTGCAGTGAAGCTTCGGAATCTGTAACTAGTGTCACAGGAATGGTTCGAAAATAGACAGTAAGATGAGTCAGTCTTCTTGCACTTATGTCGGGATTGTGCCTTTTTTATTTAATTCCGATTCAATTTCTGTGTTTCATCGTCAATAAGAAGGTCCAAGGGATACAGTTAACTTAGAGTGTAGCATCGGTATCTATTACTAGTGTCACAGGAATCGTTCAAAACATAGACAGTAAGAAGAGTCAGTCTTCCTGTACTTAATTCGGAATTGTGCATTTTGTATTTAATTCCGACGCAATTTCTGTGTTTCATCGTCAATAAGAACGTCAGAGGGATACAGTAAATCTGAAGTGAAGCATCGGAATCTATAACTAGTTTCACAGGAATGGTTCAATTCATAGACAGTAGGAAGAGTCAGTCTTATTGTACTTAAGTCGGCATTGTGCCTTTTGTATTTTATTTCGATGCAATTTCTGTGTTTCATCGTAAATAAGAAGGTCTGAGGGATACAGTAAACCTGAAGTGAAGCATCGGAATCTATAGCTAGTGACACAGGAATGGATCAAACATAGACAGTGAGAAGAGTCAGTCTTCTTGTACTTAAGTCGGCATTGTGCCTTTTGTATTTAATTCCGATGCAATTTCTGTGTTTCATCGTCAATAAGTAGGTCCAAGGGATCCAGGAAACCTGAAGTGAAGCACCGGAATATATAACTAGTGTCACAGGAATCGTTCAAAACAAAGTCAGTAAGAAGAGTCAGTCTTCTTGTACTTAAGTCGCCATTGTGCATTTTGGATTTAATTCCGATGCAATTTCTGTGTTTCATCGTCAATAAGAATGTCCAAAGGAAACAGTAAACCTGAAGTGAAGCACCGGAATCTATAAGTGGTGTTACAGGAATGGTTCAAAACATAGTCAGTAAGAAGGTTAAGTTTCTTGTACGTCAGTCGGCATTGTACCTTTTGTATTTAATTCCGTTGCAATTTCTGTGTTTCATCGGCAACAAGAAGGTCCAAGGGATACAGTAAACCTGAAGTGAAGTATCGGAATCTATAACTAGTGTCACAGGAGTGGTTCAAAACATAGACAGTAGGAGGAGTCAGTCTTCTTGTACTTAAGTCTGCATTGTGCCTTTTCTATTTTATTCCGATGCAATTTCTGTGTTTCATCGTCAATAGGAAGGTCCAAGGGATACCGTAAACCGGGAGTGAAGCATCGGAATCTGTAACTAGTGACACAGGAATGGTTCAAATCATAGACAGTAGGGAGAGTCAGTCTTCTTGTACTTAAACCGGCATTGTGCCTTTTGTATTTAATTCCGATGCAATTTCTGTGTTTCATCGTCAATAAGAAGGTCAGAGGGATACATTAGACCTGAAGTGAAGCATCAGAATCTATAACTAGTGTCACAGGAATGGTTCAAAGCATAGACAGTAGGAAGAGTCAGTCTTATTGTACTTAAGTCGGCATTGTGCCTTTTGTATTTTATTCCGATGCAATTTCTGTGTTTCATCGTCTATAAGAAGGTCTGAGGGATACAGTAAACCTGAAGTGAAGCATCGGAATCTATAACTAGTGTCACAGGAATGGTTCAAACATAGACAGTGAGAAGAGTCAGTCTTCTTGTACTTAAGTCGGCATTGTGCCTTTTGTATTTAATTCCGATGCAATTTCTGTGTTTCATCGTCAATAAGAAGGTCAGAGGGATACAGTAAACCTGAAGTGAAGCGTCGGAATCTAAAACTAGTGTCACAGGAATGGTTAAAATCATAGACAGTAGGAAGAGTCAGTCTTCTTGTACTTAAGTCCGCATTGTGCCTTATGTATTTACTTCCGATGCAATTTCTGTGTTGCATCGTCAATAAGTAGGTCCAAGGGATCCAGGAAACCTGAAGTGAAGGACCGGAATATATAACTAGTGTCACAGGAATGGTCCAAATCATAGACAGTAAGAAGAGTCAGTCTTCTTGTACTTATGTCGGCATTGTCCCTTTTGTATTTAATTCCGTTGCAATTTCTGTGCTTCATCGTCAATAAGAAGGTCCAAGGGATACAGTTGACCTAGAGTGAAGCATCGGTATCTATTACTAGTGTCACAGGAATCGTTCAAATGATAGACAGTAAGAAGAGTCAGTCTTCTTGTACTTAATTCGGAATTGTGCATTTTGTATTTAATTCCGACGCAATTTCTGTGTTTCATCGTCAATAAGAACGTCAGAGGGATACAGTAAATCTGAAGTGAAGCATCGGAATCTATAACTAGTTTCACAGGAATGGTTCAATTCATAGACAGTAGGAAGAGTCAGTCTTATTGTACTTAAGTCGGCATTGTGACTTTTGTATTTTATTTCGATGCAATATCTGTGTTTCATCGTAAATAAGAAGAACTGAGGGATACAGTAAACCTGAAGTGAAGCATCGGAATCTATAGCTAGTGACACAGGAATGGATCAAACATAGACAGTGAGAAGAGTCAGTCTTCTTGTACTTAAGTCGGCATTGTGCCTTTTGTATTTAATTCCGATGCAATTTCTGTGTTTCATCGTCAATAAGAAGGTCAGAGGGATACAGTAAAAATGAAGTGAAGCATCGGAATCTAAAACGAGTGTCACAGGAATGGTTCAAATCATAGACAGTAGGAAGAGTCAGTCTTCTTGTACTTAAGTCGGCATTGTGCCTCTTGTATTTAATTCCGATGCAATTTCTGTGTTTCATCGTCAATAAGTAGGTCCAAGGGATCCAGGAAACCTGAAGTGAAGCACCGGAATATATAACTAGTGTCACAGGAATGGTTCAAAACATAGTCAGTAAGAAGAGTCAGTCTTCTTGTACTTAAGTCGCCATTGTGCATTTTTTATTTAATTCCGATTCAATTTCTGTGTTTCATCGTCAATAAGAACGTCCAAGGGATACAGTTAACCTAGAGTGAAGCATCGGTATCTATTACTAGTGTCACAGGAATCGTTCAAAACATAGACAGTAAGAAGAGTCAGTCTTCTTGTACTTAATTCGGAATTGTGCATTTTGTATTTAATTCCGACGCAATTTCTGTGTTTCATCGTCAATAAGAACGTCAGACGGATACAGTAAATCTGAAGTGAAGCATCGGAATCTATAACTAGTTTCACAGGAATAGTAAGGACATAGAAAGTAGGAACAGTCAGTCTTCTT
Organism: Schistocerca americana; assembly: GCF_021461395.2. NCBI lineage: Eukaryota > Metazoa > Arthropoda > Insecta > Orthoptera > Acrididae > Schistocerca > Schistocerca americana. The sequence continues at coordinate 14,159,448 of NC_060119.1, read as the reverse complement.
GTACTTAAGTCGGCATTGTGCCTTCTCTATTTAATTCCGATGCAATTGCTGTGTTTCATCGTCAATAAGAAGGTCCAAGGGATACAGTAACCTTGAAGTGAAGCATCGGAATCTGAAACTAGTGTCACAGGAATGGTTCAGAACATAGACAGTAATATGAGTCAGTCTTCTTGTACTTAATTCGGCATTGTGGATTTTGTATTAATTTCGACGCAATTTCTGTGTTTCATCGACAATAAGAACGTCAGAGGGAAACAGTAAATCTGAAGTGAAGCATCGGAATCCATAACTAGTGTCACAGGAATGGTTCAAAGCATAGACAGTAGGAAGAGTCAGTCTTATTGTACTTAAGTCGGCATTGTGCCTTTTGTATTTTATTCCGATGCAATTTCTGTGTTTCATCGTAAATAAGAAGGTCTGAGGGATACAGTAAACCTGAAGTGAAGCATCGGAATCTATAGCTAGTGACACAGGAATGGATCAAACATAGACAGTGAGAAGAGTCAGTCTTCCTGTACTTAAGTCGGCATTGTGCCTTTTGTATTTAATTCCGATGCAATTTCTGTGTTTCATCGTCAATAAGAAGATCAGAGGGATACAGTAAACAAGAAGTGAAGCATCGGAATCTAAAACTAGTGTCACAGGAATGGTTCAAATCATAGACAGTAGGAAGAGTCAGTCTTCTTGTACTTAAGTCGGCATTGTGCATTTTGTATTTAATTCCGATGCAATTTCTGTGTTTCATCGTCAATAAGTAGGTCCAGGGGATCCAGGAAACCTGACGTGAAGCACCGTAATATATAACTAGCGTCACAGGAATGGTTCAAAACATACTCAGTAAGAAGAGTCAGTCTTCTTGTACTTAAGTAGCCATTGTGCATTTTGTATTAAATTCCGATGCAATTTCTGTGTTTCATCGTCAATAAGCAGGTCAGAGGTATACAGTAAACCTGAAGTGAAGCATCGGAATCTATAACTAGTGTCACAGGAATAGTAAAGACATAGAAAGTAGGAACAGTCAGTCTTCTTGTCCTCAAGTCGGCATTGTGCCTTTTGTGTTTAATTCCGATGCAATTTCTGTGTTTCATCGTCAATAAGTAGGTCCAAGGGATCCAGGAAACCTGGAGTGAAGCACCGGAATATATAACTAGTGTCACAGGAATGGCTCAAAACATAGTCAGTAAGATGAGTCAGTCTTCTTGTACTTATGTCGCCATTGTGCCTTTTGTATTAAAGTCCGATGCAAATTCTGTGTTTCATCGTAAATAAGAAGGTCCAAGGGATACAGTAAACCTGGAGTGAATCATCGGAATCTATAACTAGTGTCACAGGAATGGTTCAAATCATAGACAGTAAGAAGAGTCAGTCTTCCTGTACTTAAGTCGCCATTGTCCCTTTTGTATTTAATTCCGTTGCAATTTCTGTGTTTCATCGTCAATAAGAGGGTCAGAGGGATACAGTAAACCTGAAGTGTAGCATCGGAATCTGTAACTAGTGTCACAGGAATGGTAAAATCATAGAAAGTAGGAAGAGTCAGTCTTCTTGTACTTAAGTCGGCATTGTGCCTTCTCTATTTAATTCCGATGCAATTGCTGTGTTTCATCGTCAATAAGAAAGTCCAAGGGATACAGTAAACCTGAAGTGAAGCATTGGAATCTATAACTAGTGTCACAGGAATGGTTCAAAGCATAGTCAGTAAGAAGAGTCAGTGTTCTTGTACTTAAGTCGGCATTGTGCCTTTTGTATTTAATTCCGATGCAATTTCTGTGTGTCATCGTCAATAAGAAGGTCCAAGGGATACAGTGAACCTGCAGTGAAGCATCGGAATCTGTAACTAGTGTCACAGGAATGGTTCAAATCATAGACAGTAAGATGAGTCAGTCTTCTTGTACTTTAGTCGGCATTGTGCCTTTTTTATTTAATTCCGATGCAATTTCTGTGTTTCATCGTAAATAAGAAGGTCCAAGGGATACAGTAACCCTGGAGTGAATCATCGGAATCTATAACTGGTGTCACAGAAATGGTTCAAAACATAGTCAGTAAGAAGAGTCAGTTGTCTTGTACTTAAGTCGGCATTGTGCATTTTGTATTTAATTCCGACGCAATTTCTGTGTTTCATCGTCAATAAGAACGTCAGAGGGATACAGTAAATCTGATGTGAAGCATCGGAATCTATAACTTGTGTCTCTGGAATGGATCAAACATAGACAGTGAGAAGAGTCAGTCTTCTTGTACTTAAGTTGGCATTGTGCCTTTTGTATTTAATTCCGATGCAATTTCTGTGTTTCATCGTCAATAAGAAGGTCAGAGGGATACAGTAAACATGAAGTGAAGCACCGGAATATATAACTAGTGTCACAGGAATGGTTCAAAACATAGTCAGTAAGAAGAGTCAGTATTCTTGTACTTAAGTCACCATTGTGCATTTTGTATTAAATTCCGATGCAATTTCTGTGTTTCATCGTAAATAAGAAGGTCCAAGGGATACAGTAAACCTGGAGTGAATCATCGGAATCTATAACTAGTGTCACAGGAATGGTTCAAATCATAGACAGTAAGAAGAGTCAGTCTTCTTGTACATAAGTCGGCATTGTCCCTTTTGTATTTAATTCCGTTGTAATTTCTGTGTTTCATCGTCAATAAGCAGGTCAGAGGGATACAGCAAACCTGAAGTGAAGCATCGGAATCTATAACTAGTGTCACAGGAATAGTAAAGACATAGAAAGTAGGAACAGTCAGTCTTCTTGTACTTAAGTCGGCATTGTGCCTTCTCTATTTAATTCCGATGCAATTGCTGTGTTTCATCGTCAATAAGAAGGTCCAAGGGATACAGCAAACCTGAAGTGAAGCATCGGAATCTGTAACTAGTGTCACAGGAATGGTTCAAAGCATAGTCAGTAAGAAGAGTCAGTGTTCTTTTACTTAAGTCGGCATTGTGCCTTTTTTAATTAATTCCGATGCAATATCTGTGTTTCATCGTCAATAAGAAGGTCCAAGGGATACAGTAAACCTGAAGTGAAGCATCGGAATCTATAACTAGTGTCACAGGAATGGTTCAAAGCATAGTCAGTAATAAGAGTCAGTGTTCTTGTACTTAAGTCGGCATTGTGCCTTTTGTATTTAATTCTGATGCAATTTCTGTGTGTCATCGTCAACAAGAAGGTCCAAAGGATACAGTAAACCTGCAGTGAACCATCGGAATCTGTAACTAGTGTCACAGGAATGGTTCAAAACATAGACAGTAAGCTGAGTCAGTCTTCTTGTACTTAAGTCGGCATTGTGCCTTTTTTATTTAATTCCGATGCAATTTCTGTGTTTCATCGTCAATAAGAAGGTCCAAGGGATACAGTAAACCTAGAGTGAAGCATCGGAGTCTATTACTAGTCTCACAGGAATGGTTCAAAACATAGACAGTAAGAAGAGTCAGTCTTCTTGTACTTAATTCGGCATTGTGCATTTTGTATTTAATTGCGACGGAATTACTGTGTTTCATCGTCAATAAGAACGTCAGAGGGATACAGTAAATCTGAAGTGAAGCATCGGAATCTATAACTAGTGTCTCAGGAATGGTTCAAAGCATAGACAGTAGGAAGAGTCAGTCTTATTGTACTTAAGTCGGCATTGTGCCTTTTGTATTTTATTCCGATGCGATTTCTGTGTTTCATCGTACATGAGGAGGTCTGAGGGACACAGTAAACCTGAAGTGAAGCATCGGAATCTATAACTAGTGTCACAGGAATGGTAAAAACATAGAAAGTAGGAAGAGACAGTCTTCTTGTACTTAAGTCGGCATTGTGCCTTCTCTATTTAATTCCGATGCAATTGCTGTGTTTCATCGTCAATAAGAAGGTCCAAGGGATACAGTAAACCTGCAGTGAAGCATCGGAATCTGTAACTAGTGTCACAGGAATGGTTCAAAACATAGACAGTAACATGAGTCAGTCTTCTTGTACTTAAATCGGCATTGTCCCTTTTGAATTATATTCCGTTGCAATTTCTGTGTTTCATTGTCAATAAGAAGGTCAGAGGGATACTGTAAACCTGAAGTGAAGCATCGGAATCTATAACTAGTGTCACAGGAATGGTAAAAACATAGAAAGTAGGAAGAGTCAGTCTTCTTGTACTTAAGTGGCATTGTGCCTTCTCTAATTAATTCCGATGCAATTGTTGTGTTTCATCGTCAATAAGAAGGTCCAAGGGATACAGTAAACCTGAAGTGAAGCATCGGAATCTATAACTAGTGTCACATGAATGGTTCAAAGCATAGTCAGTAAGAAGAGTCAGTGGTCTTGTACTTAAGTCGGCATTGTGCCTTTTGTATTTAATTCCGACGCAATTTCTGTGTTTCATCGTCAATAAGAACGTCAGAGGGATACAGTAAATCTGAAGTGAAGAATCGGAATCTATAACTAGTGTCACAGGAATGGTTCAAACCATAGTCAGTAAGAACAGTCAGTCTTCTTGTACTAAATTCGGCATTGTGCCTTTTGCATTTAATTACGATGCAATTTCTATATTTCATCGTCAATAAGAAGGTCCAAGCCATGCAGTAAACCGGGAGTGAAGCATCGGAAACTATAACTAGTGTCACAGAAATGGTTTAAAACATAGTCAGTAAAAAGAGTCAGTCTTCTTGCACTTAAGTTGGCATTGTGCCTTTTGTATTTAATTCCGATGCAATTTCTGTGTTTCATCGTCAATAAGAAAGTCCAAGGGATACAGTAAACCTGGTGTAAAGCATCGGAATCTATAACTAGTGTCACCGGAATGAATTGAAACATAGTCAGTAAGAAGAGTCAGTCTTCTTGTACCAAAGCCGGCAATGTGCCTTTTGTATTTAATTCCGATGCAATTTCTGTGTTTCATCGTCATTAAGAGGGTCCAAGGGATACAGTAAACCAAGAGTGAAGCATCGGAATCTATTACTAGTGTCAAAGGAAAAGTTCAAAACATAGACAGTAAGAAGAGTCAGTGTTGTTGTACTTAAGTCGGCATTGTGCACTTTGTATTCAATTCCGGTGCAATTTCTGTGTTTCATCGTCGATAAGAAGGTCACAGGGATACAGTACACCTGCAGGGAAGCATCGGAATCTGTAACTAGTGTCACAGGAATGGTTCAAAACATAGACAGTAGATGAGTCAGTCTTCTTGTACCTAAGTCGGCATTGTGCCTTTTTTATTTAATTCCGATGCAATTTCTGTGTTTCATCGTCAATAAGAAGGTCCAAGGGATACAGTAAACCTAGAGTGAAGCATCGGAATCTATAACTAGTGTCACCGGAATGAATTAAAACATTATCAGTAAGAAGAGTCAGTCTTCTTGTACCAAAGTCGGCAATGTGCCTTTTGTATTTAATTCCGATGCAAATTTCTGTGTTTCCTCGACAATAAGAAGGACAGAGGGATACAGTAAACCTGAAGTGAAAAATCGGAATCTATAACTAGTGTCAAAGGAATGGTTAAAACATAGACAGTAAGAAGAGTCAGTTTTCTTGTACTTAAGTCGGCATTGTGCCTTTTGTATTTAATTTCGATGCAATTTCTGTGGTTCATCGTCAATACGAAGGACCAAAGCATACAGTAAACCTGAAGTGAAGCATCGAAATCTATAACTAGTGTCACAGGAATGAATCAAAACATAGTCAGTAAGCAGAGTCAGTCTTCTTATACCAAAGTCGGCAATGTGCCTTTTGTATTTAACTCTGATGCAATTTCTGTGTTTCCTAGTCAATAAGAAGGACAGAGGGATACAGTAAAGCTGAAGTGAAAAATCGGAATCTATAACTAGTGTCAAAGGAATGGTTAAAACATAGACAGTAAGAAGAGTCAGTCTTCTTGTACTTAAGTCGGCATTGTGCCTTTTGTATTTAATTCCGATGCAATTTCTGTGGTTCATCGTCAATACGAACGTCCAAAGCATACAGTAAACCTGAAGTGAAGCATCGAAATCTGTAACTAGTGTCACAGGAATGGTTCAAAACATAGTCAGTAAGAAGAGTCAGTCTTCTTGTGCATAAGTCATCATTGTGCCTTTTGTATTTAATTCCGATGCAATTTCTGTGTTTCATCGTCAATAAGAAGGTCCAAGGGATACAGTAAACCTGGAGTGAAGCATCGGAATCTTTAACTAGTGTCACAGGAATGGTTCAAATCATAGACAGTAAGAAGAGTCAGTCTTCTTGTACTTAAGTCGGCATTGTCCCTTTTGTATTTAATTCCGTTGCAATTTCTGTGTTTCATCGTCAATATGAAGGTCAGAGGGATACAGTAAACTTGAAGTGAAGCATCGGAATCTATAACTAGTGTCACAGGAATGGTAAAAACATAGAAAGTATTAAGAGTCAGTCTTCTTGTACTTAAGTCGGCATTGTGCCTGTTCTAATTAATTCCGATGCAATTGCTGTGTTTCATCGTCAATAAGAAGGTCACAGGGATACAGTAAACCTGCAGTGAAGCATCGGAATCTGTAACTAGTGTCACAGGAATGGTTCAAAACATAGACAGTAAGAAGAGTCAGTCTTCGTGTACTTAAGTCGGCATTATGCCTTTTGTATTTATTTCCGATGCAATTTCTGTGTTTCATCGTCAATAAGAAGGTCCAAGGGATACAGTAAACCTGGTGTGAAGCATAGGAATCTATAACTAGTGTCACAGGAATGAATCAAAACATAGTCGGGAAGAAGAGTCAGTCTTCTTATACCAAAGTCGGCAATGTGCCTTTTGTATTTAACTCTGATGCAATTTCTGTGTTTCATCGTCATTACGAGGGTCCAAGGGATACAGTAAACCAAGAATGAAGCATCGGAATCTATTACTAGTTTCACAGGAATGGTTCAAAGCATAGTCAGTAAGAAGAGTCAGTGTTCTTGTCCTTAAGTCGGCATTGTGCGCTTTGTATTTAATTCCGATGCAATTTCTGTGTTTCATCGTCAATATGAAGGTCACAGGGATACAGTAGACCTGCAGGGAAGCATTGGAATCTGTAACTAGTGTCACAGGAATGGTTCAAAACATAGACAGTAAGATGAGTCAGTCCTCTTGTACTTAAGTCGGCATTGTGCCTTTTTTATTTAATTTCCGATGCAATTTCTGTGCTTCATCGTCAATAAGAAGGTCCAAGGGATACAGTAAACCGGGAGTGAAGCATCGGAATTTATAACTAGTGTCACAGAAATGGTTCAAAACATTGTCAGTAAGAAGAGTCAGTCTTCTTGTACTTAAGTCGGCATTATGCCTTTTGTATTTAATTCCGATGCATTTGCTGTGTTTCATCGTCAATAAGAAGGTCCAAGGGATACAGTAAACCTGGTGTGAAGCATCGGAATCTATAACTAGTGTCACAGGAATGAATTAAACATAGTCCGTAAGAAGAGTCAGTCTTCTTGTACTTAAGTCGGCATTATGCCTTTTGTATTTAATTCCGATGTAATTTCTGTGTTTCATCGTCAATAAGAAGGTCCAAGGGATACAGTAAACCTGGTGTGAAGAATCGGAATCTATAACTAGTGTCACAGGAATGAATTAAACATAGTCAGTAAGTAGAGTCAGTCTTCTTGTACCAAAGTCGGCAATGTGCCTTTTGTATTTAATTCCGATGCAATTTGTGTGTTTCATCGTCAATAAGAATGTCAGAGGGATACAGTAAATCTGAAGTGAAGCATCGGAATCTATAACTAGTGTCACAGGATTGGTTCAAAACATAGTCAGTAAGGACAGTCAGTCTTCTTGTACTAAAGTCGGCATTGTGCCTTTTGTATTTAATTACGATGCAATTTCTGTGTTTCATCGTCAATAAGAATGTCAGAGGGATACAGTACATCTGATGTGAAGCATCGGAATCCATAACTAGTGTCACAGGAATGGTTCAAAACATAGTAAGAAGAGTCAGTCTTCTTGTACATAAGTCATCATTGTGCCTTTTGTGTTTAATTCCGATGCAATAACTGTGTTTCATCGTCAATAAGAAGGTCCAAGGGATACAGTAAACCTCGAGTGAAGCATCGGAATCTATAACTAGTGTCACAGGAATGGTTCAAATCATAGACAGTAAGAAGAGTCAGTCTTCTTGTACTTAATTCGGCTCTGTGCCTTTTGGATTTAATTCCGATACGATTTCTGTGCTTCATCGTTAATAAGAAGGTCAGAGGGATACAGTAAACCTGAAGTAAAGCATCGGAATCTATAACTAGTGTTACAGGATTGGTTCTTAACATAGTCAGTAAGAAGAGTCAGTTTTCTTGTACTTAAGTCGGCATTGTGCCTTTTGTAATTAATTCCGATGCAATTTATGTGGTTCATCGTCAATACGAATGTCCAAAGGATACCGTAAACCTGAAGTGAAGCATCGAAATCTATAACTAGTGTCACAGGTATGGTTCAAAACATAACAGAAGAAGAGTCAGTCTTCTTGTACTTAAGTCGGCATTGTCCCTTTTGTATTTAATTCTGTTGCAATTTCTGTGTTTCATCGTCAATAAGAATGTCAGAGAGATACAGTAAACCTGAAGTGAAGCATCGGAATCTATAACTAGTGTCACAGGAATGGTAAAAAAATAGAAAGTAGGAAGAGTCAGTCTTCTTGTACTTAAGTCGGCATTGTGCCTTCTCTAATTAATTCCGATGCAATTGTTGCGTTTCATCGTCAATAAGAAGGTCCAAGGGATACAGTAAACCTGAAGTGAAGCATCGGAATCTATAACTAGTGTCACAGGAATGGTTCAAAGCATAGGCAGTAAGAAGAGTCAGTGGTCTTGTACTTAAGTCGGCATTGTGCCTTTTGCATTGAATTCCGATGCAATTTCTGTGTTTCATCGTCAATAAGAAGGTCACAGGGATACAGTAAACTGCAGTGAAGCATCAGAATCTGTAACTAGTGTCACAGGAATGGTTCAAAACATAGACAGTAAGATGAGTCAGTCTTCTTGTACTTTGGTCGGCATTGTGCATTTTTTTATTAATTCCGATGCAATTTCTGTGTTTCATCGTCAACAAGATGGTCCAAGGGATACAGTAAACCTAGTGTGAAGCATCGGAAACTATTACTAGAGTCACAGGAATGGTTCAAAACATAGACAGTAAGAAGACTCAGTCTTCTTGTACTTAATTTGGCATTGTGCATTTTGTATTTAATTCCGACGCAATTTCTGTGTTTCATCGTCAATAAGAACGTCAGAGGGATACAGTAAATCTGAGGTGAAGAATCGGAATCTATAACTAGTGTCACAGGAATGGTTCAAACCATAGTCAGTAAGAACAGTCAGTCTTCTTGTACTAAAATCGGCATTGTGCCTTTTGTATTTAATTACGATGCAATTTCTGTATTTCATCATCAATAAGAAGGTCCAAGGCATGCAGTAAACCGGGAGTGAAGCATCGGAAACTATAACTAGTGTCACAGAAATGGTTTAAAATATAATCAGTAAAGAGAGTCAGTCTTCTTGCACTTAAGTTGGCATTGTGCCTTTTGTATTTAATTCCGATGCAATTTCTGTGTTTCATCGTCAATAAGAAGGTCCAAGGGATACATTAAACCTGGTGTAAAGCATCGGAATCTATAACTAGTGTCACCGGAATGATTTGAAACATAGTCAGTAAGAAGAGTCAGTCTTCTTGTACCAAAGTCGGCAATGTGCCTTTCGTATTTTATTCCAATGCAATTTCTGTGTTTCATCGTCATTAAGAGGGTCCAAGGGATACAGTAAACCAAGAGTGAAGCATCGGAATCTATTACTAGTGTCAAAGGAAAAGTTCAAAACATAGACAGTAAGAAGAGTCAGTCTTCTTGTACTTAATTCGGCATTGTGCAGTTTGTATTTAATTCCGACGCAATTTCTGTGTTTCATCGTCAATAGGAACGTCAGAGGGATACAGTACATCTGAAGTGAAGCATCGGAATCCATAACTAGTGTCACAGGAATGGTTCAAACATAGTCAGTAAGAAGAGTCAGTCTTCTTGTACATAAGTCATCATTGTGCCTTTTGTATTTAATTCCGATGCAATTTCTGTGTTTCATCGTCAATAAGAAGGTCCAAGGGATACAGTAAACCTGGAGTGAAGCATCGGAATCTATAACTAGTGTCACAGGAATGGTTCAAATCATAGACAGTAAGAAGAGTCAGTCTTCTTGTACTTAATTCCGATACGAATTCTGTGTTTCATCGTTAATAAGAAGGTCAGACGTATACAGTAAACCTGAAGTGAAGCATCGAAATCTATAACTAGTGTCACAGGCATGGTTCAAAACATAACAGAAGAAGAGTCAGTCTTATTGTACTTAAGTCGGCATTGTCCCTTTTGTATTTAATTCCGTTGCAATTTCTGTGTTTCATCGTCAATAAGAAGGTCAGAGGGATACAGTAAACCTGAAGTGAAGCATCGGAATCTATAACTAGTGTCACAGGAATGGTAAAAACATAGAAAGTAGGAAGAGTCAAACTTCTTGTACTTAAGTCGGCATTGTGCCTTCTCTAATTAATTCCGATGCAATTGCTGTGTTTCATCGTCAATAAGAAGGTCACGGGGATACAGTAAACCTGCAGTGAAGCATCGGAATCTGTAACTAGTGTCACAGGAATGGTTCAAAGCATAGACAGTAAGAAGAGTCAGTCTTCGTGTACTTAAGTCGGCATTATGCCTTTTGTATTTAATTCCGATGCAATTTCTGTGTTTCATCGTCAATAAGAAGGTCCAAGGGATACAGTAAACCTGGTGTGAAGCATTGGAATCTATAACTAGTGTCACAGGAATGAATCAAAGCATAGTCAGTAAGAAGAGTCAGTCTTCTGATACCAAAGTCGGCAATGTGCCTTTTGTATTTAACTCCGATGCAATTTCTGTGTTTCATCGTCATTAAGAGGGTCCAAGGGATACAGTAAACCAAGAGTGAAGCATCGGAATCTATAACTAGTGTCACAGGAATGGTTCAAATCATAGACAGTAAGAAGAGTCAGTCTTCTTGTACTTATTTCGGCTCTGTGCCTTTTGGATTTAATTCCGATACGATTTCTGTGCTTCATCGTTAATAAGAAGGTCAGAGGGATACAGTAAACCTGAAGTAAAGCATCGGAATCTATAACTAGTGTCACAGGATTGGTTCATAACATAGTCAGTAAGAAGAGTCAGTTTTCTTGTACTTAAGTCGGCATTGTGCCTTTTGTAATTAATTCCGATGCAATTTATGTGGTTCATCGTCAATACGAATGTCCAAAGGATACAGTAAACCTGAAGTGAAGCATCGAAATCTATAACTAGTGTCACAGGTATGGTTCAAAACATAACAGAAGAAGAGTCAGTCTTCTTGTACTTAAGTCGGCATTGTCCCTTTTGTATTTAATTCTGTTGCAATTCCTGTGTTTCATCGTCAATAAGAATGTCAGAGAGATACAGTAAACCTGAAGTGAAGCATCGGAATCTATAACTAGTGTCACAGGAATAGTAAAAACATAGAAAGTAGGAAGAGTCAGTCTTCTTGTACTTAAGTCGGCATTGTGCCTTCTCTAATTAATTCCGATGCAATTGTTGCGTTTCATCGTCAATAAGAAGGTCCAAGGGATACAGTAAACCTGAAGTGAAGCATCGGAATCTATAACTAGTGTCACAGGAATGGTTCAAAGCATAGGCAGTAAGAAGAGTCAGTGGTCTTGTACTTAAGTCGGCATTGTGCCTTTTGTATTGAATGCCGATGCAATTTCTGTGTTTCATCGTCAATAAGAAGGTCACAGGGATACAGTAAACTGCAGTGAAGCATCAGAATCTGTAACTAGTGTCACAGGAATGGTTCAAAACATAGACAGTAAGATGAGTCAGTCTTCTTGTACTTTGGTCGGCATTGTGCATTTGTTATTTAATTCCGATGCAATTTCTGTGTTTCATCGTCAACAAGAAGGTCCAAGGGATACAGTAAACCTAGAGTGAAGCATCGGAAACTATTACTAGAGTCACAGGAATGGTTCAAAACATAGACAGTAAGAAGACTCAGTCTTCTTGTACTTAATTCGGCATTGTGCATTTTGTATTTAATTCCGACGCAATTTCTGTGTTTCATCGTCAATAAGAACGTCAGAGGGATACAGTAAATCTGAAGTGAAGAATCGGAATCTATAACTAGTGTCACAGGAATGGTTCAAACCATAGTCAGTAAGAACAGTCAGTCTTCTTGTACTAAAGTCGGCATTGTGCCTTTTGTATTTAATTACGATGCAATTTCTGTATTTCATCATCAATAAGAAGGTCCAAGGCATGCAGTAAACCGGGAGTGAAGCATCGGAAACTATAACTAGTGTCACAAAAATGGTTTAAAATATAATCAGTAAAGAGAGTCAGTCTTCTTGCACTTAAGTTGGCATTGTGCCTTTTGTATTTAATTCCGATGCAATTTCTGTGTTTCATCGTCAATAAGAAGGTCCAAGGGATACATTAAACCTGGTGTAAAGCATCGGAATCTATAACTAGTGTCACCGGAATGATTTGAAACATAGTCAGTAAGAAGAGTCAGTCTTCTTGTACCAAAGTCGGCAATGTGCCTTTCGTATTTAATTCCGATGCAATTTCTGTGTTTCATCGTCATTAAGAGGGTCCAAGGGATACAGTAAACCAAGAGTGAAGCATCGGAATCTATTACTAGTGTCAAAGGAAAAGTTCAAAACATAGACAGTAAGAAGAGTCAGTCTTCTTGTACTTAATTCGGCATTGTGCAGTTTGTATTTAATTCCGACGCAATTTCTGTGTTTCATCGTCAATAGGAACGTCAGAGGGATACAGTACATCTGAAGTGAAGCATCGGAATCCATAACTAGTGTCACAGGAATGGTTTAAACATAGTCAGTAAGAAGAGTCGGTCTTCTTGTACATAAGTCATCATTGTGCCTTTTGTATTTAATTCCGATGCAATTTCTGTGTTTCATCGTCAATAAGAAGGTCCAAGGGATACAGTAAACCTGGAGTGAAGCATCGGAATCTATAACTAGTGTCACAGGAATGGTTCAAATCATAGACAGTAAGAAGAGTCAGTCTTCTTGTACTTAATTCCGATACGAATTCTGTGTTTCATCGTTAATAAGAAGGTCAGACGTATACAGTAAACCTGAAGTGAAGCATCGAAATCTATAACTAGTGTCACAGGCATGGTTCAAAACATAACAGAAGAAGAGTCAGTCTTATTGTACTTAAGTCGGCATTGTCCCTTTTGTATTTAATTCCGTTGCAATTTCTGTGTTTCATCGTCAATAAGAAGGTCAGAGGGATACAGTAAACCTGAAGTGAAGCATCGGAATCTATAACTAGTGTCACAGGAATGGTAAAAACATAGAAAGTAGGAAGAGTCAAACTTCTTGTACTTAAGTCGGCATTGTGCCTTCTCTAATTAATTCCGATGCAATTGCTGTATTTCATCGTCAATAAGAAGGTCACGGGGATACAGTAAACCTGCAGTGAAGCATCGGAATCTGTAACTAGTGTCACAGGAATGGTTCAAAGCATAGACAGTAAGAAGAGTCAGCCTTCTTGTACATAATTCGGCATTGTGCATTTTGTATTTAATTCCGACGCAATTTCTGTGTTTCATCGTCAATAAGAACGTCAGATGGATACAGTAAATCTGAAGTGAAGCATCGGATCTATAACTAGTGTCACAGGAATGGTTCAAAGCATAGTCAGTAAGAAGAGTCAGTGTTGTTGTACTTAAGTCGGCATTGTGACCTTTGTATTCAATTCCGATGCAATTTCTGTGTTTCATCGTCAATAAGAAGGTCACAGGGATACAGTAAACCTGCAGGGAAGCATCGGAATCTGTAACTAGTGTCACAGGAATGGTTCAAAACATAGACAGTAAGAAGAGTCAGTCTTCGTGTACTTAAGTCGGCATTATGCCTTTTGTATTTAATTCCGATGCAATTTCTGTGTTTCATCGTCAATAAGAAGGTCCAAGGGATACAGTAAACCTGGTGTGAAGCATTGGAATCTATAACTAGTGTCACAGGAATGAATCAAAACATAGTCAGTAAGAAGAGTCAGTCTTCTGATACCAAAGTCGGCAATGTGCCTTTTGTATTTAACTCCAATGCAATTTCTGTTTTTCATCGTCATTAAGAGGGTCCAAGGGATACAGTAAACCAAGAGTGAAGCATCGGAATCTATAACTAGTGTCACAGGAATGGTTCAAATCATAGACAGTAAGAAGAGTCAGTCTTCTTGTACTTAATTCGGCTCTGTGCCTTTTGGATTTAATTCCGATACGATTTCTGTGCTTCATCGTTAATAAGAAGGTCAGAGGGATACAGTAAACCTGAAGTAAAGCATCGGAATCTATAACTAGTGTCACAGGATTGGTTCATAACATAGTCAGTAAGAAGAGTCAGTTTTCTTGTACTTAAGTCGGCATTTTGCCTTTTGTAATTAATTCCGATGCAATTTATGTGGTTCATCGTCAATACGAATGTCCAAAGGATACAGTAAACCTGAAGTGAAGCATCGAAATCTATAACTAGTGTCACAGGTATGGTTCAAAACATAACAGAAGAAGAGTCAGTCTTCTTGTACTTAAGTCGGCATTGTCCCTTTTGTATTTAATTCTGTTGCAATTCCTGTGTTTCATCGTCAATAAGAATGTCAGAGAGATACAGTAAACCTGAAGTGAAGCATCGGAATCTATAACTAGTGTCACAGGAATAGTAAAAACATAGAAAGTAGGAAGAGTCAGTCTTCTTGTACTTAAGTCGGCATTGTGCCTTCTCTAATTAATTCCGATGCAATTGTTGCGTTTCATCGTCAATAAGAGGGTCCAAGGGATACAGTAAACCTGAAGTGAAGCATCGGAATCTATAACTAGTGTCACAGGAATGGTTCAAAGCATAGGCTGTAAGAAGAGTCAGTGGTCTTGTACTTAAGTCGGCATTGTGCCTTTTGTATTGAATTCCGATGCAATTTCTGTGTTTCATCGTCAATAAGAAGGTCACAGGGATACAGTAAACTGCAGTGAAGCATCAGAATCTGTAACTAGTGTCACAGGAATGGTTCAAAACATAGACAGTAAGATGAGTCAGTCTTCTTGTACTTTGGTCGGCATTGTGCATTTGTTATTTAATTCCGATGCAATTTCTGTGTTTCATCGTCAACAAGAAGGTCCAAGGGATACAGTAAACCTAGAGTGAAGCATCGGAAACTATTACTAGAGTCACAGGAATGGTTCAAAACATAGACAGTAAGAAGACTCAGTCTTCTTGTACTTAATTCGGCATTGTGCATTTTGTATTTAATTCCGACGCAATTTCTGTGTTTCATCGTCAATAAGAACGTCAGAGGGATACAGTAAATCTGAAGTGAAGAATCGGAATCTATAACTAGTGTCACAGGAATGGTTCAAACCATAGTCAGTAAGAACAGTCAGTCTTCTTGTACTAAAGTCGGCATTGTGCCTTTTGTATTTAATTACGATGCAATTTCTGTATTTCATCATCAATAAGAAGGTCCAAGGCATGCAGTAAACCGGGAGTGAAGCATCGGAAACTATAACTAGTGTCACAAAAATGGTTTAAAATATAATCAGTAAAGAGAGTCAGTCTTCTTGCACTTAAGTTGGCATTGTGCCTTTTGTATTTAATTCCGATGCAATTTCTGTTTTTCATCGTCAATAAGAAGGTCCAAGGGATACATTAACCCTGGTGTAAAGCATCGGAATCTATAACTAGTGTCACCGGAATGATTTGAAACATAGTCAGTAAGAAGAGTCAGTCTTCTTGTACCAAAGTCGGCAATGTGCCTTTCGTATTTAATTCCGATGCAATTTCTGTGTTTCATCGTCATTAAGAGGGTCCAAGGGATACAGTAAACCAAGAGTGAAGCATCGGAATCTATTACTAGTGTCAAAGGAAAAGTTCAAAACATAGACAGTAAGAAGAGTCAGTCTTCTTGTACTTAATTCGGCATTGTGCAGTTTGTATTTAATTCCGACGCAATTTCTGTGTTTCATCGTCAATAGGAACGTCAGAGGGATACAGTACATCTGAAGTGAAGCATCGGAATCCATAACTAGTGTCACAGGAATGGTTTAAACATAGTCAGTAAGAAGAGTCAGTCTTCTTGTACATAAGTCATCATTGTGCCTTTTGTATTTAATTCCGATGCAATTTCTGTGTTTCATCGTCAATAAGAAGGTCCAAGGGATACAGTAAACCTGGAGTGAAGCATCGGAATCTATAACTAGTGTCACAGGAATGGTTCAAATCATAGACAGTAAGAAGAGTCAGTCTTCTTGTACTTAATTCCGATACGAATTCTGTGTTTCATCGTTAATAAGAAGGTCAGACGTATACAGTAAACCTGAAGTGAAGCATCGAAATCTATAACTAGTGTCACAGGCATGGTTCAAAACATAACAGAAGAAGAGTCAGTCTTATTGTACTTAAGTCGGCATTGTCCCTTTTGTATTTAATTCCGTTGCAATTTCTGTGTTTCATCGTCAATAAGAAGGTCAGAGGGATACAGTAAACCTGAAGTGAAGCATCGGAATCTATAACTAGTGTCACAGGAATGGTAAAAACATAGAAAGTAGGAAGAGTCAAACTTCTTGTACTTAAGTCGGCATTGTGCCTTCTCTAATTAATTCCGATGCAATTGCTGTATTTCATCGTCAATAAGAAGGTCACGGGGATACAGTAAACCTGCAGTGAAGCATCGGAATCTGTAACTAGTGTCACAGGAATGGTTCAAAGCATAGACAGTAAGAAGAGTCAGTCTTCTTGTACATAATTCGGCATTGTGCATTTTGTATTTAATTCCGACGCAATTTCTGTGTTTCATCGTCAATAAGAACGTCAGATGGATACAGTAAATCTGAAGTGAAGCATCGGATCTATAACTAGTGTCACAGGAATGGTTCAAAGCATAGTCAGTAAGAAGAGTCAGTGTTGTTGTACTTAAGTCGGCATTGTGACCTTTGTATTCAATTCCGATGCAATTTCTGTGTTTCATCGTCAATAAGAAGGTCACAGGGATACAGTAAACCTGCAGGGAAGCATCGGAATCTGTAACTAGTGTCACAGGAATGGTTCAAAACATAGACAGTAAGATGAGTCAGTCTTCTTGTACCTAAGTCGGCATTGTGCCTTTTTTATTTAATTCCGATGCAATTTCTGTGTTTCATCGTCAATAAGAAGTTCCAAGGGATACAGTAAACCTAGAGTGAAGCATCGGAATCCATAACTAGTGTCACCGGAATGAATTAAAACATAGTCAATAAGAAGAGTCAGTCTTCTTTTACCAAAGTCGGCAATGTGCCTTTTGTATTTAATTCCGATGCAATTTCTGTGTTTCATCGTCATTAAGAGGGTCCAAGGGATACAGTAAACCAAAAGTGACGCATCGGAATCTATTACTAGTGTCACAGGAATAGTTCAAAACATAGACAGTAAGAAGAGTCTGTCTTCTTGTACTTAATTCGGCATTGTCCCTTTTGTATTTAAGTCCGTTGCAATTTCTGTGTTTCATCGTCAATAAGAAGGTCAGAGGGATACAGTAAACCTGAAGTGAAGCATCGGAATCTATATCTAGTGTCACAGGAATGGTTTAAAACATAGACAGTAAGAAGAGTCAGTCTTCGTGTACTTAAGTCGGCATTGTGCCTTTTGTATTTAATTCCGATGCAATTTCTGTGTTTCCTCGTCAATAAGAAGGACAGAGGGATACAGTAAACCTGAAGTGAAAAATCGAAATCTATAACTAGTGTTAAAGGAATGGTTAAAACATAGACAGTTAGAAGAGTCAGTTTTCTTGTACTTAAGTCGGCATTGTGCCTTTTGTATTTAATTTCGATGCAATTTCTGTGGTTCATCGTCAATACGAAGGACCAAAGCATACAGCAAACCTGAAGTGAAGCATCGAAATCTATAACTAGTGTCACAGGAATGAATCAAAACATAGTCAGTAAGAAGAGTCAGTCTTCTTATACCAAAGTCGGCAATGTGCCTTTTGTATTTAACTCTGATGCAATTTCTGTGTTTCCTCGTCAATAAGAAGGACAGAGGGATACAGTAAACCTGAAGTGAAGCATCGGAATCTATAACTAGTGTCACAGGGATGGTTCAAAACATAGACAGTAGGAAGAGTCAGTCTTCTTGTACTTAAGTCGGCATTGTCCCTTTTGTATTTAATTCCGTTGCAATTTCTGTGTTTCATCGTCAATAAGAGGGTCAGAGGGATACAGTAAACCTGAAGTGAAGCATCGGAATATATAACTAGTGTCACAGGAATGGTAAAAACATAGAAAGTATTAAGAGTCAGTCTTCTTGTACTTAAGTCGGCATTGTGCCTTCTCTAATTAATTCCGATGCTATTGCTGTGTTTCATCGTCAATAAGAAGGTCACAGGGATACAGTAAACCTGCAGTGAAGCATCGGAATCTGTAACTAGTGTCACAGGAATGGTTCAAAACATAGACAGTAAGAAGAGTCAGTCTTCGTGTACTTAAGTCGGCATTATGCCTTTTGTATTTATTTCCGATGCAATTTCTGTGTTTCATCGTCAATAAGAAGGTCCAAGGGATACAGTAAACCTGCTGTGAAGCATTGGAATCTATAACTAGTGTCACAGGAATGAATCAAAACATAGTCACCAAGAAGAGTCAGTCTTCTTATACCAAAGTCGGCAATGTGCCTTTTGTTTTTAACTCTGATGCAATTTCTGTGTTTCATCGTCTGTAAGAGGGTCCAAGGGATACAGTAAACCAAGAGTGAAGCATCGGAATTTATAACTAGTGTCACAGAAATGGTTCAAAACATAGTCAGTAAGAAGAGTCAGTGTTCTTGTCCTTAAGTCGGCATTGTGCGCTTTGTATTTAATTCCGATGCAATTTCTGTGTTTCATCGTCAATATGAAGGTCACAGGAATACAGTAGACCTGCAGGGAAGCATCGGAATCTGTAACTAGTGTCACAGGAATGGTTCAAAACATAGACAGTAAGATGAGTCAGTCCTCTTGTACTTAAGTCGGCATTGTGCCTTTTCCATTTAATTCCGATGCAATTTCTGTGCTTCATCGTCAATAAGAAGGTCCATGGGATACAGTAAAACGGGAGTGAAGCATCGGAATTTATAACTAGTGTCACAGAAATGGTTCAAAACATAGTCAGTAAGAAGAGTCAGTCTTCTTGTACTTAAGTCGGCATTATGCCTTTTGTATTTAATTCCGATGCAAATTCTGTGTTTCATCGTCAATAAGAAGGTCCAAGGGATACAGTAAACCTGGTGTGCAGCATCGGAATCTATAACTAGTGTCACAGGAATGAATTAAACATAGTCAGTAAGAAGAGTCAGTCTTCTTGTACCAAAGTCGGCAATGTGCCTTTTGTATTTAATTCCGATGCAATTTGTGTGTTGCATCGTCATTAAGAGGGTCCAAGGGATACAGTAAACTAAGAGTGAAGCATCGGAATCTATTACTAGTGTCACAGGAATGATTCAAAACATAGACAGTAAGAAGAGTCCGTCTTCTTGTACTTAATTCGTCATTGTGCATTTTGTATTTAATTCCGACGCAATTTCTGTGTTTCATCGTCAATAAGAACGTCAGAGGTATACGGTACATCTGAAGTGAAGCATCGGAATCCATAACTAGTGTCACAGGTATGGTTCAAAACATAGTCAGTAAGAAGAGTCAGTCTTCTTGTACAGAAGTCGGCATTGTGCCTTTTGTATTTAATTCCGATGCAATTTCTGTGTTTCATCGTCAATAAGAAGGTCCAAGGGATACAGTAAACCTGGAGTGAAGCATCGGAATCTATAAGTAGTGTCACAGGAATGGTTCAAATCATAGACAGTAAGATGAGTCAGTCTTCTTGTACTTAATTCGGCACTGTGCTTTTTGAGTTTAATTCCGATGCGATTTCTGTGTTTCATCGTTAATAAGAAGGTCTGAGGGATACAGTAAACCTGAAGTGAAGCATCGGAATCTATAACTAGTGTCACAGGAATGGTAAAAACATAGAAAGTAGGAAGAGTCAGTCTTCTTGTACTGAAGTCGGCATTGTGCCTTCTCTAATTAATTCCGATGCAATTGCTGTGATTCATCGTCAATAAGAAGGTCACAGGGATACAGTAAACCTGGTGTGAAGCATTGGAATCTATAACTAGTGTCACAGGAATGAATCAAAACATAGTCAGTAAGAAGAGTCAGTCTTCTTATACCAAAGTCGGCAATGTGCCTTTTGTATTTAACTCCGATGCAATTTCTGTGTTTCATCGTCATTAAGAGGGTCCAAGGGATACAGTAAACCAAGAGTGAAGCATCGGAATCTATTACTAGTGTCACAGGAATGGTTCAAAACATAGACAGTAAGAAGAGTCAGTCTTCTTGTACATAATTCGGCATTGTGCATTTTGTATTTAATTCCGACGCAATTTCTGTGTTTGATCGTCAATAAGAACGTCAGATGGATACAGTAAATCTGAAGTGAAGCATCGGAATCCATAACTAGTGTCACAGGAATGGTTCAAAACATAGTCAGTAAGAAGAGGCAGTCTTCTTGTACTTAATTCGGCATTGTGCATTTTGAATTTAATTCCGACGCAATTTCTGTGTTTCATCGTCAATAAGAAGGTCCAAGGGATACAGTAAACCTGGAGTGAAGCATCGGAATCTATAACTAGTGTCACAGGAATGAATCAAAACATAGTCAGTAAGAAGAGTCAGTCTTCTTGTACTTATGTCGGCATTGTAACTTTTGTATTTAGTCCGATGTAATTTCTGTGTTTCATCGTCAAGAAGAAGGTCAGAGGGATACAGTAAACCTGAAGTGAAGCATTGGATCTATAACTAGTGTCACAGGAATGGTTCAAAGCATAGTCAGTAAGAAGAGTCAGTCTTCTTGTACTTAAGTCGGCATTGTGCCCTTTGTAGTTAATTCCGATGCAATTTCTGTGTTTCATCGTCAATAAGAAGGTCCAAGGGATACAGTAAACCTAGAGTGAAACATTGGAATCTATTACTAGTGTCACAGGAATGGTTCAAAACATAGACAGTAAGAAGAGTCAGTCTTCTTGTACTTAATTCGGCATTGTGCATTTTGTATTTAATTCCGACGCAATTACTGTGTTTCATCGTCAATAAGAACGTCAGAGGGATACAGTAAATCTGAAGTGAAGCATCGGAATCTGTAACTAGTGTCACAGGAATGGCTCAAAACATAGTCAGTAAGAACAGTCAGTCTTCTTGTACTAAAGTCGGCATTGTGCCTTTTGTATTTAATTCCGATGCAATTTCTGTGTTTCATCGTCAATAAGAAGGTCCAGAGGATACAGTAAACCGGGAGTCAAGCATCGGAATCTATAACTAGTGTCACAGAAATGGTTCAAAACATAGTCAGTAAGAAGAGTCAGTCTTCTTGTACTAATGTCGGCACTATGCCTTTTGTATTTAATTCCGTTGCAATTTCTGTGTTTCATCGTCAATAAGAAGGTCCAAGGGATACAGTAAACCTGGTGTGAAGCATCGGAATCCATAACTAGTGTCACAGGAATGAATTAAAACATAGTCAGTAAGAAGAGTCTGTCTTCTTGTACCAGAGTCGGCAATGTGCCTTTTGTATTTAATTCCGATGCAATTTCTGTGTTTCATCGTCAATGAGAGGGACCAAGGGATACAGTAAACTAAGAGTGAATCATCGGAATCTATTACTAGTGTCACAGGAATGATTCAAAACATAGACAGTAAGAAGAGTCAGTCTTCTTGTACTTAAGTCGGCATTGTCCCTTTTGTATTTAATTCCGTTGCAATTTCTGTGTTTCATCGTCAATAAGATGGTCAGAAGAATACAGTAAACCTGAAGTGAAGCATCGGAATCTATAACTAGTGTCACAGGAATGGTAAAAACATAGAAAGTAGGAAGAGTCAGTCTTCTTGTACTTAAGTCGGCATTGTGCCTTCTCTAATTAATTCCGGTGCAATTGCTGTGATTCATCGCCAATAAGACGGTCCAAGGGATACAGTAAACCTGAAGTGAAGCATCGGAATCTATAACTAGTGTCACAGGAATGGTTCAAAGCATAGTCAGTAAGAAGAGTCAGTGTTCTTGTACATAATTCGGCATTGTGCATTTTGTATTTAATTCCGACGCAATTTCTGTGTTTCATCGTCAATAAGAAGGTCCAAGGGATACAGTAAACGTGGAGTGAAGCATCGGAATCTATAAGTAGTGTCACAGGAATGGTTCAAATCATAGACAGAAGAAGAGTCAGTCTTCTTGTACTTAAGTCGGCATTGTCCCTTTTGTATTTAATTCCGTTGCAATTTCTGTGTTTCATCGTCAATAAGAAGTTCAGAAGGATACAGTAAACCTGAAGTGAAGCATCGGAATCTATAACTAGTGTCACAGGAATGGTAAAAACATAGAAAGTAGGAAGAGTCAGTCCTCTTGTACTTAAGTCGGCATTGTGCCTTCTCTAATTAATTCCGGTGCAATTGCTGTGTTTCATCGTCAATAAGACGGTCCAAGGGATACAGTAAACCTGAAGTGAAGCATCGGAATCTATAACTAGTGTCACAGGAATGGTTCAAAGCATAGTCAGTAAGAAGAGTCAGTGTGCTTGTACATAATTCGGCATTGTGCATTTTGTATTTAATTCCGACGCAATTTCTGTGTTTCATCGTCAATAAGAACGTCAGATGGATACAGTAAATCTGAAGTGAAGCATCGGAATCCATAACTAGTGTCACAGGAATGGTTTAGAACATAGTCAGTAAGAAGAGTCAGTCTTCTTGTACTTAATTCGGCATTGTGCATTTTGTATGTATTTCCGACACAATTTCTGTGTTTCATCGTCAATAAGAAGGTCCAAGGGATACAGTACATCTGAAGTGAAGCATCGGAATCCATAACTAGTGTCACAGGAATGGTTCAAAACATAGTCAGTAAGAAGAGTAAGTGTTCTTGTACATAAGTCATCATTGTGCCTTTTGTATTTAATTCCGATGCAATATCTGTGTTTCATCGTCAATAAGAAGGTCCAAGGGATACAGTAAACCTGGAGTGAAGCATCCGAATCTGTAACTAGTGTCACAGGAATGGTTCATATCATAGACAGTAAGAAGAGTCAGTCTTCTTGTACTTAATTCGGCTCTGTGCCTTTTGGATTTAATTCCGATACGATTTCTGTGTTTCATCGTTAATAAGAAGGTCAGAGGGATACAGTAAACCTGAAGTAAAGCATCGGAATCTATAACTAGTGTCATAGGATTGGTTCATAACATAGTCAGTAAGAAGAGTCAGTCTTCTTGTACTTAAGTCGGCATTGTGCCTTTTGTAATTAATTCCGATGCAATTTCTGAGTTTCATCGTCATTAAGAGGGTCCAAGGGATACAGTAATCCAAGAGTGAAGCATCGGAATCTATTACTAGTGTCACAGGAATGGTTCAAAACATAGACAGTAAGAAGAGTCAGTCTTCTTGTACATAATTCGGCATTGTGCATTTTGTATTTAATTCCGACGCAATTTCTGTGTTTCATCGTCAATAAGAACGTCAGATGGATACAGTAAATCTGAAGTGAAGCATCGGAATCCATAACTAGTGTCACAGGAATGGTTCAAAACATAGTCAGTAAGAAGAGGCAGTCTTCTTGTACTTAATTCGGCATTGTGCATTTTGTATTTAATTCCGACGCAATTTCTGTGTTTCATCGTCAATAAGAAGGTCCAAGGGATACAGTAAACCTGGAGTGAAGCATCGGAATCTATAACTAGTGTCACAGGAATGGTTCAAAGCATAGTCAGTAAGAAGAGTCAGTGTTCTTGTACTTAAGTCGGCATTGTGCCCTTTGTATTTAATTCCGATGCAATTTCTGTGTTTCATCGTCAATAAGAAGGTCCAAGGGATACAGTAAACCTGGTGTGAAGCATCGGAATCCATAACTGGTGTCACAGGAATGAATTAAAACATAGTCAGTAAGAAGAGTCTGTCTTCTTGTACCAAGTTCGGCAATGTGCCTTTTGTATTTAATTCCGATGCAATTTCTGTGTTTCATCGTCATTGAGAGGGACCAAGGGATACAGTAAACTAAGAGTGAAGAATCGGAATCTGTTACTAGTGTCACAGGAATGATTCAAAACATAGACAGTAAGAAGAGTCAGTCTTCTTGTACTTAATTCGGCACTGTGCATTTTGTATTTAATTCCGACGCAATTTCTGTGTATCATCGTCAATAAGAACGTCAGAGGGATACAGTCCATCTGTAGTGAAGAATCGGAATCCATAACTAGTGTCACAGGTATGGTTCAAAACATAGTCAGTAAGAAGAGTCAGTCTTCTTGTACATAAGTCGGCATTGTGCCTTTTGTATTTAATTCCGATGCAATTTCTGTGTTTCATCGTCAATAAGAAGGTCCAAGGGATACAGTAAACCTGGAGTGAAGCATCGGAATCTATAAGTAGTGTCACAGGAATGGTTCAAATCATAGACAGTAAGATGAGTCAGTCATCTTGTACTTAATTCGGCACTGTGCCTTTTGGATTTAATTCCGATGCGATTTCTGTGTTTCATCGTCAATAAGAAGGTTAGAGGGATACAGTAAACCTGAAGTGAAGCATCGAAATCTATAACTAGTGTCACAGGAATGGTTCAAAACATAGACAGAAGAAGAGTCAGTCTTCTTGTACTTAAGTCGGCATTCTCCCTTTTGTATTTAATTCCGTTGCAATTTCTGTGTTTCATCGTCAATAAGAAGGTCAGAAGGATACAGTAAACCTGAAGTGAAGCATCGGAATCTATAACTAGTATCACAGGAATGGTAAAAACATAGAAAGTAGGAAGAGTCGGTCTTCTTGTACTTAAGTCGGCATTGGGCCTTCTCTAATTAATTCCGATGCAATTGCTGTGTTTCATCGTCAACAAGACGGTCCAAGGGATACAGTGAACCTGAAGTGAAGCATCGGAATCTATAACTAGTGTCACAGGAATGGTAAAAACATAGAAAGTAGGAAGAGTCAGTCTTCTTGTACTTAAGTCGGCATTGTGCCTTCTCTAATTAATTCCGATGCAATTGCTGTGTTTCATCGTCAATAAGACGGTCCAAGGGATACAGTAAACCTGAAGTGAAGCATCGGAATCTATAACTAGTGTCACAGGAATGGTTCAAAGCATAGTCAGTAAGAAGAGTCAGTGTTCATATACATAATTCGGCATTGTGCATTTTGTATTTAATTCCGACGCAATTTCTGTGTTTGATCGTCAATAAGAACGTCAGATGGATACAGTAAATCTGAAGTGAAGCATGGGAATCCGTAACTAGTGTCACAGGAATGGTTCAAAACATAGTCAGTAAGAAGAGTCAGTCTTCTTGTACTTAATTCGGCATTGTGCATTTTGTATGTAATTTTGACGCAATTTCTGTGTTTCATCGTCAATAAGAAGGTCCAAGGGATACAGTAAACCTGGAGTGAAGCATCGGAATCTATAACTAGTGGCACAGGAATGAATCAAAACATAGTCAGTAAGAAGAGTCAGTCTTCTTGTACTTATGTCGGCATTGTAACTTTTGTATTTAAGTCCGATGCAATTTCTGTGTTTCATCGTCAATAAGAAGGTCAGAGGGATACAGTAAACCTGAAGTGAAGCATCGGATCTATAACTAGTGTGACAGGAATGGTTCAAAGCATAGTCAGTAAGAGGAGTAAGTGTTCTCGTACTTAAGTCGGCATTGTGCCCTTTGTATTTAATTCCGATGCAATTTCTGTGTTTCATCGTCAATAAGAAGGTCACAGGGATACAGTAAACCTGCAGGGAAGCATCGGAATCTGTAACTAATGTCACAGGAATGGTTCAAAACATAGACAGTAAGATGAGTCACTCTTCTTGTACTTAATTCGGCATTGTGCATTTTGCATTTAATTCCGACGCAATTTCTGTGTTTCATCGTCAATATGAAGGTCCAAGGGATACAGTAAACCTGGAGTGAAGCATCGGAATCTATAACTAGTGTCACAGGAATGAATCAAAACATAGTCAGTAAGAAGAGTCAGTCTTCTTGTACTTATGTCGGAATTGTAACTTTTGTATTTAAGTACGATGCAATTTCTGTGTTTCATCGTCAATAAGAAGGTCAGAGGGATACAGTAAACCTGAAGTGAAGCATCGGATCTATAACTAGTGTCACAGGAATGGTTCAAAACATAGTCAGTAAGAACAGTCAGTCTTCTTGTACTAAAGTCGGCATTGTGCCTTTTGTATTTAATTCCGATGCGATTTCTGTGTTTCATCGTCAATAAGAAGGTCCAAGGGATACAGTAAACCGGGAGTGAAGCATCGGAATCTATAACTAGTGTCACAGAAATGGTTCAAATCATAGTCAGTAAGAAGAGTCAGTCTTCTTGTACTTAAGTCGGCATTATGCCTTTTGTATTTAATTCCGATGCAATTTCTGTGTTTCATCGTCAATAAGAAGGTCCAAGGGATACAGTAAACCTGGTGTAAAGCATCAGAATCTATAACTAGTGTCACAGGAATGAATTAAAACATAGTCAGTAAGTAGAGTTAGTCTTCTTGTACCAAATGCGGCAATGTGCCTTTTGTATTTAATTCCGATGCAATATCTGTGTTTCATCGTCATTAAGAGGTTCCAAGGGATACAGTAAACTAAGAGTGAAGCATCGGAATCAATTACTAGTGTCACAGGAATGATTCAAAACATAGACAGTAAGAAGAGTCGGTCTTCTTGTACTTAATTCGGCATTGTGCATTTTGTATTTAATTCCGACGCAATTTCTGTGTTTCATCGTCAATAAGAACGTCAGAGGGATACAGTACATCTGAAGTGAAGCATCGGAATCCATAACTAGTTTCACAGGTATGGTTCAAAACATAGTCAGTAAGAAGAGTCAGTCTTCTTGTACATAAGTCGGCATTGTGCCTTTTGTATTTAATTCCGATGCAATTTCCGTGTTTCATCGTCAATAAGAAGGTCCAAGGGATGCAGTAAACCTGGAGTGAAGCATCGGAATCTATAAGTAGTGTCACAGGAATGGTTCAAATCATAGACAGTAAGATGGGTCAGTATTCGTGTACTTAATTCGGCACTGTGCCTTTTGGATTTAAATTCCGATGCGATTTCTGTGTTTCATCGTTAATAAGAAGGTCAGAGGGGTACAGTAAACCTGAAGTGGAGCATCGGAATCTAAAACTAGTGTCACAGGAAAGGTTCATAACATAGTCAGTAAGAAGAGTCAGTCTTCTTGTTCTTAAGTCGGCATTGTCCCTTTTGTATTTAATTCCGTTGCAATTTCTGTGTTTCATCGTCAATAAGAAGGTCAGAGGGATACAGTAAACCTGAAGTGAAGCATCGGAATCTATAACTAGTGTCACAGGAATGGTAAAAACATAGAAAGTAGAAAGAGTCAGTCTTCTTGTACTGAAGTCGGCATTGTGGCTTCTCTAATTAATTCCGATGCAATTGTTGTGTTTCATCGTCAATAAGACAGTCCAAGGGAAACAGTAAACCTGAAGTGAAGCATCGGAATCTATAACTAGTGTCACAGGAATGGTTCAAAGCATAGTCAGTAAGAAGAGTCAGTGTTCTTGTACATAATTCGGCATTGTGCATTTTGTATTTAATTCCGACGCAATTTCTGTGTTTCATCGTCAATAAGAACGTCAGATGGATACAGTAAATCTGAAGTGAAGCATCGGAATCTATAACTAGTGTCACAGGAATGGTTCAAAGCATAGTCAGTAAGAAGAGTCAGTCTTCTTGTACTTATGTCAGCATTGTAACTTTTGTATTTAGTCCGATGCAATTTCTGTGTTTCATCGTCAATAAGAAGGTCAGAGGGATACAGTAAACCTGAAGTGAAGCATCGGATCAATAACTAGTGTCACAGGAATGGTTCAAAGCATAGTCAGTAAGAAGAGTCAGTGTTCTTGTACTTAAGTCGGCATTGTGCATTTTGTATTTAATTCCGATGCAATTTCTGTGTTTCATCGTCAATAAGAAGGTCACAGGGATACAGTAAACCTGCAGGGAAGCATCGGAATCTGTAACTAGTGTCACAGGAATGGTTCAAAACATAGACAGTAAGATGAGTCAGTCTTCTTGTACTTAAGTCGGCATTGTGCCTTTTTTATTCAATTCCGATGCAATATCTGTGTTTCATCGTCAATAAGAAGGTCCAAGGGATACAGTATTCCTGGAGTGAAGCATCGGAATCTATAACTAGTGTCACAGGAATGAATCAAAACATAGTCAGTAAGAAGAGTCAGTCTTCTTGTACTTATGTCGGAATTGTAACTTTTGTATTTAAGTACGATGCAATTTCTGTGTTTCATCGTCAATAAGAAGGTCAGAGGGATACAGTAAACCTGAAGTGAAGCATCGGATCTATAACTAGTGTCACAGGAATGGTTCAAAACATAGTCAGTAAGAACAGTCAGTCTTCTTGTACTAAAGTCGGCATTGTGCCTTTTGTATTTAATTCCGATGCGATTTCTGTGTTTCATCGTCAATAAGAAGGTCCAAGGGATACAGTAAACCGGGAGTGAAGGATCGGAATCTATAACTAGTGTCACAGAAATGGTTCAAAACATAGTCAGTAAGAAGAGTCAGTCTTCTTGTACTTAAGTCGGCATTACGCCTTTTGTATTTAATTCCGATGCAATTTCTGTGTTTCATCGTCAATAAGAAGGTCCAAGGGATACAGTAAACCTGGTGTAAAGCATCAGAATCTATAACTAGTGTCACAGGAATGAATTAAAACATAGTCAGTAAGTAGAAATAGTCTTCTTGTACCAAAGTCGGCAATGTGCCTTTTGTATTTAATTCCGATGCAATATCTGTGTTTCATCGTCATTAAGAGGTTCAAAGGGATACAGTAAACTAAGAGTGAAGCATCGGAATCAATTACTAGTGTCACAGGAATGATTCAAAACATAGACAGTAAGAAGAGCCGGTCTTCTTGTACTTAATTCGGCATTGTGCATTTTGTATTTAATTCCGACGCAATTTCTGTGTTTCATCGTCAATAAGAACGTCGTAGGGATACAGTACATCTGAAGTGAAGCATCGGAATCCATAACTAGTTTCACAGGTATGGTTCAAAACATAGTCAGTAAGAAGAGTCAGTCTTCTTGTACACAAGTCGGCATTGTGCCTTTTGTATTTAATTCCGATGCAATTTCCGTGTTTCATCGTCAATAAGAAGGTCCAAGGGATGCAGTAAACCTGGAGTGAAGCATCGGAATCTATAAGTAGTGTCACAGGAATGGTTCAAATCATAGACAGTAAGATGAGTCAGTATTCGTGTACTTAATTCGGCACTGTGCCTTTTGGATTTAAATTCCGATGCGATTTCTGTGTTTCATCGTTAATAAGAAGGTCAGAGGGGTACAGTAAACCTGAAGTGGAGCATCGGAATCTAAAACTAGTGTCACAGGAATGGTTCATAACATAGTCAGTAAGAAGAGTCAGTCTTCTTGTTCTTAAGTCGGCATTGTCCCTTTTGTATTTAATTCCGTTGCAATTTCTGTTTTTCATCGTCAGTAAGAAGGTCAGAGGGATACAGTAAACCTGACGTGAAGCATCGGAATCTATAACTAGTGTCACAGGAATGGTAAAAACATAGAAAGTAGAAAGAGTCAGTCTTCTTGTACTGAAGTCGGCATTGTGGCTTCTCTAATTAATTCCGATGCAATTGTTGTGTTTCATCGTCAATAAGACAGTCCAAGGGAAACAGTAAACCTGAAGTGAAGCATCAGAATCTATAACTAGTGTCACAGGAATGGTTCAAAGCATAGTCAGTAAGAAGAGTCAGTGTTCTTGTACATAATTCGGCATTGTGCATTTTGTATTTAATTCCGACGCAATTTCTGTGTTTCATCGTCAATAAGAACGTCAGATGGATACAGTAAATCTGAAGTGAAGCATCGGAATCCATAACTAGTGTCACAGGAATGGTTCAAAGCATAGTCAGTAAGAAGAGTCAGTCTTCTTGTACTTAATTCGGCATTGAGCATTTTGTATGTAATTCCGACGCAATTTCTGTGTTTCATCGTCAGTAAGAAGGTCCAAGGGATACAGTAAACCTGGAGTGAAGCATCGGAATCTATAACTAGTGGCTCAGGAATGAATCAAAACATAGTCAGCAAGAAGAGTCAGTCTTCTTGTACTTATGTCAGCATTGTAACTTTTGTATTTAGTCCGATGCAATTTCTGTGTTTCATCGTCAATAAGAAGGTCAGAGGGATACAGTAAACCTGAAGTGAAGCATCGGATCTATAACTAGTGTCACAGGAATGGTTCAAAGCATAGTCAGTAAGAAGAGTCAGTGTTCTTGTACTTAAGTCGCCATTGTGCCCTTTGTATTTAATTCCGATGCAATTTCTGTGTTTCATCGTCAATAAGAAGGTCACAGGGATACAGTAAACCTGCAGGGAAGCATCGGAATCTGTAACTAGTGTCACAGGAATGGTTCAAAAAATAGACAGTAAGATGAGTCAGTCTTCTTGTACTTAAGTCGGCATTGTGCCTTTTTTATTTAATTCCGATGCAATATCTGTGTTTCATCGTCAATAAGAAGGTCCAAGGGATACAGTAAACCTAGAGTGAAGCATCGGAATCTATTACTAGTGTCACAGGAATGGTTCAAAACATAGACAGTAAGAAGAGTCAGTCTTCTTGTACTTAATTCGGCATTGTGCATTTTGTATTTAATTCCGACGCAATTTCTGTGTTTCATCGTCAATAAGAACGTCAGAGGGATACAGTAAATCTGAAGTGAAGCATCGGAATCTATAACTAGTGTCACAGGAATGGTTCAAATAATAGTCAGTAAGAACTGTCAGTCTTCTTATACTAAAGTCGGCATTTTGCCTTTTGTATTTAATTCCGATGCAATTTCTGTGTTTCAGCGTCAATAAGAAGGTCCAGGGGATACAGTAAACCGGGAGTGAAGCATCGGAATCTATAACTAGTGTCACAGAAATGGTTCAAAGCATAGTCAGTAAGAAAAGTCAGTCTTCTGGTACTTAAGTCGGCATTATGCCTTATGTATTTAATTCCGATGCAATTTCTGTGTTTCATCGTCAATAAGAAGGTCCAAGGGATACAGTAAACCTGGTGTGAAGCATCGGAATCCATAACTAGTGTCACAGGAATGAATTAAAACATAGTCAGTAAGAAGAGTCTGTCGTCTTGTACCAAAGTCGGCAATGTGCCTTTTGTATTTAATTCCGATGCAATTTCTGTGTTTCATCGTCATTGAGAGGGACCAAGGGATACAGTAAACTAAGAGTGAAGCATCGGAATCTGTTACTAGTGTCACAGGAATGATTCAAAACATAGACAGTAAGAAGAGTCAGTCTTCTTGTACTTAATTCGGCATTGTGCGTTTTGTATTTAATTCCGACGCAATTTCTGTGTTTCATCGTCAATAAGAACGTCAGAGGGTTACAGTACATCTGAAGTGAAGCATCGGAATCCATAACTAGTGTCACAGGTATGGTTCAAAACATAGTCAGTAAGAAGAGTCAGTCTTCTTGTACATAAGTCGGCATTGTGCCTTTTGTATTTAATTCCGATGCCATTTCTGTGTTTCATCGTCAATAAGAAGGTCCAAGGGTTACAGTAAACCTGGAGTGAAGCATCGGAATTTATAAGTAGTGTCACAGGAATGGTCCAAATCATAGACAGTAAGATGAGTCAGTCTTCTTGTACTTAATTCGGCACTGTGCCTTTTGGATTTAATTCCGATGCGATTTCTGTGTTTCATCGTCAATAAGAAGGTTAGAGGGATACAGTAAACCTGAAGTGAAGCATCGAAATCTATAACTAGTGTCACACGAATGGTTCAAATCATAGACAGTAAGATGAGTCAGTCATCTTGTACTTAATTCGGCACTGTGTCTTTTGGATTTAATTCCGATGCGATTTCTGTGTTTCATCGTCAATAAGAAGGTTAGAGGGATACAGTAAACCTGAAGTGAAGCATCGAAATCTATAACTAGTGTCACAGGAATGGTTCAAAACATAGACAGAAGAAGAGTCAGTCTTCTTGTACTTAAGTCGGCAATCTCCATTTTGTATTTAATTCCGCTGCAATTTCTGTGTTTCATCGTCAATAAGAAGGTCAGAAGGATACAGTAAACCTGAAGTGAAGCATCGGAATCTATAACGTGTGTCACAGGAATGGTAAAAAAATAGAAAGTAGGAAGAGTCGGTCTTCTTGTACTTAAGTCGGCATTGGGCCTCCTCTAATTAATTCCGATGCAATTGCTGTGTTTCATCGTCAATAAGACGGTCCAAGGGATACAGTGAACCTGAAGTGAAGCATCGGAATCTATAACTAGTGTCACAGGAATGGTAAAAACATAGAAAGTAGGAAGAGTCAGTCTTCTTGTACTTAAGTCGGCATTGTGCCTTCTCTAATTAATTCCGATGCAATTGCTGTGTTTCATCGTCAATAAGACGGTCCAAGGGATACAGTAAACCTGAAGTAAAGCATCGGAATCTATAACTAGTGTCACAGGAATGGTTCGAAGCATAGTCAGTAAGAAGAGTCAGTGTTCATGTACATAATTCGGCATTGTGCATTTTGTATTTAATTCCGACGCAATTTCTGTGTTTGATCGTCAATAAGAACGTCAGATGGATACAGTAAATCTGAAGTGAAGCATGGGAATCCATAACTAGTGTCACAGGAATGGTTCAAATCATAGTCAGTAAGAAGAGTCAGTCTTCTTGTACTTAATTCGGCATTGTGCATTTTGTATGTAATTTTGACGCAATTTCTGTGTTTCATCGTCAATAAGAAGGTCCAAGGGATACAGTAAACCTGGAGTGAAGCATCGGAATCTATAACTAGTGGCACAGGAATGAATCAAAACATAGTCAGTAAGAAGAGTCAGTCTTCTTGTACTTATGTCGGCATTGTAACTTTTGTATTTAAGTCCGATTGCAATTTCTGTGTTTCATCGTCAATAGGAAGGTCAGAGGGATACAGTAAACCTGAAGTGAAGCATCGGATCTATAACTAGTGTGACAGGAATGGTTCAAAGCATAGTCAGTAAGAGGCGTCAGTGTTCTTGTACTTAAGTCGGCATTGTGCCCTTTGTATTTAATTCCGATGCAATTTCTGTGTTTCATCGTCAATAAGAAGGTCACAGGGATACAGTAAACCTGCAGGGAAGCATCGGAATCTGTAACTAGTGTCACAGGAATGGTTCAAAACATAGACAGTAAGATGAGTCAGTCTTCTTGTACTTAAGTCGGCATTGTGCCTTTTTTATTTAATTCCGATGCAATTTCTGTGTTTCATCGTCAATAAGAAGGTCAAAGGGATACAGAAAAACCTAGAGTGCAGCATCGGAATCTATTACTAGTGTCACAGGAATGGTTCAAAACATAGACAGTAAGAAGAGTCAGTCTTCTTGTACTTAATTCGGCATTGTGCATTTTGTATTTAATTCCGACGCAATTTCTGTGTTTCATCGTCAATAAGAACGTCAGATTTATACAGTAAATCTGAAGTGAAGCATCGGAATCCATAACTAGTGTCACAGGAATGGTTCAAAACAAAGTCAGTAATAAGGGTCACTCTTCTTGTACTTAATTCGGCATTGTGCATTTTGCATTTAATTCCGACGCAATTTCTGTGTTTCATCGTCAATATGAAGGTCCAAGATATACAGTAAACCTGGAGTGAAGCATCTGAATCTATAACTAGTGTCACAGGAATGAATTAAAACATAGTCAGTAAGTAGAGTAAGTCTTCTTGTACCAAAGTCGGCAATGTGCCTTTTGTATTTAATTCCGATGCAATATCTGTGTTTCATCGTCATTAAGAGGTTCCAAGGGATACAGTAAACTAAGAGTGAAGCATCGGAATCAATTACTAGTGTCACAGGAATGATTCAAAACATAGACAGTAAGAAGAGTCGGTCTTCTTGTACTTAATTCGGCATTGTGCATTTTGTATTTAATTCCGACGCAATTTCTGTGCTTCATCGTCAATAAGAACGTCAGAGGGATACAGTACATCTGAAGTGAAGCATCGGAATCCATAACTAGTTTCACAGGTATGGTTCAAAACATAGTCAGTAAGAAGAGTCAGTCTTCTTGTACATAAGTTGGCATTGTGCCTTTTGTATTTAATTCCGATTCAATTTCCGTGTTTCATCGTCAATAAGAAGGTCCAAGGGATGCAGTAAACCTGGAGTGAAGCATCGGAATCTATAAGTAGTGTCACAGGAATGGTTCAAATCATAGACAGTAAGATGAGTCAGTATTCGTGTACTTAATTCGGCACTGTGCCTTTTGGATTTAAATTCCGATGCGATTTCTGTGTTTCATAGTTAATAAGTAGGTCAGAGGGGTACAGTAAACCTGAAGTGAAGCATCGGAATCTAAAACTAGTGTCACAGGAATGGTTCATAACATAGTCAGTAAGAAGAGTCAGTCTTCTTGTTCTTAAGTCGGCATTGTCCCTTTTGTATTTAATTCCGTTGCAATTTCTGTGTTTCATCGTCAATAAGAAGGTCAGAGGGATACAGTAAACCTGAAGTGAAGCATCGGAATCTATAACTAGTGTCACAGGAATGGTAAAAACATAGAAAGTAGAAAGAGTCAGTCTTCTTGTACTGAAGTCGGCATTGTGGCTTCTCTAATTAATTCCGATGCAATTGCTGTGTTTCATCGTCAATAAGACAGTCCAAGGGAAACATTAAACCTGAAGTGAAGCATCGGAATCTATAACTAGTGTCACAGGAATGGTTCAAAGCATAGTCAGTAAGAAGAGTCAGTGTTCTTGTACATAATTCGGCATTGTGCATTTTGTATTTAATTCCGACGCAATTTCTGTGTTTCATCGTCAATAAGAACGTCAGACGGATACAGTAAATCTGAAGTGAAGCTTCGGAATCCATAACTAGTGTCACAGGAATGGTTCAAAGCATAGTCAGTAAGAAGAGTCAGTCTTCTTGTACTTAATTCGGCATTGAGCATTTTGTATGTAATTCCGACGCAATTTCTGTGTTTCATCGTCAGTAAGAAGGTCCAAGGGATACAGTAAACCTGGAGTGATGCATCGGAATCTATAACTAGTGGCACAGGAATGAATCAAAACATAGTCAGTAAGAAGAGTCAGTCTTCTTGTACTTATGTCAGCATTGTAACTTTTGTATTTAGTCCGATGCAATTTCTGTGTTTCATCGACAATAAGAAGGTCAGAGGGATACAGTAAACCTGAAGTGAAGCATCGGATCTATAACTAGTGTCACAGGAATGGTTCAAAGCATAGTCAGTAAGAAGAGTCAGTGTTCTTGTACTTAAGTCGGCATTGTGCCCTTTGTATTTAATTCCGATGCAATTTCTGTGTTTCATCGTCAATAAGAAGGTCACAGGGATACAGTAAACCTGCAGGGAAGCATCGGAATCTGTAACTAGTGTCACAGGAATGGTTCAAAACATAGACAGTAAGATGAGTCAGTCTTCTTGTACTTAAGTCGGCATTGTGCCTTTTTTATTTAATTCCGATGCAATTTCTGTGTTTCATCGTCAATAAGAAGGTGCAAGGGATACAGTAAACCTAGAGTGAAGCATCGGAATCTATTACTAGTGTCACAGGAATGGTTCAAAACATAGACAGTAAGAAGAGTCAGTCTTCTTGTACTTAATTCGGCATTGTGCATTTTGTATTTAATTCCGACGCAATTTCTGTGTTTCATCGTCAATAAGAACGTCAGAGGGATACAGTAAATCTGAAGTGAAGCATCGGAATCTATAACTAGTGTCACAGGAATGGTTCAAATAATAGTCAGTAAGAACTGTCAGTCTTCTTGTACTAAAGTCGGCATTGTGCCTTTTGTATTTAATTCCGATGCAATTTCTGTGTTTCAGCGTCAATAAGAAGGTCCAGGGGATACAGTAAACCGGGAGTGAAGCATCGGAATCTATAACTAGTGTCACAGAAATGGTTCAAAGCATAGTCAGTAAGAAAAGTCAGTCTTCTGGTACTTAAGTCGGCATTATGCCTTATGTATTTAATTCCGATGCAATTTCTGTGTTTCATCGTCAATAAGAAGGTCCAAGGGATACAGTAAACCTGGTGTGAAGCATCGGAATCCATAACTAGTGTCACAGGAATGAATTAAAACATAGTCAGTAAGAAGAGTCTGTCGTCTTGTACCAAAGTCGGCAATGTGCCTTTTGTATTTAATTCCGATGCAATATCTGTGTTTCATCGTCATTAAGAGGTTCCAAGGGATACAGTAAACTAAGAGTGAAGCATCGGAATCAATTACTAGTGTCACAGGAATGATTCAAAACATAGACAGTAAGAAGAGTCGGTCTTCTTGTACTTAATTCGGCATTGTGCATTTTGTATTTAATTCCGACGCAATTTCTGTGTTTCATCGTCAATAAGAACGTCAGAGGGATACAGTACATCTGAAGTGAAGCATCGGAATCCATAACTAGTTTCACAGGTATGGTTCAAAACATAGTCAGTAAGAAGAGTCAGTCTTCTTGTACATAAGTTGGCATTGTGCCTTTTGTATTTAATTCCGATTCAATTTCCGTGTTTCATCGTCAATAAGAAGGTCCAAGGGATGCAGTAAACCTGGAGTGAAGCATCGGAATCTATAAGTAGTGTCACAGGAATGGTTCAAATCATAGACAGTAAGATGAGTCAGTATTCGTGTACTTAATTCGGCACTGTGCCTTTTGGATTTAAATTCCGATGCGATTTCTGTGTTTCATAGTTAATAAGAAGGTCAGAGGGGTACAGTAAACCTGAAGTGAAGCATCGGAATCTAAAACTAGTGTCACAGGAATGGTTCATAACATAGTCAGTAAGAAGAGTCAGTCTTCTTGTTCTTAAGTCGGCATTGTCCCTTTTGTATTTAATTCCGTTGCAATTTCTGTGTTTCATCGTCAATAAGAAGGTCAGAGGGATACAGTAAACCTGAAGTGTAGCATCGGAATCTACAACTAGTGTCACAGGAATGGTAAAAACATAGAAAGTAGAAAGAGTCAGTCTTCTTGTACTGAAGTCGGCATTGTGGCTTCTCTAATTAATTCCGATGCAATTGCT
Source organism: Schistocerca americana (assembly GCF_021461395.2). Classification (NCBI taxonomy): domain Eukaryota; kingdom Metazoa; phylum Arthropoda; class Insecta; order Orthoptera; family Acrididae; genus Schistocerca; species Schistocerca americana. The sequence continues at coordinate 14,122,390 of NC_060119.1, read as the reverse complement.
GTGTTTCATCGTCAATAAGACAGTCCAAGGGAAACATTAAACCTGAAGTGAAGCATCGGAATCTATAACTATTGTCACAGGAATGGTTCAAAGCATAGTCAGTAAGAAGAGTCAGTGTTCTTGTACATAATTCGGCATTGTGCATTTTGTATTTAATTCCGACGCAATTTCTGTGTTTCATCGTCAATAAGAACGTCAGACGGATACAGTAAATCTGAAGTGAAGCGTCGGAATCCATAACTAGTGTCACAGGAATGGTTCAAAGCATAGTCAGTAAGAAGAGTCAGTCTTCTTGTACTAAATTCGGCATTGAGCATTTTGTATGTAATTCCGACGCAATTTCTGTGTTTCATCGTCAGTAAGAAGGTCTAAGGGATACAGTAAACCTGGAGTGATGCATCGGAATCTATAACTAGTGGCACAGGAATGAATCAAAACATAGTCAGTAAGAAGAGTCAGTCTTCTTGTACTTATGTCAGCATTGTAACTTTTGTATTTAGTCCGATGCAATTTCTGTGTTTCATCGACAATAAGAAGGTCAGAGGGATACAGTAAACCTGAAGTGAAGCATCGGATCTATAACTAGTGTCACAGGAATGGTTCAAAGCATAGTCAGTAAGAAGAGTCAGTGTTCTTGTACTTAAGTCGGCATTGTGCCCTTTGTATTTAATTCCGATGCAATTTCTGTGTTTCATCGTCAATAAGAAGGTCACAGGGATACAGTAAACCTGCAGGGAAGCATCGGAATCGGTAACTAGTGTCACAAGAATGGTTCAAAACATAGACAGTAAGATGAGTCAGTCTTCTTGTACTTAAGTCGGCATTGTGCCTTTTTTATTTAATTCCGATGCAATTTCTGTGTTTCATCGTCAATAAGAAGGTGCAAGGGATACAGTAAACCTAGAGTGAAGCATCGGAATCTATTACTAGTGTCACAGGAATGGTTCAAAACATAGACAGTAAGAAGAGTCAGTCTTCTTGTACTTAATTCGGCATTGTGCATTTTGTATTTAATTCCGACGCAATTTCTGTGTTTCATCGTCAATAAGAACGTCAGAGGGATACAGTAAATCTGAAGTGAAGCATCGGAATCTATAACTAGTGTCACAGGAATGGTTCAAATAATAGTCAGTAAGAACTGTCAGTCTTCTTGTACTAAAGTCGGCATTGTGCCTTTTGTATTTAATTCCGATGCAATTTCTGTGTTTCAGCGTCAATAAGAAGGTCCAGGGGATACAGTAAACCGGGAGTGAAGCATCGGAATCTATAACTAGTGTCACAGAAATGGTTCAAAGCATAGTCAGTAAGAAAAGTCAGTCTTCTGGTACTTAAGTCGGCATTATGCCTTATGTATTTAATTCCGATGCAATTTCTGTGTTTCATCGTCAATAAGAAGGTCCAAGGGATACAGTAAACCTGGTGTGAAGCATCGGAATCCATAACTAGTGTCACAGGAATGAATTAAAACATAGTCAGTAAGAAGAGTCTGTCGTCTTGTACCAAAGTCGGCAATGTGCCTTTTGTATTTAATTCCGATGCAATTTCTGTGTTTCATCGTCATTGAGAGGGACCAAGGGATACAGTAAACTAAGAGTGAAGCATCGGAATCTGTTACTAGTGTCACAGGAATGATTCAAAACATAGACAGTAAGAAGAGTCAGTCTTCTTGTACTTAATTCGGCATTGTGCGTTTTGTATTTAATTCCGACGCAATTTCTGTGTTTCATCGTCAATAAGAACGTCAGAGGGATACAGTACATCTGAAGTGAAGCATCGGAATCCATAACTAGTGTCACAGGTATGGTTCAAAACATAGTCAGTAAGAAGAGTCAGTCTTCTTGTACATAAGTCGGCATTGTGCCTTTTGTTTTTAATTCCGATGCAATTTCTGTGTTTCATCGTCAATAAGAATGTCCAAGGGTTACAGTAAACCTGGAGTGAAGCATCGGAATTTATAAGTAGTATCACAGGAATGGTTCAAATCATAGACAGTAAGATGAGTCAGACTTCTTGTACTTAATTCGGCACTGTGCCTTTTGGATTTAATTCCGATGCGATTTCTGTGTTTCATCGTCAATAAGAAGGTTAGAGGGATACAGTAAACCTGAAGTGAAGCATCGAAATCTATAACTAGTGTCACAGGAATGGTTCAAAACATAGACAGAAGAAGAGTCAGTCTTCTTGTACTTAAGTCGGCATTGTCCCTTTTGTATTTAATACCGTTGCAATTTCTGTGTTTCATCGTCAATAAGAAGGTCAGAAGGATACAGTAAACCTGAAGTGAAGCATCGAAATCTATAACTAGTGTCACAGGAATGGTAAAAACATAGAAAGTAGGAAGAATCAGTCTTCTTTTACTTAAGTCGGCATTGTGCCTTCTCTAATTAATTCCGATGCAATTGCTGTGTTTCATCGTCAATAAGACGGTCCAAGGGATACAGTAAACCTGAGGTGAAGCATCGGAATCTGTAACTATTGTCACAGGAATGGTTCAAAGCATAGTCAGTAAGAAGAGTCAGTGTTCTTGTACATAATTCGGCATTGTGCATTTTGTATTTAATTCCAACGCAATTTCTGTGTTTCATCGTCAATAAGATCGTCAGATGGATACAGTAAATCTGAAGTGAAGCATGGGAATCCATAACTAGTGTCACAGGAATGGTTCAAAACGTAGTCAGTAAGAAGAGTCAGTCTTCTTGTACTTAATACGGCATTGTGCATTTTGTATGTAATTCCGACGCAATTTCTGTGTTTCATCGTCAATAAGAAGGTCCAAGGGATACAGTAAACCTGGAGTGAAGCATCGGAATCTATACCTAGTGGCACAGGAATGAATCAAAACATAGTCAGAAAGAAGAGTCAGTCTTCTTGTACTTATGTCGGCATTGAAACTTTTGTATTGAAGTCCGATGCAATTTCTGTGTTTCATCGTCAATAAGAAGGTCAGAGGGATACAGTAAAACTGAAGTGAAGCATCGGATCTATAACTAGTGTCACAGGAATGGTTCAATGCATAGTCAGTAAGAGGAGTCAGTGTTCTTGTACTTAAGTCGGCATTGTGCCCTTTGTATTTAATTCCGATGCAATTTCTGTGTTTCATCGTCAATAAGAAGGTCACAGGGATACAGTAAACCTGCAGGGAAGCATCGGAATCTGTAACTAGTGTCAGAGGAATGGTTCAAAACATAGACAGTAAGATGAGTCAGTCTTCTTGTACTTAATTCGGCATTGTGCATTTTGTATTTAATTCCGACGCAATTTCTGTGTTTCATCGTCAATAAGAACGTCAGATGGATACAGTAAATCTGAAGTGAAGCATCGGAATCCATAACTAGTGTCACAGGAATGGTTCAAAACATAGTCAGTAAGAAGAGTCAGTCTTCTTGTACTTAATTCGGCATTGTGCATTTTGCATTTAATTCCGACGCAATTTCTCTGTTTCATCGTCAATACGAAGGTCCAAGGGATACAGTAAACCTGGAGTGAAGCATCGGAATCTATAACTAGTGTCACAGGAATGAATCAAAACATAGTCAGTAAGAAGAGTCAGTCTTCTTGTACTTATGTCGGAATTGTAACTTTTGTATTTACGTACGATGCAATTTCTGTGTTTCATCGTCAATAAGAAGGTCAGAGGGATGCAGTAAACCTGAAGTGAAGCAACGGATCTATAACTAGTGTCACAGGAATGGTTCAAAACATAGTCAGTAAGAACAGTCAGTCTTCTTGTACTAAAGTCGGCATTGTGCCTTTTGTATTTAATTCGGAAGCAATTTCTGTGTTTCATCGTCAATAAGAAGGTCCAAGGGATACAGTAAACCGGGAGTGAAGCATCGGAATCTATAACTAGTGTCACAGAAATGGTTCAAAACATAGTCAGTAAGAAGAGTCAGTCTTCTAGTACTTAAGTCAGCATTATGCCTTTTGTATTTAATTCCGATGCAATTTCTGTGTTTCATCGTCAATAAGAAGGTCCAAGGGATACAGTAAACCTGGTGTGAAGCATCGGAATCTATAACTAGTGCCACAGGAATGAATTAAAACATAGTCAGTAAGAAGAGTCAGTCTTCTTGTACCAAAGTCGGCAATGTGCCTTTTGTATTTAATTCCGATGCAATTTCTGTGTTTCATCGTCATTAAGAGGTTCCAAGGGATACAGTAAACTAAGAGTGAAGCATCGGAATCTATTACTAGTGTCACAGGAATGATTCAAAACATAGACAGTAAGAAGAGTCGGTCTTCTTGTACTTAATTCGGCATTGTGCATTTTGTATTTAATTCCGACGCAATTTCTGTGTTTCATCGTCTATAAGAACGTCAGAGGGATACAGTACATCTGAAGTGAAGCATCGGAATCCATAACTAGTGTCACAGGTATGGTTCAAAAAATAGTCAGTAAGAAGAGTCAGTCTTCTTGTACATAAGTCGGCATTGTGCCTTTTGTATTTAATTCCGATGCAATTTCTGTGTTTCATCGTCAATAAGAAGGTCCAAGGGATACAGTAAACCTGGAGTGAAGCATCGGAATCTATAAGTAGTGTCACAGGAATGGTTCAAATCATAGACAGTAAGATGAGTCAGTATTCTTGTACTTAATTCGGCACTGTGCCTTTTGGATTTAAATTCCGATGCGATTTCTGTGTTTCATCGTTAATAAGAAGGTCAGACGGATACAGTAAACCTGAAGTGAAGCATCGGAATCTAAAACTAGTGTCACAGGAATGGTTCATAGCATAGTCAGTAAGAAGAGTCAGTCTTCTTGTCCTTATGTCGGCTTTGGGCCTTTTGCATTTAATTTCGTTGCAATTTCTGTGGTTCATCGTCAATAAGAAAGTTAGAGGGATACAGTAAACCTGAAGTGAAGCATCGAAATCTATAACTAGTGTCACAGGAATGGTTCAAAACATAGACAGAAGAAGAGTCAGTATTCTTGTACTTAAGTCGGCATTGTCCCTTTTGTATTTAATTCCGCTGCAATTTCTGTGTTTCATCGTCAATAAGAAGGTCAGAAGGAAACAGTAAACCTGAAGTGAAGCATCGGAATCTATAACTAGTGTCACAGGAATGGTAAAAACATAGAAAGTAGGAAGAGTCAGTCTTCTTGTACTGAAGTCGGCATTGTGGCTTCTCTAATTAATTCCGATGCAATTGCTGTGTTTCATCGTCAATAAGACGGTCCAAGGGATACAGTAAACCTGAAGTGAAGGATCGGAATCTATAACTAGTGTCACAGGAATGGTTCAAAGCATAGTCATTAAGAAGGGTCAGTGTTCTTGTACATAATTCGGCATCGTGCTTTTTGTATTTAATTCCGACGCAATTTCTGTGTTTCATCGTCAATAAGAACGTCAGATGGATACAGTAAATCTGAAGTGAAGCATCGGAATCCATAACTAGTGTCACAGGAATGGTTCAAAGCATAGTCAGTAAGAAGAGTCAGTCTTCTTGTACTTAATTCGGCATTGAGCATTTTGTATGTAAGTCCGACGCAATTTCTGTGTTTCATCGTCAATAAGAGGGTCCAAGGGATACAGTAAACCTGGAGTGAAGCATCGGAATCTATAACTAGTGGCACAGGAATGAATCAAAACATAGTCAGTAAGAAGAGTCAGTCTTCTTGTACTTATGTCGGCATTGTAACTTTTGTATTCAAGTCCGATGCAATTTCTGTGTTTCATCGTCAATAGGAAGGTCAGAGGGATACAGTAAACCTGAAGTGAAGCATCGTATCTATAACTAGTTTCACAGGAATGGTTCAAAGCATAGTCAGTAAGAGGAGTCAGTGTTCTTGTACTTAAGTCGGCATTGTGCCCTTTGTATTTAATTCCGATGCAATTTCTGTGATTCATCGTCAATAAGAAGGTCACAGGGATACAGTAAACCAGCAGGGAAGCATCGGAATCTGTAACTAGTGTCACAGGAATGGTTCAAAACATAGACAGTAAGATGAGCCAGTCTTCTTGTACTTAAGTCGGCATTGTGCCTTTTTTATTTAATTCCGATGCAATTTCTGTGTTTCATCGTCAATAAGAAGGTCCAAGGGATACAGTAAACCTATAGTGAAGCATCGGAATCTAGTATTAGTGTCACAGGAATGGTTCAAAACAATGACAGTAAGAAGAGTCAGCCTTCTTGTACTTAATTCGGCATTGTGCATTTTGTGTTTAATTCCGACGCAATTTCTGTGTTTCATCGTCAATAAGAACGTCAGTTGGATACAGTAAATCTGAAGTGAAGCATCGGAATCCATAACTAGTGTCACAGGAATGGTTCAAAACATAGTCAGTAAGAAGAGTCAGTCTTCTTGTACTTAATTCGGCATTGTGCATTTTGTATTTAATTCCGACGCAATTTCTGTGTTTCATCGTCAATAAGAAGGTCCAAGGGATACAGTAAACCAGGAGTGAAGCATAGGAATCTATAACTAGTGTCACAGGAATGAATCAAGACATAGTCAGTAAGAAGAGTCAGTCTTCTTGTACTTATGTCGGCATTGTAACTTTTGTATTTAAGTACGATGCAATTTCTGTGTTTCATCCCCAATAAGAAGGTCAGAGGGATACAGTAAACCTGAAGTGAAGCATCGGATCTATAACTAGTGTCACAGGAATGGTTCAAAACATAGTCAGTAAGAACAGTCAGTCTTCTTGTACTAAAGTCGGCATTGTGCCTTTTGTATTTAATTCCGATGCAATTTCTGTGTTCAATCGTCAATAAGAAGGTCACAGGGACACAGTAAACCTGAAGTGAAGCATCGGATCTATAACTAGTGTCACAGGAATGGTTCAAAGCATAGTCAGCAAGAGGAGTCAGTGTTCTTGTACTTAAGTCGGCATTGTGCCTTTTGTATTTAATTCCGATGCAATATCTGTGTTTCATCGTCAATAAGAAGGTCCAAGGGATACAGTAAACCGGGAGTGAAGCATCGGAATCTATAACTAGTGTCACAGAAATGGTTCAAAACATAGTCAGTAAGGAGATTCAGTCTTCTTGTCCTTAAGTCGGCATTGGGCCTTTTGCATTTAATTGCGTTGCAATTTCTGTGGTTCATCGTCAATAAGAAAGTTAGAGGGATACAGTAAACCTGAAGTGAAGCATCGAAATCTGTAACTAGTGTCACAGGAATGGTTCAAAATATAGACAGAAGAAGAGTCAGTATTCTTGTACTTAAGTCGGCATTGTCCCTTTTGTATTTAATTCCGTTGCAATTTCTGTGTTTCATCGTCAATAAGAAGGTCAGAGGGATACAGTAAACCTGAAGTGAAGCATCGGAATCTATAACTAGTGTCACAGGTATGGTAAAAACATAGAAAGTAGGAAGAGTCAGTCTTCTTGTACTGAAGTCGGCATCGTGGCTTCTCTAATTAATTCCGATGCAATTGCTGTGTTTCATCGTCGATAAGACGGTCCATGGGATACAGTAAACCTGAAGTGAAGCATCGGAATCTATAAATAGTGTCACAGGAATGGTTCAAAGCATAGTCAGTAAGAAGAGTCAGTGTTCTTGTACATAATTCGGCATTGTGCATTTTGTATTTAATTCCGACGCAATTTCTGTGTTTCATCGTCAATAAGAACGTCAGATGGATACAGTAAATCTGAAGTGAAGCATCGGAATCCATAACTAGTGTCACAGGAATGGTTCAAAGCATAGTCAGTAAGAAGAGTCAGTCTTCTTGTACTTAATTCGGCATTGAGCATTTTGTATGTAAGTCCGACGCAATTTCTGTGTTTCATCGTCAATAAGAAGGTCCAAAGGATACAGTAAACCTGGAGTGAAGCATCGGAATCTATAACTAGTGGCACAGGAATGAATCAAAACATAGTCAGTAAGAAGAGTCAGTCTTCCTGCACTTATGTCGGCATTGTAACTTTTGTATTTAAGTCTGATGCAATTTCTGTGTTTCATCGTCAATAAGAAGGTCAGAGGGATACAGTAAACCTGAAGTGAAGCATCGGATCTATAACTAGTGTCACTGGAATGGTTCAAAGCATAGTCAGTAAGAGGAGTCAGTGTTCTTGTACTTAAGTCGGCATTGTGCCCTTTGTATTTAATTCCGATGCAATTTCTGTGTTTCATCGTCAATAAGAAGGTCACAGGGATACAGTAAACCTGCAGTGAAGCATCGGAATCTGTAACTAGTGTCACAGGAATGGTTCAAAACATAGACAGTAAGATGAGTCAGTCTTCTTGTACTTAAGTCGGCATTGTGCCTTTTTTATTTAATTCCGATGCAATTTCTGTGTGTCATCGTCAATAAGAAGGTCCAAGGGATACAGTAAACGTAGAGTGAAGCATCGGAATCTATTACTAGTGTCACAGGAATGGTTCAAAACATAGACAGTAAGAAGAGTCAGTCTTCTTGTACTTAATTCGGCATTGTGCATTTTGTATTTAATTCCGACGCAATTTCTGTGTTTCATCGTCAATAAGAATGTCAGATGGATACAGTAAATCTGAAGTGAAGCATCGGAATCCATAACTAGTGTCACAGGAATGGTTCAAAGCATAGTCAGTAAGAAGAGTCAGTCTTCTTGTACTTAATTCGGCATTGAGCATTTTGTATGTAAGCCCGACGCAATTTCTGTGTTTCATCGTCAATAAGAGGGTCCAAAGGATACAGTAAACCTGGAGTGAAGCATCGGAATCTATAACTAGTGGCACAGGAATGAATCAAAACATAGTCAGTAAGAAGAGTCAGTCTTCTTGCATTTATGTCGGCATTGTACCTTTTGTATTTAAGTCTGATGCAATTTCTGTGTTTCATCGTCAATAAGAAGGTCAGAGGGATACAGTAAACCAGAAGTGAAGCATCGGATCTATAACTAGTGTCACAGGAATGGTTCAAAGCATAGTCAGTAAGAGGAGTCAGTGTTCTTGTACTTAAGTCGGCATTGTGCCCTTTGTATTTAATTCCGATGCAATTTCTGTGTTTCATCGTCAATAAGAAGGTCACAGGGATACAGTAAACCTGCAGGGAAGCATCGGAATCTGTAACTAGTGTCACAGGAATGGTTCAAAACATAGACAGTAAGATGAGTCAGTCTTCTTGTACTTAAGTCGGCATTGTGCCTTTTTTATTTAATTCCGATGCAATTTCTGTGTGTCATCGTCAATAAGAAGGTCCAAGGGATACAGTAAACGTAGAGTGAAGCATCGGAATCTATTACTAGTGTCACAGGAATGGTTCAAAACATAGACAGTAAGAAGAGTCAGTCTTCTTGTACTTAATTCGGCATTGTGCATTTTGTATTTAATTCCGACGCAATTTCTGTGTTTCATCGTCAATAAGAACGTCAGATGGATACAGTAAATCTGAAGTGAAGCATCGGAATCCATAACTAGTGTCACAGGAATGGTTCAAAACATAGTCAGTAAGAAGAGTCAGTCTTCTTGTACTTAATTCGGCATTGTGCATTTTGTATTTATTTCCGACGCAATTTCTGTGTTTCATCGTCAATAAGAAGGTCCAAGGGATACAGTAAACCTGGAGTGAAGCATCGGAATCTATAACTAGTGTCACAGGAATGAATCAAAACATAGTCAGTAAGAAGAGTCAGTCTTCTTGTACTTATGTCGGCATTGTAACTTTTGTATTTAAGTACGATGCAATTTCTGTGTTTCATCGTCAATAAGAAGGTCAGAGGGATACAGTAAACCTGAAGTGAAGCATCGGATCTATAACTAGTGTCACAGGAATGGTTCAAAACATAGTCAGTAAGAACAGTCAGTCTTCTTGTACTGAAGTCGGCATTGTGCCTTTTGTATTTTATTCCGATGCAATTTCTGTGTTTCATCGTCAATAAGAAGGTCCAAGGGATACAGTAAACCGGGAGTGAAGCATCGGAATCTATAACTAGTGTCACAGAAATGGTTCAAAACATAGTCAGTAAGAAGAGTCAGTCTTCTTGTACTTAAGTCGGCATTATGCCTTTTGTATTTAATTCCGATGCAATTTCTGTGTTTCATCGTCAATAAGAAGGTCCAAGGGATACAGTAAACCTGGTGTGAAGCATCGGAATCTATAACTAGTGGCACAGGAATGAATTAAAACATAGTCAGTAAGAAGAGTCAGTCTTCTTGTACCAAAGTCGGCAATGTGCCTTTTGTATTGAATTCCGATGCAATTTCTGTGTTTCATCGTCATTAAGAGGTTCCAAGGGATACAGTAAACTAAGAGTGAAGCATCGGAATGTATTACTAGTGTCACAGGAATGATTCAAAACATAGACTGTAAGAAGAGTCGGTCTTCTTGTACTTAATTCGGCATTGTGCATTTTGTATTTAATTCCGACACAATTTCTGTGTTTCAACATCAATAAGAACGTCAGAGGAATACAGTACATCTGAAGTGAAGCATCGGAATCCATAACTAGTGTCACAGGTATGGTTCAAAACATAGTCAGTAAGAAGAGCCAGTCTTCTTGTACTTAATTCGGCACTGTGCCTTTTGGATTTAAATTCCGATGCGATTTCTGTGTTTCATCGTTAATAAGAAGGTCAGAGGGATACAGTAAACCTGAAGTAAAGCATCGGAATCTAAAACTAGTGTCACAGGAATGGTTCATAACATAGTCAGTAAGAAGAGTCAGTCTTCTTGTTCTTAAGTCGGCATTGGGCCTTTTGCATTTAATTCCGTTGCAATTTCTGTGGTTCATCGTCAATAAGAAGGTTAGAGGGATACAGTAAACCTGAAGTGAAGCATCGAAATCTATAACTAGTGTCACAGGAATGGTTCAAAACATAGACAGAAGAAGAGTCAGTATTCTTGTACTTAAGTCGGCATTGTCCCTTTTGTATTTAATTCCGTTGCAATTTCTGTGTTTCATCGTCAATAAGAAGGTCAGAGGGACACAGTAAACCTGAAGTGAAGCATCGGAATCTATAACTAGTGTCACAGGAATGGTAAAAACATAGAAAGTAGGAAGAGTCAGTCTTCTTGTACTGAAGTCGGCATTGTGGCTTCTGTAATTAATTCCGATGCAATTGCTGTGTTTCATCGTTAATAAGACGGTCCAAGGGATACAGTAAACCTGAAGTGAAGCATCGGAATCTATAACTAGTGTCACAGGAATGGTTCAAAGCATAGTCAGTAAGAAGAGTCAGTGTTCTTGTACATAATTCGGCATTGTGCATTCTGTATTTAATTCCGATGCAATTTCTGTGTTTCATCGTCAATAAGAACATCAGATGGATACAGTAAATCTGAAGTGAAGCATCGGAATCCATAACTAGTGTCACAGGAATGGTTCAAAGCGTAGTCAGTAAGAAGAGTCAGTCTTCTTGTACTTAAGTCGGCATAATGCCTTTTGTGTTTAATTCCGATGCAATTTCTGTGTTTCATCGTCAATAAGAAGGTCCAAGGGATACAGTAAACCTGGTGTGAAGCATCGGAATCTCTAACTAGTGTCACAGGAATGAATTAAAACATAGTCAGTAAGAAGAGTCAGTCTTCTTGTACCAAAGTCGGCAATGTGCCTTTTGTATTTAATTCCGATGCAATTTCTGTGTTTCATCGTCAATAAGAATGTCCAAGGGAAACAGTAAACCTGGAGTGAAGCATTGGAATCTATAAGTAGTGTCACAGGAGTGGTTCAATTCGTAGACAGTAAGATGAGTCAGTCTTCTTGTACTTAATTCGGCACTGTCCCTTTTGGATTTAATTCCGATGCGATTTCTGTGTTTCATCGTTAATAAGAAGGTCAGAGGGATACAGTAAACCTGAAGTGAAGCATCGGAATCTAAAACTAGTGTCACAGGAATGGTTCATAACATAGTCAGTAAGAAGAGTCAGTCTTCTTGCCTTATGTCGGCATTGGGCCTTTTGCATTTAATTCCGATTCAATTTCTGTGGTTCATCGTCAATAAGAAGGTTAGAGGGATACAGTAAACCTGAAGTGAAGCATCGAAATCTATAACTAGTGTCACAGGAATGGTTCAAACATAGACAGAAGAAGAGTCAGTCTTCTTGTACTTAAGTCGGCATTGTCCCTTTTGTATTTAATTCCGTTGCAATTTCTGTGTTTCATCGTCAATAAGAAGGTCAGAGGGATACAGTAAACCTGAAGTGAAGCATCGGAATCTATAACTAGTGTCACAAGAATGGTAAAAACATAGAAAGTAGGAAGAGTCAGTCTTCTTGTACTTAAGTCGGCATTGTCCCTTTTTTATTTAATTCCGATGCAATTTCTGTGTTTCATCGTCAATAAGAAGGTCCAAGGGATACAGTAAACCTAGAGTGAAGCATCGGAATCTATTACTAGTGTCACAGAAATGGTTCAAAACATAGACAGTAAGAACAGTCAGTCTTCTTGTACTAAAGTCGGCATTGTGCCTTTTGTATTTAATTCCGATGCAATTTCTGTGTTTCATCGTCAATAAGAAGGTCCAAGGGATACAGTAAGCCGGGAGTGAAGCATCGAAATCTATAACTAGTGTCACAGAAATGGTTCAAAACATAGTCAGTAAGAAGAGTCAGTCTTCTTGCACTTAAGTCGGCATTGTGTCTTTTGTATTTAATTCCGATGCAATTTCTGTGTTTCATCGTCATTAAGAGGGTCTAAGGGATACAGTTAACTAAGAGTAAAGCATCGGAATCTATTACTAGTATCACAGGAATGATTCAAAACATAGACAGTGAGAAGAGTCGGTCTTCTTGTACTTAATTCGGCATTGTGCATTTTGTATTTAATTCCGACGCTATTTCTGTGTATCATCATCAATATGAACGTCAGAGGGATACAGTACATCTGAAGTGAAGCATCGGAATCCATAACTAGTGTCACAGGTATGGTTCAAAACATAGTAAGTAAGAAGAGTCTGTCTTCTTGTACATAAGTCGGCATTGTGCCTTTTGTATTTAATTCCGATGCAATTTCTGTGTTTCATCGTCAATAAGAAGGTCCAACGGATACAGTAAACCTGGAGTGAAGCATCGGAATCTATAAGTAGTGTCACAGGAATGGTTCAAGTCAAATACAGTAAGATGAGTCAGTCTTCTTGTACTTATGTCGGCATTGTGCCTTCTGTATTTAAGTCCGATGCAAATTCTGTGTTTCATCGTCAATAAGAAGGTAAGAGGGATACAGTAAACCTAAAGTGAAGCATCGCAATCTATAACTAGTGTCACAGGAATGGTTCAAAATATAGACAGTAGGAAGAGTCAGTCTTCTTGTACTTATTTTGGCATTGTGCCTTTTCTATTTAATTCCTATGCAATTTCTGTGTTTCATCGTCAATAAGAAGGTCCAAGGGATATAGTAAACCTGGAGTGAAGCATCGGAATCTATAACTAGTGTCTCAACAATGGTTCTAACATAGACAGTAAGTAGAGTCAGTATTCTTGTACTTAAGTGGGGATTGTGTCTTTTGTATTTAATTCCGATTGCATTTCTGTGTTTCATCGTCAATAAGAAGGTCAGAGGGATACAGTAAACCAGAGGTGAAGCATCGGAATCTATAACTAGTGTCACAGGAATGGTTCAAAACATAGTCAGTACGAAGAGTCAGTCTTCTTGTACTTAAGGCGGCATTGTGCCTTTTTCATTTAATTCCGATGCAATTTCTGTGTTTCATCGTCAATAAGAAGGGCCAAGGGATACAGTAAATCTGGAGTGAAGCCTCGGAATCTATAACTAGTGTCACAGGAATGGTTCAAAGCATAGACAATAAGAAGGTTTAGTTTTCTTGCACTTAAGTGGGCATTGTGTCTTTTGTATTTAATTCCGATGAAATTTCTGTGTTTCATCCTCAATACGAAGGTCAGAGGGATGCAGTAAATCTGAAGTGAAGCATCGGAATCTAAAACTATTGTAACGGGAATGGTTAAAAACATAGTCAGTAAGAAGAGTCAGTCTTCTTGTACTTAAGTCGGCATTGTGAATTTTGTATTTGATTCCGATGCAATTTCTCTGTTTCATCGTCAATACAAAGGTCCAAGGGATACAGTAAACCTGAAGTGAAGCATCAGAATCTATAACTAGTGTCACAGGAATGGTTCAAAGCATAGTCAGTAAGAAGAGTCAGTCTTTTTGTACTTAAGTCGGCATTGTGCCTTTTGTATTTATTTCCGATGCAATTTCTGTGTTTCATCGTCAATAAGAAGGTCCAAGGGATACAGTAAACCTGAAGTGTAGCACCGGAATCTAAAACTAATGTCACATGAATGGTTCAAAGCATAGTCCGTAAGAAGAGTCAGTCTTCTTGTACTTAAGTCGCCATTGTGCCCTTTGTATTTAATTCCGATGCAATTTCTGTGTTTCATCGTCAATAAGAAGGTGCAAGGGATACATTAAATCTGGACTGAAGCATCGGAATCTAAAACTAGTGTCACATGAATGGTTCAAAACATAGACATTAAGAAGAGTCAGTCTTCTTGTACTTAATTCGGCATTGTGCCTTTTGTATTTAATTCCGATGCAATTTCTGTATTTCATCGTCAATAAGATGGTCAGAGGGATACAGCAAACCTGAAGTGAAGCATCGAAATCTATAACTATTGTCACAGGAATGGTTCAAAACATAGACTGTAGGAAGAGTCAGTCTTCTTGTACTTAAGTCGGCATTGTGCCTTTTGCATTTAATTGCGATGCAATTTCTGTGATTCATCGTCAATAACAAGGTCCAAGGGATACAGTTAACCTGGAGTGAAGCATCGGAATCTATAACTAGTGACACAGGGATGGTTCAAAACATAGACAGGAAGAAGAGTCAGTATTCTTGTACTTAAATCGGCATTGTGCCTTTTGTATTTAATTCCGATGCAATTTGTGTGCTACATCGTCAGTAAGACGGTCCAGGGGATACAGTAAACCTGAAGTGAAGAACCGGAATCTATAACAAGTGTTACAGGAATGGTTCAAAACATAGTCAGAAAGAAGAGTCAGTCTTCTTGTACTTATGTCGGCATTGTGCCTTTTGTATTTAATTCCGATGCAATTTCTGTGTTTCATCTTCATTAAGAAGTTCCAAGGGATACAGTAAACCTGAAGTGAAGCATCAGAGTCTATAACTAGTGTCACAGGAATGGTTCAAAGCATAGTCAGTATGAAGAATCTGTCTTCTTGTACATAAGGCGGCATTATTCCTTTTGTATTTAATTCCGATGCAATTTCTGTGTTTCATCGTCAATGAGAAGGACCAAGGGATACAGTAAACCTGAAGTGAAGCATCGGAATCTATAACTAGTGTCACAGGAATGGTTCAAAGCATAGACAGTAGGAAGAGTCAGTCTTATTGTACGTAAGTCGGCATTGTGCCTTTTGTATTTAATTCCGATGCAGTTTCTGTGTTTCATCGTCAATAAGAAGGTCAGAGAGATACAGTAAACCTGAAGTGAAGCATCGGAATCTATAACTAGTGTCACAGGAATGGTTCAAAACGTAGACAGTAGGAAGAGTCAGTCTTCTTGTACATAAGTCGGCATTGTGCCTTTTCTATTTAATTCCTATGCAATTTCTGTGTTACATCGTCAATAAGAAGGTCCAAGGGATATAGTAAACCTGCAGTGAAGCATCGGAATCTATAACTAGTGTCACAGGAATGGTTCAAAACATAGACAGTGGGTAGAGTCAGTCTTCTTGTACGAAATTCGGCATTGTGCCTTTTTTATTTAATTCCGATGCAATTTCTGTGTTTCATCGGCAATAAGTAGGCCCAAGGGATACTGTACACCTGGAGTGAAGAATCGGAATCTATAACTAGTGTCACAGGAATGGTTCAAAGCATAGACAGTAAAAAGAGTCAGGTTTCTTGTACTGAAGTGGGCATTGTGTCTTTTGTATTTAATTGCGAAGACATTTCTGTGTTTCATCGTCAATAAGAAGGGCAGACTGATACAGATAATCTGAAGTGAAGCATCGGAACGTATAACTAGTGTCATAGGAATGGTTCAAAACATAATCAGTAAGTAGAGTCAGTCTTCTTGTACTGAAGTCGGCATTATGCCTTTTGTAATTAATTCCGATGCAATTTCTGTGTTTCTTCGTCAATAAGAAGGTCCAAGGGATTCAGGAAACCTGGAGTGATGCATCGGAATCTATAACTAGTGACACAGGGATGGTTCAAAACATAGACCGTAAGAAGAGTCAGTATTCTTGTACTTAAGTGGGGATTGTGTCTTTTGTATTTAATTCCGATTGCATTTCTGTGTTTCATCGTCAACAAAAAGGTCCAAGGGATACAGTAAACCTGAAGTGAAGCATCAGAATCTATAACTAGTGTCACAGGAATGGATCAAAACATAGTCATTAAGAAGAGTCAGTCTTCTTGTACTTAAGTCGGCATTGTGCCTTTTGTGTTTATTTCCGATGCAATTTCTGTGCTTCATCGTCAATAAGAAGGTCCAAGGGATACAGTAAACCTGAAGTGAAGCACCGGAATCTAAAACTAATGTCACATGAATGGTTCAAAGCATAGTCAGTAAGAAGAGTCAGTCTTCTTGTACTTAAGTCGCCATTGTGCCTTTTGTATTTAATTCCGATGCAATTTCTGTGTTTCATCGTCAATAAGAAGGTCCAAGGGATACAGTAAACCTGGACTGAAGCATCGGAATCTATAACTAGTGTCACATGAAGGTTCAAAACATAGACAGTAAGAAGAATCAGTCTTCTTGTACTTAATTCGGCATTGTGCCTTTTGTATTTAATTCCGATGCAATTTCTGTGTTTCATCGTCAATAAGAAGGTCAGAGGGATACAGTAAACCAGAGGTGAAGCATCGGAATCTACAACTAGTGTCACAGGAATGGTTCAAAACATAGTCAGTACGAAGAGTCAGTCTTCTTGTACTTAAGGCGGCATTGTGCCTTTTTCATTTAATTCCGATGCAATTTCTGTGTTTCATCGTCAATAAGAAGGGCCAAGGGATACAGTAAAACTGGAGTGAAGCCTCGGAATCTATAACTAGTGTCACAGGAATGGTTCAAAGCATAGACAGTAAGAAGATTTAGTTTTCTTGCACTTAAGTGGGCATTGTGTCTTTTGCATTTAATTCCGATGAAATTTCTGTGTTTCGTCGTCAATACGAAGGTCAGAGGGATACAGTAAATCTGAAGTGAAGCATCGGAATCTATAACTATTGTAACGGGAATGGTTAAAAACATAGTCAGTAAGAAGAGTCAGTCTTCTTGTACTTAAGTCGGCATTGTGAATTTTGTATTTGATTCCGATGCAATTTCTCTGTTTCATCGTCAATAAAAAGGTCCAAGGGATACAGTAAACCTGAAGTGAAGCATCAGAATCTATAACTAGTGTCACAGGAATGGTTCAAAACATAGTCAGTAAGAAGAGTCAGTCTTTTTGTACTTAAGTCGGCATTGTGCCTTTTGTATTTATTTCCGATGCAATTTCTGTGTTCATCGTCAATAAGAAGGTCCAAGGGATACAGTAAACCTGAAGTGAAGCACCGGAATCTAAAACTAATGTCACATGAATGGTTCAAAGCATAGTCCGTAAGAGGAGTCAGTCTTCTTGTACTTAAGTCGCCATTGTGCCCTTTGTATTTAATTCCGATGCAATTTCTGTGTTTCATCGTCAATAAGAAGGTCCAAGGGATACAGTAAATCTGGACTGAAGCATCGGAATCTAAAACTAGTGTCACATGAATGGTTCAAAACATAGACATTAAGAAGAGTCAGTCGTCTTGTACTTAATTCGGCATTGTGCCTTTTGTATTTAATTCCGATGCATTTTCTGTATTTCATCGTCAATAAGAAGGTCAGAGGGATACAGTAAACCAGAAGTGAAGCATCGGAATCTATAACCAGTGTCACAGGAATGGTTCAAAACATAGTCAGTACAAAGAGTCAGTCTTCTTGTACTTAAGGCGGCATTGTGCCTTTTGTATTTAATTCCGATGCAATTTCTATGTTTCATCGTCAATAAGAAGGTCCAAGGGATACAGTAAACCTGAAGTGAAGCATCGGAATCTATAACTAGTGTCACAGGAATGGTTCAAAACATAGACAATGAGTAGAGTCAGTCTTATTGTACTTAAGTCTGCATTGTGCCTTTTGTATTTAATTCCGATCAATTTCTGTGTTTCATCGTCAATAAGAAGGTCAGAGGGATACAGTAAACCTGAAGTGAAGCATCGAAATCGATAACTATTGTCACAGGAATGGTTCAAAACATAGACAGTAGGAAGAGTCAGTCTTCTTGTACTTAAGTCGGCATTGTGCCTTTTGCATTTAATTGCGATGCAATTTCTGTGATTCATCGTCAATAACAAGGTCCAAGGGATACAGTTAACCTGGAGTGAAGCATCGGAATCTATAACTAGTGACACAGGGATGGTTCAAAACATAGACAGTATGAAGAGTCAGTCTTCTTGTACTTAAGTCGGCATTGTGTCTTTTGTATTTCATTCCGATGCAATTTCTGTGTTTCATCTTCATTAAGAAGTTCCAAGGGATACAGTAAACCTGAAGTGAAGCATCAGAATCTATAACTAGTGTCACAGGAATGGTTCAAAACATAGTCAGTATGAAGAATCTGTCTTCTTGTACATAAGGTGGCATTGTTCCTTTTGTATTTAATTCCGATGCAATTTCTGTGTTTCATCGTCAATGAGAAGGTCCAAGGGATACAGTAAACCTGAAGTGAAGCATCGGAATCTATAACTAGTGTCACAGGAATGGTTCAAAGCATAGACAGTAGGAAGAGATAGTCTTATTGTACGTAAGTCGGCATTGTGCCTTTTGTATTTAATTCCGATGCAATTTCTGTGTTTCATCGTCAATAAGAAGGTCAGAGAGATACAGTAAACCTGAAGTGAAGCATCGGAATCTATAACTAGTGTCACAGGAATGGTTCAAAACGTAGACAGTAGGAAGAGTCAGTCTTGTTGTACTTAAGTCGGCATTGTGCCTTTTCTATTTAATTCCTATGCAATTTCTGTGTTAGATCGTCAATAAGAAGGTCCAAGGGATATAGTAAACCTGCAGTGAAGCATCGGAATCTATAACTAGTGTCACAGGAATGGTTCAAAACATAGACAGTAGGTAGAGTCAGTCTTCTTGTACGAAATTCGGCATTGTGCCTTTTTTATTTAATTCCGATGCCATTTCTGTGTTTCATCGGCAATAAGTAGGTCCAAGGGATACTGTAAACCTGGAGTGAAGAATCGGAATATATAACTGGTGTCACAGGAATGGTTCAAAGCATAGACAGTAGGAAGAGTCAGTTTTCTTGTACTGAAGTGGGCATTGTGTCTTTTGTATTTAATTGCGAAAACATTTCTGTGTTTCATCGTCAATAAGAAGGGCAGACTGATACAGATAATCTGAAGTGAAGCATCGGAACCTACAACTAGTGTCATAGGAATGGTTCAAAATATAATCAGTAAGTAGAGTCAGTCTTCTTGTACTGAAGTCGGCATTGTGCCTTTTGTAACTAATTCCGATGCAATTTCTATGTTGCTTCGTCAATAAGAGGGTCCAAGGGATAAAGTAAACCTGAAGTGAAGCATCGGAATCTATAACTAGTGTCCCAGGAATGGTTCAAAACATAGTCAGTAAGAAGAGTCAGTCTTCTTGTACTGAAGTCGGCATTGTGCCTTTTGTATTTAATTCCGATACAATTTCTGTGTTTCTTCGTCAATAAGAAAGTCCAAGGGATTCAGGAAACCTGGAGTGATGCATCGGAATCTATAACTAGTGACACAGGGATGGTTCAAAACATAGACCGTAAGAAGAGTCAGTATTCCTGTACTTAGGTCGGCATTGTGCGTTTTGTATTTAATTCCGATGCAATTTCTGTGTTTCATTGTCAATAAGGTGGTCCAAGGGATACAGTAAACCTGGAGTGAAGCATCGGAATCTATAACTAGTGTCACAGGAATAGTTCAAAACATAGTCAGTAAGAAGAGTCCGTCTTCTTGTACTTAAGTCGGCATTGTGCATTTTGTATTTAATTCCGATGCAATTTCTGTGATTCATCGTCAATAACAAGGTCCAAGGGATACAGTTTACCTGGAGTGAAGCATCGGAATCTGTAACTAGTGACACAGGGATGGTTCAAAACATAGACAGTAAGAAGAGTCAGTATTCTTGTACTTAAGTCGGCATTGTGCCTTTTGTATTTAATTCCGATGCAATTTCTGTGCTTCATCGTCAATAAGAAAGTCCAGGGGATACAGTAATCCTTAAGTGAAGCACCGGAATCTATAACAAGTGTTACAGGAATGGTTCAAAACATAGTCAGTAAGAAGAGTCAGTCTTCTTGTACTTAAGGAGGCATTGTGCCTTTTGTATTTAATTCCTATGCAATTTCTGTGTTTCATCTTCATTAAGAAGTACCAAGGGATAGAGTAAACCTGAAGTGAAACATCAGAGTCTATAACTAGTGTCACAGGAATGGTTCAAAACATAGTCAGTAAGAAGAATCTGTCTTCTTTTACATAAGTCGGCATTGTGCCTTTTGTATTTAATTCCGATGCAATTTCTGTGTTTCATCGTCAATGAGAAGGTCCAAGGGATACAGTAAACCTGAAGTGAAGCATCGGAATCTGTAACTAGTGTCACAGGAATGGTTAAAAAGCATAGACAGTAGGAATAGTCAGTCTTCTTGTACGTAAGTCGGTATTGTGCCATTTGTATTTAATTCCGATGCAATTTCTGTGTTTCATCGTCAATAAGAAGGTCAGAGAGATACATTAAACCTGAAGTGAAGCATCGTAATCTATAACTAGTGTCATAGGAATGGTTCAAAACGTAGACAGTAGGAAGAGTCAGTCTTCTTGTACTTAAGTCGGCATTGTGCCTTTTCTATTTAATTCCTATGCAATTTCTGTGTTTCATCGTCAATAAGAAGGTCCAAGGGATATAGTAAACCTGGAGTGAAGCATCGGAATCTATAACTAGTGTCACAGGAATGGTACAAAGCATAGACAGTGAG
Organism: Schistocerca americana; assembly: GCF_021461395.2. Classification (NCBI taxonomy): domain Eukaryota; kingdom Metazoa; phylum Arthropoda; class Insecta; order Orthoptera; family Acrididae; genus Schistocerca; species Schistocerca americana. The sequence goes on along the minus strand of NC_060119.1, from coordinate 14,101,495 downwards.
TAGAGTCAGTCTTCTTGTACTTAAGTCGGCATTGTGCCTTTTTTATTTAATTCCGATGCAATTTCTGTGTTTCATCGGCGATAAGAAGGTCCAAGGGATACTGTAAACCTGGAGTGAAGCATCGGAATCTATAACTAGTGTCACAGGAATGATTCAAAGCATAGACAGTAAGAAGAGTCAGTTTTCTTGTACTTAAGTGGGCATTGTGTCTTTTGTATTTAATTCCGATGACATTTCTGTGTTTCATCGTCAATAAGAAGGGCAGAGGGATACAGAAAATCTGAAGTGAAGCATCGGAACCTATAACTAGTGTCATAGGAATGGTTCAAAACATAGTCAGTAAGTCGAGTCAGTCTTCTTGTACTGAAGTCGGCATTGTGCTTTTTGTAACTAATTCCGATGCAATTTCTATGTTGCATCGTCAATAAGAAGGTCCAAGGGATACAGTAAACCAGAAGTGAAGCATCGGAGTCTATAACTAGTGTCACAGGAATGGTTCAAAACATAGTCAGTAAGAAGAGTCAGTCTTCTTGTACTTAAGTCGGCATTGTGCCTTTTGTATTTAATTCCGATGCAATTTCTGTGTTTCTTCGTCAATAAGAAGGTCCAAGGGATTCAGGAATCGTGGAGTGATGCATCGGAATCTATAACTAGTGACACAGGGATGGTTCAAAACATAGACCGTAAGAAGAGTCAGTATTCTTGTACCTAGGTCGGCATTTGCGTTTTGTATTTAATTCCGATGCAATTTCTGTGTTTCATTGCCAATAAGGATGTCCAAGGGATACAGTAAACCTGAAGTGAAGCATCGGAATCTAAAACTAGTGTCACAAGAATGGTTCAAACATAGACAGTAAGAAGAGTCAGTCTTCTTGTACTTAAGTCGGCATTGTGCCTTTTGTATTTAATTCCGATGCAATTTCTGTGATTCATCGTCAATAAGAAGGTCAGAGGGATACAGTAAACCTGAAGTGAAGCATCGGAATCTAAAACTAGTTTCACAGGAATGGTTCAAAACATAGTCAGTAAGAAGAGTCAGTCTTCTTGTACTTAAGTCGGCATTGTGCCTTTTGTATTTGATTCCGATGCAATTTCTATGTTTCATCGTCAATAAGAAGGTCCAAGGGATACAGTAAACCTGAAGTGAAGCAGCAGAATCTATAACTAGTGTCACAGGAATGGTTCAAAACATAGTCAGTAAGAAGAGTCAGTCTTCTTGTACTTAAGTCGGCATTGAGCCTTTTGTATTTATTTCCGATGCAATTTCTGTGTTTCATCGTCAATAAGAAGGTCCAAGGGCTACAGTAAACCTGAAGTGAAGCACCGGAATCTAAAACTAATGTCACATGAATGGTTCAAAGCATAGTCAGTAAGATGAGTCAGTCTTCTTGTACTTAAGTCGACATTGTGCCCTTTGTATTTATTTCTGATGCAATTTCTATGTTTCACCGTCAATAAGAAGGTCCAAGGGATACAGTAAACCTGAAGTGAAGCATCAGTATCTATAACTAGTGTCACACGAATGGTTCAAAACATAGTCAGTAAGAAGAGTGAGTCTTCTTGTACTTAAGTCGGCATTGTGCCTTTTGTATTTATTTCCGATGCAATTTCTGTGATTCATCGTCAATAAGAAGGTCCAAGGGATACAGTAAACCTGAAGTGAAGCACCGGAATCTAAAACTAATGTCACATGAATGGTTCAAAGCATAGTCAGTAAGAAGAGTCAGTCTTCTTGTACTTAAGTCGCCATTGTGCCTTTTGTATTTAATTCCGATGCAATTTCTGTGTTTCATCGTCAATAACAAGGTCCAAGGGATACAGTTAACCTGGAGTGAAGCATCGGAATCTATAACTAGTGACACAGGGATGGTTCAAAACATAGACAGTAAGAAGAGTCAGTATTCTTGTACTTAAGTCGGCATTGTGCCTTTTGTATTTAATTCCGAAGCAATTTCTGTGCTTCATAGTCAATAAGAAGGTCCAGGGGATACAGTAAACCTGAGGTGAAGAACCGGAATCTATAACTAGTGACACAGGGATGGTTCAAAACATAGACAGTACAAAGAGTCAGTATTCTTCTACTTAAGTCGGCATTGTGCCTTTTGTATTTAATTCCGATGCAATTTTTGTGCTTCATCGTGAATAAGAAGGTCCAAGGGATACAGTTAACCTGGAGTGAAGCATCGGAATCTATAACTAGTGACACAGGGATGGTTCAAAACATAGGCAGTAAGAAGAGTCAGTATTCTTGTACTTAACTCGGCATTGTGCCTTTTGTATTTAATTCCGATGCAATTTCTGTGCTTCATCGCCAATAAGAAGATCCATGGGATACAGTAAACCTGAAGTGAAGAACCGGAATCTATAACAAGTGTTACAGGAATGGTTCAAAACATAGTCAGAAAGAAGAGTCAGTCTTCTTGTACTTAAGTCGGCATTGTGCCTTTTGTATTAAATTCCGATGCAATTTCTGTGTTTCATCTTCATTAAGAAGTACCAAGGGATACAGTAAACCTGAAGTGAAGCATCAGAGTCTATAACTAGTGTCACAGGAATGATTCAAAACATAGTCAGTAAGAAGAATCTGTCTTCTTGTACATAAGGCGGCATTGTTCCTTTTGTATTTAATTCCGATGCAATTTCTGTGTTTCATCGTCAATGAGAAAGTCCAAGGGATACAGTAAACCTGAAGTGAAGCATCGGAATCTGTAACTAGTGTCACAGGAATGGTTCAAAGCATAGACAGGAGGAATAGTCAGTCTTCTTGTACGTAAGTCGGCATTGTGCCATTTGTATTTAATTCCGATGCAATTTCTGTGTTTCATCGTCAGTAAGAAGGTCAGAGAGATACAGTAAACCTGAAGTGAAGCATCGTAATCTATAACTAGTGTCATAGGAATGGTTCAAAACGTAGACAGTAGGAAGAGTCAGTCTTCTTGTACTTAAGTGGGCATTGTGCCTTTTCTATTTAATTCCTATGCAATTTCTGTGTTTCATCGTCAATAAGAAGGTCCAAGGGATATAGTAAACCTGGAGTGAAGCATCGGAATCTATAACTAGTGTCACAGGAATGGTACAAATCATAGACAGTGAGTAGTGTCAGTCTTCTTGTACTTAAGTCGGCATTTTGCCTTTTTGATTTAATTCCGATGCAATTTCTGTGTTTCATCGGCGATATGAAGGTCCAAGGGATACTGTAAACCTGGAGTGAAGCATCGGAATCTATAACTAGTGTCACAGGAATGGTTCAAAACATAGACAGTGAGTAGAGTCAGTCTTCTTGTACTTAAGTCGGCATTGTGCCTTTTGTATTTAATTCCGATGCAATTTCTGTGTTTCATCGTCAAAGAGAAGAACCAAGGGATACAGTAAACCTGAAGTGAAGCATCGGAATCTGTAACTAGTGTCACAGGAATGGTTCAAAGCATAGGCAGTAGGAAGAGTCAGTCTTCTTGTACGTAAGTCGGCATTGTGCCATTTGTATTTAATTCCGATGCAATTTCTGTGTTTCATCGTCAATAAGAAGGTCAGAGAGATACAATAAACCTGAAGTGAAGCATCGGAATCTATAACTAGTGTCGTAGGAATGGTTCAAAACGTAGACAGTAGGAAGAGTCAGTCTTCTTGTACTTAAGTCGGCATTGTGCCCTTTCTATTTAATGCCTATGCAATTTCTGTGTTTCATCGTCAATGCGAAGGTCCAAGGGATATAGTAAACCTGGAGTGAAGCATCGGAATCTATAACTAGTGTCACAGGAATGGTTCAAATCATAGACAGTAAGAAGAGTCAGTTTTCTTGTACTTAAGTGGGCATTGTGTCTTTTGTATTTAATTCCGATGACATTTCTGTGTTTCATCGTCAATAAGAAGGGCAGAGGAAGACAGAAAATCTGAAGTGAAGCATCGGAACCTATGACTAGAGTCATAGGAATGGTTCAAAACATAGTCCGTAAGTAGAGTCAGTCTTCTTGTACTGAAGTCGGCATTGAGCTTTTTGTAATTAATTCCGATGCAATTTCTATGTTGCATCGTCAATAAGAAGGTCCAAGGGATACAGTAATCCTGAAGTGAAGCATCGGAATCTATAACTAGTGTCACAGGAATGGTTCAAAACATAGTCAGTAAGAAGAGTCAGTTATCTTGTACTTAAGTCGGCATTGTGCCTTTTGTATTTAATTCCGATGCAATTTCTGTGTTTCTTCGTCAATAAGAAGGTCCAAGGGATTCAGGAAACCTGGAGTGATGCATCGGAATCTATAACTGGTGACACAGGGATGGTTCAAAACATAGACCGTAAGAAGAGTCAGTATTCCTGTACTTAAGTCGGCATTGTGCCTTTTGTATTTAATTCCGATGCAATTTCTGTGCTTAATCGTCAATAAGAAGGTCCAGGGGATACAGTAATCCTAAAGTGAAGCACCGGAATCTATAACAAGTGTTACAGGAATGGTTCAAAACATAGTCAGTAAGAAGAGTCAGTCTTCTTGTACTTAAGTCGGCATTGTGCCTTTTGTATTTAATTCCTATGCAATTTCTGTGTTTCATCTTCATTAAGAAGTTCCAAGGGATAGAGTAAACCTGAAGTGAAGCATCAGAGTCTATAACTAGTGTCACAGGAATGGTTCAAAGCATAGTCAGTAAGAAGAATCTGTCTTCTTGTACATAAGTCGGCATTGTGCCTTTTGTATTTAATTCCGATGCAATTTCTGTGTTTCATCGTCAATGAGAAGGTCCAAGGGATACAGTAAACCTGAAGTGAAGCATCGGAATCTGTAACTAGTGTCACAGGAATGGTTCAAAGCATAGACAGTAGGAATAGTCAGTCTTCTTGTACGTAAGTCGGCATTGTGCCATTTGTATTTAATTCCGATGCAATTTCTGTGTTTCATCGTCAGTAAGAAGGTCAGAGAGATACAGTAAACCTGAAGTGAAGCATCGTTATCTATAACTAGTGTCATAGGAATGGTTCAAATCGTAGACAGTACGAAGAGTCAGTCTTCTTGTACTTAAGTCGGCATTGTGCCTTTTCTATTTAATTCCTATGCAATTTCTGTGTTTCATCGTCAATAAGAAGGTCCAAGGGATATAGTAAACCTGGAGTGAAGCATCGGAATCTATAACTAGTGTCACAGGAATGGTACAAAGCATAGACAGTGAGTAGTGTCAGTCTTCTTGTACTTAAGTCGCCATTGTGCCTTTTTTATTTTATTCCGATGCAATTTCTGTGTTTCATCGGCGATATGAAGGTCCAAGGGATACTGTAAACCTGGAGTGAAGCATCGGAATCTATAACTATTGTCACAGGAATGGTTCAAAACATAGACAGTGAGTAGAGTCAGTCTTCTTGTACTTAAGTCGGCATTGTGCCTTTTGTATTTAATTCCGATGCAATTTCTGTGTTTCATCGTCAAAGAGAAGGTCCAAGGGATACAGTAAACCTGAAGTGAAGCATCGGAATCTGTAACTAGTGTCACAGGAATGGTTCAAAGCATAGGCAGTAGGAAGAGTCAGTCTTCTTGTACGTAAGTCGGCATTGTGCCATTTGTATTTAATTCCGATGCAATTTCTGTGTTTCATCGTCAATAAGAAGGTCAGAGAGATACAATAAACCTGAAGTGAAGCATCGGAATCTATAAATAGTGTCGTAGGAATGGTTCAAAACGTAGACAGTAGGAAGAGTCAGTCTTCTTGTACTTAAGTCGGCATTGTGCCCTTTCTATTTAATGCCTATGCAATTTCTGTGTTTCATCGTCAATGCGAAGGTCCAAGGGATATAGTAAACCTGGAGTGAAGCATCGGAATCTATAACTAGTGTCACAGGAATGGTTCAAAGCATAGACAGTAAGAAGAGTCAGTTTTCTTGTACTTAAGTGGGCATTGTGTCTTTTGTATTTAATTCCGATGACATTTCTGTGTTTCATCGTCAATAAGAAGGGCAGAGGAAGACAGAAAATCTGAAGTGAAGCATCGGAACCTATGACTAGTGTCATAGGAATGGTTCAAAACATAGTCAGTAAGTAGAGTCAGTCTTCTTGTACTGAAGTCGGCATTGTGCTTTTTGTAATTAATTCAGATGCAATTTCTATGTTGCATCGTCAATAAGAAGGTCCAAGGGATACAGTAATCCTGAAGTGAAGCATCGGAATCTATAACTAGTGTCACAGGAATGGTTCAAAGCATAGTCAGTAAGAAGAGTCAGTTATCTTGTACTTATGTCGGCATTGTGCCTTTTGTATTTAATTCCGATGCAATTTCTGTGTTTCTTCGTCAATAAGAAGGTCCAAGGGATTCAGGAAACCTGGAGTGATGCATCGGAATCTATAACTGGTGACACAGGGATGGTTCAAAACATAGACAGTAAGAAGAGTCAGTATTCTTGTACTTAGGTCGGCATTGTGCGTTTTGTATTTAATTCCGATGCACTTTCTGTGTTTCATCGTCAATGAGAAGGTCCAAGGGATACAGTAAACCTGAAGTGAAGCATCGGAATCTGTAACTAGTGTCACAGGAATGGTTCAAAGCATAGGCAGTAGGAATAGTCAGTCTTCTTGTACGTAAGTCGGCATTGTGCCATTTGTATTTAATTCCGATGCAATTTCTGTGTTTCATCGTCAGTAAGAAGGTCAGAGAGATACAGTAAACCTGAAGTGAAGCATCGTAATCTATAACTAGTGTCATAGGAATGGTTCAAAACGTAGACAGTAGGAAGAGTCAGTCTTCATGTACTTAAGTCGGCATTGTGCCTTTTCTATTTAATTCCTATGCAATTTCTGTGTTTCATCGTCAATAAGAAGGTCCAAGGGATATAGTAAACCTGGAGTGAAGCATCGGAATCTATAACTAGTGTCACAGGAATGGTACAAAACATAGACAGTGAGTAGTGTCAGTCTTCTTGTACTTAAGTCGGCATTGTGCCTTTTTAATGTAATTCCGATGCAATTTCTGTGTTTCATCGGCGATAAGAAGGTCCAAGGGATACTGTAAACCTGGAGTGAAGCATCGGAATCTATAACTAGTGTCACAGGAATGGTTCAAAACATAGACAGTGAGTAGAGTCAGTTATCTTGTACTTAAGTCGGCATTGTGCCATTTGTATTTAATTCCGATGCAATTTCTGTGTTTCATCGTCAGTAAGAAGGTCAGAGAGATACAGTAAACCTGAAGTGAAGCATCGTAATCTATAACTAGTGTCATAGGAATGGTTCAAAACGTAGACAGTAGGAAGAGTCAGTCTTCTTGTACTTAAGTCGGCATTGTGCCTTTTGTATTTAATTCCGATGCAATTTCTGTGATTCATCGTCAATAAGAAGGTCAGAGGGATACAGTAAACCTGAAGTGAAGCATCGGAATCTAAAACTAGTGACACAGGAATGGTTCAAAACATAGTCAGTAAGAAGAGTCAGTCTTCTTGTACTTAAGTCGGCATTGTGCTTTTTGTATTTGTTTCCGATGCAATTTCTATGTTTCATCGTCAATAAGAAGGTCCAAGGGATACAGTAAACCTGAAGTGAAGCATCAGAATCTATAACTAGTGTCACAGGAATGGCTCAAAACATAGTCAGTAAGAAGAGTCAGTTTTCTTGTAGTTAAGTCGGCATTGTGCCTTTTGTATTTATTTCCGATGCAATTTCTGTGTTTCATCGTCAATAAGAAGGTCCAAGGGATACAGTAAACCTGTAGTGAAGCACCGGAATCTAAAACTAATATCACATGAATGGTTCAAAGCATAGTCAGTAAGAAGAAACAGTCTTCTTGTACTTAAGTCGCCATTGTGCCTTTTGTATTTAATTCCGATGCACTTTCTGTGTTTCATCGTCAATGAGAAGGTCCAAGGGATACAGTAAACCTGAAGTGAAGCATCGGAATCTGTAACTAGTGTCACAGGAATGGTTCAAAGCATAGGCAGTAGGAATAGTCAGTCTTCTTGTACGTAAGTCGGCATTGTGCCATTTGTATTTAATTCCGATGCAATTTCTGTGTTTCATCGTCAGTAAGAAGGTCAGAGAGATACAGTAAACCTGAAGTGAAGCATCGTAATCTATAACTAGTGTCATAGGAATGGTTCAAAACGTAGACAGTAGGAAGAGTCAGTCTTCATGTACTTAAGTCGGCATTGTGCCTTTTCTATTTAATTCCTATGCAATTTCTGTGTTTCATCGTCAATAAGAAGGTCCAAGGGATATAGTAAACCTGGAGTGAAGCATCGGAATCTATAACTAGTGTCACAGGAATGGTACAAAACATAGACAGTGAGTAGTGTCAGTCTTCTTGTACTTAAGTCGGCATTGTGCCTTTTTAATGTAATTCCGATGCAATTTCTGTGTTTCATCGGCGATAAGAAGGTCCAAGGGATACTGTAAACCTGGAGTGAAGCATCGGAATCTATAACTAGTGTCACAGGAATGGTTCAAAACATAGACAGTGAGTAGAGTCAGTTATCTTGTACTTAAGTCGGCATTGTGCCATTTGTATTTAATTCCGATGCAATTTCTGTGTTTCATCGTCAGTAAGAAGGTCAGAGAGATACAGTAAACCTGAAGTGAAGCATCGTAATCTATAACTAGTGTCATAGGAATGGTTCAAAACGTAGACAGTAGGAAGAGTCAGTCTTCTTGTACTTAAGTCGGCATTGTGCCTTTTGTATTTAATTCCGATGCAATTTCTGTGATTCATCGTCAATAAGAAGGTCAGAGGGATACAGTAAACCTGAAGTGAAGCATCGGAATCTAAAACTAGTGACACAGGAATGGTTCAAAACATAGTCAGTAAGAAGAGTCAGTCTTCTTGTACTTAAGTCGGCATTGTGCTTTTTGTATTTGTTTCCGATGCAATTTCTATGTTTCATCGTCAATAAGAAGGTCCAAGGGATACAGTAAACCTGAAGTGAAGCATCAGAATCTATAACTAGTGTCACAGGAATGGCTCAAAACATAGTCAGTAAGAAGAGTCAGTTTTCTTGTAGTTAAGTCGGCATTGTGCCTTTTGTATTTATTTCCGATGCAATTTCTGTGTTTCATCGTCAATAAGAAGGTCCAAGGGATACAGTAAACCTGTAGTGAAGCACCGGAATCTAAAACTAATATCACATGAATGGTTCAAAGCATAGTCAGTAAGAAGAAACAGTCTTCTTGTACTTAAGTCGCCATTGTGCCTTTTGTATTTAATTCCGATGCAATTTCTGTGTTTCATCGTCAATAACAAGGTCCAAGGGATACAGTTAACCTGGATTGAAGCATCGGAATCTATAACTAGTGACACAGGGATAGTTCAAAACATAGACAGTAAGAAGAGTCAGTATTCTTGTACTTAAGTCGGCATTGTGCCTTTTCTATTTAATTCCGATGCAATTTCTGTGCCTCATCGTCAATAAGAAGGTCCAGGGGATACAGTAAACCTGGGGTGAAGCACCGGAATCTATAACAAGTGTTACAGGAATGGTTCAAATCATAGTCAGTAAGAAGAGTCGCTCTTCTTGTACTTAAGTCGGCATTGTGCCTTTTGTATTTAATTCCGATGCAATTTCTGCGTTTCATCATCATTAAGAAGTTCCAAGGGATACAGTAAACCTGAAGTGAAGCATCAGAGTCTATAACTAGTGTCATAGGAATGGTTCAAAACGTAGACAGTAGGAAGAGTCAGTCTTCTTGTACTTAAGTCGGCATTGTGCCTTTTCTATTTAATTCCTATGCAATTTCTGTGTTTCATTGTCAATTAGAAGGTCCAAGGGATATAGTAAACCTGGAGTGAAGCATCGGAATTTATAACTAGTGTCACAGGAATGGTTCAAAGCATAGACAGTACGAAGAGTCAGTTTTCTTGTACTTAAGGGGGCATTGTGTCTTTTGTATTTAATTCCGATGACATTTCTGAGTTTCATCGTCAATAAGAAGGGCAGAGGAAGACAGAAAACCTGAAGTGAAGCATCGGAACTATAACTAGTGTCATAGGAATGGTTCAAAACATAGTCAGTAAGTAGAGTCAGTCTTCTTGTACTGAAGTCGGCATTGTGCTTTTTGTAATTAATTCCGATGCAATTTCTATGTTGCATCGTCAATAAGAAGGTCCAAGGGATACAGTAAACCTGAAGTGAAGCATCGGAATCTATAACTAGTGTCACAGGAATGGTTCAAAACATAGTCAGTAAGAAGAGTCAGTTATCTTGTACTTAAGTCGGCATTGTGCCTTTTGTATTTAATTCCGATGCAATTTCTGTGTTTCTTCGTCAATAAGAAGGTCCAAGGGATTCAGGAAACCTGGAGTGATGCATCGGAATCTATAACTAGTGACACAGGGATGGTTCAAAACATAGACCGTAAGAAGAGTCAGTATTCTTGTACTTAGGTCGGCATTGTGCGTTTTGTATCTAATTCCGATGCAACTTCTGTGTTTCATTGCCAATAGGGATGTCCAAGGGATACAGTAAACCTGGAGTGAAGCATCGGAATCTATAACTAGTGTCACAGGAATGGTTCAAAACATAGTCAGTAAGAAGAGTCCGTCTTCTTGTACTTAAGACGGCATTGTGCATTTTGTATTTAATTCCGATGCAATTTTTGTGTTTCATCCTCAATACGAAGGTGCAAGGGATAGAGTAAACTGGGAGTGAAGCATCGGAATCTATAACTAGTGTCACAGGAATGGTTCAAAACATAGTCAGTAAGAAGAGTCAGTCCTCTTGTACTTAAGTCGGCATTGTGCCTTTTGTATTTAATTACGATGCAATTTCTGTGATTCATCGTCAACAAGAAGGTCCAAGGGATACAGTAAACCGGGAGTGAAGCATCGGAATCTATAACTAGTGCCACAGGAATGGTTCAAACATAGACAGTAGGAAGAGTCAGTCTTCTTGTACTTAAGTCGGCATTGTGCCTTTTGTATTTAATTCCTATGCAATTTCTGTGTTTCATCGTCAATAAGAAGGTCACAGGGATACAGTAGACCTGAAGTGAAGCATCGGAATCTATAACTAGTGTCACAGGAATGGTTCAAAACATAGACAGTAGGAAGAGTCAGTCTTATTGTACTTAAGTCGGCATTGTGGCTTTTGTATTTAATTCCGATGCAATTTCTGTGCTTCATCGTCAATAAGAAGGTCTAAAGAGATACAGTAAACCTCAAGTAAAGCATCGGAATCTATAACTAGTATCACAAGAATGGTTCAAACATAGACAGTAAGAAGAGTCAGTCTTCTTGTACTTAAGTCGTCATTGTGCCTTTTGTATTTAATTCCGATGCAATTTCTGTGATTCATCGTCAACAAGAAGGTCCAAGGGATACATTAAACCGAGAGTGAAGCATCGGAATCTATAACTAGTGTCACAGGAATGGTTCAAAACATTGTCAGTTAGAAGAGTCAGTCTTCTTGTACTTAAGTCGGCATTGTGCCTTTTGTATATATTTCCCATGCAATTTCTGTGTTTCATCGTCAATAAGAAGCTCCAAGGGATACAGTAAACCTGAAGTGAAGCACCGGAATCTAAAACTAATATCACATGAATGGTTCAAAGCATAGTCAGTAAGAAGAGTCAATCTTCTTGTACTTAAGTCGCCATTGTACCTTTTGTATTTAATTCCGATGCAATTTCTGTGTTTCATCGTCAATAACAAGGTCCAAGGGATACAGTTAACCTGGAGTGAAGCATCGGAATCTATAACTAGTGACACAGGGATGGTTCAAAACATAGACAGTAAGAAGAGTCAGTATTCTTGTACTTAAGTCGGCATTGTGCCTTTTCTATTTAATTCCGATGCAATTTCTGTGCTTCATCGTCAATAAGAAGGTCCAGGGGATACAGTAAACCTGGGGTGAAGTACCGGAATCTATAACAAGTGTTACAGGAATGGTTCAAATCATAGTCAGTAAGAAGAGTCGCTCTTCTTGTACTTAAGTCGGCATTGTGCCTTTTGTATTTAATTCCGATGCAATTTCTGCGTTTCATCTTCATTAAGAATTTCCAAGGGAATCAGTAAACCTGAAGTGAAGCATCAGAGTCTATAACTAGTGTCACAGGAATGGTTCAAACCATAGTCAGTAAGAAGAATCAGTCTTCTTGTACATAAGTCAGCATTGTGCATTTTGTATTTAATTCCGATGCAATTTCTGTGTTTCATCGTCAATGAGAAGCCCAAGGGATACAGTAAACCTGAAGTGAAGCATCGGAATCTATAACTAGTGTCACAGGAATGGTTCAAAGCATAGACGGTAGGAAGAGTCAGTCTTCTTGTACGTAAGTCGGCATTGTGTCTTTTGTATTTAATTCCGATGCAATTTCTGTGTTTCATCGTCAATAAGAAGGTCAGAGAGATACAGTAAACCTGAAGTGAAGCATCGAAATCTATAACTAGTGTCACAGGAATGGTTCAAAACGTAGACAGTAGGAAGAGTCAGTCTTCTTGTACTTAAGTCGGTATTGTGCATTTTCTATTTAATTCCTATGCAATTTCTGTGTTTCATCGACAATAAGAAGGTCCAAGGGATATAGTAAACCTGGAGTGAAGCATCGGAATCTATAACTAGTGTCACAGGAATGGTTCAAACATAGACAGTGAGTAGAGTCAGTCTTCATGTACTTAAGTCGGCATTGTGCCTTTTTTATTTAATTCCGAAGCAATTTCTGTGTTTCATCGGGAATAAGAAGGTCCAAGGGTTACTGTAAACCTGGAGTGAAGCATCGGAATCTATAACTAGTGTCACAGGAATGGTTCAAAGCATAGACAGTAAGAAGAGTCAGTTCTCTTGTACTTAAGTGGGCATTGTGTCTTTTGTATTTAATTCCGATGACATTTCTGTGTTTCATCGTCAATAAGAAGGGCAGAGGGATACAGAAAATCTGAAGAGAAGCATCGGAACCTATAACTAGTGTCATAGGAATGGTACAAAACATAGTCAGTAAGTAGAGTCAGTCTTCTTGTACTGAAGTCGGCATTGTGCATTTTGTAATTAATTCCGATGCAATTTCTATGTTGCATCGTCAATAAGAAGGTCCATGGGATACAGTAAACCTGAAAAGAAGCATCAGAATCTATAACTAGTGTCACAGGAATGGTTCAAAACTTAGACAGTAGGAAGAGTCATTATTCTTGTACTTAAGTCTGCATTGTGCCTTTTCTATTTAATTCCTATGCAATTTCTGTGTTTCATCGTCAATAAGAAGGACCAAGGGATACTGTAAACCGGGAGTGAAGCATCGGAATCTATAACTAGTGTCACAGGAATGGTTCAAACATAGACAGTAGGTAGAGTCAGTCTTCTTGTACTTAAGTCGGCATAGTGCCTTTTGTATTTTATTCCGATGCAATTTCTGTGCTTCATCGTCAATGAGACAGTCTAAAGAAATACAGTAAACCTCAAGTGAAGCATCGGAATCAATAACTAGTGTCACAGGAATGGTTCAAATCATAGACAGTAGGAAGTTTCAGTCTTCTTGTACTTAAGTCGGCATTGTGCCTTTTGTATTTAATTCCGATGCAATTTTTGTGTTTCATCGTCAATAAGAAGAGCAGAGGGATACAGTAAACCACAAGTGAAGCATCGGAATCTATAACTAACGTCACACGAATGGTTCAAAGCATAGACAGTAAGAAGATTTAGTTTTCTTGTACTTAAGTGAGCATTGTGTCTTTTGTATTTAATTCCGATGAAATTTCTGTGTTTCATCGTCAATAAGAAGGTCAGAGGGATACAGTAAATCTGAAGTGAAGCATCGGAATCTATAACTAGTGTCACAGGAATGGTTCAAAGCATAGTCAGTAAGAAGAGTCAGTCTTCTTGTACTTATGTCGCCATTGTGTCTTTTGTATTTAATTCCGATGCAATTTCTGTGTTTCATCGTCAATAAGAAGGTCCAAGGGATACAGTAAACCTGGACTGAAGCATCGGAATCTAAAACTAATGTCACATGAATGGTTCAAAGCATAGTCAGTAAGATGAGTCAGTCTTCTTGTACTTAAGTCGACATTGTGCATTTGTATTTAATTCCGATGCAATTTCTATGTTTCATCGTCAATAAGAAGGTCCAAGGGATACAGTAAACCTGAAGTGAAGCATCAGAATCTATAACTAGTGTCACATGAATGGTTCAAAGCATAGTCAGTAAGAAGAGTCAGTCTTCTTGTACTTATGTCGCCATTGTGTCTTTTGTATTTAATTCCGATGCAATTTCTGTGTTTCATCGTCAATAAGAAGGTCCAAGGGATACAGTAAACCTGGACTGAAGCATCGGAATCTAAAACTAATGTCACATGAATGGTTCAAAGCATAGTCAGTAAGATGAGTCAGTCTTCTTGTACTTAAGTCGACATTGTGCATTTGTATTTAATTCCGATGCAATTTCTATGTTTCATCGTCAATAACAAGGTCCAAGGGATACAGTAAACCTGAAGTGAAGCATCAGAATCTATAACTAGTGTCACAGGAATGGTTCAAAACATTGTCAGTTAGAAGAGTCAGTCTTCTTGTACTTAAGGCGGCATTGTTCCTTTTCTATATATTTCCGATGCAATTTCTGTGATTCATCGTCAATAAGAAGCTCCAAGGGATACAGTAAACCTGAAGTGAAGCACCGGAATCTAAAACTAATATCACATGAATGGTTCAAATCATAGTCAGTAAGAAGAGTCAGTCTTCTTGTACTTAAGTCGCCATTGTGCCTTTTGTATTTAATTCCGATGCAATTTCTGTGTTTCATTGTCAATAACAAGGTCCAAGGGATACAGTTAACCTGGAGTGAAGCATCGGAATCTATAACTAGTGACACAGGGATGGTTCAAAACATAGACAGTAAGAAGAGTCAGTATTCTTGTACTTAAGTCGGCATTGTGCCTTTTCTATTTAATTCCGATGCAATTTCTGTGCTTCATCGTCAATAAGCAGGTCCAGGGGATACAGTAAACCTGGGGTGAAGCACCGGAATCTATAACAAGTGTTACAGGAATGGTTGAAATCATAGTCAGTAAGAAGAGTCGCTCTCCTTGTACTTAAGTCGGCATTGTGCCTTTTGTATTTAATTCCGATGCAATTTCTGCGTTTCATCTTCATTAAGAAGTTCCAAGGGATACAGTAAACCTGAAGTGAAGCATCAGAGTCTATAACTAGTGTCACAGGAATGGTTCAAAACATAGTCAGTAAGAAGAAGCAGTCTTCTTGTACATAAGTCGGCATTGTGCCTTTTGTATTTAATTCCGATGCAATATCTGTGTTTCATCGTCAATGAGAAGCCCAAGGGATACAGTAAACCTGAAGTGAAGCATCGGAATCTATAACTAGTGTCACAGGAATGGTTCAAAGCATAGACGGTAGGAAGAGTCAGTCTTCTTGTACGTAAGTCGGCATTGTGCCTTTTGTATTTGATTCCGATGCAATTTCTGTGTTTCATCGTCAACAATTAGGTCAGAGAGATACAGTAAACCTGAAGTGAAGCATCGAAATATATAACTAGTGGCACAGGAATGGTTCAAAACGTAGACAGTAGGAAGAATCAGTCTTATTGTACTTAAGTCGGCATTGTGCCTTTTCTATTTAATTCCTATGCAATTTCTGTGTTTGATCGTCAATAAGAAGGTCCAAGGGATATAGTAAACCTGGAGTGAAGCATGGGAATCTATAACTAGTGTCACAGGAATGGTTCAAATCATAGACAGTGAGTAGAGTCAGTCTTCATGTACTTAAGTCGGCATTGTGCCTTTTTTATTTAATTCCGAAGCAATTTCTGTGTTTCATCGGGAATAAGAAGGTCCAAGGGAGACTGTAAACCTGGAGTGAAGCATCGGAATCTATAACTAGTGTCACAGGAATGGTTCAAAGCATAGACAGTAAGAAGAGTCAGTTTTCTTGTACTTAAGTGGGCATTGTGTCTTTTGTATTTAATTCCGATGACATTTCTGTGTTTCATCGTCAATAAGAAGGGCAGAGGGATACAGAAAATCTGAAGAGAAGCATCGGAACCTATAACTAGTGTCATAGGAATGGTACAAAACATAGTCAGTAAGTAGAGTCAGTCTTCTTGTACTGAAGTCGGCATTGTGCATTTTGTAATTAATTCCGCTGCAATTTCTATGTTGCATCGTCAATAAGAAGGTCCAAGGGATACAGTAAACCTGAAGTGAAGCATCAGAATCTATAACTAGTGTCACAGGAATGGTTCAAAACATAGACAGTAGGAAGAGTCACTATTCTTGTACTTAAGTCTGCGTTGTGCCTTTTCTATTTAATTCCTATGCAATTTCTGTGTTTCATCATCAATAAGAAGGACCAAGGGATACTTTAAACCGGGAGTGAAGCATCGGAATCTATAACTAGTGTCACAGGAATGGTTCAAACATAGACAGTAGGAAGAGTCAGTCTTCTTGTACTTAAGTCGGCATTGTGCCTTTTCTATTTAATTCCGATGCAATTTCTGTGCTTCATCGTCAATAAGAGGGTCCAGGGGATACAGTAAACCTGGGGTGAAGCACCGGAATCTATAACAAGTGTTACAGGAATGGTTCAAATCATAGTCAATAAGAAGAGTCGCTCTTCTTGTACTTAAGTCGGCATTGTGCCTTTTGTATTTAATTCCGATGCAATTCCTGCGTTTCATCTTCATTAAGAATTTCCAAGGGATACAGTAAACCTGAAGTGAAGCATCAGAGTCTATAACTAGTGTCACAGGAATGGTTCAAACCATAGTCAGTAAGAAGAATCAGTCTTCTTGTACATAAGTCAGCATTGTGCATTTTGTATTTAATTCCGATGCAATTTCTGTGTTTCATCGTCAATGAGAAGCCCAAGGGATACAGTAAACCTGAAGTGAAGCATCGGAATCTATAACTATTGCCACAGGAATGGTTCAAAGCATAGGCGGTAGGAAGAGTCAGTCTTCTTGTACGTAAGTCGGCATTGTGTCTTTTGTATTTAATTCCGATGCAATTTCTGTGTTTCATCGTCAATAAGAAGGTCAGAGAGATACAGTAAACCTGAAGTGAAGCATCGAAATCTATAACTAGTGTCACAGGAATGGTTCAAAACGTAGACAGTAGGAAGAGTCAGTCTTCTTGTACTTACGTCGGTATTGTGCCTTTTCTATTTAATTCCTATGCAATTTCTGTGTTTCATCGTCAATAAGAAGGTCCAAGGGATATAGTAAACCTGGAGTGAAGCATCGGAATCTATAACTAGTGTCACAGGAATGGTTCAAACATAGACAGTGAGTAGAGTCAGTCTTCATGTACTTAAGTCGGCATTGTGCCTTTTTTATTTAATTCCGAAGCAATTTCTGTGTTTCATCGGGAATAAGAAGGTCCAAGGGTTACTGTAAACCTGGAGTGAAGCATCGGAATCTATAACTAGTGTCACAGGAATGGTTCAAAGCATAGACAGTAAGAAGAGTCAGTTCTCTTGTACTTAAGTGGGCATTGTGTCTTTTGTATTTAATTCCGATGACATTTCTGTGTTTCATCGTCAATAAGAAGGGCAGAGGGATACAGAAAATCTGAAGAGAAGCATCGGAACCTATAACTAGTGTCATAGGAATGGTACAAAACATAGTCAGTAAGTAGAGTCAGTCTTCTTGTACTGAAGTCGGCATTGTGCATTTTGTAATTAATTCCGATGCAATTTCTATGTTGCATCGTCAATAAGAAGGTCCAAGGGATACAGTAAACCTGAAGTGAAGCATCAGAATCTATAACTAGTGTCACAGGAATGGTTCAAAACATAGACAGTAGGAAGAGTCATTATTCTTGTACTTAAGTCTGCATTGTGCCTTTTCTATTTAATTCCTATGCAATTTCTGTGTTTCATCGTCAATAAGAAGGACCAAGGGATACTGTAAACCGGGAGTGAAGCATCGGAATCTATAACTAGTGTCACAGGAATGGTTCAAACATAGACAGTAGGTAGAGTCAGTCTTCTTGTACTTAAGTCGGCATAGTGCCTTTTGTATTTTATTCCGATGCAATTTCTGTCCTTCATCGTCAATGAGAAAGTCTAAAGAAATACAGTAAACCTCAAGTGAAGCATCGGAATCAATAACTAGTGTCACATTAATGGTTCAAATCATAGACAGTAGGAAGTTTCAGTCTTCTTGTACTTAAGTCGGCATTGTGCCTTTTGTATTTAATTCCGATGCAATTTTTGTGTTTCATCGTCAATAAGAAGAGCAGAGGGATACAGTAAACCACAAGTGAAGCATCGGAATCTATAACTAGTGTCACACGAATGGTTCAGAGCATAGACAGTAAGAAGATTTAGTTTTCTTGTACTTAAGTGAGCATTGTGTCTTTTGTATTTAATTCCGATGAAATTTCTGTGTTTCATCGTCAATAAGAAGGTCAGAGGGATACAGTAAATCTGAAGTGAAGCATCGGAATCTATAACTAGTGTCACAGGAATGGTTCAAAGCATAGTCAGTAAGAAGAGTCAGTCTTCTTGTACTTATGTCGCCATTGTGTCTTTTGTATTTAATTCCGATGCAATTTCTGTGTTTCATCGTCAGTAAGAAGGTCCAAGGGATACAGTAAACCTGGACTGAAGCATCGGAATCTAAAACTAATGTCACATGAATGGTTCAAAGCATAGTCAGTAAGATGAGTCAGTCTTCTTGTACTTAAGTCGACATTGTGCATTTGTATTTAATTCCGATGCAATTTCTATGTTTCATCGTCAATAAGAAGGTCCAAGGGATACAGTAAACCTGAAGTGAAGCATCAGAATCTATAACTAGTGTCACATGAATGGTTCAAAGCATAGTCAGTAAGAAGAGTCAGTCTTCTTGTACTTATGTCGCCATTGTGTCTTTTGTATTTAATTCCGATGCAATTTCTGTGTTTCATCGTCAATAAGAAGGTCCAAGGGATACAGTAAACCTGGACTGAAGCATCGGAATCTAAAACTAATGTCACATGAATGGTTCAAAGCATAGTCAGTAAGATGAGTCAGTCTTCTTGTACTTAAGTCGACATTGTGCATTTGTATTTAATTCCGATGCAATTTCTATGTTTCATCGTCAATAAGAAGGTCCAAGGGATACAGTAAACCTGAAGTGAAGCATCAGAATCTATAACTAGTGTCACAGGAATGGTTCAAAACATTGTCAGTTAGAAGAGTCAGTCTTCTTGTACTTAAGGCGGCATTGTTCCTTTTCTATATATTTCCGATGCAATTTCTGTGATTCATCGTCAATAAGAAGCTCCAAGGGATACAGTAAACCTGAAGTGAAACACCGGAATCTAAAACTAATATCACATGAATGGTTCAAAGCATAGTCAGTAAGAAGAGTCAGTCTTCTTGTACTTAAGTCGCCATTGTGCCTTTTGTATTTAATTCCGATGCAATTTCTGTGTTTCATTGTCAATAACAAGGTCCAAGGGATACAGTTAACCTGGAGTGAAGCATCGGAATCTATAACTAGTGACACAGGGATGGTTCAAAACATAGACAGTAAGAAGAGTCAGTATTCTTGTACTTAAGTCGGCATTGTGCCTTTTCTATTTAATTCCGATGCAATTTCTGTGCTTCATCGTCAATAAGCAGGTCCAGGGGATACAGTAAACCTGGGGTGAAGCACCGGAATCTATAACAAGTGTTACAGGAATGGTTGAAATCATAGTCAGTAAGAAGAGTCGCTCTCCTTGTACTTAAGTCGGCATTGTGCCTTTTGTAATTAATTCCGATGCAATTTCTGCGTTTCATCTTCATTAAGAAGTTCCAAGGGATACAGTAAACCTGAAGTGAAGCATCAGAGTCTATAACTAGTGTCACAGGAATGGTTCAAAACATAGTCAGTAAGAAGAATCAGTCTTCTTGTACATAAGTCGGCATTGTGCCTTTTGTATTTAATTCCGATGCAATATCTGTGTTTCATCGTCAATGAGAAGCCCAAGGGATACAGTAAACCTGAAGTGAAGCATCGGAATCTATAACTAGTGTCACAGGAATGGTTCAAAGCATAGACGGTAGGAAGAGTCAGTCTTCTTGTACGTAAGTCGGCATTGTGCCTTTTGTATTTGATTCCGATGCAATTTCTGTGTTTCATCGTCAACAATAAGGTCAGAGAGATACAGTAAACCTGAAGTGAAGCATCGAAATATATAACTAGTGTCACAGGAATGGTTCAAAACGTAGACAGTAGGAAGAGTCAGTCTTATTGTACTTAAGTCGGCATTGTGCCTTTTCTATTTAATTCCTATGCAATTTCTGTGTTTGATCGTCAATAAGAAGGTCCAAGGGATATAGTAAACCTGGAGTGAAGCATGGGAATCTATAACTAGTGTCACAGGAATGGTTCAAATCATAGACAGTGAGTAGAGTCAGTCTTCATGTACTTAAGTCGGCATTGTGCCTTTTTTATTTAATTCCGAAGCAATTTCTGTGTTTCATCGGGAATAAGAAGGTCCAAGGGAGACTGTAAACCTGGAGTGAAGCATCGGAATCTATAACTAGTGTCACAGGAATGGTTCAAAGCATAGACAGTAAGAAGAGTCAGTTTTCTTGTACTTAAGTGGGCATTGTGTCTTTTGTATTTAATTCCGATGACATTTCTGTGTTTCATCGTCAATAAGAAGGGCAGAGGGATACAGAAAATCTGAAGAGAAGCATCGGAACCTATAACTAGTGTCATAGGAATGGTACAAAACATAGTCAGTAAGTAGAGTCAGTCTTCTTGTACTGAAGTCGGCATTGTGCATTTTGTAATTAATTCCGCTGCAATTTCTATGTTGCATCGTCAATAAGAAGGTCCAAGGGATACAGTAAACCTGAAGTGAAGCATCAGAATCTATAACTAGTGTCACAGGAATGGTTCAAAACATAGACAGTAGGAAGAGTCACTATTCTTGTACTTAAGTCTGCGTTGTGCCTTTTCTATTTAATTCCTATGCAATTTCTGTGTTTCATCATCAATAAGAAGGACCAAGGGATACTTTAAACCGGGAGTGAAGCATCGGAATCTATAACTAGTGTCACAGGAATGGTTCAAACATAGACAGTAGGAAGAGTCAGTCTTCTTGTACTTAAGTCGGCATTGTGCCTTTTCTATTTAATTCCGATGCAATTTCTGTGCTTCATCGTCAATAAGAAGGTCCAGGGGATACAGTAAACCTGGGGTGAAGCACCGGAATCTATAACAAGTGTTACAGGAATGGTTCAAATCATAGTCAATAAGAAGAGTCGCTCTTCTTGTACTTAAGTCGGCATTGTGCCTTTTGTATTTAATTCCGATGCAATTCCTTCGTTTCATCTTCATTAAGAATTTCCAAGGGATACAGTAAACCTGAAGTGAAGCATCAGAGTCTATAACTAGTGTCACAGGAATGGTTCAAACCATAGTCAGTAAGAAGAATCAGTCTTCTTGTACATAAGTCAGCATTGTGCATTTTGTATTTAATTCCGATGCAATTTCTGTGTTTCATCGTCAATGAGAAGCCCAAGGGATACAGTAAACCTGAAGTGAAGCATCGGAATCTATAACTAGTGTCACAGGAATGGTTCAAAGCATAGGCGGTAGGAAGAGTCAGTCTTCTTGTACGTAAGTCGGCATTGTGTCTTTTGTATTTAATTCCGATGCAATTTCTGTGTTTCATCGTCAATAAGAAGGTCAGAGAGATACAGTAAACCTGAAGTGAAGCATCGAAATCTATAACTAGTGTCACAGGAATGGTTCAAAACGTAGACAGTAGGAAGAGTCAGTCTTCTTGTACTTAAGTCGGTATTGTGCCTTTTCTATTTAATTCCTATGCAATTTCTGTGTTTCATCGTCAATAAGAAGGTCCAAGGGATATAGTAAACCTGGAGTGAAGCATCGGAATCTATAACTAGTGTCACAGGAATGGTTCAAACATAGACAGTGAGTAGAGTCAGTCTTCATGTACTTAAGTCGGCATTGTGCCTTTTTTATTTAATTCCGAAGCAATTTCTGTGTTTCATCGGGAATAAGAAGGTCCAAGGGTTACTGTAAACCTGGAGTGAAGCATCGGAATCTATAACTAGTGTCACAGGAATGGTTCAAAGCATAGACAGTAAGAAGAGTCAGTTCTCTTGTACTTAAGTGGGCATTGTGTCTTTTGTATTTAATTCCGATGACATTTCTGTGTTTCATCGTCAATAAGAAGGGCAGAGGGATACAGAAAATCTGAAGAGAAGCATCGGAACCTATAACTAGTGTCATAGGAATGGTACAAAACATAGTCAGTAAGTAGAGTCAGTCTTCTTGTACTGAAGTCGGCATTGTGCATTTTGTAATTAATTCCGATGCAATTTCTATGTTGCATCGTCAATAAGAAGGTCCAAGGGATACAGTAAACCTGAAGTGAAGCATCAGAATCTATAACTAGTGTCACAGGAATGGTTCAAAACATAGACAGTAGGAAGAGTCATTATTCTTGTACTTAAGTCTGCATTGTGCCTTTTCTATTTAATTCCTATGCAATTTCTGTGTTTCATCGTCAATAAGAAGGACCAAGGGATACTGTAAACCGGGAGTGAAGCATCGGAATCTATAACTAGTGTCACAGGAATGGTTCAAACATAGACAGTAGGTAGAGTCAGTCTTCTTGTACTTAAGTCGGCATAGTGCCTTTTGTATTTTATTCCGATGCAATTTCTGTGCTTCATCGTCAATGAGAAAGTCTAAAGAAATACAGTAAACCTCAAGTGAAGCATCGCAATCAATAACTAGTGTCACAGGAATGGTTCAAATAATAGGCAGTAGGAAGGGTCAGTCTTCTTGTACTTAAGTCGGCATTGTGCCCTTTGTATTTAATTCCGATGCAATTTTTTGCGTTTCATCGTCAATAAGAAGAGCAGAGGGATACAGTAAACCACAAGTGAAGCATCGGAATCTATAACTAGTGTCACACGAATGGTTCAAACATAGTCAGTACGAAGAGTCAGTCTTTTTGTACTTAAGGCGGCATTGTGCCTTTTTCATTTAATTCCGATGCAATTTCTGTCTTTCATCGTCAATAAGAAGGTCCACGGGATACAGTAAACCTGGAGTGAAGCATCGGAATCTATAACTAGTGTCACAGGAATGGTTCAAAGCATAGACAGTAAGAAGATTTAGTTTTCTTGTACTTAAGTGAGCATTGTGTCTTTTGTATTTAATTCCGATGAAATTTCTGTGTTTCATCGTCAATAAGAAGGTCAGAGGGATACAGTAAATCTGAAGTGAAGCATCGGAATCTATAACTAGTGTCACAGGAATGGTTCAAAACATAGTCAGTAAGAAGAGTCAGTCTTCTTGTACTTAATTCGGCATTGTGCCTTTTGTATTTAATTCCGATGCAAGTTCTGTGTTTCATCGTCAATACGAAGGTCCAAGGGATACAGTAAACCTGGACTGAAGCATCGGAATCTAAAACTAATGTCACATGAATGGTTCAAAGCATAGTCAGTAAGATGAGTCAGTCTTCTTGTACTTAAGTCGACATTGTGCATTTGTATTTAATTCCGATGCAATTTCTATGTTTCATCGTCAATAAGAAGGTCCAAGGGATACAGTAAACCTGAAGTGAAGCATCAGAATCTATAACTAGTGTCACAGGAATGGTTCAAAACATTGTCAGTTAGAAGAGTCAGTCTTCTTGTACTTAAGGCGGCATTGTTCCTTTTCTATATATTTCCGATGCAATTTCTGTGATTCATCGTCAATAAGAAGCTCCAAGGGATACAGTAAACCTGAAGTGAAGCACCGGAATCTAAAACTAATATCACATGAATGGTTCAAAGCATAGTCAGTAAGAAGAGTCAGTCTTCTTGTACTTAAGTCGCCATTGTGCCTTTTGTATTTAATTCCGATGCAATTTCTGTGTTTCATTGTCAATAACAAGGTCCAAGGGATACAGTTAACCTGGAGTGAAGCATCGGAATCTATAACTAGTGACACAGGGATGGTTCAAAACATAGACAGTAAGAAGAGTCAGTATTCTTGTACTTAAGTCGGCATTGTGCCTTTTCTATTTAATTCCGATGCAATTTCTGTGCTTCATCGTCAATAAGCAGGTCCAGGGGATACAGTAAACCTGGGGTGAAGCACCGGAATCTATAACAAGTGTTACAGGAATGGTTGAAATCATAGTCAGTAAGAAGAGTCGCTCTCCTTGTACTTAAGTCGGCATTGTGCCTTTTGTATTTAATTCCGATGCAATTTCTGCGTTTCATCTTCATTAAGAAGTTCCAAGGGATACAGTAAACCTGAAGTGAAGCATCAGAGTCTATAACTAGTGTCACAGGAATGGTTCAAAACATAGTCAGTAAGAAGAATCAGTCTTCTTGTACATAAGTCGGCATTGTGCCTTTTGTATTTAATTCCGATGCAATATCTGTGTTTCATCGTCAATGAGAAGCCCAAGGGATACAGTAAACCTGAAGTGAAGCATCGGAATCTATAACTAGTGTCACAGGAATGGTTCAAAGCATAGACGGTAGGAAGAGTCAGTCTTCTTGTACGTAAGTCGGCATTGTGCCTTTTGTATTTGATTCCGATGCAATTTCTGTGTTTCATCGTCAACAATAAGGTCAGAGAGATACAGTAAACCTGAAGTGAAGCATCGAAATATATAACTAGTGTCACAGGAATGGTTCAAAACGTAGACAGTAGGAAGAGTCAGTCTTATTGTACTTAAGTCGGCATTGTGCCTTTTCTATTTAATTCCTATGCAATTTCTGTGTTTGATCGTCAATAAGAAGGTCCAAGGGATACTTTAAACCGGGAGTGAAGCATCGGAATCTATAACTAGTGTCACAGGAATGGTTGAAACATAGACAGTAGGAAGAGTCAGTCTTCTTGTACTTAAGTCGGCATTGTGCCTTTTCTATTTAATTCCGATGCAATTTCTGTGCTTCATCGTCAATAAGAAGGTCCAGGGGATACAGTAAACCTGGGGTGAAGCACCGGAATCTATAACAAGTGTTACAGGAATCTTTCAAATCATAGTCAACAAGAAGAGTCGCTCTTCTTGTACTTAAGTCGGCATTGTGCCTTTTGTATTTAATTCCGATGCAATTCCTGCGTTTCATCTTCATTAAGAATTTCCAAGGGATACAGTAAACCTGAAGTGAAGCATCAGAGTCTATAACTAGTGTCACAGGAATGGTTCATACCATAGTCAGTAAGAAGAATCAGTCTTCTTGTACATAAGTCAGCATTGTGCATTTTGTATTTAATTCCGATGCAATTTCTGTGTTTCATCGTCAATGAGAAGCCCAAGGGATACAGTAAACCTGAAGTGAAGCATCGGAATCTATAACTAGTGTCACAGGAATGGTTCAAATCATAGACAGTGAGTAGAGTCAGTCTTCATGTACTTAAGTCGGCATTGTGCCTTTTTTATTTAATTCCGAAGCAATTTCTGTGTTTCATCGGGAATAAGAAGGTCCAAGGGAGACTGTAAACCTGGAGTGAAGCATCGGAATCTATAACTAGTGTCACAGGAATGGTTCAAAGCATAGACAGTAAGAAGAGTCAGTTTTCTTGTACTTAAGTGGGCATTGGGTCTTTTGTATTTAATTCCGATGACATTTCTGTGTTTCATCGTCAATAAGAAGGGCAGAGGGATACAGAAAATCTGAAGAGAAGCATCGGAACCTACAACTAGTGTCATAGGAATGGTACAAAACATAGTCAGTAAGTAGAGTCAGTCTTCTTGTACTGAAGTCGGCATTGTGCATTTTGTAATTAATTCCGCTGCAATTTCTATGTTGCATCGTCAATAAGAAGGTCCAAGGGATACAGTAAACCTGAAGTGAAGCATCAGAATCTATAACTAGTGTCACAGGAATGGTTCAAAACATAGACAGTAGGAAGAGTCACTATTCTTGTACTTAAGTCTGCGTTGTGCCTTTTCTATTTAATTCCTATGCAATTTCTGTGTTTCATCATCAATAAGAAGGACCAAGGGATACTTTAAACCGGGAGTGAAGCATC
Organism: Schistocerca americana; assembly: GCF_021461395.2. Taxonomy (NCBI): domain Eukaryota; kingdom Metazoa; phylum Arthropoda; class Insecta; order Orthoptera; family Acrididae; genus Schistocerca; species Schistocerca americana. Next base: position 14,075,594 of record NC_060119.1, on the reverse strand, counting down.
GGAATCTATAACTAGTGTCACAGGAATGGTTGAAACATAGACAGTAGGAAGAGTCAGTCTTCTTGTACTTAAGTCGGCATTGTGCCTTTTCTATTTAATTCCGATGCAATTTCTGTGCTTCATCGTCAATAAGAAGGTCCAGGGGATACAGTAAACCTGGGGTGAAGCACCGGAATCTATAACAAGTGTTACAGGAATCTTTCAAATCATAGTCAACAAGAAGAGTCGCTCTTCTTGTACTTAAGTCGGCATTGTGCCTTTTGTATTTAATTCCGATGCAATTCCTGCGTTTCATCTTCATTAAGAATTTCCAAGGGATACAGTAAACCTGAAGTGAAGCATCAGAGTCTATAACTAGTGTCACAGGAATGGTTCATACCATAGTCAGTAAGAAGAATCAGTCTTCTTGTACATAAGTCAGCATTGTGCATTTTGTATTTAATTCCGATGCAATTTCTGTGTTTCATCGTCAATGAGAAGCCCAAGGGATACAGTAAACCTGAAGTGAAGCATCGGAATCTATAACTAGTGTCACAGGAATGGTTCAAAGCATAGGCGGTAGGAAGAGTCAGTCTTCTTGTACGTAAGTCGGCATTGTGTCTTTTGTATTTAATTCCGATGCAATTTCTGTGTTTCATCGTCAATAAGAAGGTCAGAGAGATACAGTAAACCTGAAGTGAAGCATCGAAATCTATAACTAGTGTCACAGGAATGGTTCAAAACGTAGACAGTAGGAAGAGTCAGTCTTCTTGTACTTAAGTCGGTATTGTGCCTTTTCTATTTAATTCCTATGCAATTTCTGTGTTTCATCGTCAATAAGAAGGTCCAAGGGATATAGTAAACCTGGAGTGAAGCATCGGAATCTATAACTAGTGTCACAGGAATGGTTCAAACATAGACAGTGAGTAGAGTCAGTCTTCATGTACTTAAGTCGGCATTGTGCCTTTTTTATTTAATTCCGAAGCAATTTCTGTGTTTCATCGGGAATAAGAAGGTCCAAGGGTTACTGTAAACCTGGAGTGAAGCATCGGAATCTATAACTAGTGTCACAGGAATGGTTCAAAGCATAGACAGTAAGAAGAGTCAGTTCTCTTGTACTTAAGTGGGCATTGTGTCTTTTGTATTTAATTCCGATGACATTTCTGTGTTTCATCGTCAATAAGAAGGGCAGAGGGATACAGAAAATCTGAAGAGAAGCATCGGAACCTATAACTAGTGTCATAGGAATGGTACAAAACATAGTCAGTAAGTAGAGTCAGTCTTCTTGTACTGAAGTCGGCATTGTGCATTTTGTAATTAATTCCGATGCAATTTCTATGTTGCATCGTCAATAAGAAGGTCCAAGGGATACAGTAAACCTGAAGTGAAGCATCAGAATCTATAACTAGTGTCACAGGAATGGTTCAAAACATAGACAGTAGGAAGAGTCATTATTCTTGTACTTAAGTCTGCATTGTGCCTTTTCTATTTAATTCCTATGCAATTTCTGTGTTTCATCGTCAATAAGAAGGACCAAGGGATACTGTAAACCGGGAGTGAAGCATCGGAATCTATAACTAGTGTCACAGGAATGGTTCAAACATAGACAGTAGGTAGAGTCTGTCTTCTTGTACTTAAGTCGGCATAGTGCCTTTTGTATTTTATTCCGATGCAATTTCTGTGCTTCATCGTCAACGAGAAAGTCTAAAGAAATACAGTAAACCTCAAGTGAAGCATCGGAATCAATAACTAGTGTCACAGGAATGGTTCAAATAATAGACAGTAGGAAGGGTCAGTCTTCTTGTACTTAAGTCGGCATTGTGCCCTTTGTATTTAATTCCGATGCAATTTTTTGCGTTTCATCGTCAATAAGAAGAGCAGAGGGATACAGTAAACCACAAGTGAAGCATCGGAATCTATAACTAGTGTCACACGAATGGTTCAAACATAGTCAGTACGAAGAGTCAGTCTTTTTTTACTTAAGGCGGCATTGTGCCTTTTTCATTTAATTCCGATGCAATTTCTGTCTTTCATCGTCAATAAGAAGGTCCACGGGATACAGTAAACCTGGAGTGAAGCATCGGAATCTATAACTAGTGTCACAGGAATGGTTCAAACATAGACAGTGAGTAGAGTCAGTCTTCATGTACTTAATTCGGCATTGTGCCTGTTGTATTTAAATCCGATGCAAGTTCTGTGTTTCATCGTCAATACGAAGGTCCAAGGGATACAGTAAACCTGGACTGAAGCATCGGAATCTAAAACTAATGTCACATGAATGGTTCAAAGCATAGTCAGTAAGATGAGTCAGTCTTCTTGTACTTAAGTCGACATTGTGCATTTGTATTTAATTCCGATGCAATTTCTATGTTTCATCGTCAATAAGAATGTCCAAGGGATACAGTAAACCTGAAGTGAAGCATCAGAATCTATAACTAGTGTCACAGGAATGGTTCAAAACATTGTCAGTTAGAAGAGTCAGTCTTCTTGTACTTAAGGCGGCATTGTGCCTTTTCTATATATTTCCGATGCAATTTCTGTGATTCATCGTCAATAAGAAGCTCCAAGGGATACAGTAAACCTGAAGTGAAGCACCGGAATCTAAAACTAATATCACATGAATGGTTCAAAGCATAGTCAGTAAGAAGAGTCAGTCTTCTTGTACTTAAGTCGCCATTGTGCCTTTTGTATTTAATTCCGATGCAATTTCTGTGTTTCATTGTCAATAACAAGGTCCAAGGGATACAGTTAACCTGGAGTGAAGCATCGGAATCTATAACTAGTGACACAGGGATTGTTCAAAACATAGACAGTAAGGAGAGTCAGTATTCTTGTACTTAAGTCGGCATTGTGCCTTTTCTATTTAATTCCGATGCAATTTCTGTGCTTCATCGTCAATAAGCAGGTCCAGGGGATACAGTAAACCTGGGGTGAAGCACCGGAATCTATAACAAGTGTTACAGGAATGGTTGAAATCATAGTCAGTAAGAAGAGTCGCTCTCCTTGTACTTAAGTCGGCATTGTGCCTTTTGTATTTAATTCCGATGCAATTTCTGCGTTTCATCTTCATTAAGAAGTTCCAAGGGATACAGTAAACCTGAAGTGAAGCATCAGAGTCTATAACTAGTGTCACAGGAATGGTTCAAAACATAGTCAGTAAGAAGAATCAGTCTTCTTGTACATAAGTCGGCATTGTGCCTTTTGTATTTAATTCCGATGCAATATCTGTGTTTCATCGTCAATGAGAAGCCCAAGGGATACTGTAAACCGGGAGTGAAGCATCGGAATCTATAACTAGTGTCACAGGAATGGTTCAAACATAGACAGTAGGTAGAGTCAGTCTTCTTGTACTTAAGTCGGCATAGTGCCTTTTGTATTTTATTCCGATGCAATTTCTGTGCTTCATCGTCAATGAGAAAGTCTAAAGAAATACAGTAAACCTCAAGTGAAGCATCGGAATCAATAACTAGTGTCACAGGAATGGTTCAAATAATAGACAGTAGGAAGGGTCAGTCTTCTTGTACTTAAGTCGGCATTGTGCCCTTTGTATTTAATTCCGATGCAATTTTTGTGTTTCATCGTCAATAAGAAGAGCAGAGGGATACAGTAAACCACAAGTGAAGCATCGGAATCTATAACTAGTGTCACACGAATGGTTCAAAACATAGTCAGTACGAAGAGTCAGTCTTTTTGTACTTAAGGCGGCATTGTGCCTTTTTCATTTAATTCCGATGCAATTTCTGTCTTTCATCGTCAATAAGAAGGTCCACGGGATACAGTAAACCTGGAGTGAAGCATCGGAATCTATAACTAGTGTCACAGGAATGGTTCAAAGCATAGACAGTAAGAAGATTTAGTTTTCTTGTACTTAAGTGAGCATTGTGTCTTTTGTATTTTATTCCGATGCAATTTCTGTGCTTCATCGTCAATGAGAAAGTCTAAAGAAATACAGTAAACCTCAAGTGAAGCATCGGAATCAATAACTAGTGTCACAGGAATGGTTCAAATAATAGACAGTAGGAAGGGTCAGTCTTCTTGTACTTAAGTCGGCATTGTGCCCTTTGTATTTAATTCCGATGCAATTTTTGTGTTTCATCGTCAATAAGAAGAGCAGAGGGATACAGTAAACCACAAGTGAAGCATCGGAATCTATAACTAGTGTCACACGAATGGTTCAAAACATAGTCAGTACGAAGAGTCAGTCTTTTTGTACTTAAGGCGGCATTGTGCCTTTTTCATTTAATTCCGATGCAATTTCTGTCTTTCATCGTCAATAAGAAGGTCCACGGGATACAGTAAACCTGGAGTGAAGCATCGGAATCTATAACTAGTGTCACAGGAATGGTTCAAAGCATAGACAGTAAGAAGATTTAGTTTTCTTGTACTTAAGTGAGCATTGTGTCTTTTGTATTTAATTCCGATGAAATTTCTGTGTTTCATCGTCAATAAGAAGGTCAGAGGGATACAGTAAATCTGAAGTGAAGCATCGGAATCTATAACTAGTGTCACAGGAATGGTTCAAAACATAGTCAGTAAGAAGAGTCAGTCTTCTTGTACTTAATTCGGCATTGTGCCTTTTGTATTTAATTCCGATGCAAGTTCTGTGTTTCATCGTCAATAAGAAGGTCCAAGGGATACAGTAAACCTGGACTGAAGCATCGGAATCTAAAACTAATGTCACATGAATGGTTCAAAGCATAGTCAGTAAGATGAGTCAGTCTTCTTGTACTTAAGTCGACATTGTGCATTTGTATTTAATTCCGATGCAATTTCTATGTTTCATCGTCAATAAGAAGGTCCAAGGGATACAGTAAACCTGAAGTGAAGCATCAGAATCTATAACTAGTGTCACAGGAATGGTTCAAAACATTGTCAGTTAGAAGAGTCAGTCTTCTTGTACTTAAGGCGGCATTGTGCCTTTTCTATATATTTCCGATGCAATTTCTGTGATTCATCGTCAATAAGAAGCTCCAAGGGATACAGTAAACCTGAAGTGAAGCACCGGAATCTAAAACTAATATCACATGAATGGTTCAAAGCATAGTCAGTAAGAAGAGTCAGTCTTCTTGTACTTAATTCGGCATTGTGCCTTTTGTATTTAATTCCGATGCAATTTCTGTGTTTCATTGTCAATAACAAGGTCCAAGGGATACAGTAAACCTGAAGTGAAGCATCGGAATCTAAAACTAATATCACATGAATGGTTCAAAGCATAGTCAGTAAGTAGAGTCAGTCTTCTTGTACTGAAGTCGGCATTGTGCATTTTGTAATTAATTCCGCTGCAATTTCTATGTTGCATCGTCAATAAGAAGGTCCAAGGGATACAGTAAACCTGAAGTGAAGCATCAGAATCTATAACTAGTGTCACAGGAATGGTTCAAAACATAGACAGTAGGAGGAGTCACTATTCTTGTACTTAAGTCTGCGTTGTGCCTTTTCTATTTAATTCCTATGCAATTTCTGTGTTTCATCATCAATAAGAAGGACCAAGGGATACTTTAAACCGGGAGTGAAGCATCGGAATCTATAACTAGTGTCACAGGAATGGTTCAAACATAGACAGTAGGAAGAGTCAGTCTTCTTGTACTTAAGTCGGCATTGTGCCTTTTGTATTTTATTCCGATGCAATTTCTGTGCTTCATCGTCAATGAGAAAGTCTAAAGATATACAGTAAACCTCAAGTGAAGCATCGGAATCAATAACTAGTGTCACAGGAATGGTTCAAAACATAGACAGTAGGAAGAGTCAGTCTTCTTGTACTTAAGTCTGCATTGTGCCTTTTGTATTTCATTCCGATCAATTTCTGTGTTTCATCGCCAATAAGAAGGTCAGAGGGATACAGTAAACCTGAAGTGAAGCATTGAAATCTATAACGATTGTCACAGGAATGGTTTAAAACATAGACAGTAGGAAGAGTCAGTCTTCTTGTACTTAAGTCGGCATTGAGCCTTTTGTATTTAATTCCGATGCAATTTCCGTGCTTCATCGTCAATAGGAAGGTCCAGGGGATACAGTAAACCTGACGTGAAGCACCGGAATCTAAAACATGTGTTACAGGAATGGTTTAAAACATAGTCAGTAAGAAGAGTCGCTCTTCTTGTACTTAAGTCGGCATTGTGCCTTTTGTATTTATTTCCGATGCAATTTCTGTGTTTCATCTTCATTAAGAAGTTCCAAGGGATACAGTAAACCTGAAGTGACGCATCAGAGTCTATAACTAGTGTCACAGGAATGGTTCAAAACATAGTCAGTGAGAAGAATCAGTCTTCTTGTACATAAGTCGGCATTGTGCCTTTTGTATTTAATTCCGATGCAATTTCTGTGTTTCATCGTCAATGAGAAGGTCCAAGGGATACAGTAAACCTGAAGTGAAGCATCGGAATCTATAACTAGTGTCACAGGAATGGTTCAAAGCATAGACAGTAGGAAGAGTCAGTCTTCTTGTACGTAAGTCGGCATTATGCCTTTTGTATTTAATTCCGATGCAATTTCTGTGTTTCATCGTCAATAAGAAGGTCAGAGAGATACAGCAGACCTGAAGTGAAGCATCGGAATCTATAATTAGTGTCACAGGAATGGTTCAAAACGTAGACAGTAGGACGAGTCAGTCTTCTTGTACTTAAGTCGGCAATGTGCCTTTTCTATTTAATTCCTCTGCAATTTCTGTGTTTCATCGTCAATAAGAAGGTCCAAGGGATACTGTAAACCTGGAGTGAAGCATCGGAATCTATAACTAGTGTCACAGGAATGGTTCAAATCATAGACAGTAAGAAGAGTCAGTTTTCTTGTACTTAAGCGGGCATTGTGTCTTTTGTATTTAATTCCGATGACATTTCTGTGTTTCATCGTCAATAAGAAGGGCAGAGGGACACAGAAAGTCTGAAGTGAAGGATCGGAACCTATAACTAGTGTCATAGGAATGGTTCAAAACATAGTCACTAAGTAGAGTCAGTCTTCTTGTACTGAAGTCGGCATAGTGCATTTTGTAATTAATTCCGATGCAATTGCTATGTTGCATCGTCAATAAGAAGGTCCAAGGGATACAGTAAACCTGAAGTGAAGCATCAGAATCTATAACTAGTGTCACAGGAATGGTTCAAAACACAGTCAGTAAGAAGAGTCAGTCTTCTTGTACTTAAGTCGGCATTGTGCCTTTTGTATTTATATCCGATGCAATTTCTGTGTTTCATCGTCAATAAGAAGGTTCAAGGGATACAGTAAACCTGAAGTGAAGCACCGGAATCTATAACTAATGTCACATGAATGGTTCAAAGCATAGTCAGTAAGACGAGTCAGTCTTCTTGTACTTATTTCGGCATTGTGCCTTTTGTATATAATTCCGATGCAATTTCTGTGTTTCATCGTCAATTAGAAGGACCAAGGGATACAGTAAACCGGGAGTGAAGCATCGGAATCTATAACTAGTGTCACAGGAATGCTTCAAACATAGACAGTAGCAAGAGTCAGTCTTCTTGTACTTAAGTCGGCATTGTGCCTTTTGTATTTAATTCCGATGCAATATCTGTGTTTCATCGTCAATAAGAAGGTCAGAGGGATACAGTAGACCTGAAGTGAAGCATCGGAATCTATAACTAGTGTCACAGGAATGGTACAAAACATAGACAGTAGGAAGAGTCAGTCTTCTTGTACTTAAGTCGGCAGTGTGCCTTTTTTATTTAATTCCGATGCAATTTCTGTGTTTCATCGCCAATAAGAAGGTCCAATGGATACTGTAAACCTGGAGTGAAGCATCGGAATCTATAACTAGTGTCACAGGAATGGTTCAAAGCATAGACAGTAAGAAGAGTCAGTCTTCTTGTACTTAAGTCGGCATTGTGCCTTTTGTATTTAATTCCGATGCAATTTCTGTGTTTCTTCGTCAATAAGAAGGTCCAAGGGATTCAGGAAACCTGGAGTGATGCATCGAAATCTATAACTAGTGACACAGGGATGGTTCAAAAGATAGACCGTAAGAAGAGTCAGTATTCTTGTACTTAGGTCGGCATTTTGCCTTTTGTATTTAATTCCGACGGAATTTCTGTGTTTCATTGTCAATAAGGAGGTCCAAGGGATACAGTAAACCTGGAGTGAAGCATCGGAATCTATAACTAGTGTCACAGGAATGGTTTAAAACATAGTCAGTAAGAAGAGTCCGTCTTCTTGTACTTAAGTCGGCATTGTGCATTTTGTATTTAATTCCGATGCAATTTTTGTGTTACATCCTCAATACGAAGGTCCAAGGGATAGAGTAAACCGGGAGTGAAGCATCGGAATCTATAACTAGTGTCACAGGAATGGTTCGAAACATAGTCAGTAAGAAGGGTCAGTCCTCTTGTACTTAAGTCGGCATTGTGCCTTTTGTATTTAATTCCGATGCAATTTCTGTGTTTCATCGTCAACAAGAAGGTCCAAGGGATACAGTAAACCTGAAGTAAAGCATCGGAATCTATAACTAGTGTCACAGGAATGGTTCAAAACATAGACAGTAGGAAGAGTCAGTCTTCTTGTACTTAAGTCTGCATTGTGCTTTTTCTATTTAATTCCGATGCAATTTCTGTGTTTCATCGTCAATAAGAAGGTCTAAGGGATACAGTAAACCGGGAGTGAAGCATCGGAATCTACAACTAGTGTCACAGGAATGGTTCAAACATAGACAGTAGGAAGAGTCAGTCATCTTGTACTTAAGTCGGCATTGTGCCTTTTGTATTTAATTCCGATGCAATTTCTGTGTTTCATCGTCAATAAGAAGGTCAGAGGGATACAGTAGACCTGAAGTGAAGCATCGGAATCTATAACTAGTGTCACAGGAATGGTTCAAAACATAGACAGTAGGAAGAGTCAGTCTTCTTGTACTTAAGTCGCCATTGTGCCCTTTGTATTTTATTCCGATGCAATTTCTGTGCTTCATCGTCTATAAGAAGATCTAAAGAGATACAGTAAACCTCAAGTGAAGCATCGGAATCTATAACTAGTGTCACAGGAATGGTTCAAAACATAGACAGTAGGAAGAGTCTGTCTTTTTGTGCTTACGTCTGCATTGTGCCTTTTCTATTTAATTCCGATGCAATTTCTGTGTTTCATCGTCAATAAGACGGTCCAAGGGATACAGTAAACCTGAAGTGAAGCATCGGAATCTATAACAAACGTCACAGGAATGGTATAAACATAGAAAGTAAGAAGAGTCAGTCTTTTTGTACTTAAGTCGGCATTGTGCCTTTTTTATTTAATTCCGAAGCAATTTCTGTGTTTCATCGGGAATAAGAAGGTACAAGGGATACTGTAAACCTGGAATGAAGCATCAGAATCTATAACTAGTGTCACAGGAGTGGTTCAAAACATAGACAGTAGTAATAGTCATTATTCTTGTACTTAAGTCTGCATTGTGCCTTTTCTATTTAATTCCTATGCAATTTCTGTGTTTCATCGTCAATAAGAGGGACCAAGGGATACTTTGAACCGGGAGTGAAGCATCGGAATCTATAACTAGAGTCACAGGAATGGTTCAAACATAGACAGTAGGAAGAGTCAGTCTTCTTGTACTTAAGTCGGCATTGTGCCTTTTGTTTTTTATTCCGATGCAATTTCTGTGCTTCATCGTCAATGAGAAAGTCTAAAGATATACAGTAAACCTCAAGTGAAGCATCGGAATCAATAACTAGTGTCACAGGAATGGTTCAAACCATAGACAGTAGGAAGAGTCAGTCTTCTTGTACTTAAGTCGGCATTGTGCCTTTTGTATTTAATTCCGATGCAATTTTTGTGTTTCATCGTCAATAAGAAAGTCAGAGGGATACAGTAAACCACAAGTGAAGCATCGGAATCTATAACTAGTGTCACACGAATGGTTCAAAACATAGTCAGTACGAAGAGTCAGTCTTTTTGTACTTAAGGCGGCATTGTGCCTTTTTCATTTAATTCCGATGCAATTTCTGTCTTTCATCGTCAATAAGAAGGTCACGGGATACAGTAAACCTGGAGTGAAGCATCGGAATCTATAACTAGTGTCACAGGAATGGTTCAAAGCATAGACAGTAAGAAGATTTAGTTTTCTTGTACTTAAGTGAGCATTGTGTCTTTTGTATTTAATTCCGATGAAATTTATGTGTTTCATCGTCAATAAGAAGGTCAGAGGGGTACAGTAAATCTGAAGTGAAGCATCGGAATCTATAACTAGTGTCACAGGAATGGTTCAAAACATAGTCAGTAAGAAGCGTCAGTCTTCTTGTACTTAATTCGGCATTGTGCCTTTTGTATTTAATTCCGATGCAATTTCTGTGTTTCATCGTCAATAAGAAGGTCAGAGGGATACAGTAAACCAGAAGTGAAGCACCGGAATCTAAAACAAATGTCACATGAATGGTTCAAAGCATAGTCAGTAAGAAGAGTCAGTCTTCTTGTACTTATGTCGCCATTGTGTCTTTTGTATTTAATTCCGATGCAATTTCTGTGTTTCATCGTCAATAAGAAGGTCCAAGGGATGCAGTAAACCTGGACTGAAGCATCGGAATCTAAAACTAGTGTCACATGAATGGTTCAAAACATAGACATTAAGAAGAGTCAGTCTTCTTGCACTTAATTCGGCATTGTGCCTTTTGTATTTAATTCCGATGCAATTTCTGTGTTTCATCGTCAATAAGAAGGTCAGAGGGATACAGTAAACCAGAAGTGTAGCATCGGTATCTATAACTAGTGTCACAGGAATGGTGCAAAACATAGTCAGTACGAAGAGTCAGTCTTCTTGTACTTAAGGCGGCATTGTGCCTTTTGTATTTAATTCCGATGCAATTTCTATGTTTCATCGTCAAAAAGAAGGTTCAAGGGATACAGTAAACTTGAAGTGAAGCATCGGAATCTATATCTAGTGTCACAGGAATGGTTCAAAACATAGACAGTAGGAAGAGTCAGTCTTCCTGTACTTAAGTCTGCATTGTGCCTTTTGTATTTCATTCCGATCAATTTCTGTGTTTCATCGTCAATAAGAAGGTCAGAGGGATACAGTAAACCTGAAATGAAGCATCGAAATCTATAACTATTGTCACAGGAATGGTTTAAAACATAGACAGTAAGAAGAGTCAGTCTTCTTGTACTTAAGTCGGCATTGTGCCTTTTGCATTTAATTCCGATGCAATTTCTGTGATTCATCGTCAATAACAAGGCCAAGGGATACAGTTAACCTGGAGTGAAGCATCGGAATCTATAACTAGTGACACAGGGATGGTTCAAAACATAGACAGTAAGAAGAGTCGGTATTCTTGTACTTAAGTCGGCATTGAGCCTTTTGTATTTAATTCCGATGCAATTTCTGTGCTTCATCGTCAATAGGAATGTCCAGGGGATACAGTAAACCTGACGTGAAGCACCGGAATCTATAACATGTGTTACAGGAATGGTTTAAAACATAGTCAGTAAGAAGAGTCGCTCTTCTTGTACTTAAGTCGGCATTGTGATTTTTGTATTTATTTCCGATGCAATTTCTGTGTTTCATCTTCATTAAGAAGTTCCAAGGGATACAGTAAACCTGAAGTGACGCATCAGAGTCTATAACTAGTGTCACAGGAATGGTTCAAAACATAGTCAGTGAGAAGAATCAGTCTTCTTGTACATAAGTCGGCATTGTGCCTTTTGTATTTAATTCCGATGCAATTTCTGTGTTTCATCGTCAATGAGAAGGTCCAAGGGATACAGTAAACCTGAAGTGAAGCATCGGAATCTATAACTAGTGTCACAGGAATGGTTCAAAGCATAGACAGTAAGAAGAATCAGTTTTCTTGTACGTAAGTCGGCATTGTGCCTTTTGTATTTAATTCCGATGCAATTTCTGTGTTTCATCGTCAATAAGAAGGTCAGAGAGATACAGTAGACCTAAGGTGAAGCATCGGAATCTATAACTAGTGTCACAGGAATGGTTCAAAACGTAGACAGTAGGACGAGTCAGTCTTCTTGTACTTAAGTCGGCATTGTGCCTTTTCTATTTAATTCCTATGCAATTTCTGTGTTTCATCGTCAATAAGAAGGTCCAAGGGATACTGTAAACCTGGAGTGAAGCATCGGAATCTATAACTAGTGTCACAGGAATGGTTCAAAGCATAGACAGTAAGAAGAGTCAGTTTTCTTGTACTTAAGTGGGCATTGTGTCTTTTGTATTTAATTCCGATGACATTTCTGTGTTTCATCGTCAATAAGAAGGGCAGAGGGACACAGAAAATCTGAAGTGAAGCATCGGAACCTATAACTAGTGTCATAGGAATGGTTCAAAACATAGTCAGTAAGTAGAGTCAGTCTTCTTGTACTGAAGTCGGCATTGTGCATTTTGTAATTAATTCCGATGCAATTTCTATGTTGCATCGTCAATAAGAAGGTCCAAGGGATACAGTAAACCTGAAGTGAAGCATCAGAATCTATAACAAATGTCACATTAATGGTTCAAAGCAAAGTCAGTAAGACGAGTCAGTCTTCGTGTACTTATTTCGGCATTGTGCCTTTTGTATATAATTCCGATGCAATTTCTGTGTTTCATCGTCAATTAGAAGGTCAGAGGGATACAGTAAACCTGAAGTGAGGCATCGGAATCTAAAACTAGTGTCACAGGAATAGTTCAAATTATAGATGGTAGGAAGAGTCAGTCTTCCTGTACATAAGTCGCCATTGTGCCCTTTGTATTAAATTCCGATGCAGTTTCTTTGTTTCATTGTAAATAAGAAGGTCCAAGGGATACAGTAAACCTGGAGTGAAGCATCGGAATCAATAACTAGTGTCACAGGAATGGTTCAAATCATAGACAGTAGGAAGAGTCAGTCTTCTTGTACTTAAGTCGGCATTGTGCCTTTTGTATTTGATTCCGATGCAATTTTTGTGTTTCATCCTCAATACGAAGGTCCAAGGGATAGAGTAAACCGGGAGTGAAGCATCGGAATCTATAACTAGTGTCACAGGAATGGTTCAAAACATAGTCAGTAAGAAGAGTCAGTCCATTTGTACTTAAGTCGGCATTGTGCATTTTGTATTTAATTCCGATGCAATTTTTGTGTTTCATCGTCAACAAGAAAGTCCAAGGGATACAGTAAACCTGAAGTGAAGCATCGGAATCTATAACTAGTGTCACAGGAATGGTTCAAAACATAGACAGTAGGAAGAGTCTGTCTTTTTGTGCTTACGTCTGCATTGTGCCTTTTCTATTTAATTCCGATGCAATTTCTGTGTTTCATCGTCAATAAGACGGTCCAAGGGATACAGTAAACCTGAAGTGAAGCATCGGAATCTATAACAAATGTCACAGGAATGGTATAAACATAGAAAGTAAGAAGAGTCAGTCTTTTTGTACTTAAGTCGGCATTGTGCCTTTTTTATTTAATTCCGAAGCAATTTCTGTGTTTCATCGGGAATAAGAAGGTCCAAGGGATACTGTAAACCTGGAATGAAGCATCAGAATCTATAACTAGTGTCACAGGAATGGTTCAAAACATAGACAGTAGTAATAGTCATTATTCTTGTACTTAAGTCTGCATTGTGCCTTTTCTATTTAATTCCTATGCAATTTCTGTGTTTCATCGTCAATAAGAAGGACCAAGGGATACTTTGAACCGGGAGTGAAGCATCGGAATCTATAACTAGAGTCACAGGAATGGTTCAAACATAGACAGTAGGAAGAGTCAGTCTTCTTGTACTTAAGTCGGCATTGTGCCTTTTGTTTTTTATTCCGATGCAATTTCTGTGCTTCATCGTCAATGAGAAAGTCTAAAGATATACAGTAAACCTCAAGTGAAGCATCGGAATCAATAACTAGTGTCACAGGAATGGTTCAAACCATAGACAGTAGGAAGAGTCAGTCTTCTTGTACTTAAGTCGGCATTGTGCCTTTTGTATTTAATTCCGATGCAATTTTTGTGTTTCATCGTCAATAAGAAAGTCAGAGGGATACAGTAAACCACAAGTGAAGCATCGGAATCTACAACTAGTGTCACACGAATGGTTCAAAACATAGTCAGTACGAAGAGTCAGTCTTTTTGTACTTAAGGCGGCATTGTGCCTTTTTCATTTAATTCCGATGCAATTTCTGTCTTTCATCGTCAATAAGAAGGTCACGGGATACAGTAAACCTGGAGTGAAGCATCGGAATCTATAACTAGTGTCACAGGAATGGTTCAAAGCATAGACAGTAAGAAGATTTAGTTTTCTTGTACTTAAGTGAGCATTGTGTCTTTTGTATTTAATTCCGATGAAATTTCTGTGTTTCATCGTCAATAAGAAGGTCAGAGGGGTACAGTAAATCTGAAGTGAAGCATCGGAATCTATAACTAGTGTCACAGGAATGGTTCAAAACATAGTCAGTAAGAAGAGTCAGTCTTCTTGTACTTAATTCGGCATTGTGCCTTTTGTATTTAATTCCGATGCAATTTCTGTGTTTCATCGTCAATAAGAAGGTCAGAGGGATACAGTAAACCAGAAGTGAAGCACCGGAATCTAAAACAAATGTCACATGAATGGTTCAAAGCATAGTCAGTAAGAAGAGTCAGTCTTCTTGTACTTATGTCGCCATTGTGTCTTTTGTATTTAATTCCGATGCAATTTCTGTGTTTCATCGTCAATAAGAAGGTCCAAGGGATGCAGTAAACCTGGACTGAAGCATCGGAATCTAAAACTAGTGTCACATGAATGGTTCAAAACATAGACATTAAGAAGAGTCAGTCTTCTTGCACTTAATTCGGCATTGTGCCTTTTGTATTTAATTCCGATGCAATTTCTGTGTTTCATCGTCAATAAGAAGGTCAGAGGGATACAGTAAACCAGAAGTGAAGCATCGGTATCTATAACTAGTGTCACAGGAATGGTGCAAAACATAGTCAGTACGAAGAGTCAGTCTTCTTGTACTTAAGGCGGCATTGTGCCTTTTGTATTTAATTCCGATGCAATTTCTATGTTTCATCGTCAAAAAGAAGGTTCAAGGGATACAGTAAACTTGAAGTGAAGCATCGGAATCTATATCTAGTGTCACAGGAATGGTTCAAAACATAGACAGTAGGAAGAGTCAGTCTTCTTGTACTTAAGTCTGCATTGTGCCTTTTGTATTTCATTCCGATCAATTTCTGTGTTTCATCGTCAATAAGAAGGTCAGAGGGATACAGTAAACCTGAAATGAAGCATCGAAATCTATAACTATTGTCACAGGAATGGTTTAAAACATAGACAGTAGGAAGAGTCAGTCTTCTTGTACTTAAGTCGGCATTGTGCCTTTTGCATTTAATTCCGATGCAATTTCTGTGATTCATCGTCAATAACAAGGCCAAGGGATACAGTTAACCTGGAGTGAAGCATCGGAATCTATAACTAGTGACACAGGGATGGTTCAAAACATAGACAGTAAGAAGAGTCGGTATTCTTGTACTTAAGTCGGCATTGAGCCTTTTGTATTTAATTCCGATGCAATTTCTGTGCTTCATCGTCAATAGGAAGGTCCAGGGGATACAGTAAACCTGACGTGAAGCACCGGAATCTATAACATGTGTTACAGGAATGGTTTAAAACAAAGTCAGTAAGAAGAGTCGCTCTTCTTGTACTTAAGTCGGCATTGTGCCTTTTGTATTTATTTCCGATGCAATTTCTGTGTTTCATCTTCATTAAGAAGTTCCAAGGGATACAGTACACCTAAAGTGACGCATCAGAGTCTATAACTAGTGTCACAGGAATGGTTCAAAACATAGTCAGTGAGAAGAATCAGTCTTCTTGTACATAAGTCGGCATTGTGCCTTTTGTATTTAATTCCGATGCAATTTCTGTGTTTCATCGTCAATGAGAAGGTCCAAGGGATACAGTAAACCTGAAGTGAAGCATCGGAATCTATAACTAGTGTCACAGGAATGGTTCAAAGCATAGACAGTAAGAAGAATCAGTTTTCTTGTACGTAAGTCGGCATTGTGCCTTTTGTATTTAATTCCGATGCAATTTCTGTGTTTCATCGTCAATAAGAAGGTCAGAGAGATACAGTAGACCTGAAGAGAAGCATCGGAATCTATAACTAGTGTCACAGGAATGGTTCAAAACGTAGACAGTAGGACGAGTCAGTCTTCTTGTACTTAAGTCGGCATTGTGCCTTTTCTATTTAATTCCTATGCAATTTCTGTGTTTCATCGTCAATAAGAAGGTCCAAGGGATACTGTAAACCTGGAGTGAAGCATCGGAATCTATAACTAGTGTCACAGGAATGGTTCAAAGCATAGACAGTAAGAAGAGTCAGTTTTCTTGTACTTAAGTGGGCATTGTGTCTTTTGTATTTAATTCCGATGACATTTCTGTGTTTCATCGTCAATAAGAAGGGCAGAGGGACACAGAAAATCTGAAGTGAAGCATCGGAACCTATAACTAGTGTCATAGGAATGGTTCAAAACATAGTCAGTAAGTAGAGTCAGTCTTCTTGTACTGAAGTCGGCATTGTGCATTTTGTAATTAATTCCGATGCAATTTCTATGTTGCATCGTCAATAAGAAGGTCCAAGCGATACAGTAAACCTGAAGTGAAGCATCAGAATCTATAACAAATGTCACATTAATGGTTCAAAGCAAAGTCAGTAAGACGAGTCAGTCTTCTTGTACTTATTTCGGCATTGTGCCTTTTGTATATAATTCCGATGCAATTTCTGTGTTTCATCGTCAATTAGAAGGTCAGAGGGATACAGTAAACCTGAAGTGAAGCATCAGAATCTATAACTAGTGTCACAGGAATGGTTCAAAACATAGAAAGTAGGAAGAGTCAGTATTCTTGTACTTAAGTCTGCATTGTGCCTTTTCTATTTAATTCCTATGCAATTTCTGTGTTTCATCGTCAATAAGAAGGACCAAGGGATACAGTAAACCGGGAGTGAAGCATCGGAATCTATAACTAGTGTCAAAGAAATGGTTCAAACATAGAC
Source organism: Schistocerca americana (assembly GCF_021461395.2). Lineage (NCBI taxonomy): Eukaryota > Metazoa > Arthropoda > Insecta > Orthoptera > Acrididae > Schistocerca > Schistocerca americana. The sequence continues at coordinate 14,058,712 of NC_060119.1, read as the reverse complement.
AGTAGGAAGAGTCAGTCTTCTTGTACTTAAGTCGGCATTGTGCCTTTTGTGTTTTATTCCGATGCAATTTCGGTGCTTCATCGTCAATAAGAAGGTCTAAAGATATACAGTAAACCTCAAGTCAAGCATCGGAATCAATAACTAGTGTCACAGGAATGGTTCAAATCATAGTCAGTTGGAAGAGTCAGTCTTCTTGTACTTAAGTCGGCATTCTGCCTATTGCATTTAATTCCGATGCAATTTTTGTGTTTCATCGTCAATAAGAAGGTCAGAGGGATACAGTAAACCAGAAGTGAAGCATCGGAATCTATAACTAGTGTCACACGAATGGTTCAAAACATAGTCAGTACGAAGGGTCAGTCTTCTTGTACTTAAGGCGGCATTGTGCCTTTTTCATTTAATTCCGATGCAATTTCTGTCTTTCATCTTCAATAAGAAGGTCCACGGGATACAGCAAACCTGGAGTGAAGCATCGGAATCTATAACTCGTGTCACAGGAATGGTTCAAAGCATAGACAGTAAGAAGATTTAGTTTTCTTGTACATAAGTGAGCATTGTGTCTTTTGTATTTAATTCCGATGAAATTTCTGTGTTTCATCGTCAATAAGGTCAGAGGGATACAGTAAATCTGAAGTGAAGCATCGGAATCTATAACTAGTGTCACAGGAATGGTTCAAAACATAGTCAGTAAGAAGAGTCAGTCTTCTTGTACTTAATTCGGCATTGTGCCTTTTGTATTTAATTCCGATGCAATTTCTGTGTTTCATCGTCAATAAGAAGGTCAGAGGGATACAGTAAACCAGAAGTGAAGCACCGGAATCTAAAACTAATGTCACATGAATGGTTCAAAGCATAGTCAGTAAGAAGAGTAAGTCTTCTCGTACTTAAGTCGCCATTGTGCCTTTTGTATTTAATTCCGATGCAATTTCTGTGTTTCATTGTCAATAACAAGGTCCAAGGGATACAGTAAACCCGAAGTGAAGCACCGGAATCTAAAACTAATATCACATGAATGGTTCAAAGCATAGTCAGTAAGAAGAGTCAGTCTTCTTGTACTTAAGTCGCCATTGTGCCTTTTGTATTTAATTCCGATGCAATTTCTGTGTTTCATTGTCAATAACAAGGTCCAAGGGATACAGTTAACCTGGAGTGAAGCATCGGAATCTATAACTAGTGACACAGGGATGGTTCAAAACATAGACAGTAAGAAGAGTCAGTATTCTTGTACTTAAGTCGGCATTGTGCCTTTTCTATTTAATTCCGATGCAATTTCTGTGCTTCATCGTCAATAAGCAGGTCCAGGGGATACAGTAAACCTGGGGTGAAGCACCGGAATCTATAACAAGTGTTACAGGAATGGTTGAAATCATAGTCAGTAAGAAGAGTCGCTCTCCTTGTACTTAAGTCGGCATTGTGCCTTTTGTATTTAATTCCGATGCAATTTCTGCGTTTCATCTTCATTAAGAAGTTCCAAGGGATACAGTAAACCTGAAGTGAAGCATCAGAGTCTATAACTAGTGTCACAGGAATGGTTCAAAACATAGTCAGTAAGAAGAATCAGTCTTCTTGTACATAAGTCGGCATTGTGCCTTTTGTATTTAATTCCGATGCAATATCTGTGTTTCATCGTCAATGAGAAGCCCAAGGGATACAGTAAACCTGAAGTGAAGCATCGGAATCTATAACTAGTGTCACAGGAATGGTTCAAAGCATAGACGGTAGGAAGAGTCAGTCTTCTTGTACGTAAGTCGGCATTGTGCCTTTTGTATTTGATTCCGATGCAATTTCTGTGTTTCATCGTCAACAATAAGGTCAGAGAGATACAGTAAACCTGAAGTGAAGCATCGAAATATATAACTAGTGTCACAGGAATGGTTCAAAACGTAGACAGTAGGAAGAGTCAGTCTTATTGTACTTAAGTCGGCATTGTGCCTTTTCCATTTAATTCCTATGCAATTTCTGTGTTTGATCGTCAATAAGAAGGTCCAAGGGATATAGTAAACCTGGAGTGAAGCATGGGAATCTATAACTAGTGTCACAGGAATGGTTCAAATCATAGACAGTGAGTAGAGTCGGTCTTCACGTACTTAAGGCGGCATTGTACCTTTTTTATTTAATTACGAAGCAATTTCTGTGTTTCATCGGGAATAAGAAGGACCAAGGGATACTTTAAACCGGGAGTGAAGCATCGGAATCTATAACTAGTGACACAGGGGTGGTTCAAAACATAGACAGTAAGAAGAGTCGGTATTCTTCTACTTAAGTCGGCATTGAGCCTTTTGTATTTAATTCCGATGCAATTTCTGTGCTTCATCGTCAATAGGAAGGTCCAGGGGATACAGTAAACCTGACGTGAAGCACCGGAATTTATAACATGTGTTACAGGAATGGTTTAAAACATAGTCAGTAAGAGGAGTCGCTCTTCTTGTACTTAAGTCGGCATTGTGCCTTTTGTATTTATTTCCGATGCAATTTCTGTGTTTCATCTTCATTAAGAAGTTCCAAGGGATACAGTAAACCTGAAGTGACGCATCAGAGTCTATAACTAGTGTCACAGGAATGGTTCAAAACATAGTCAGTGAGAAGAATCAGTCTTCTTGTACATAAGTCGGCATTGTGCATTTTGTAATTAATTCCGATGCAATTTCTGTGTTGCATCGTCAATAAGAAGGTCCAAGGGATACAGTAAACCTGGAGTGAAGCATCGGAATCTATAACTAGTGTCACAGGAATGGTTCAAAGCATAGACAGTAAGAAGAGTCAGTTTTCTTGTACTTAAGTGGGCATTGTGTCTTTTGTATTTAATTCCGATGACATTTCTGTGTTTCATCGTCAATAAGAAGGGCAGAGGGACACAGAAAATCTGAAGTGAAGCATCGGAACCTATAACTAGTGTCATAGGAATGGTTCAAAACATAGTCAGTAAGTAGAGTCAGTCTTCTTGTACTGAAGTTGGCATTGTGCATTTTGTAATTACTTCCGATGCAATTTCTATGTTGCATCGTCAATAAGAAGGTCCAAGGGATACAGTAAACCTGAAGTGAAGCATCAGAATCTATAACTAGTGTCACAGGAATGGTTCAAAACACAGTCAGTAAGAAGAGTCAGTCTTCTTGTACTTAAGTCGGCATTGTGCCTTTTGTATTTATTTCCGATGCAATTTCTGTGTTTCATCGTCAATAAGAAGGTTCAAGGGATACAGTAAACCTGAAGTGAAGCACCGGAATCTATAACAAATGTCACATTAATGGTTCAAAACAAAGTCAGTAAGACGAGTCAGTCTTCTTGTACTTATTTCGGCATTGTGCCTTTTGTATATAATTCCGATGCAATTTCTGTGTTTCATCGTCAATGAGAAGGTCAGAGGGATACAGTAAACCTGAAGTGAAGCATCAGAATATATAACTAGTGTCACAGGAATGGTTCAAAACATAGAAAGTAGGAAGAGTCAGTATTCTTGTACTTAAGTCTGCATTGTGCCTTTTCTATTTAATTCCTATGTAATTTCTGTGTTTCATCGTCAATAAGAAGGACCAAGGGATACAGTAAACCGGGAGTGAAGCATCGGAATCTATAACTAGTGTCACAGGAATGGTTCAAACATAGACAGTAGGAAGAGTCAGTCTTCTTGTACTTAAGTCGGCATTGTGCCTTTTGTGTTTTATTCCGATGCAATTTCGGTGCTTCATCGTCAATAAGAAGGTCTAAAGATATACAGTAAACCTCAAGTCAAGCATCGGAATCAATAACTAGTGTCACAGGAATGGTTCAAATCATAGTCAGTTGGAAGAGTCAGTCTTCTTGTACTTAGGTCGGCATTGTGCCTTTTGCATTTAATTCCGATGCAATTTTTGTGTTTCATCGTCAATAAGAAGGTCAGAGGGATACAGTAAACCAGAAGTGAAGCATCGGAAACTATAACTAGTGTCACACGAATGGTTCAAAACATAGTCAGTACGAAGGGTCAGTCTTCTTGTACTTAAGGCGGCATTGTGCCTTTTTCATTTAATTCCGATGCAATTTCTGTCTTTCATCTTCAATAAGAAGGTCCACGGGATACAGCAAACCTGGAGTGAAGCATCGGAATCTATAACTAGTGTCACAGGAATGGTTCAAAGCATAGACAGTAAGAAGATTTAGTTTTCTTGTACATAAGTGAGCATTGTGTCTTTTGTATTTAATTCCGATGAAATTTCTGTGTTTCATCGTCAATAAGGTCAGAGGGATACAGTAAATCTGAAGTGAAGCATCGGAATCTATAACTAGTGTCACAGGAATGGTTCAAAACATAGTCAGTGAGAAGAGTCAGTCTTCTTGTACTTAATTCGGCATTGTGCCTTTTGTATTTAATTCCGATGCAATTTCTGTGTTTCATCGTCAATAAGAAGGTCAGAGGGATACAGTAAACCAGAAGTGAAGCACCGGAATCTAAAACTAATGTCACATGAATGGTTCAAAGCATAGTCAGTAAGAAGAGTAAGTCTTCTTGTACTTAAGTCGCCATTGTGCCTTTTGTATTTAATTCCGATGCAATTTCTGTGTTTCATTGTCAATAACAAGGTCCAAGGGATACAGTAAACCTGAAGTGAAGCACCGGAATCTAAAACTAATATCACATGAATGGTTCAAAGCATAGTCAGTAAGAAGAGTCAGTCTTCTTGTACTTAAGTCGCCATTGTGCCTTTTGTATTTAATTCCGATGCAATTTCTGTGTTTCATTGTCAATAACAAGGTCCAAGGGATACAGTTAACCTGGAGTGAAGCATCGGAATCTATAACTAGTGACACAGGGATGGTTCAAAACATAGACAGTAAGAAGAGTCAGTATTCTTGTACTTAAGTCGGCATTGTGCCTTTTCTATTTAATTCCGATGCAATTTCTGTGCTTCATCGTCAATAAGCAGGTCCAGGGGATACAGTAAACCTGGGGTGAAGCACCGGAATCTATAACAAGTGTTACAGGAATGGTTGAAATCATAGTCAGTAAGAAGAGTCGCTCTCCTTGTACTTAAGTCGGCATTGTGCCTTTTGTATTTAATTCCGATGCAATTTCTGCGTTTCATCTTCATTAAGAAGTTCCAAGGGATACAGTAAACCTGAAGTGAAGCATCAGAGTCTATAACTAGTGTCACAGGAATGGTTCAAAACATAGTCAGTAAGAAGAATCAGTCTTCTTGTACATAAGTCGGCATTGTGCCTTTTGTATTTAATTCCGATGCAATATCTGTGTTTCATCGTCAATGAGAAGCCCAAGGGATACAGTAAACCTGAAGTGAAGCATCGGAATCTATAACTAGTGTCACAGGAATGGTTCAAAGCATAGACGGTAGGAAGAGTCAGTCTTCTTGTACGTAAGTCGGCATTGTGCCTTTTGTATTTGATTCCGATGCAATTTCTGTGTTTCATCGTCAACAATAAGGTCAGAGAGATACAGTAAACCTGAAGTGAAGCATCGAAATATATAACTAGTGTCACAGGAATGGTTCAAAACGTAGACAGTAGGAAGAGTCAGTCTTATTGTACTTAAGTCGGCATTGTGTCTTTTCTATTTAATTCCTATGCAATTTCTGTGTTTGATCGTCAATAAGAAGGTCCAAGGGATATAGTAAACCTGGAGTGAAGCATGGGAATCTATAACTAGTGTCACAGGAATGGTTCAAATCATGGACAGTGAGTAGAGTCAGTCTTCATGTACTTAAGTCGGCATTGTACCTTTTTTATTTAATTACGAAGCAATTTCTGTGTTTCATCGGGAATAAGAAGGTCCAAGGGAGACTGTAAACCTGGAGTGAAGCATAGGAATCTATAACTAGTGTCACAGGAATGGTTCAAACATAGACAGTAGGAAGAGTCAGTCTTCTTGTACTTAAGTCGGCATTGTGCCTTTTGTATTTTATTCCGATGCAATTTCTGTGCTTCATCGTCAATGAGAAAGTCTAAAGATATACGTTAAACCTCAAGTGAAGCATCGGAATCAATAACTAGTGTCACAGGAATGGTTCAAAACATAGACAGTAGGAAGAGTCAGTCTTCTTGTACTTAAGTCTGCATTGTGCCTTTTGTATTTCATTCCGATCAATTTCTGTGTTTCATCGCCAATAAGAAGGTCAGAGGGATACAGTAAACCTGAAGTGAAGCATCGAAATCTATAACGATTGTCACAGGAATGGTTTAAAACATAGACAGTAGGAAGAGTCAGTCTTCTTGTGTTTAAGTCGGCATTGAGCCTTTTGTATTTAACTCCGATGCAATTTCCGTGCTTCATCGTCAATAGGAAGGTCCAGGGGATACAGTAAACCTGACGTGAAGCACCGGAATCTAAAACATGTGTTACAGGAATGGTTTAAAACATAGTCAGTAAGAAGAGTCGCTCTTCTTGTACTTAAGTCGGCATTGTGCCTTTTGTATTTATTTCCGATGCAATTTCTGTGTTTCATCTTCATTAAGAAGTTCCAAGGGATACAGTAAACCTGAAGTGACGCATCAGAGTCAATAACTAGTGTCACAGGAATGGTTCAAAACATAGTCAGTGAGAAGAATCAGTCTTCTTGTACATAAGTCGGCATTGTGCCTTTTGTATTTAATTCCGATGCAATTTCTGTGTTTCATCGTCAATGAGAAGGTCCAAGGGATACAGTAAACCTGAAGTGAAGCATCGGAATCTATAACTAGTGTCACAGGAATGGTTCAAAGCATAGACAGTAGGAAGAGTCAGTCTTCTTGTACGTAAGTCGGCATTATGCCTTTTGTATTTAATTCCGATGCAATTTCTGTGTTTCATCGTCAATAAGAAGGTCAGAGAGATACAGTAGACCTGAAGTGAAGCATCGGAATCTATATTTAGTGTCACAGGAATGGTTCAAAACGTAGACAGTAGGACGAGTCAGTCTTTTTGTACTTAAGTCGGCATTGTGCTTTTTCTATTTAATTCCTCTGCAATTTCTGTGTTTCATCGTCAATAAGAAGGTCTACGGGATACTGTAAACCTGGAGTGAAGCATCGGAATCTATAACTAGTGTCACAGGAATGGTTCAAATCATAGACAGTAAGAAGAGTCAGTTTTCTTGTACTTAAGTGGGCATTGTGTCTTTTGTATTTAATTCCGATGACATTTCTGTGTTTCATCGTCAATAAGAAGGGCAGAGGGACACAGAAAGTCTGAAGTGAAGCATCGGAACCTATAACTAGTGTCATAGGAATGGTTCAAAACATAGTCACTAAGTAGAGTCAGTCTTCTTGTACTGAAGTCGGCATAGTGCATTTTGTAATTAATTCCGATGCAATTTCTATGTTGCATCGTCAATAAGAAGGTCCAAGGGATACAGTAAACCTGAAGTGAAGCATCAGAATCTATAACTAGTGTCACAGGAATGGTTCAAAACACAGTCAGTAAGAAGAGTCAGTCTTCTTGTACTTAAGTCGGCATTGTGCCTTTTGTATTTATATCCGATGCAATTTCTGTGTTTCATCGTCAATAAGAAGGTTCAAGGGATACAGTAAACCTGAAGTGAAGCACCGGAATCTATAACTAATGTCACATGAATGGTTCAAAGCATAGTCAGTAAGACGAGTCAGTCTTCTTGTACTTATTTCGGCATTGTGCCTTTTGTATATAATTCCGATGCAATTTCTGTGTTTCATCGTCAATTAGAAGGACCAAGGGATACAGTAAACCGGGAGTGAAGCATCGGAATCTATAACTAGTGTCACAGGAATGCTTCAAACATAGACAGTAGCAAGAGTCAGTCTTCTTGTACTTAAGTCGGCATTGTGCCTTTTGTATTTAATTCCGATGCAATATCTGTGTTTCATCGTCAATAAGAAGGTCAGAGGGATACAGTAGACCTGAAGTGAAGCATCGGAATCTATAACTAGTGTCACAGGAATGGTACAAAACATAGACAGTAGGAAGAGTCAGTCTTCTTGTACTTAAGTCGGCAGTGTGCCTTTTTTATTTAATTCCGATGCAATTTCTGTGTTTCATCGCCAATAAGAAGGTCCAATGGATACTGTAAACCTGGAGTGAAGCATCGGAATCTATAACTAGTGTCACAGGAATGGTTCAAAGCATAGACAGTAAGAAGAGTCAGTCTTCTTGTACTTACGTCGGCATTGTGCCTTTTGTATTTAATTCCGATGCAATTTCTGTGTTTCTTCGTCAATAAGAAGGTCCAAGGGATTCAGGAAACCTGGAGTGATGCATCGGAATCTATAACTAGTGACACAGGGATGGTTCAAAACATAGACCGTAAGAAGAGTCAGTATTCTTGTACTTAGGTCGGCATTTTGCCTTTTGTATTTAATTCCGACGGAATTTCTGTGTTTCATTGTCAATAAGGAGGTCCAAGGGATACAGTAAACCTGGAGGGAAGCATCGGAATCTATAACTAGTGTCACAGGAATGGTTTAAAACATAGTCAGTAAGAAGAGTCCGTCTTCTTGTACTTAAGTCGGCATTGTGCATTTTGTATTTAATTCCGATGCAATTTTTGTGTTACATCCTCAATACGAAGGTCCAAGGGATAGAGTAAACCGGGAGTGAAGCATCGGAATCTATAACTAGTGTCACAGGAATGGTTCAAAACATAGTCAGTAAGAAGGGTCAGTCCTCTTGTACTTAAGTCGGCATTGTGCCTTTTGTATTTAATTCCGATGCAATTTCTGTGTTTCATCGTCAACAAGAAGGTCCAAGGGATACAGTAAACCTGAAGTAAAGCATCGGAATCTATAACTAGTGTCACAGGAATGGTTCAAAACATAGACAGTAGGAAGAGTCAGTCTTCTTGTACTTAAGTCTGCATTGTGCTTTTTCTATTTAATTCCGATCCAATTTCTGTGTTTCATCGTCAATAAGAAGGTCCAAGGGATACAGTAAACCGGGAGTGAAGCATCGGAATCTACAACTAGTGTCACAGGAATGGTTCAAACATAGACAGTAGGAAGAGTTGTAACGAGAATTATACGTAGAAGAATTTTTTTTCTTTATGAATTTAGATAAATTAATAATAGCAATGTGTTGAATTTCTTTTTCGATTCTTTTCGTGTCATGTTAAAGAAACTGTGTGTGACTTTTGAAACGAATATTATTATTTCTGTTAGATTTCAAATAATGTGGTAATCAAAGGGAAGTGTATTTAGTGTTAAAACTATTGTAAGATGTGAAAATTGTAATTTATACACTTGGTCCATACGTAGGTAATGCGTTAGGATATGTGTAGTAGAAAACCTGTGGTGAATACCCTACCTGTAGGGGAGCGGGAAAAGGTGGAGGCAGGCGAGGCGGGAAAACGCACACTAGCGCGGTTCTGCACAACGGGCTCAGTAACACAGTCGGAGGCGAACAACAGTCGGAAGTACACGTACTGTACCGAGGAGGCTACCCAGGAAAAGTGGATTCCATTGAGCCTCGGATGAACCGATTCCGACGACCACTTGGCATGGCTATATCCTGAGGCACAAAATTGGAAAAATTACGACGCTAAGAAGATGGAAAGTGCCGATGTTGTGTGAGCCTTAGCCGTGCTTGTATGTGTGCCGTGCTGCCCGCTATCTCGCTGCCCGCCATCCGCCGCACCGACTTGCACAGGTCAAACATTTATTTCATCTTTAGAAGTGTATCTGTGTGGACCAGTGTCGAAACTGTTTCTAATGGTTCAATAATAACGTGACTTTTACCAGAATTGCTTTAGCCATGACTTATCCTGATCACTGACCTAGACAGGATCCTTACCTCGTATTGTGCAATCCGAGTATCCTAAATAGAAAGTTTAATGTTTGTGTTGATGAAAATTATCAGCAGAGTAATCTATGCCATAAAGGAATCTATAGTTCTGTATGTTGTTGCAAATATTGGTAAAGACCAAAAGAGTTTTTTTTTTTTAATTAAGTTAGCGATGTTATTTAATTAATTTGAAACAGAAATAATGACAGTTAAATTATTCATAAGTAAGACAAAAGAGTAGTTATCCAGAGATTGATAAATTTTGTGTGTTAATTTGCCTTCAGTACTTAACAGTTTCAGTATAACCACTATAACAGTTTCAGGGCCCCCCCCCCTTTTTTTTTCTCTTATCAATTCGTTCAAACCTTGATGTGTACTGCTCAGATTTGACCAGTAAAGCTAAATTCTATATTATTCCTAAATGTATTAGTGTTTTTCCATTATTCATAGTGATATTGTGTGTGTACTTTTAAGCTTGTCAATGCTAGGGCAATCTATGCCCGATTTCAGTCTGCTCAACATACAAAATGCAGTTCGTAGTAATCATTACTGTGTGGTGTTGTGTAAACTTAGCTCGTCCAAAGTAATACAAAAAGAGAAAACTTCAGTTCAGTGGATTTTTCGAGTTCCAAACTTTGCCATATAACGCATCATTACTACGTGTTACTATGCTTGTACATGCACCCACTTGTACAAGGAAAAACTCACTAATTGCCTAAGTAGGCTGGCGACCGAATTGTTAATTACAGGTAGCACCTACTGTGTGTACTTCTTGTCCATGCGAAAGAGCAGTTATACTCTACATTTACTTGATGCATCACTGTAGTTATTGACTGAAGATAAGTCCGATTTTGCTTCTATTAGGTACACGCGGTCAACTAATGTACTAAAATCCTTGTTTATAAGGTGAAGCCCGTGAACTTATTACAGTACAGGCTTTATAGAGCTAACCTACGTCCGAGCAGGGCGGTAGTGTTACAAGTGGTTTCCCGGTGACAGGACATCCATCTGTTGTCGGTTACAAATTAATGTAAATACCGAACAGTGGATGTTCAGTGGCACGAATTGCAATAAAGTTTAGCAAAATAAACTGCAGTGTGAGTCAAGTATAATAGTGTGGTATAGTTGGCATTCAATATGGACAGGAACGTAGGCAGGGTAGATGCGCCAAGTGAAATGGAGAATGCGGCTGGCAGTAGCCGGAGTTTACGCGGCCAGATAACAGATGGCGTTAGCGAAAGACAGTTGGCGTACATACAATACCACGAACATGTCAATGAACAGATTGAAAGGTTGAGATCGCCTCGAACACAGCAAGGGACAAAACAGGAAGCAGAGGGTGACTTTGTAGATGATAGTGGGTATGTGAATGAATCCACTGACATGTTTGATTCTCCACAGATAAAGAAAGAACCGAAAGAAACTTCTGAAGTAGAATCGGAACACATCGATCCTGTAGAACAAAACAGTATAAAAATTTTAAGTATGAACGACTTATTTGAACAATTAACCAAACAAATTGCAGGACAGAATGAGCAACTTCAAAATCAAGTCGGCAATCAGGTTAATCAGCTTAAAACACATGTTGATCAGCAGCTCAAAACGCAGAATGAACAGCTCAAAACACACGTTAACGAGCAACTCAAAACACAGGTGGATCAAATTAAAGCACAGGTGGAAGGACAGGGAATTAAAATTAGTAAACAGATAGAACAGGTAGAACAAAAAGTGGGTAATTTAAGTTCTGTGGTAAATACTCTGAAATTTGAAATTGATACCATTAACAAAAATATGGATACTATGCAGGAGGAAATTGGAAACATTAATAGTAGATTTGATGTTGAAATTCTCAACATCCAAGAGAAAGTAGAACCTTTGGTTGAAACTAAGGTAGACGAAAAAGTTTTCGGTCTTAAAACTGAGATCGTAAACGAATGTCAACACGGGATATCGCAATTGAAAAAGGTAGTTTCAGACACTGAAAGTGATTTAAGTAAAAAAGTAACCGGATGTGTTCACAATTGTGAACAAAATACTACGAAAATTCAGGGCAAAATTTTCGATCTGGAGAGCAAAATTAAAGATAGGCCTGGTGTTGTCTGTAATGGCACACCAATTACGAAGCTGTTAGAAGGCGAGGAACGCTTCGATCCGGCCAAGAAACATAACGGGTGGCATCCGTTAGATTTTATCAAAAATTGCGAGAGAGTATTTCCTGAGCACTTGTCTGATCAGGAAAAGATAAACGTAGTAATTAGCGCCTTAGCAGGTGACGCTAAGCGCTGGGGAATAAATTTAAATACCGAACGAATGACTTTCGAAGAATTCAGGCAAAGATTTACGGAAGAATATTGGTCTGAACAAAAGCAGGACCATTTATGGCGCGAGTTTATCATGGCCAAACAGCATGATAACCGGGGGAGAAATTCTTTGAAAGATTTCTGTGAGTATTGGTACCGGAAATTGACACACCTAAGAGGTAGAAGATCAGATTCGGAAATTATCTGGGAGCTATATAAAAAGCTTCCGGAGGATTCAAAAAGGTATGTAGGAAGCAATCATCGCAGCTTCCAAGCATTTCTCGAAAGAGTCGAAGACGAAGATCATTGGCGCGAAAGTCGTGCCAATTATCAAAGTTTTGGTAACCGTAATAACCGACACAATGACGAACGAAATGACGGCGATGGATTTCGCGTCAATGTAATACAGAGAGGAAGAGGCAGAGGAAGAGGCAGAGGAAATAATCCAGGTCGCGGTAGAGGGTATACCGCGCAAAACAATAACGACGCGGGAAACTAATTTCCGCGAACGTTGCGGGCCAAACGGAAGCGGACAATACATACCGGCCCCGATTCAAGAAAAGATACCGGACCGACCGTAATGTAATAAGACAGGCTAGGGACGAGCGTGGAACGCCGCGACGTGTTGTGGCGAAACAAGCGTCAGGTGCGAGCCAGAATGAATCATCGCTGCCGCACAGAGCGCTACATGTTAACAGGCGAGTGGAGCATCAGAGGGCAACGGCCCAGCCTAGCCGAACATCTGTTCGGAAAGAAGCCGCTAGCAATACGGCAGCAGTAGATACGAACATAGCCGTCAGAGCTAAAGAAAATTTTACGAGTGATAATTCCGTGGCAAAGGAAACAATAATTGAAACTGTAAATACACAGAGAGGTGCGGTTAGCAGTGTTTGCAATGAGATAAAAGGCGAGGATGAACTAGCAGAAGTAACTGATTGGCGTGTGCAGATCGATGATCTGTACAAGGGCCTAAAGAAATGTGAGTGGGAGGATTTTAAGAAGGAGTATGAGGCGAAGAAATTAGTTGGTGGAAAGAGAGATAGTAGGGACGTCCATAAAGTGACGTGGCCCAAATTTGAAGAGGGGAGAATAAATAGCGCCGCGCAAAGTACGCGTGCTGCCAATAGGATGAAGGTTAATGATAGGAAGGATTTGGAGGATGAAATCCTCCGCATTGATGAAGAAATAACTTCTGCTAACAGTCCGCCAATAGTACAAGCTGCTACCGAGAGGCACCGTGGAGAAGGGGTAGATGATTACCTGAAAGTAATTAAAGTCCACGAGGATTACACCAAATATGAAGTCACAGTGGATGTGAATAAAGCTGAGGATGAGGCCGTTTTGCCAAAAGAGGAGATTGAATTAAAATCTAAGCCTGACGACAATACAGAGGAAGAACTTAGTGCCTGTCTCAGAAAAGCTTTTATGTTAGAACCTGAAAGCGATCCGGAATGGTCGGATTCCGACGATAGTTCAGATGATGATAGATACGTAAATACAGACGAAAATGAATGTACTAACTCTCCCTATTGTGCAAAAGTAGCGTGCTTAAGTGAATCTGATGTTGAGGAAGAGAGTAGTAATGACTCTAGTGAAGATGAATTTTCAGGTGTAAAGGAAAATGAATATACTTTTACTGAAAGAGGATATGAGAAAATCAGTGAAAATAAAGGGGATGCAGTTAAGTACGATATTGTACCTAACGATGACGACGTATCAAAACAAAATCCAGACGTTGAAACTGAACAAAGAAAGAAAGAGCCACCTGACGACTCTGTGTTTATTTTGCGAAGAGTTCAAGTAAGCAAAGACTTTGAACTCCAGAAGCCTAAGAAGCCACCAGACTTAAGTGACTGTTTTATGAGCCAGAAAAGACTGCCTTGTTAATAAAGAGATTAGGGGGCAGGATGTTGTAATTTTATATATTATTAATATTATGCATGACTTTATTATTACTGTAACTCAGTTTTATCTGAAAGTGAATTGTTGTTTGTTGAATTAGAGCCTGGGGCAGATTTATATTGGATTTTGAAAATGTCATGAACATATTACATCATGAAACTACAGGATTTCCACCGGAAGAAATTTTGTTAGGCAGAAGTAGTAAAAGTTTAATTGAAGAAAAACTAGAGTTTCCACCTTGTACAAGTTTGGGATTGGATCAAAAGAAAGAATTGGTGATAAAAAGGGCAAAGCAAAAAGCTGAATCTAGATCTAAAAGACACAATAAAAATTTAAAAGTTTCAAAATTTAAAATTGGAGATTATGTTCTTTTAAAAACCCACGAAAAGTCTAGTGAACTAAACCATGAAATTTCAAAATTTAAGTATATTTATAATGGACCATATGTAATACAGAATATTCCACACGACAATGCTTACTACCTGATCTACCCAAAATCCAAAAGACCTTTAGGCGTAAGAAATATTGTGGACCTAAAATTGTATGTACCTAGGAACGAGTAAATGTGCTGTATCTTATGCTGAACCCAAATTATTCTAAATGTATCTAATCTTTGTAAATGTCTGTATACCCTTGAAAGTGTGCTAATGTAGTTATGTGAGTTTCAGATTACCAATTGTACTGTAACTGTAAAAATGTATGGAGAAAAGGACTGAAAAGAAAGGATAAATGCTATCAGTCAGATAAAAGATGGGACTGTCAAAATGAAAATGGGCAGTGTATGAACCATAATATGAAGGACTGCCAAATACCAATGAGGGCAGATAAATAATCGATGGAAAATTGTAAATGTGATCCAGGAGATGTCACCATATGAAGTGAAAAGGACTGCCCAAATCCGCATAATAGGCAGCAAATATGTGTAGTTAATTTTCTGAATATATGTGTGTGTGTTTTGTTTAGTAAGTAAGAAAATGGACTGCTATTCAAAGCATGCAGCGATAAATTATTTTATAGTGTATACAAAATATGCAATTGTTTTTTGTAGTTAAATGTTTGTATTCCAGAATTTTAAATTATTTCTTTGAGAAATTTAGAAAAAATAAGTAAATTGCTATTTTAGTGAGATTGTGATGGGAAGTTGGACTGTGCGAAAGGCACTTGAGTAAATGACAAGTCAGTGTTCTTGAAGTATTAAAAAAAAAAAAAAAAAAAAAAAGTGTAAACCTATATACAGTGAGCAAAAGGAAATATGTAGTGTAAATCTTTTTGGACAGTTAAGTAAAAATGCAGAACCACTGTATAATTGTAAGATTTAGTGTTCCCATAAAATTTGGACTTAAGAAAATTTTCTGGAAACAGGGGCATGTGTAACGAGAATTATACGTAGAAGAATTTTTTTTCTTTATGAATTTAGATAAATTAATAATAGCAATGTGTTGAATTTCTTTTTCGATTCTTTTCGTGTCATGTTAAAGAAACTGTGTGTGACTTTTGAAACGAATATTATTATTTCTGTTAGATTTCAAATAATGTGGTAATCAAAGGGAAGTGTATTTAGTGTTAAAACTATTGTAAGATGTGAAAATTGTAATTTATACACTTGGTCCATACGTAGGTAATGCGTTAGGATATGTGTAGTAGAAAACCTGTGGTGAATACCCTACCTGTAGGGGAGCGGGAAAAGGTGGAGGCAGGCGAGGCGGGAAAACGCACACTAGCGCGGTTCTGCACAACGGGCTCAGTAACACAGTCGGAGGCGAACAACAGTCGGAAGTACACGTACTGTACCGAGGAGGCTACCCAGGAAAAGTGGATTCCATTGAGCCTCGGATGAACCGATTCCGACGACCACTTGGCATGGCTATATCCTGAGGCACAAAATTGGAAAAATTACGACGCTAAGAAGATGGAAAGTGCCGATGTTGTGTGAGCCTTAGCCGTGCTTGTATGTGTGCCGTGCTGCCCGCTATCTCGCTGCCCGCCATCCGCCGCACCGACTTGCACAGGTCAAACATTTATTTCATCTTTAGAAGTGTATCTGTGTGGACCAGTGTCGAAACTGTTTCTAATGGTTCAATAATAACGTGACTTTTACCAGAATTGCTTTAGCCATGACTTATCCTGATCACTGACCTAGACAGGATCCTTACCTCGTATTGTGCAATCCGAGTATCCTAAATAGAAAGTTTAATGTTTGTGTTGATGAAAATTATCAGCAGAGTAATCTATGCCATAAAGGAATCTATAGTTCTGTATGTTGTTGCAAATATTGGTAAAGACCAAAAGAGTTTTTTTTTTTGAATTAAGTTAGCGATGTTATTTAATTAATTTGAAACAGAAATAATGACAGTTAAATTATTCATAAGTAAGACAAAAGAGTAGTTATCCAGAGATTGATAAATTTTGTGTGTTAATTTGCCTTCAGTACTTAACAGTTTCAGTATAACCACTATAACAGTTTCAGGGCCCCCCCCCCCTTTTTTTTTCTCTTATCAATTCGTTCAAACCTTGATGTGTACTGCTCAGATTTGACCAGTAAAGCTAAATTCTATATTATTCCTAAATGTATTAGTGTTTTTCCATTATTCATAGTGATATTGTGTGTGTACTTTTAAGCTTGTCAATGCTAGGGCAATCTATGCCCGATTTCAGTCTGCTCAACATACAAAATGCAGTTCGTAGTAATCATTACTGTGTGGTGTTGTGTAAACTTAGCTCGTCCAAAGTAATACAAAAAGAGAAAACTTCAGTTCAGTGGATTTTTCGAGTTCCAAACTTTGCCATATAACGCATCATTACTACGTGTTACTATGCTTGTACATGCACCCACTTGTACAAGGAAAAACTCACTAATTGCCTAAGTAGGCTGGCGACCGAATTGTTAATTACAGGTAGCACCTACTGTGTGTACTTCTTGTCCATGCGAAAGAGCAGTTATACTCTACATTTACTTGATGCATCACTGTAGTTATTGACTGAAGATAAGTCCGATTTTGCTTCTATTAGGTACACGCGGTCAACTAATGTACTAAAATCCTTGTTTATAAGGTGAAGCCCGTGAACTTATTACAGTACAGGCTTTATAGAGCTAACCTACGTCCGAGCAGGGCGGTAGTGTTACAGAGTCAGTCATCTTGTACTTAAGTCGGCATTGTGCCTTTTGTATTTAATTCCGATGCAATTTCTGTGTTTCATCGCCAATAAGAAGGTCAGAGGGATACAGTAGACCTGAAGTGAAGCATCGGAATCTATAACTAGTGTCACAGGAATGGTTCAAAACATAGACAGTAAGAAGAGTCAGTCTTCTTGTACTTAAGTCGCCATTGTGCCCTTTGTATTTTATTCCGATGCAATTTCTGTGCTTCATCGTCTATAAGAAGATCTAAAGAGATACAGTAAACCTCAAGTGAAGCATCGGAATCTATAACTAGTGTCACAAGAATGGTTCAAACATAGACAGTAAGAAGAGTCAGTCTTCTTGTACTTATGTCGGCATTGTGCCTTTTGTATTTATATCCGATGCAATTTCTGTGTTTTATCGTCAATAAGAAGGTCCAAGGGATACAGTAAACCTGAAGTGAAGCACCGGAATCTATAACTAATGTCACATGAATGGTTCAAAGCATAGTCAGTAAGACGAGTCAGTCTTCTTGTACTTATTTCGGCATTGTGCCTTTTGTATATAATTCCGATGCAATTTCTGTGTTTCATCGCCAATAAGAAGGTCAGAGGGATACAGTAAACCTGAAGTGAGGCATCGGAATCTAATACTAGTGTCACAGGAATAGTTCAAATTATAGATGGTAGGAAGAGTCAGTCTTCCTGTACATAAGTCGCCATTGTGCCCTTTGTATTAAATTCCGATGCAATTTCTTTGTTTCATTGTAAATAAGAAGGTCCAAGGAATACAGTAAACCTGGAGTGAAGCATCGGAATCAATAACTAGTGTCACAGGAATGGTTCAAAACATAGTCAGTAAGAAGAGTCAGTCCATTTTTACTTAAGTCGGCATTGTGCATTTTGTATTTAATTCCGATGCAATTTCTGTGTTTCAACGTCAACAAGAAAGTCCAAGGGATACAGTAAACCTGAAGTGAAGCATCGGAATCTATAACTAGTGTCACAGGAATGGTTCAAAACATAGACAGTAGGAAGAGTCTGTCTTTTTGTGCTTACGTCTGCATTGTGCCTT
Source organism: Schistocerca americana (assembly GCF_021461395.2). Classification (NCBI taxonomy): domain Eukaryota; kingdom Metazoa; phylum Arthropoda; class Insecta; order Orthoptera; family Acrididae; genus Schistocerca; species Schistocerca americana. The sequence goes on along the minus strand of NC_060119.1, from coordinate 14,040,594 downwards.
TTCTATTTAATTCCGATGCAATTTCTGTGTTTCATCGTCAATAAGACGGTCCAAGGTATACAGTAAACCTGAAGTGAAGCATCGGAATCTATAACAAATGTCACAGGAATGGTATAAACGTAGAAAGTAAGAAGAGTCAGTCTTTTTGTACTTAAGTCGGCATTGTGCCTTTTTTATTTAATTCCGAAGCAATTTCTGTGTTTCATCGGGAATAAGAAGGTCCAAGGGATACTGTAAACCTGGAATGAAGCATCAGAATCTATAACTAGTGTCACAGGAATGGTTCAAGACATAGACAGTAGTAATAGTCATTATTCTTGTACTTAAGTCTGCATTGTGCCTTTTCTATTTAATTCCTATGCAATTTCTGTGTTTCATCGTCAATAAGAAGGACCAAGGGATACTTTGAACCGGGAGTGAAGCATCGGAATCTATAACTAGAGTCACAGGAATGGTTCAAACATAGACAGTAGGAAGAGTCAGTCTTCTTGTACTTAAGTCGGCATTGTGCCTTTTGTTTTTTATTCCGATGCAATTTCTGTGCTTCATCGTCAATGAGAAAGTCTAAAGATATACAGTAAACCTCAAGTGAAGCATCGGAATCAATAACTAGTGTCACAGGAATGGTTCAAACCATAGACAGTAGGAAGATTTAGTTTTCTTGTACTTAAGTGAGCATTGTGTCTTTTGTATTTAATTCCGATGAAATTTCTGTGTTTCATCGTCAATAAGAAGGTCAGAGGGGTACAGTAAATCTGAAGTGAAGCATCGGAATCTATAACTAGTGTCACAGGAATGGTTCAAAACATAGTCAGTAAGAAGAGTCAGTCTTCTTGTACTTAATTCGGCATTGTGCCTTTTGTGTTTAATTCCGATGCAATTTCTGTGTTTCATCGTCAATAAGAAGGTCAGAGGGATACAGTAGACCAGAAGTGAAGCACCGGAATCTAAAACTAATGTCACATGAATGGTTCAAAGCATAGTTAGTAAGAAGAGTCAGTCTACTTGTACTTATGTCGCCATTGTGTCTTTTGTATTTAATTCCGATGCAATTTCTGTGTTTCATCGTCAATAAGAAGGTCCAAGGGATACAGTAAACCTGGACTGAAGCATCGGAATCTAAAACTAGTGTCACATGAATGGTTCAAAACATAGACATTAAGAAGAGTCAGTCTTCTTGTACTTAAGTCGGCATTGTGCCTTTTGTATTTAATTCCGATGCAATTTTTGTGTTTCATCGTCAATAAGAGAGTCAGAGGGATACAGTAAACCACAAGTGAAGCATCGGAATCTATAACTAGTGTCACACGAATGGTTCAAAACATAGTCAGTACGAAGAGTCAGTCTTTTTGTACTTAAGGCGGCATTGTGCCTTTTTCATTTAATTCCGATGCAATTTCTGTCTTTCATCATCAATAAGAAGGTCACGGGATACAGTAAACCTGGAGTGAAGCATCGGAATCTATAACTAGTGTCACAGGAATGGTTCAAAGCATAGACAGTAAGAAGATTTAGTTTTCTTGTACTTAAGTGAGCATTGTGTCTTTTGTATTTAATTCCGATGAAATTTCTGTGTTTCATCGTCAATAAGAAGGTCAGAGGGGTACAGTAAATCTGAAGTGAAGCATCGGAATCTATAACTAGTGTCACAGGAATGGTTCAAGACATAGTCAGTAAGAAGAGTCAGTCTTCTTGTACTTAATTCGGCATTGTGCCTTTTGTATTTAATTCCGATGCAATTTCTGTTTTTCATCGTCAATAAGAAGGTCAGAGGGATACAGTAAACCAGAAGTGAAGCACCGGAATCTAAAACTAATGTCACATGAATGGTTCAAAGCATAGTCAGTAAGAAGAGTCAGTCTTCTTGTACTTATGTCGCCATTGTGTCTTTTGTATTTAATTCCGATGCAATTTCTGTGTTTCATCGTCAATAAGAAGGTCCAAGGGATACAGTAAACCTGGACTGAAGCATCGGAATCTAAAACTAGTGTCACATGAATGGTTCAAAACATAGACATTAAGAAGAGTCAGTCTTCTTGCACTTAATTCGGCATTGTGCCTTTTGTATTTAATTCCGATGCAATTTCTGTGTTTCATCGTCAATAAGAAGGTCAGAGGGATACAGTAAACCAGAAGTGAAGCATCGGTATCTATAACTAGTGTCACAGGAATGGTGCAAAACATAGTCAGTACGAAGAGTCAGTCTTCTTGTACTTAAGGCGGCATTGTGCCTTTTGTATTTAATTCCGATGCAATTTCTATGTTTCATCGTCAAAAAGAAGGTTCAAGGGATACAGTAAACTTGAAGTGAAGCATCGGAATCTATATCTAGTGTCACAGGAATGGTTCAAAACATAGACAGTAGGAAGAGTCAGTCTTCTTGTACTTAAGTCTGCATTGTGCCTTTTGTATTTCATTCCGATCAATTTCTGTGTTTCATCGTCAATAAGAAGGTCAGAGGGATACAGTAAACCTGAAATGAAGCATCGAAATCTATAACTATTGTCACAGGAATGGTTTAAAACATAGACAGTAGGAAGAGTCAGTCTTCTTGTACTTAAGTCGGCATTGTGCCTCTTGCATTTAATTCCCATGCAATTTCTGTGATTCATCGTCAATAACAAGGTCCAAGGGATACAGTTAACCTGGAGTGAAGCATCGGAATCTATAACTAGTGACACAGGGATGGTTCAAAACATAGACAGTAAGAAGAGTCGGTATTCTTGTACTTAAATCGGCATTGAGCCTTTTGTATTTAATTCCGATGCAATTTCTGTGCTTCATCGTCAATAGGAAGGTCCAGGGGATACAGTAAACCTGACGTGAAGCACCGGAATCTATAACATGTGTTACAGGTATGGTTTAAAACATAGTCAGTAAGAAGAGTCGCTCTTCTTGTACTTAAGTCGGCATTGTGCCTTTTGTATTTATTTCCGATGCAATTTCTGTGTTTCATCTTCATTAAGAAGTTCCAAGGGATACAGTAAACCTGAAGTGACGCATCAGAGTCTATAACTAGTGTCACAGGAATGGTTCAAAACATAGTCAGTGAGAAGAATCAGTCTTCTTGTACATAAGTCAACATTCTGCCTTTTGTATTTAATTCCAATGCAATTTCTGTGTTTCATCGTCAATGAGAAGGTCCAAGGGATACAGTAAACCTGAAGTGAAGCATCGGAATCTATAACTAGTGTCACAGGAATGGTTCAAAGCATAGACAGTAGGAAGAATCAGTTTTCTTGTACGTAAGTCGGCATTGTGCCTTTTGTATTTAATTCCGATGCAATTTCTGTGTTTCATCGTCAATAAGAAGGTCAGAGAGATACAGTAGACCTGAAGTGAAGCATCGGAATCTATAACTAGTGTCACAGGAATGGTTCAAAACGTAGATAGTAGGACGAGTCAGTCTTCTTGTACTTAAGTCGGCATTGTGCCTTTTCTATTTAATTCCTATGCAATTTCTGTGTTTCATCGTCAATAAGAAGGTCCAAGGGATACTGTAAACCTGGAGTGAAGCATCGGAATCTATAACTAGTGTCACAGGAATGGTTCAAAGCATAGACAGTAAGAAGAGTCAGTTTTCTTGTACTTAAGTGGGCATTGTGTCTTTTGTATTTAATTCCGATGACATTTCTGTGTTTCATCGTCAATAAGAAGGGCAGAGGGACACAGAAAATCTGAAGTGAAGCATCGGAACCTATAACTAGAGTCATAGGAATGGTTCAAAACATAGTCAGTAAGTAGAGTCAGTCTTCTTGTACTGAAGTCGGCATTGTGCATTTTGTAATTAATTCCGATGCAATTTCTATGTTGCATCGTCAATAAGAAGGTCCAAAGGATACAGTAAACCTGAAGTGAAGCATCAGAATCTATAACTAGTGTCACAGGAATGGTTCAAAACACAGTCAGTAAGAAGAGTCAGTCTTCTTGTACTTAAGTCGGCATTGTGCCTTTTGTATTTATTTCCGATGCAATTTCTGTGTTTCATCGTCAATAAGAAGGTTCAAGGGATACAGTAAACCTGAAGTGAAGCACCGGAATCTATAACAAATGTCACATTAATGGTTCAAAGCAAAGTCAGTAAGACGAGTCAGTCTTCTTGTACTTATTTCGGCATTGTGCCTTTTGTATATAATTCCGATGCAATTTCTGTGTTTCATCGTCAATTAGAAGGTCAGAGGGATACAGTAAACCTGAAGTGAAGCATCAGAATCTATAACTAGTGTCACAGGAATGGTTCAAAACATAGAAAGTAGGAAGAGTCAGTATTCTTGTACTTAAGTCTGCATTGTGCCTTTTCTATTTAATTCCTATGCAATTTCTGTGTTTCATCGTCAATAAGAAGGACCAAGGGATACAGTAAACCGGGAGTGAAGCATCGGAATCTATAACTAGTGTCACAGGAATGGTTCAAACATAGACAGTAGGAAGAGTCAGTCTTCTTGTACTTAAGTCGGCATTGTGCCTTTTGTGTTTTATTCCGATGCAATTTCGGTGCTTCATCGTCAATAAGAAGGTCTAAAGATATACAGTAAACCTCAAGTCAAGCATCGGAATCAATAACTAGTGTCACAGGAATGGTTCAAATCATAGTCAGTTGGAAGAGTCAGTCTTCTTGTACTTAAGTCGGCATTGTGCCTTTTGCATTTAATTCCGATGCAATTTTTGTGTTTCATCGTCAATAAGAAGGTCAGAGGGATACAGTAAACCAGAAGTGAAGCATCGGAATCTATAACTAGTGTCACACGAATGGTTCAAAACATAGTCAGTACGAAGGGTCAGTCTTCTTGTACTTAAGGCGGCATTGTGCCTTTTTCATTTAATTCCGATGCAATTTCTGTCTTTCATCTTCAATAAGAAGGTCCACGGGATACAGCAAACCTGGAGTGAAGCATCGGAATCTATAACTAGTGTCACAGGAATGGTTCAAAGCATAGACAGTAAGAAGATTTAGTTTTCCTGTACATAAGTGAGCATTGTGTCTTTTGTATTTAATTCCGATGAAATTTCTGTGTTTCATCGTCAATAAGGTCAGAGGGATACAGTAAATCTGAAGTGAAGCATCGGAATCTATAACTAGTGTCACAGGAATGGTTCAAAACATAGTCAGTAAGAAGAGTCAGTCTTCTTGTACTTAATTCGGCATTGTGCCTTTTGTATTTAATTCCGATGCAATTTCTGTGTTTCATCGTCAATAAGAAGGTCAGAGGGATACAGTAAACCAGAAGTGAAGCACCGGAATCTAAAACTAATGTCACATGAATGGTTCAAAGCATAGTCAGTAAGAAGAGTAAGTCTTCTTGTACTTAAGTCGCCATTGTGTCTTTTGTATTTAATTGCGATGCAATTTCTGTGTTTCATCGTCAATTAGAAGGTCCGAGGGATACAGTAAACCTGGACTGAAGCATCGGAATATAAAACTAGTGTCACATGAATGGTTCAAAACATAGACATTAAGAAGAGTCAGTCTTCTTGTACTTAATTCGGCATTGTGCCTTTTGTATTTAATTCCGATGCAATTTCTGTGTTTCATCGTCAATAAGAAGGTCAGAGGCATACAGTAAACCTGCAGTGAAGCATCGGAATCCATAACTAGTGCCACATGAATGGTTCAAAACATAGACAGTAAGGAGAGTCAGTTATCTTGTACTTAAGTCGGCATTGTGCCTTTTGTACTTAATTCCCATGCAATTTCTGTGTTTCATCGTCAATAAGAAGGTCAGAGGTATACAGCAAACCTGAAGTGAAGCATCGGAATCTATAACTAGTGTCACATATATGGTTCAAAACATAGACAGTAAGAAGAGTCAGTTTTCTTGTACTTAAGTCGGCATTGTGCCTTTTGTATTAATTCCGATGCAATTTCTGTGTTTCATCGTCAATAAGAAGGTCAGAGGGATACAGTAAACCTGAAGTGAAGCATCGGAATCTATAACTGGTGTCACAGGAATGGTTCAAAACATAGACAGTAAGAAGAGTCAGTTTTCTGTTACTTAAGGCGGCATTGTGCCTTTTCTATTTAATTCCCATGCAATTTCTGTGTTTCATCGTCAATAAGAAGGTCAGAGGGATACAGTAAACCTGAAGTGAAGCATCGGAATCTATAACTAGTGTCACAGGAATGGTTCAAAACATAGACAGTAAGAAGAGTCAGCTTTCTTGTACTTCAGTCGGCATTGTGCCTTTTGTTTATAATTCCGATGCAATTTCTGTGTTTCATCGTCAATAAGAAGGTCAGAGGGATACAGTAAATCTGAAGTGAAGCATCGGAATCTATACCTAGTGTCACAGGAATGGTTGAAAACATAGACAGTAAGAAGAATCAGTTTTTCTTGTACTTAAGTCGGCGTTGTGCCTTTTATATATAATTCCGAAGCAATTTCTGTGTTTCATCGTCAATAAGATGGTCAGAGGGATACAGTAAACCTGAAGTGAAGCATCGGAATCTATAACTAGTGTCACAGGAATGATTCAAAACATAGACAGTAAGAAGAGTGAGTTTTCTTGTACTTAAGTCGGCATTGTGCCTTTTGTATTTAATTCCGATGCAATTTCTGCCTTTCATCGTCAATAAGAAGGTCACAGGGATACAGTAAACCTGAAGTGAAGCATCGGAATTTATAACTAGTGTCACAGGAATGGTGCAAACATAGACAGTAAGAAGAGTCAGTTTTCTTGTACATACGTCGGCATTGTGCCTTTTGCATTTAATTCCGATGCAATATCTGAGTTTCATCGTCAATAAGAAGGTCTGATGGATACAGTAAACCTGAAGTGAAGCATCGGAATCTATAACTAGTGTCACAGGAATGGTTCAAAGCATAGACTGTAAGAAGAGTCGGTTTTCTTGTACCTAAGTCGGCATTGTTCCTTTTCTAATTCATTCCGATGCAATTTCTATGTTTCATCGTCAATAACAAGGTCAGAGGGATACAGTATAACTGAAGTGAAGCATCGGAATCTATAACTAGTGTCAGAGGAATGGTTCAAAACATAGACAGTAAGAAAAGTCAGTTTTCTTGTACTTAAGTCGGCGTTGTGCCTTTTGTATTTATTTCCAATGCAATTTCTGTGTTTCATCGTCAATAAGAACGTCAGAGGGAATCAGTGAACCTGAAGTGAAGCATCTGAATCTATAACTACTGTCACAGGAATGGTTCAAATCATAGACAGTAAGAAGAGTCAGTATTCTTGTACTTAAGTCGGCATTGTGCCTTTTGTATTTATTCCGATGCCATTTTAGTGTTTGATCGTCAATAAGAAGGTCAGAGGGATACAGTGAACCTGAAGTGAAGCATCGGAATCTATAACTAGTGTCACAGGAATGGTTCAAAACATAGACAGTATGAAGAGTCAGTTTTCTTGTACTTATGTCGGCATTGTGCCATTTATATTTAATTCCGATGCAATTTCTGTGTTTCATCGTCAATACGAAGGTCAGAGGGATACAGTAAACCTGAAGTGAAGCATCGAAATCTATAACTAGTGTCACAGGAATGGTTCAAAGCATAGACAGCAAGAAGAGTCAGTTTTCTTTTAGTTAAGTCGGCTGTGTTCTTTTTGTATTTAATTCCGAAGCAATTTCTGTGTTTCATCGTCAATAAGGTCAGAGGGATACAGTAAACCAGAAGTGAAGCATCGGAATCTATAACTAGTGTTACACGAGTGGTTCAAAACATAGACTGTAAGAAGAGTCAGTTTTCTTGTACTTAAGTCGGCATTGTGCCATTTGTATTTTACTCCGATGCAATCTCTGTGTTTCATCGTCAATAAGAAGGTGAGGGGGATACAGTAAACCTGAAGTGATGCAGCAGAATCTATAACTAGTGTCACAGGAATGGTTCAAAACATAGACAGTAAGAAGAGTCAGTTTCCTTGTACTTAAGTCGGCATTGTGCCTTTTTTATTTAAATCCGATGCAATTTTTGTGTTTCATCGTCAATAAGAAGGTCAGAGGGATACAGAACACCTGAAGTGACGCATAGGAATCTATAACTAGTGTCACAGGAATGGTTCAAACATAGTCAGTAAGATGAGTCAGTTTTATTGTACTTAAGTCGGCATTGTGCCTTTTGTATTTAATTCCGATGCAATTTCTGTGTTTCATCGTCAATAAGCAGGTGAGAGGGATACAGTAAACCTGAAGTGAAGCATCGGAATCTATAACTAGTGTCACAGGAATGGTTCAAACATAGACAGTAAGATGAGTCAGTTTTCTTGTACTTGAGTCAGCATTGTGCCTTTTGTATTTAATTCCGATGCCATTTCAGTGTTTGATCGTCAATAAGAAGGTCAGAGGGATACAGTAAACCTGAAGTGAAGCATCGGAATCGATAACTAGTGTCACAGGAATGGTTCAAAACATAGACAGTAAGAATAGTGAGTTTTCTTGTACTTAAGTCGTCATTGTGCCTTTTGTATTTAATTCCGATGCAATTTCTGTGTTTCATCGTCAATAAGAAGGTCTGAGGGATGCAGTAAAGCTGAAGTGAAGCATCGGAATGTATAACTAGTGTCACAGGAATGGTTCAAAACATAGACAGTGAGAAGAGTCAGTTTTCTTGTCCTTAAGTCGGCATCGTGCCTTTTATATTTAATTCCGATGCAATTTCTGTCTTTCATCGTCAATACGAAGGTCAGAGGGATACAGTAAACCTGAAGTGAAGCATCGGAATCTATAACTAGTGTCACAGGAATGGTTCAAAACATAGATAGGGAGAAGAGTCAGTTATCTTGAACTTAAGTCGGTACTGTGAATTTTGTATTTAGTTCCGAAGCAATTTCTGTGTTTCATCGTCAATACGAAGGTCAGAGGCATACAGTAAACCTGCAGTGAAGCATCGGAATCTATAACTAGTGCCACATGAATGGTTCAAAACATAGACAGTAAGGAGAGTCCGTTTTCTTGTACTTAAGTCGGCATTGTGCCTTCTGTATTTAATTCCCATGCAATTTCTGTGTTTCATCGTCAATAAGAAGGTCAGAGGTATACAGTAAACCTGAAGTGAAGCATCGGAATCTATAACTAGTGTCTCATTTATGGTTCAAAACATAGACAGAAAGAAGAGTCAGTTTTCTTGTAGATAAGTCGACATTGTGCCTTTTGTATTTAATTCCGATGCAATTTCTGTGTTTCATCGACAATAAGAAGGTCAGAGGGATACAGTAAACCTGAAGTGAAGCATCGGAATCTATATCTGGTGTCACAGGAATGGTTCAAAACATATACAGTAAGAAGAGTCAGTTTTCTTCTACTTAAGTCGGCATTGTGCCTTTTGTATTTAATCCGATGCAATTTCTGTGTTTCATCGTCAATCAGAAGGTCAGAGGGATACAGTAAAGCTGAAGTAAAGCATCGTAATCTATAACGAGTGTCACATGAATGGTTCAAAACATAGACAGTAAGGAAAGTCCGTTTTCTTGTACTTAAGTCGGCATTGTGCCTTTTGTATTTAATTCCCATGCAATTTCTGTGTTTCATCGTCAATAAGAAGGTCAGAGGTATACAGTAAACCTGAAGTGAAGCATCGGAATCTATAACTAGTGTCACATATATGATTCAAAACATAGACAGTAAGAAGAGTCAGTTTTCTTGTACTTAAGTCGTCATTGTGCTTTTTGTATATAATTCCGAAGCAATTTCTGAGTTTCATCGTCAATAAGAATGTCGGAGGGTTACAGTAAACCTGAAGTAAAGCATCGGAATCTATAACGAGTGTCACATGAATGGTTCAAAACATAGACAGTAAGAAGAGTCTGTTTTCCTGTACTTAAGGCGGCATTGTGCCTTTTCTATTTAATTCCCATGCAATTTCTGTGTTTCATCGTCAATAAGATGGTCAGAGGGATACAGTAAACCTTAAGTGAAGCATCGGAATCAATAACTAGTGTCACAGGAATGGTTCAGAACATAGACAGTAAGAAGAGTCTGTTTTCTTGTACTTAAGTCGGTATTGTGCCTTTTGTATTTAATTCCGATGCAATTTCTGTGTTTCATCGTCAATACGAAGGTCAGAGGCATACAGTAAACCTGCAGTGAAGCATCGGAATCCATAACTAGTGCCACATGAATGGTTCGAAACATAGACAGTAAGGAGAGTCAGTTTTCTTGTACTTTAGTCGGCATTGTGCCTTTTGTACTTAATTCCCATGCAATTTCAGTTTCATCGTCAATAAGAAGGTCAGAGGTATACAGTAAACCTGAAGTGAAGCATCGGAATCTATAACTAGTGTCACATATATGGTTCAAAACATAGACAGTAAGAAGAGTCAGCTTTCTTGTACTTCAGTCGGCATTGTGACTTTTGTTTATAATTCCGATGCAATTTCTGTGTTTCATCGTCAATAAGAAGGTCATAGGGATACAGTAAATCTGAAGTGATGCATCTGAATCTATACCTAGTGTCACAGGAATGGTTGAAAACATAGACAGTAAGAAGAATCAGTTTTTCTTGTACTTAAGTCGGCGTTGTGCCTTTTATATATAATTCCGAATCAATTTCTGTGTTTCATCGTCAATAAGATGGTCAGAGGGATACAGTAAACCTGAAGTGAAGCATCGGAATCTATAACTAGTGTCACAGGAATGGTTCAAAACATAGACAGTAAGAAGAGTGAGTTTTCTTGTACTTAAGTCGGCATTGTGCCTTTTGTATTTAATTCCGATGCAATTTCTGCCTTTCATCGCCAATAAGAAGGTCACAGGGATACAGTAAACCTGAGGTGAAGCATCGGAATCAATAACTAGTGTCACAGGAATGGATCAAAACATAGACAGTAAGAAGGGTCAGCTTTCTTGTACTTAAGTCGGCATTGTGCATTTTGTATTGAATTCCGAAGCAATTTCTGTGTTTCATCGTCAATAAGAAGGTCACAGGGATACAGTAAACCTGAGGTGAAGCATCGGAATCAATAACTAGTGTCACAGGAATGGTTCAAATCATAGACAGTAAGAAGAGTGAGTTTTCTTGTACTTAAGTCGGCATTGTGCATTTTGTATTTAATTCCGAAGCAATTTCTGTGTTTCATCGTCAATAAGATGGTCAGAGGGATACAGTAAACCTGAAGTGAAGCATCGGAATCTATAACTAGTGTCACAGGAATGGTTCAATCATAGACAGTAAGAAGAGTCAGTTTTCTTCTACTTAAGTCGGCATTGTGCCTTTTGTATTTAATTACGATGCAATTTCTGTGTTTCATCGTCAATACGAAGGTCAGAGGGATACAGTAAACCTGAAGTGACGCATCGGTATCTATAACTAGTGTCACATGAATGGTGCAAACATAGACAATAAGAAGAGTCAGTTTTCTTGTACATACGTCGGCATTGTGCCTTTTGCATTTAATTCCGATGCAATATCTGAGTTTCATCGTCAATAACATGGTCTGATGGATACAGTAAACCTGAAGTGAAGCATCGGAATCTATAACTAGTGTCACAGCATTGGTTCAAAGCATAGACTGTAAGAAGAGTCGGTTTTCTTGTACCTAAGTCGGCAATGTTCTTTTTCTAATTCATTCCGATGCAATTTCTATGTTTCATCGTCAATAACAAGGTCAGAGGGATACAGTATAACTGAAGTGAAGCATTGGAATCTATAACTAGTGACACAGGAATGGTTCAAAACATAGACAGTAAGAAAAGTCAGTTTTCTTGTACTTAAGTCGGCGTTGTGCCTTTTGTATTTATTTCCAATGCAATTTCTGTGTTTCATCGTCAATAAGAACGTCAGAGGGAATCAGTGAACCTGAAGTGAAGCATCTGAATCTATAACTACTGTCACAGGAATGGTTCAAATCATAGACAGTAAGAAGAGTCCGTATTCTTGTACTTAAGTCGGCATTGTGCCTTTAGTATTTATTCCGATGCCATTTCAGTGTTTAATCGTCAATAAGAAGGTCAGAGGGATACAGTGAACCTGAAGTGAAGCATCGGAATCTATAACTAGTGTCACAGGAATGGTTCAAAACATAGACAGTATGAAGAGTCAGTTTTCTTGTACTTAAGTCGGCATTGTGCCTTTTTTATTTAATTCCGATGCAATTTTTGTGTTTCATCGTCAATAAGAATGTCAGAGGGATACAGAAAACCTGACGTGACGCATAGAAATCTATAACTAGTGTCACAGGAATGGTTCAAACATAGACAGTAAGATGAGTCAGTTTTATTGTACTTAAGTCGGCATTGTGCCTTTTGTATTTAATTCCGATGCAATTTCTGTGTTTCATCGTCAATAAGGAGGTGAGAGGGATACAGTAAACCTGAAGTGAAGCATCGGAATCTATAACTAGTGTCACAGGAATGGTTCAAACATAGACAGTAAGATGAGTCAGTTTTCTTTAACTTAAGTCAGCATTGTGCCTTTTGTATTTAATTCCGATGCCATTTCAGTGTTTGATCGTCAATAAGAAGGTCAGAGGGATACAGTAAACCTGAAGTGAAGCATCGGAATCGATAACTAGTGTCACAGGAATGGTTCAAACATAGACAGTAAGAAGAGTGAGTTTTCTTGTACTTAAGTCGTCATTGTGCCTTTTGTATTTAATTCCGATGCAATTTCTGTGTTTCATCGTCAATAAGAAGGTCAGAGGGATGCAGTAAAGCTGAAGTGAAGCATGGGAATGTATAACTAGTGTCACAGGAATGGTTCAAAACATAGACAGTAAGAAGAGTCAGTTTTCTTGTCCTTAAGTCGGCATCGTGCTTTTTATATTTAATTCCGATGCAATTTCTGTCTTTCATCGCCAATACGAAGGTCAGAGGGATACAGTAAACCTGAAGTGAAGCATCGGAATCTATATCTAGTGCCACATGAATGGTTCAAAACATAGACAGTAAGGAGAGTCCGTTTTCTTGTACTTAAGTCGGCATTGTGCCTTTTGTATTTAATTCCCATGCAATTTCTGTGTTTCATCGTCAATAAGAAGGTCAGAGGTATACAGTAAACCTGAAGTGAAGCATCGGAATCTATAACTAGTGTCACATTTATGGTTCAAAACATAGACAGTAAGAAGAGTCAGTTTTCTTGTAGATAAGTCGACATTGTGCCTTTTGTATTTAATTCCGATGCAATTTCTGTGTTTCATCGACAATAAGAAGGTCAGAGGGATACTGTAAACCTGAATTGAAGCATCGGAATCTATATCTGGTGTCACAGGAATGGTTCACACCATATACAGTAAGAAGAGTCAGTTTTCTTCTACTTAAGTCGGCATTGTGCCTTTTGTATTTAATCCGATGCAATTTCTGTATTTCATCGTCAATTAGAAGGTCAGAGGGATACAGTAAAGCTGAAGTAAAGCATCGGAATCGATAACGAGTGTCACATGAATGGTTCAAAACATAGACAGTAAGGAGAGTCCGTTTTCTTGTACTTAAGTCGGCATTGTGCCTTTTGTATTTAATTCCCATGCAATTTCTGTGTTTCATCGTCAATAAGAAGGTCAGAGGTATACAGTAAACCTGAAGTGAAGCATCAGAATCCATAACTACTGTCACATATATGGTTCAAAACATAGACAGTAAGAAGAGTCAGTTTTCTTGTACTTAAGTCGACATTGTGCCTTTTGTATTAATTCCGATGCAATTTCTGTGTTTCATCGTCAATAAGAAGGTCAGAGGGATACAGTAAACCTGAAGTGAAGCATCGGAATCTATAACTGGTGTCACTGGAATGGTTCAGAACATAGACAGTAAGGAGAGTCAGTTTTCTTCTACTTAAGGCGGCATTGTGCCGTTTCTATTTAATTCCCATGAAATTTCTGAGTTTCATCGTCAATAAGAAGGCAGAGGGATACAGTAAACCTGAAGTGAAGCATCGGAATCTATAACTAGTGTCACAGGAATGGTTCAAAATATAGACAGTAAGAAGAGTCAGTTTTCTTGTACTTCAGTCGGCATTGTGCCTTTTGTTTTTAATTCCGATGCAATTTCTGTGTTTCATCGTCAATAAGAAGGTCAGAGGGAGACAGTAAAGCTGAAGTGAAGCATCGGAATCTATACCTAGTGTCACAGGAATGGTTGCATACATAGACAGTAAGAAGAATCAGTTTTTCTTGTACTTAAATCGGCATTGTGCTTTTGTATTTAATTACGATGCAATTTCTGTATTTCATCGTCAATTAGTAGGTCAGAGGGATACAGTAAAGCTGCAGTGAAGCATCGGAATCTATAACTAGTGTCACATGAATGGGTCAAGACATAGACAGTTAGAAGAGTCAGTTTTCTTGTCCTTTAGTCGGCATTGTGCCTTTTGTATTTAATTCCGATGCAATTTCTGTGTTTCATCGTCAATAAGGAGGTCAGAGGGATACAGTAAACCTGAAGTGAAGCATCGGAATCTATAACTCGTGTCACATGAATGTTTCAAAACATAGACAGTAAGATGAGTCAGTTTTCTTCTACCTAAGTCGGCATTGTGCCTTTTCTATTTAATTCCCATGTAATTTCTGTGTTTCATTGTCAAAAAGAAGGTCAGAGGGATACAGTAAAGCTGAAGTGAAGCATCGGAATGTATAACTAGTGTCACAGGAATAGTTCAAAACATAGACAGTAAGAAGAGTCTGTTTTCTTGCACTTAAGTCGGCATTGTGCCTTTTGTATTTAATTCCGATGCAATTTCTGTGTTTCATCGTCAATAAGATGGTCAGAGGGATACAGTAAACCTGAAGTGAAGCATCGGAATCTATAACTAGTGTCACAGGAATGGTTCAAAGCATAGACAGTAAGAAGAGTCTGTTTTCTTGTACTTAAGTCGGTATTGTGCCTTTTGTATTTAATTCCGATGCAATTTCTGTGTTTCATCGTCAATACGAAGGTCAGAGGCATACAGTAAACCTGCAGTTAAGCATCGGAATCCATAACTAGTGCCACAAGAATGGTTCAGAACATAGACAGTAAGGAGAGTCAGTTTTCTTGTACTTAAGTCGGCATTGTGCCTTTTGTATTTAATTCCCATGCAATTTCTGTGTTTCATCGTCAATAAGAAGGTCAGAGGTATACAGTAAACCTGAAGTGAAGCATCGGAATCTACAACTGGTGTCACAGGAATGGTTCAAAACATAGACAGTAAGAAGAGTCAGTTTTCTTGTACTTAAGTTGGCGTTGTGCCTTTTATATATAATTCCGAAGCAATTTCTGTGTTTCATCCTCAATAAGATGGTCAGAGGGATACAGTAAACCTCAAGTGAAGCATCGGAATCTATAACTAGTGTCACAGGAATGGTTCAAAACATAGACAGTAAGAAGAGTCAGTTTTCTTGTACTTAAGTCGGCATTGTGCCTTTTGTATTTAATTCCGATGCAATTTCTGCCTTTCATCGTCAATAAGAAGGTCACAGGGATACAGTAAACCTGAGGTGAACCATCGGAATCAATAACTAGTGTCACAGGAATGGATCAAAACATAGACAGTAAGAAGGGTCAGCTTTCTTGCACTTAAGTCGGCATTGTGCATTTTGTATTTAATTCCGATGCAAATTCTGTGTTTCATCGTCAATAAGAAGGTCGGAGGCATACAGTAAACCTGAAGTGAAGCATCGGAATTTATAACTAGTGTCACAGGAATGGTTCAAAACAAAGACAGTAAAAAGAGTTAGTTTTATTGTACTTAAGTCGGCATTGTGCCTTTTGTATTTAACTCCGATGCAATTTCTGTGTTTCATCGTGAATAAAAAGGTCAGAGGGATACAGTAAACCTGAAGTGAAGCATCGGAATCTATAACTAGTGTCACAGGAATGGTTCAATCATAGACAGTAAGAAGAGTCAGTTTTCTTGTACTTAAGTCGGCATTGTGCCTTTTGTATTTAATTACGATGCAATTTCTGTGTTTCATCGTCAATAAGAAGGTCAGAGGGATACAGTAAACCTGAAGTGACGCATCGGTATCTATAACTAGTGTCACATGAATGTGTGCAAACATAGACATTAAGAAGGGTCAGTTTTCTTGTACATATGTTAGCATTGTGCCTTTTGCATTTAATTCCGATGCAATTTCTGAGTTTCATCGTCAATAAGAAGGTCTGGTGGATACAGTAAACCTGAAGTGAAGCATCGGAATCTATAACTAGTGTCACAGGAATGGTTCAAAGCATAGACAGTAAGAAGAGTCGGTTATCTTGTACCTAAGTCGGCATTGTTCCTTTCCTAATTCATTCCGATGCAATTTCTATGTTTCATCGTCAATAAAAAGGTCAGAGGGATACAGTATACCTGAAGTGAAGCATCGGAATCTATAACTAGTGTCACAGGAATGGTTCAAAACATAGACAGTAAGAAGAGTCAGTTTTCTTGTACTTAAGTCGGCGTTGTGCCTTTTGTATTTAATTCCAATGCAATTTCTGTGTTTCATCGCCAATAAGGACGTCAGAGGGAATCAGTGAACCTGAAGTGAAGCATCGGAATCTATAACTACTGTCACAGGAATGGTTCAAATCATAGACAGTAAGAAGAGTCAGTATTCTTGTACTTAAGTCGGCATTGTGCCTTCTGTATTTAATTCCGATGCCATTTCAGTGTTTGATCGTCAATAAGAAGGTCAGAGGGATACAGTGAACCTGAAGAGAAGCATCGGAATCTATAACTAGTGTCACAGGAATGGTTCAAAACATAGACAGTAAGAAGAGTCAGTTATCTTGTACTTAAGTCGGCATTGTGCCATTTGTATTTAATTCCGATGCAATTTCTGTGTTTCATCGTCAAGAAGAAGGTCAGAGGGATACAGTAAACCTGCAGTGAAGCATCGGAATCTATAACTAGTGTCACAGGAATGGTTCAAACATAGACAGTAAGATGAGTCAGTTTTATTGTACTTAAGTCGGCATTGTGCCTTTTGTATTTAATTCCGATGCAATTTCTGTGTTTCATCGTCAATAAGGAGGTGAGAGGGATACAGTAAACCTGAAGTGAAGCATCGGAATCTATAACTAGTGTCACAGGAATGGTTCAAACATAGACAGTAAGATGAGTCAGTTTTCTTGTACTTAAGTTGGCATTGTGCCTTTTGTATTTAATTCCGATGCCATTTCAGTGTTTGATCGTCAATAAGAGGGTCAGAGGGATACAGTGAACCTGAAGTGAAGCATCGGAATCTATAACTAGTGTCACAGGAATGGTTCAAAACATAGACAGTAAGAAGAGTCAGTTTTCTTGTACTTAAGTCGGCGTTGTGCCTTTTATATATAATTCCGAAGCAATTTCTGTGTTTCATCCTCAATAAGATGGTCAGAGGGATACAGTAAACCTCAAGTGAAGCATCGGAATCTATAACTAGTGTCACAGGAATGGTTCAAAACATAGACAGTAAGCAGAGTCAGTTTTCTTGTACTTAAGTCGGCATTGTGCCTTTTGTATTTAATTCCGATGCAATTTCAGCCTTTCATCGTCAATAAGAAGGTCACAGGGATACAGTAAACCTGAGGTGAAGCATCGGAATCAATAACTAGTGTCACAGGAATGGATCAAAACATAGACAGTAAGAAGGGTCAGCTTTCTTGTACTTAAGTCGGCATTGTGCATTTTGTATTTAATTCCGATGCAAATTCTGTGTTTCATCGTCAATAAGAACGTCGGAGGCATACAGTAAACCTGAAGTGAGGCATCGGAATTTATAACTAGTGTCACAGGAATGGTTCAAAACATAGACAGTAAAAAGAGTTAGTTTTATTGTACTTAAGTCGGCATTGTGCCTTTTGTATTTAACTCCGATGCAATTTCTGTGTTTCATCGTCAATAAAAAGGTCAGAGGGATACAGTAAACCTGAAGTGACGCATAGGTATCTATAACTAGTGTCACATGAATGATGCAAACATAGACATTAAGAAGGGTCAGTTTTCTTGTACATATGTCGGCATTGTGCCTTTTGCATTTAATTCCGATGCAATTTCTGAGTTTCATCGTCAATAAGAAGGTCTGGTGGATACAGTAAACCTGAAGTGAAGCATCGGAATCTATAACTAGTGTCACAGGAATGATTCAAAGCATAGACAGTAAGAAGAGTCGGTTTTCTTGTACCTAGGTCGGCATTGTTCCTTTCCTAATTCATTCCGATGCAATTTCTATGTTTCATCGTCAATAAAAAGGTCAGAGGGATACAGTATACCTGAAGTGAAGCATCGGAATCTATAACTAGTGTCACAGGAATGGTTCAAAACATAGACAGTAAGAAGAGTCAGTTTTCTTGTACTTAAGTCGGCGTTGTGCCTTTTGTATTTAATTCCAATGCAATTTCTGTGTTTCATCGTCAATAAGAACGTCAGAGGGAATCAGTGAACCTGAAGTGAAGCATCGGAATCTATAACTACTGTCACAGGAATGGTTCAAATCATAGACAGTAAGAAGAGTCAGTATTCTTGTACTTAAGTCGGCATTGTGCCTTTTGTATTTAATTCCGATGCCATTTCAGTGTTTGATCGTCAATAAGAAGGACAGAGGGATACAGTGAACCTGAAGAGAAGCATCGGAATCTATAACTAGTGTCACAGGAATGGTTCAAAACATAGACAGTAAGAAGAGTCAGTTATCTTGTACTTAAGTCGGCATTGTGCCATTTGTATTTAATTCCGATGCAATTTCTGTGTTTCATCGTCAAGAAGAAGGTCAGAGGGATACAGTAAACCTGCAGTGAAGCATCGGAATCTATAACTAGTGTCACAGGAATGGTTCAAACATAGACAGTAAGATGAGTCAGTTTTATTGTACTTAAGTCGGCATTGTGCCTTTTGTATTTAATTCCGATGCAATTTCTGTGTTTCATCGTCAATAAGGAGGTGAGAGGGATACAGTAAACCTGATGTGAAGCATCGGAATCTATAACTAGTGTCACAGGAATGGTTCAAACATAGACAGTAAGATGAGTCAGTTTTCTTGTACTTAAGTCGGCATTGTGCCTTTTGTATTTAATTCCGATGCCATTTCAGTGTTTGATCGTCAATAAGAGGGTCAGAGGGATACAGTGAACCTGAAGTGACGCATCGGAATCTATAACTAGTGTCACAGGAATGGTTCAAAACATAGACAGTAAGAAGAGTCAGTTATCTTGTACTTAAGTCGGCATTGTGCCATTTGTATTTAATTCCGATGCAATTTCTGTGTTTCATCGTCAAGAAGAAGGTCAGAGGGATACAGTAAACCTGAAGTGAAGCATCGGAATCTATAACTAGTGTCACATATATGGTTCAAAACATAGACAGTAGGAAGAGTCAGTTTTCTTGTACTTAAGTCGACATTGTGCCTTTTGTATTTAATTCCGATGCAATTTCTGTGTTTCATCGACAATAAGTAGGTCAGAGGGATACAGTAAACCTGAAGTGAAGCATCGGAATCTATAACTGGTGTCACAGGAATGGTTCAAAACATATACAGCAAGAAGAGTCAGTTTTCCTCTACTTAAGTCGGCGTTGTGCCTTTTGTATTTAATCCGATGCAATTTCTGTGTTTCATCGTCAATTAGAAGGTCAGAGGGATACAGTAAAGCTGCAATGAAGCATCGGAATCTATAACTAGTGTCACATGAATGGTTCAAGACATAGACAGTTAGAAGAGTCAGTTTTCTTGTCCTTTAGTCGGCATTGTGCCTTTCGTATTTAATTCCGATGCAATTTCTGTGTTTCATCGTCAATAAGGATGTCAGAGGGATACAGTAAACCTAAAGTGAAGCATCGGAAACTATAACTAGTGTCACAGGAATGTTTCAAAACATAGACAGTAAGAAGTGTCAGTTTACTTCTACTTAAGTCGGCATTGTGCCTTTTCTATTTAATTCCCATGCAATTTCTGTGTTTTATCGTCAATAAGAAGGTCAGAGGGATACAGTCAACCTGAAGTAAGCATCGGAATCTATAACTAGTGTCACAGGAATGGTTCAAAACATACACAGTAAGAAGAGTCAGTTTTCTTGTACTTAAGTCGGCATTGTGCCTTTTGTATTCAATTCCGATGCAATTTCTGTGTTTCATCGTCAATAAGAAGGTCAGAGGGATACAGTAAAGCTGAAGTGAAGCATCGGAATGTATAACTAGTGTCACAGGAATGGTTCAAAACATAGACAGTAAGAAGAGTCAGTTTTCTTGTACTTAAGTCGGCATCGTGCCTTTTTTATTTAATTCCGATGCAATTTCTGTGTTTCATCGTCAATAAGAAGGTCAGAGGGATACAGTAAACCTGAATTGAAGCATCGGAATCTATAACTAGTGTCACAAGAATGGTTCAAAGCATAGACAGGAAGAAGAGTCAGTTATCTTGTACTTAAGTCGGTATTGTGCATTTTGTATTTAATTCCGAAGCAATTTCTGTGTTTCATCGTCAATAAGAAGGTCGGAGGGATACAGTAAACCTGAAGTAAAGCATCGGAATCTATAACGAGTGTCACATGAATGGTTCAAAACATAGACAGTAAGAAGAGTCTGTTTTCTTGGACTTAAGTCGGCATTGTGCCTTTTGTATTTAATTCCGATGCAATTTCTGTGTTTCATCGTCAATACGAAGGTCAGAGGCATACAGTAAACCTGCAGTGAAGCATAGGAATCCATAACTAGTGCCACATGAATGGTTCAAAACATAGACAGTAAGGAGAGTCAGTTTTCTTGTACTTAAGTCGGCATTGTGCCTTTTGTATTTGATTCCGATGCAATTTCTGTGTTTCATCGTCAATAAGATGGTCAGAGGGATACAGTAAACCTGAAGTGAAGCATCGGAATCTATAACTAGTGTCACAGGTGTGGTTCAAAACATAGACAGTAAGAAGAGTCAGTTTTCTTGTACTTAAGTACGCATTGTGCCTTTTGTATTAAATTCCGATGCAATTTCTGTGTTTCATGGTGAATAAGAGGGTCAGAGGGATACAGTAAACCTGAAGTGAAGCATCGGAATCTATAACTAGTGTCACAGGAATGGTTCAAAGCATAGACAGTAAGAAGAGTTAGTTTTATCGTACATAAGTCGGCATTGTGCCTTTTGTATTTAATTCCGATGCAATTTCAGTGTTTCATCGTCAATAAGAAGGTCAGAGGGATACAGTGAACCTGAAGTGAAGCATCGCAATCTATAACTAGTGTCACAGGAATGGTTCAAAACATAGACAGTAAGAAGAGTCAGTTTTCTTGTACTTAAGTCGGCATTGTGCCTTTTGTATTTCATTCCGATGCAATATCTGTGTTTCATCGTCAATACGAAGGTCAGAGGGATACAGTAAACCTGAAGTGATGCATCGGAATCTATATCTAGTGTCATAGGAATGGTTCAAAACATAGACAGTTAGAAGAGTCAGTTTTCTTGTACTTAAGTCGAAATTGTGCCTTTTGTATTTAATTCCGATGCAATTTCTGTGTTTCATCGTCAATAAGAAGGTCAGAGGGATACAGTAAACCTGAAGTGAAGCATCGGAATCTATAACTAGTGTCACAGGATTGGTTCAAATCATGGACAGTAAGAAGAGTCAGTTTTCTTGCACTTAAGTCGGCATTGTGAATTTTATATTTAATTCCGTTGCAATTGCTTTGTTTCATCGTCAATAAGAAGGTCAGAGGGATTCAGTAAAAATGAAGTGAAGCATCGGAATATTTAACTAGTGACACAGGAATGGTTCAAAACACAGGCAGTAAGGAGAGTCAGTTATCTTGTACTTAAGTCGGCATTGTGCGTTTTGTATTTAATTCCGAAGCAATTTCTGTGTTTCATCGTCAAGGACAAGGTCGGAGGGATACAGTAAACCTGAAGTAAAGCATCGTAATCTATAACGAGTGTCACATGAATGGTTCAAAATATAGACAGTAAGAAGAGTCAGTTTTCTTGTACTTACGTCGGCATTGTACCTTTGTATTTGATTCCGATGCAATTTCTGTGTTTCATCGTCAATAAGAAGGTCAGAGGGATACAATAAACCTGAAGTGAAGCATCGGAATCTATAACTAGTGTCACAGGAATGGTTCAAAACATAGACAGTAAGAAGAGTCAGTTTTCTTGTACTTAAATCGGCTTTGTGCCTTTTGTATTTAATTCCAATGCAATTTCTGTGTTTCATCGTCAATAAGAAGGTCAGAGGGATACAGTAAACCTGCAGTGAAGCATCGGAACCCATAACTAGTGTCACATGAATGGTTCAAAACATAGACAGTAAAAAGAGTCAGTTTTCTTGTACTTAAGTCGCCATCGTCACTTTTATATTTAATTCCGAAGCAATTTCTGTGTTTCATCGCCACTAAGAAGGGCAGAGGGATACAGTAAAACCTGAAGTGAAGCATCGGAATCTATAACTAGTGTCACAGGAATGGTTCAAATCATAGACAGTAAGAAGAGTCTGTTTTCTTGAACTTATGTCGGCATAGTGCCTTTTGTATTTAATTCCGATGCAATATCTGCGTTTCATCGTCAATAAGAAGGTCAGAGGCATACAGTAAACCTGAAGTGAAGCATCGGAATCTATGACTAGTGGCACAGGAATGGTTCAAAACATAGAGAGTAAGAGGGGTCAATTTTCTTATACTTAAGTCGGCTTTGTGCCTTTTGTATTTAATTCCGATGTAATTTCAGTGTTTCATCGTCAATAAGAAGGTCAGAGGGATACGGTGAACCTGAAGTGAAGCATCGGAATCTATAACTAGTGTCGCGGAATGGTTCAAAGCATAGACAGTAAGAAGAGTCAGTTTTCTTGTACTTAAGTCGGCATTGTGCCTTTTGTATTAAATTCCGATGCAATTTCTGTGTTTCATGGGGAATAAGAGGGTCAGAGGGATACAGTGAACCTGAAGTGAAGCATCGGAATCTATAACTAGTGTCACGGAATGGTTCAAAGCATAGACAGTAAGAAGAGTCAGTTTTCTTGTACTTAAGTCGGCATTGTGCCTTTCGTATCTAATTCCGATGCAATTTCTGTGTTTCATCGTCAATAAGAAGGTCAGAGAGATACAGTAAACCTGAAGTGAAGCATCGGAATCTGTAACTAGTGTCACAGGAATTGTTCAAAACATAGACAGTAAGAAGAGTCAGTTTTCTTGTACTTATGTCGGCATTGTGCCTTTTGTATTTAATTCCGATGCAATTTCTATGTTTCATCGTCAAGAAGAAGGTCAGAGGGATACAGTAAACCTGCAGTAAAGCATCGGAATCTATAACTAGTGTCACATGAATGGTTCAAAACATAGACAGTAAGAAGAGTCAGTTTTCTTGTACTTAAGTCGGCATTGTGCCTTTTGTATTTAATTCCGATGCAATTTCTGTGTTTCATCGTTAATAAGAAGGTCAGAGGTATACAATAAACCTGAAGTGAAGCATCGGAATCTATAACTAGTGTCACAGGTGTGGTTCAAAACATAGACAGTAAGAAGAGTCAGTTTTCTTGTACTTAAGTCGGCATTGTGCCTTTTGTATTAAATTCCGATGCAATTTCAGTGTTTCATGGTGAATAAGAGGGTCAGAGGGATACAGGGAACCTGAAGTGAAGCATCGGAATCTATAACTAGTGTCACAGGAATGGTTCAAAGCATAGACAGTAAGAAGAGTCAGTTTTCTCGTACATAAGTCGGCATTGTGCCTTTTGTATTTAATTCCCATGCAATTTCTGTGTTTCATCGTCAATAAGAAGGTCAGAGGGATACAGTAAACCCAAAGTGAAGCATCGGAATCTATAACTAATGTCACAGGAATGGTTCAAAACATAGACAGTAAGAGGAGTCAGGTTTCTTGTACTGAAGTCTGCATTGTGCTTTTTGTATTTAATTCCGATGCATTTTCTGTGTTTCATCGTCAATAAGAAGGTCAGAGGGATACAGTAAACTTATAGTGAAGCATCGGAATCTGTATCTAGTGTCACAGGAATGGTTCAAAACATAGACAGTAAGAAGAGTCAGTTTTCTTGTACTTAAGTTGGCATTGTGACTTTTGTATTTAATTCCGAAGGAATTTCTTTGTATCATCGTCAATAAGGAGGTCAGAGAGATACAGTAAACCTGGAGTAATGCATCGGAATCTATAACTAGTGTCACAGGAATGGTTGAAAACATAGACAGTAATAAGAGTCAGTTTTCTTGTACTTAAGTCGGCATTGTACCTTTTGTATTAAATTCCGATGCAATTTCTGTGTTTCATCGTGAATAAGAGCGTCAGAGGGATACAGAAAACATGAAGTGAAGCATCGGAATCTATAACTAGTGTCACAGGAATTTTCAAAACATAGACAGCAAGAAGAGTCAGTTTTCTTGTACTTAAGTCGGCGTTGTGCCTTTTGTATTTAATTCCGATGCATTTTCAGTGTTTCATCGTCAATAAGAAGGTCTGAGGCATACAGTAAAGCTGAAGTGAAGCATTGGAATCTATAACTAGCGTCACAGGAATGGTTCAAAACATAGACAGTAAGAAGAGTCAGTCTTCTTGTACTTAAGACGGCATTTTGCCTTTAGTATTTAATTCCGATTCAATTTCAGTGTTTCATCGTCAATAAGAAGGTCAGAGGGATACAGTGAACCTGAAGTGAAGCATCGCAATCTATAACTAGTGTCACAGGAATGGTTCAAAACATAGACAGTAAGAAGAGTCAGTTTTCTTGTACTTAAGTCGGCATTGTGCCTTTTGTATTTCATTCCGATGCAATATCTGTGTTTCATCGTCAATACGAAGGTCAGAGGGATACAGTAAACCTGAAGTGAAGCATCGGAATCTATATCTAGTGTCATAGGAATGGTTCAAAACATAGACAGTTAGAAGAGTCAGTTTTCTTGTACTTAAGTCGAAATTGTGCCTTTTGTATTTAATTCCGATGCAATTTCTGTGTTTCATCGTCAATAAGAAGGTCAGACGGATACAGTAAACCTGAAGTGAAGCATCGGAATCTATAACTAGTGTCACAGGATTGGTTCAAAACATGGACAGTAAGAAGAGTCAGTTTTCTTGCACTTAAGTCGGCATTGTGAATTTTATATTTAATTCCGTTGCAATTGCTTTGTTTCATCGTCAATAAGAAGGTCAGAGGGATTCAGTAAAAATGAAGTGAAGCATCGGAATATTTAACTAGTGACACAGGAATGGTTCAAAACACAGGCAGTAAGGAGAGTCAGTTATCTTGTACTTAAGTCGGCATTGTGCGTTTTGTATTTAATTCCGATGCATTTTCTGTGTTTCATCGTCAATAAGAAGGTCAGAGGGATACAGTAAACTTATAGTGAAGCATCGGAATCTGTATCTAGTGTCACAGGAATGGTTCAAAACATAGACAGTAAGAAGAGTCAATTTTCTTGTACTTAAGTTGGCATTGTGCCTTTTGTATTTAATTCCGAAGGAATTTCTTTGTATCATCGTCAATAAGGAGGTCAGAGAGATACAGTAAACCTGGAGTAATGCATCGGAATCTATAACTAGTGTCACAGGAATGGTTGAAAACATAGACAGTAAGAAGAGTCAGTTTTCTTGTACTTAAGTCGGCATTGTGCCTTTTGTATTAAATTCCGATGCAATTTCTGTGTTTCATCGTCAATAAGAAGGTCAGAGGGATACAGTAAACCTGAAGTGAAGCATCGGAATCTATAACTGGTGTCACTGGAATGGTTCAGAACATAGACAGTAAGGAGAGTCAGTTTTCTTCTACTTAAGGCGGCATTGTGCCGTTTCTATTTAATTCCCATGAAATTTCTGAGTTTCATCGTCAATAAGAAGGCAGAGGGATACAGTAAACCTGAAGTGAAGCATCGGAATCTATAACTAGTGTCACAGGAATGGTTCAAAATATAGACAGTAAGAAGAGTCAGTTTTCTTGTACTTCAGTCGGCATTGTGCCTTTTGTTTTTAATTCCGATGCAATTTCTGTGTTTCATCGTCAATAAGAAGGTCAGAGGGAGACAGTAAAGCTGAAGTGAAGCATCGGAATCTATACCTAGTGTCACAGGAATGGTTGCATACATAGACAGTAAGAAGAATCAGTTTTTCTTGTACTTAAATCGGCATTGTGCTTTTGTATTTAATTACGATGCAATTTCTGTATTTCATCGTCAATTAGTAGGTCAGAGGGATACAGTAAAGCTGCAGTGAAGCATCGGAATCTATAACTAGTGTCACATGAATGGGTCAAGACATAGACAGTTAGAAGAGTCAGTTTTCTTGTCCTTTAGTCGGCATTGTGCCTTTTGTATTTAATTCCGATGCAATTTCTGTGTTTCATCGTCAATAAGGAGGTCAGAGGGATACAGTAAACCTGAAGTGAAGCATCGGAATCTATAACTCGTGTCACATGAATGTTTCAAAACATAGACAGTAAGATGAGTCAGTTTTCTTCTACCTAAGTCGGCATTGTGCCTTTTCTATTTAATTCCCATGTAATTTCTGTGTTTCATTGTCAAAAAGAAGGTCAGAGGGATACAGTAAAGCTGAAGTGAAGCATCGGAATGTATAACTAGTGTCACAGGAATAGTTCAAAACATAGACAGTAAGAAGAGTCTGTTTTCTTGCACTTAAGTCGGCATTGTGCCTTTTGTATTTAATTCCGATGCAATTTCTGTGTTTCATCGTCAATAAGATGGTCAGAGGGATACAGTAAACCTGAAGTGAAGCATCGGAATCTATAACTAGTGTCACAGGAATGGTTCAAAGCATAGACAGTAAGAAGAGTCTGTTTTCTTGTACTTAAGTCGGTATTGTGCCTTTTGTATTTAATTCCGATGCAATTTCTGTGTTTCATCGTCAATACGAAGGTCAGAGGCATACAGTAAACCTGCAGTTAAGCATCGGAATCCATAACTAGTGCCACAAGAATGGTTCAGAACATAGACAGTAAGGAGAGTCAGTTTTCTTGTACTTAAGTCGGCATTGTGCCTTTTGTATTTAATTCCCATGCAATTTCTGTGTTTCATCGTCAATAAGAAGGTCAGAGGTATACAGTAAACCTGAAGTGAAGCATCGGAATCTACAACTGGTGTCACAGGAATGGTTCAAAACATAGACAGTAAGAAGAGTCAGTTTTCTTGTACTTAAGTTGGCGTTGTGCCTTTTATATATAATTCCGAAGCAATTTCTGTGTTTCATCCTCAATAAGATGGTCAGAGGGATACAGTAAACCTCAAGTGAAGCATCGGAATCTATAACTAGTGTCACAGGAATGGTTCAAAACATAGACAGTAAGAAGAGTCAGTTTTCTTGTACTTAAGTCGGCATTGTGCCTTTTGTATTTAATTCCGATGCAATTTCTGCCTTTCATCGTCAATAAGAAGGTCACAGGGATACAGTAAACCTGAGGTGAACCATCGGAATCAATAACTAGTGTCACAGGAATGGATCAAAACATAGACAGTAAGAAGGGTCAGCTTTCTTGCACTTAAGTCGGCATTGTGCATTTTGTATTTAATTCCGATGCAAATTCTGTGTTTCATCGTCAATAAGAAGGTCGGAGGCATACAGTAAACCTGAAGTGAAGCATCGGAATTTATAACTAGTGTCACAGGAATGGTTCAAAACAAAGACAGTAAAAAGAGTTAGTTTTATTGTACTTAAGTCGGCATTGTGCCTTTTGTATTTAACTCCGATGCAATTTCTGTGTTTCATCGTGAATAAAAAGGTCAGAGGGATACAGTAAACCTGAAGTGAAGCATCGGAATCTATAACTAGTGTCACAGGAATGGTTCAATCATAGACAGTAAGAAGAGTCAGTTTTCTTGTACTTAAGTCGGCATTGTGCCTTTTGTATTTAATTACGATGCAATTTCTGTGTTTCATCGTCAATAAGAAGGTCAGAGGGATACAGTAAACCTGAAGTGACGCATCGGTATCTATAACTAGTGTCACATGAATGTGTGCAAACATAGACATTAAGAAGGGTCAGTTTTCTTGTACATATGTTAGCATTGTGCCTTTTGCATTTAATTCCGATGCAATTTCTGAGTTTCATCGTCAATAAGAAGGTCTGGTGGATACAGTAAACCTGAAGTGAAGCATCGGAATCTATAACTAGTGTCACAGGAATGGTTCAAAGCATAGACAGTAAGAAGAGTCGGTTATCTTGTACCTAAGTCGGCATTGTTCCTTTCCTAATTCATTCCGATGCAATTTCTATGTTTCATCGTCAATAAAAAGGTCAGAGGGATACAGTATACCTGAAGTGAAGCATCGGAATCTATAACTAGTGTCACAGGAATGGTTCAAAACATAGACAGTAAGAAGAGTCAGTTTTCTTGTACTTAAGTCGGCGTTGTGCCTTTTGTATTTAATTCCAATGCAATTTCTGTGTTTCATCGCCAATAAGGACGTCAGAGGGAATCAGTGAACCTGAAGTGAAGCATCGGAATCTATAACTACTGTCACAGGAATGGTTCAAATCATAGACAGTAAGAAGAGTCAGTATTCTTGTACTTAAGTCGGCATTGTGCCTTCTGTATTTAATTCCGATGCCATTTCAGTGTTTGATCGTCAATAAGAAGGTCAGAGGGATACAGTGAACCTGAAGAGAAGCATCGGAATCTATAACTAGTGTCACAGGAATGGTTCAAAACATAGACAGTAAGAAGAGTCAGTTATCTTGTACTTAAGTCGGCATTGTGCCATTTGTATTTAATTCCGATGCAATTTCTGTGTTTCATCGTCAAGAAGAAGGTCAGAGGGATACAGTAAACCTGCAGTGAAGCATCGGAATCTATAACTAGTGTCACAGGAATGGTTCAAACATAGACAGTAAGATGAGTCAGTTTTATTGTACTTAAGTCGGCATTGTGCCTTTTGTATTTAATTCCGATGCAATTTCTGTGTTTCATCGTCAATAAGGAGGTGAGAGGGATACAGTAAACCTGAAGTGAAGCATCGGAATCTATAACTAGTGTCACAGGAATGGTTCAAACATAGACAGTAAGATGAGTCAGTTTTCTTGTACTTAAGTTGGCATTGTGCCTTTTGTATTTAATTCCGATGCCATTTCAGTGTTTGATCGTCAATAAGAGGGTCAGAGGGATACAGTGAACCTGAAGTGAAGCATCGGAATCTATAACTAGTGTCACAGGAATGGTTCAAAACATAGACAGTAAGAAGAGTCAGTTTTCTTGTACTTAAGTCGGCGTTGTGCCTTTTATATATAATTCCGAAGCAATTTCTGTGTTTCATCCTCAATAAGATGGTCAGAGGGATACAGTAAACCTCAAGTGAAGCATCGGAATCTATAACTAGTGTCACAGGAATGGTTCAAAACATAGACAGTAAGCAGAGTCAGTTTTCTTGTACTTAAGTCGGCATTGTGCCTTTTGTATTTAATTCCGATGCAATTTCAGCCTTTCATCGTCAATAAGAAGGTCACAGGGATACAGTAAACCTGAGGTGAAGCATCGGAATCAATAACTAGTGTCACAGGAATGGATCAAAACATAGACAGTAAGAAGGGTCAGCTTTCTTGTACTTAAGTCGGCATTGTGCATTTTGTATTTAATTCCGATGCAAATTCTGTGTTTCATCGTCAATAAGAACGTCGGAGGCATACAGTAAACCTGAAGTGAGGCATCGGAATTTATAACTAGTGTCACAGGAATGGTTCAAAACATAGACAGTAAAAAGAGTTAGTTTTATTGTACTTAAGTCGGCATTGTGCCTTTTGTATTTAACTCCGATGCAATTTCTGTGTTTCATCGTCAATAAAAAGGTCAGAGGGATACAGTAAACCTGAAGTGACGCATAGGTATCTATAACTAGTGTCACATGAATGATGCAAACATAGACATTAAGAAGGGTCAGTTTTCTTGTACATATGTCGGCATTGTGCCTTTTGCATTTAATTCCGATGCAATTTCTGAGTTTCATCGTCAATAAGAAGGTCTGGTGGATACAGTAAACCTGAAGTGAAGCATCGGAATCTATAACTAGTGTCACAGGAATGATTCAAAGCATAGACAGTAAGAAGAGTCGGTTTTCTTGTACCTAGGTCGGCATTGTTCCTTTCCTAATTCATTCCGATGCAATTTCTATGTTTCATCGTCAATAAAAAGGTCAGAGGGATACAGTATACCTGAAGTGAAGCATCGGAATCTATAACTAGTGTCACAGGAATGGTTCAAAACATAGACAGTAAGAAGAGTCAGTTTTCTTGTACTTAAGTCGGCGTTGTGCCTTTTGTATTTAATTCCAATGCAATTTCTGTGTTTCATCGTCAATAAGAACGTCAGAGGGAATCAGTGAACCTGAAGTGAAGCATCGGAATCTATAACTACTGTCACAGGAATGGTTCAAATCATAGACAGTAAGAAGAGTCAGTATTCTTGTACTTAAGTCGGCATTGTGCCTTTTGTATTTAATTCCGATGCCATTTCAGTGTTTGATCGTCAATAAGAAGGACAGAGGGATACAGTGAACCTGAAGAGAAGCATCGGAATCTATAACTAGTGTCACAGGAATGGTTCAAAACATAGACAGTAAGAAGAGTCAGTTATCTTGTACTTAAGTCGGCATTGTGCCATTTGTATTTAATTCCGATGCAATTTCTGTGTTTCATCGTCAAGAAGAAGGTCAGAGGGATACAGTAAACCTGCAGTGAAGCATCGGAATCTATAACTAGTGTCACAGGAATGGTTCAAACATAGACAGTAAGATGAGTCAGTTTTATTGTACTTAAGTCGGCATTGTGCCTTTTGTATTTAATTCCGATGCAATTTCTGTGTTTCATCGTCAATAAGGAGGTGAGAGGGATACAGTAAACCTGATGTGAAGCATCGGAATCTATAACTAGTGTCACAGGAATGGTTCAAACATAGACAGTAAGATGAGTCAGTTTTCTTGTACTTAAGTCGGCATTGTGCCTTTTGTATTTAATTCCGATGCCATTTCAGTGTTTGATCGTCAATAAGAGGGTCAGAGGGATACAGTGAACCTGAAGTGACGCATCGGAATCTATAACTAGTGTCACAGGAATGGTTCAAAACATAGACAGTAAGAAGAGTCAGTTATCTTGTACTTAAGTCGGCATTGTGCCATTTGTATTTAATTCCGATGCAATTTCTGTGTTTCATCGTCAAGAAGAAGGTCAGAGGGATACAGTAAACCTGAAGTGAAGCATCGGAATCTATAACTAGTGTCACATATATGGTTCAAAACATAGACAGTAGGAAGAGTCAGTTTTCTTGTACTTAAGTCGACATTGTGCCTTTTGTATTTAATTCCGATGCAATTTCTGTGTTTCATCGACAATAAGTAGGTCAGAGGGATACAGTAAACCTGAAGTGAAGCATCGGAATCTATAACTGGTGTCACAGGAATGGTTCAAAACATATACAGCAAGAAGAGTCAGTTTTCCTCTACTTAAGTCGGCGTTGTGCCTTTTGTATTTAATCCGATGCAATTTCTGTGTTTCATCGTCAATTAGAAGGTCAGAGGGATACAGTAAAGCTGCAATGAAGCATCGGAATCTATAACTAGTGTCACATGAATGGTTCAAGACATAGACAGTTAGAAGAGTCAGTTTTCTTGTCCTTTAGTCGGCATTGTGCCTTTCGTATTTAATTCCGATGCAATTTCTGTGTTTCATCGTCAATAAGGATGTCAGAGGGATACAGTAAACCTAAAGTGAAGCATCGGAAACTATAACTAGTGTCACAGGAATGTTTCAAAACATAGACAGTAAGAAGTGTCAGTTTACTTCTACTTAAGTCGGCATTGTGCCTTTTCTATTTAATTCCCATGCAATTTCTGTGTTTTATCGTCAATAAGAAGGTCAGAGGGATACAGTCAACCTGAAGTAAGCATCGGAATCTATAACTAGTGTCACAGGAATGGTTCAAAACATACACAGTAAGAAGAGTCAGTTTTCTTGTACTTAAGTCGGCATTGTGCCTTTTGTATTCAATTCCGATGCAATTTCTGTGTTTCATCGTCAATAAGAAGGTCAGAGGGATACAGTAAAGCTGAAGTGAAGCATCGGAATGTATAACTAGTGTCACAGGAATGGTTCAAAACATAGACAGTAAGAAGAGTCAGTTTTCTTGTACTTAAGTCGGCATCGTGCCTTTTTTATTTAATTCCGATGCAATTTCTGTGTTTCATCGTCAATAAGAAGGTCAGAGGGATACAGTAAACCTGAATTGAAGCATCGGAATCTATAACTAGTGTCACAAGAATGGTTCAAAGCATAGACAGGAAGAAGAGTCAGTTATCTTGTACTTAAGTCGGTATTGTGCATTTTGTATTTAATTCCGAAGCAATTTCTGTGTTTCATCGTCAATAAGAAGGTCGGAGGGATACAGTAAACCTGAAGTAAAGCATCGGAATCTATAACGAGTGTCACATGAATGGTTCAAAACATAGACAGTAAGAAGAGTCTGTTTTCTTGGACTTAAGTCGGCATTGTGCCTTTTGTATTTAATTCCGATGCAATTTCTGTGTTTCATCGTCAATACGAAGGTCAGAGGCATACAGTAAACCTGCAGTGAAGCATAGGAATCCATAACTAGTGCCACATGAATGGTTCAAAACATAGACAGTAAGGAGAGTCAGTTTTCTTGTACTTAAGTCGGCATTGTGCCTTTTGTATTTGATTCCGATGCAATTTCTGTGTTTCATCGTCAATAAGATGGTCAGAGGGATACAGTAAACCTGAAGTGAAGCATCGGAATCTATAACTAGTGTCACAGGTGTGGTTCAAAACATAGACAGTAAGAAGAGTCAGTTTTCTTGTACTTAAGTACGCATTGTGCCTTTTGTATTAAATTCCGATGCAATTTCTGTGTTTCATGGTGAATAAGAGGGTCAGAGGGATACAGTAAACCTGAAGTGAAGCATCGGAATCTATAACTAGTGTCACAGGAATGGTTCAAAGCATAGACAGTAAGAAGAGTTAGTTTTATCGTACATAAGTCGGCATTGTGCCTTTTGTATTTAATTCCGATGCAATTTCAGTGTTTCATCGTCAATAAGAAGGTCAGAGGGATACAGTGAACCTGAAGTGAAGCATCGCAATCTATAACTAGTGTCACAGGAATGGTTCAAAACATAGACAGTAAGAAGAGTCAGTTTTCTTGTACTTAAGTCGGCATTGTGCCTTTTGTATTTCATTCCGATGCAATATCTGTGTTTCATCGTCAATACGAAGGTCAGAGGGATACAGTAAACCTGAAGTGATGCATCGGAATCTATATCTAGTGTCATAGGAATGGTTCAAAACATAGACAGTTAGAAGAGTCAGTTTTCTTGTACTTAAGTCGAAATTGTGCCTTTTGTATTTAATTCCGATGCAATTTCTGTGTTTCATCGTCAATAAGAAGGTCAGAGGGATACAGTAAACCTGAAGTGAAGCATCGGAATCTATAACTAGTGTCACAGGATTGGTTCAAATCATGGACAGTAAGAAGAGTCAGTTTTCTTGCACTTAAGTCGGCATTGTGAATTTTATATTTAATTCCGTTGCAATTGCTTTGTTTCATCGTCAATAAGAAGGTCAGAGGGATTCAGTAAAAATGAAGTGAAGCATCGGAATATTTAACTAGTGACACAGGAATGGTTCAAAACACAGGCAGTAAGGAGAGTCAGTTATCTTGTACTTAAGTCGGCATTGTGCGTTTTGTATTTAATTCCGAAGCAATTTCTGTGTTTCATCGTCAAGGACAAGGTCGGAGGGATACAGTAAACCTGAAGTAAAGCATCGTAATCTATAACGAGTGTCACATGAATGGTTCAAAATATAGACAGTAAGAAGAGTCAGTTTTCTTGTACTTACGTCGGCATTGTACCTTTTGTATTTGATTCCGATGCAATTTCTGTGTTTCATCGTCAATAAGAAGGTCAGAGGGATACAATAAACCTGAAGTGAAGCATCGGAATCTATAACTAGTGTCACAGGAATGGTTCAAAACATAGACAGTAAGAAGAGTCAGTTTTCTTGTACTTAAATCGGCTTTGTGCCTTTTGTATTTAATTCCAATGCAATTTCTGTGTTTCATCGTCAATAAGAAGGTCAGAGGGATACAGTAAACCTGCAGTGAAGCATCGGAACCCATAACTAGTGTCACATGAATGGTTCAAAACATAGACAGTAAAAAGAGTCAGTTTTCTTGTACTTAAGTCGCCATCGTCACTTTTATATTTAATTCCGAAGCAATTTCTGTGTTTCATCGCCACTAAGAAGGGCAGAGGGATACAGTAAACCTGAAGTGAAGCATCGGAATCTATAACTAGTGTCACAGGAATGGTTCAAATCATAGACAGTAAGAAGAGTCTGTTTTCTTGAACTTATGTCGGCATAGTGCCTTTTGTATTTAATTCCGATGCAATATCTGCGTTTCATCGTCAATAAGAAGGTCAGAGGCATACAGTAAACCTGAAGTGAAGCATCGGAATCTATGACTAGTGGCACAGGAATGGTTCAAAACATAGAGAGTAAGAGGGGTCAATTTTCTTATACTTAAGTCGGCTTTGTGCCTTTTGTATTTAATTCCGATGTAATTTCAGTGTTTCATCGTCAATAAGAAGGTCAGAGGGATACGGTGAACCTGAAGTGAAGCATCGGAATCTATAACTAGTGTCGCGGAATGGTTCAAAGCATAGACAGTAAGAAGAGTCAGTTTTCTTGTACTTAAGTCGGCATTGTGCCTTTTGTATTAAATTCCGATGCAATTTCTGTGTTTCATGGGGAATAAGAGGGTCAGAGGGATACAGTGAACCTGAAGTGAAGCATCGGAATCTATAACTAGTGTCACGGAATGGTTCAAAGCATAGACAGTAAGAAGAGTCAGTTTTCTTGTACTTAAGTCGGCATTGTGCCTTTCGTATCTAATTCCGATGCAATTTCTGTGTTTCATCGTCAATAAGAAGGTCAGAGAGATACAGTAAACCTGAAGTGAAGCATCGGAATCTGTAACTAGTGTCACAGGAATTGTTCAAAACATAGACAGTAAGAAGAGTCAGTTTTCTTGTACTTATGTCGGCATTGTGCCTTTTGTATTTAATTCCGATGCAATTTCTATGTTTCATCGTCAAGAAGAAGGTCAGAGGGATACAGTAAACCTGCAGTAAAGCATCGGAATCTATAACTAGTGTCACATGAATGGTTCAAAACATAGACAGTAAGAAGAGTCAGTTTTCTTGTACTTAAGTCGGCATTGTGCCTTTTGTATTTAATTCCGATGCAATTTCTGTGTTTCATCGTTAATAAGAAGGTCAGAGGTATACAATAAACCTGAAGTGAAGCATCGGAATCTATAACTAGTGTCACAGGTGTGGTTCAAAACATAGACAGTAAGAAGAGTCAGTTTTCTTGTACTTAAGTCGGCATTGTGCCTTTTGTATTAAATTCCGATGCAATTTCAGTGTTTCATGGTGAATAAGAGGGTCAGAGGGATACAGGGAACCTGAAGTGAAGCATCGGAATCTATAACTAGTGTCACAGGAATGGTTCAAAGCATAGACAGTAAGAAGAGTCAGTTTTCTCGTACATAAGTCGGCATTGTGCCTTTTGTATTTAATTCCCATGCAATTTCTGTGTTTCATCGTCAATAAGAAGGTCAGAGGGATACAGTAAACCCAAAGTGAAGCATCGGAATCTATAACTAATGTCACAGGAATGGTTCAAAACATAGACAGTAAGAGGAGTCAGGTTTCTTGTACTGAAGTCTGCATTGTGCTTTTTGTATTTAATTCCGATGCATTTTCTGTGTTTCATCGTCAATAAGAAGGTCAGAGGGATACAGTAAACTTATAGTGAAGCATCGGAATCTGTATCTAGTGTCACAGGAATGGTTCAAAACATAGACAGTAAGAAGAGTCAGTTTTCTTGTACTTAAGTTGGCATTGTGACTTTTGTATTTAATTCCGAAGGAATTTCTTTGTATCATCGTCAATAAGGAGGTCAGAGAGATACAGTAAACCTGGAGTAATGCATCGGAATCTATAACTAGTGTCACAGGAATGGTTGAAAACATAGACAGTAATAAGAGTCAGTTTTCTTGTACTTAAGTCGGCATTGTACCTTTTGTATTAAATTCCGATGCAATTTCTGTGTTTCATCGTGAATAAGAGCGTCAGAGGGATACAGAAAACATGAAGTGAAGCATCGGAATCTATAACTAGTGTCACAGGAATTTTCAAAACATAGACAGCAAGAAGAGTCAGTTTTCTTGTACTTAAGTCGGCGTTGTGCCTTTTGTATTTAATTCCGATGCATTTTCAGTGTTTCATCGTCAATAAGAAGGTCTGAGGCATACAGTAAAGCTGAAGTGAAGCATTGGAATCTATAACTAGCGTCACAGGAATGGTTCAAAACATAGACAGTAAGAAGAGTCAGTCTTCTTGTACTTAAGACGGCATTTTGCCTTTAGTATTTAATTCCGATTCAATTTCAGTGTTTCATCGTCAATAAGAAGGTCAGAGGGATACAGTGAACCTGAAGTGAAGCATCGCAATCTATAACTAGTGTCACAGGAATGGTTCAAAACATAGACAGTAAG
The DNA here is from genome assembly GCF_021461395.2 of Schistocerca americana. Lineage (NCBI taxonomy): Eukaryota > Metazoa > Arthropoda > Insecta > Orthoptera > Acrididae > Schistocerca > Schistocerca americana. The sequence goes on along the minus strand of NC_060119.1, from coordinate 14,004,217 downwards.
AAGAGTCAGTTTTCTTGTACTTAAGTCGGCATTGTGCCTTTTGTATTTCATTCCGATGCAATATCTGTGTTTCATCGTCAATACGAAGGTCAGAGGGATACAGTAAACCTGAAGTGAAGCATCGGAATCTATATCTAGTGTCATAGGAATGGTTCAAAACATAGACAGTTAGAAGAGTCAGTTTTCTTGTACTTAAGTCGAAATTGTGCCTTTTGTATTTAATTCCGATGCAATTTCTGTGTTTCATCGTCAATAAGAAGGTCAGACGGATACAGTAAACCTGAAGTGAAGCATCGGAATCTATAACTAGTGTCACAGGATTGGTTCAAAACATGGACAGTAAGAAGAGTCAGTTTTCTTGCACTTAAGTCGGCATTGTGAATTTTATATTTAATTCCGTTGCAATTGCTTTGTTTCATCGTCAATAAGAAGGTCAGAGGGATTCAGTAAAAATGAAGTGAAGCATCGGAATATTTAACTAGTGACACAGGAATGGTTCAAAACACAGGCAGTAAGGAGAGTCAGTTATCTTGTACTTAAGTCGGCATTGTGCGTTTTGTATTTAATTCCGATGCATTTTCTGTGTTTCATCGTCAATAAGAAGGTCAGAGGGATACAGTAAACTTATAGTGAAGCATCGGAATCTGTATCTAGTGTCACAGGAATGGTTCAAAACATAGACAGTAAGAAGAGTCAATTTTCTTGTACTTAAGTTGGCATTGTGCCTTTTGTATTTAATTCCGAAGGAATTTCTTTGTATCATCGTCAATAAGGAGGTCAGAGAGATACAGTAAACCTGGAGTAATGCATCGGAATCTATAACTAGTGTCACAGGAATGGTTGAAAACATAGACAGTAAGAAGAGTCAGTTTTCTTGTACTTAAGTCGGCATTGTGCCTTTTGTATTAAATTCCGATGCAATTTCTGTGTTTCATCGTGAATAAGAGGGTCAGAGGGATACAGAAAACATGAAGTGAATCATCGGAATCTATAACTAGTGTCACAGGAATGTTCAAAACATAGACAGCAAGAAGAGTCAGTTTTCTTGTACTTAAGTCGGCGTTGTGCCTTTTGTATTTAATTCCGATGCATTTTCAGTGTTTCATCGTCAATAAGAAGGTCTGAGGCATACAGTAAAGCTGAAGTGAAGCATTGGAATCTATAACTAGCGTCACAGGAATGGTTCAAAACATAGACAGTAAGAAGAGTCAGTCTTCTTGTACTTAAGACGGCATTTTGCCTTTTGTATTTAATTCCGATTCAATTTCAGTGTTTCATCGTCGATAAGAAGGTCAGAGGGATACAGTGAACCTGAAGTGAAGCATCGGAATCTATAACTAGTGTCACAGGATTGGTTCAAAACATGGACAGTAAGAAGAGTCTGTTTTCTTGCACTTAAGTCGGCATTGTGAATTTTATATTTAATTCCGTTGCAATTGCTTTGTTTCATCGTCAATAAGAAGGTCAGAGGGATTCAGTAAAAATGAAGTGAAGCATCGGAATATTTAACTAGTGACACAGGAATGGTTCAAAACACAGGCAGTAAGGAGAGTCAGTTATCTTGTACTTAAGTCGGCATTGTGCGTTTTGTATTTAATTCCGAAGCAATTTCTGTGTTTCATCGTCAAGGAGAAGGTCGGAGGGATACAGTAAACCTGAAGTAAAGCATCGTAATCTATAACGAGTGTCACATGAATGGTTCAAAATATAGACAGTAAGAAGAGTCAGTTTTCTTGTACTTAAGTCGGCATTGTACCTTTTGTATTTGATTCCGATGCAATTTCTGTGTTTCATCGTCAATAAGAAGGTCAGAGGGATACAATAAACCTGAAGTGAAGCATGGGAATCTATAACTAGTGTCACAGGAATGGTTCAAAACATAGACAGTATGAAGAGTCAGTTTTCTTGTACTTAAATCGGCTTTGTGCCTTTTGTATTTAATTCCAATGCAATTTCTGTGTTTCATCGTCAATAAGAAGGTCAGAGGGATACAGTAAACCTGCAGTGAAGCATCGGAACCCATAACTAGTGTCACATGAATGGTTCAAAACATAGACAGTAAAAAGAGTCAGTTTTCTTGTACTTAAGTCGGCATCGTCAATTTTATATTTACTTCCGAAGCAATTTCTGTGTTTCATCGCCAATAAGAAGGGCAGAGGGATACAGTAAACCTGAAGTGAAGCATCGAAATCTATAACTAGTGTCACAGGAATGGTTCAAATCATAGACAGTAAGAAGAGTCTGTTTTCTTGAACTTATGTCGGCATTGTGCCTTTTGTATTTAATTCCGATGCAATATCTGCGTTTCATCGTCAATAAGAAGGTCAGAGGCATGCAGTAAACCTGAAGTGAAGCATCGGAATCTATGACTAGTGGCACAGGAATGGTTCTAAACATAGACAGTAAGAGAGGTCAGTTTTCTTATACTTAAGTCGGCTTTGTGCCTTTTGTATTTAATTCCGATGTAATTTCAGTGTTTCATCGTCAATAAGAAGGTCAGAGGGATACGGTGAACCTGAAGTGAAGCATCGGAATCTATAACTAGTGTCGCGGAATGGTTCAAAGCATAGACAGTAAGAAGAGTCAGTTTTCTTGTACTTAAGTCGGCATTGTGCCTTTTGTATTAAATTCCGATGCAATTTCTGTGTTTCATGGGGAATAAGAGGGTCAGATTGATACAGTGAACCTGAAGTGAAGCATCGGAATCTATAACTAGTGTCACGGAATGGTTCAAAGCATAGACAGTAAGAAGAGTCAGTTTTCTTGTACTTAAGTCGGCATTGTGCCTTTCGTATCTAATTCCGATGCAATTTCTGTGTTTCATCGTCAATAAGAAGGTCAGAGAGATACAGTAAACCTGAAGTGAAGCATCGGAATCTGTAACTAGTGTCACAGGAATTGTTCAAAACATAGACAGTAAGAAGAGTCAGTTTTCTTGTACTTATGTCGGCATTGTGCCTTTTGTATTTAATTCCGATGCAATTTCTATGTTTCATCGTCAAGAAGAAGGTCAGAGGGATACAGTAAACCTGCAGTAAAGCATCGGAATCTATAACTAGTGTCACATGAATGGTTCAAAACATAGACAGTAAGAAGAGTCAGTTTTCTTGTACTTAAGTCGGCATTGTGCCTTTTGTATTTAATTCCGATGCAATTTCTGTGTTTCATCGTCAATAAGAAGGTCAGAGGTATACAATATACCTGAAGTGAAGCATCGGAATCTATAACTACTGTCACAGGTGTGGTTCAAAACATAGACAGTAAGAAGAGTCAATTTTCTTGTACTTAAGTCGGCATTGTGCCTTTTGTATTAAATTCCGATGCAATTTCTGTGTTTCATGGGGAATAAGAGGGTCAGAGGGATACAGTGAACCTGAAGTGAAGCATCGGAATCTATAACTAGTGTCACGGAATGGTTCAAAGCATAGACAGTAAGAAGAGTCAGTTTTCTTGTACTTAAGTCGGCATTGTGCCTTTCGTATCTAATTCCGATGCAATTTCTGTGTTTCATCGTCAATAAGAAGGTCAGAGAGATACAGTAAACCTGAAGTGAGGCATCGGAATCTGTAACTAGTGTCACAGGAATTGTTCAAAACATAGACAGTAAGAAGAGTCAGTTTTCTTGTACTTATGTCGGCATTGTGCCTTTTGTATTTAATTCCGATGCAATTTCTATGTTTCATCGTCAAGAAGAAGGTCAGAGGGATACAGTAAACCTGCAGTAAAGCATCGGAATCTATAACTAGTGTCACATGAATGGTTCAAAACATAGACAGTAAGAAGAGTCAGTTTTCTTGTACTTAAGTCGGCATTGTGCCTTTTGTATTTAATTCCGATGCAATTTCTGTGTTTCATCGTCAATAAGAAGGTCAGAGGTATACAATAAACCTGAAGTGAAGCATCGGAATCTATAACTAGTGTCACAGGTGTGGTTCAAAACATAGACAGTAAGAAGAGTCAGTTTTCTTGTACTTAAGTCGGCATTGTGCCTTTTGTATTAAATTCCGATGCAATTTCTGTGTTTCATGGTGAATAAGAGGGACAGAGGGATACAGTGAACCTGAAGTGAAGCATCGGAATCTATAACTAGTGTCACAGGAATGGTTCAAAGCATAGACAGTAAGAAGAGTCAGTTTTCTCGTACATAAGTCGGCATTGTGCCTTTTGTATTTAATTCCCATGCAATTTCTGTGTTTCATCGTCAATAAGAAGGTCAGAGGTATACAGTAAACCTGAAGTGAAGCATCGGAATCTATAACTAGTGTCACATATATGGTTCAAAACATAGACAGTAAGAAGAGTCAGTTTTCTTGTACTTAAGTCGACATTGTGCCTTTTGTATTTAATTCCGATGCAATTTCTGTGTTTCATCGACAATAAGTAGGTCAGAGGGATACAGTAAACCAGAAGTGAAGCATCGGAATCTATAACTGGTGTCACAGGAATGGTTCAAAACATATACAGCAAGAAGAGTCAGTTTTCCTCTACTTAAGTCGGCGTTGTGCCTTTTGTATTTAATCCGATGCAATTTCTGTGTTTCATCGTCAATTAGAAGGTCAGAGGGATACAGTAAAGCTGCAATGAAGCATCGGAATCTATAACTAGTGTCACATGAATGGTTCAAGACATAGACAGTTAGAAGAGTCAGTTTTCTTGTCCTTTAGTCGGCATTGTGCCTTTCGTATTTAATTCCGATGCAATTTCTGTGTTTCATCGTCAATAAGGAGGTCAGAGGGATACAGTAAACCTAAAGTGAAGCATCGGAAACTATAACTAGTGTCACAGGAATGTTTAAAAACATAGACAGTAAGAAGTGTCAGTTTTCTTCTACTTAAGTGGGCATTGTGCCTTTTGTATTCAATTCCGATGCAATTTCTGTGTTTCATCGTCAATAAGAAGGTCAGAGGGATACAGTGAACCTGAAGTGAAGCATCGGAATCTATAACTAGTGTCACAGGATTGGTTCAAAACATGGACAGTAAGAAGAGTCAGTTTTCTTGCACTTAAGTCGGCATTGTGAATTTTATATTTAATTCCGTTGCAATTGCTTTGTTTCATCGTCAATAGGAAGGTCAGAGGGATTCAGTAAAAATGAAGTGAAGCATCGGAATATTTAACTAGTGACACAGGAATGGTTCAAAACACAGGCAGTAAGGAGAGTCAGTTATCTTGTACTTAAGTCGGCATTGTGCGTTTTGTATTTAATTCCGAAGCAATTTCTGTGTTTCATCGTCAAGGAGAAGGTCGGAGGGATACAGTAAACCTGAAGTAAAGCATCGTAATCTATAACGAGTGTCACATGAATGGTTCAAAATATAGACAGTAAGAAGAGTCAGTTTTCTTGTACTTAAGTCGGCATTGTACCTTTTGTATTTGATTCCGATGCAATTTCTGTGTTTCATCGTCAATAAGAAGGTCAGAGGGATACAATAAACCTGAAGTGAAGCATGGGAATCTATAACTAGTGTCACAGGAATGGTTCAAAACATAGACAGTATGAAGAGTCAGTTTTCTTGTACTTAAATCGGCTTTGTGCCTTTTGTATTTAATTCCAATGCAATTTCTGTGTTTCATCGTCAATAAGAAGGTCAGAGGGATACAGTAAACCTGCAGTGAAGCATCGGAACCCATAACTAGTGTCACATGAATGGTTCAAAACATAGACAGTAAAAAGAGTCAGTTTTCTTGTACTTAAGCCGGCATCGTCAATTTTATATTTAGTTCCGAAGCAATTTCTGTGTTTCATCGCCAATAAGAAGGGCAGAGGGATACAGTAAACCTGAAGTGAAGCATCGGAATCTATAACTAGTGTCACAGGAATGGTTCAAATCATAGACAGTAAGAAGAGTCTGTTTTCTTGAACTTATGTCGGCATTGTGCCTTTTGTATTTAATTCCGATGCAATATCTGCGTTTCATCGTCAATAAGAAGGTCAGAGGCATACAGTAAACCTGAAGTGAAGCATCGGAATCTATGACTAGTGGCACAGGAATGGTTCAAAGCATAGACAGTAAGAGAGGTCAGTTTTCATATACTTAAGTCGGCTTTGTGCCTTTTGTATTTAATTCCGATGTAATTTCAGTGTTTCATCGTCAATAAGAAGGTCAGAGGGATACGGTGAACCTGAAGTGAAGCATCGGAATCTATAACTAGTGTCGCGGAATGGTTCAAAGCATAGACAGTAAGAAGAGTCAGTTTTCTTGTACTTAAGTCGGCATTGTGCCTTTTGTATTAAATTCCGATGCAATTTCTGTGTTTCATGGGGAATAAGAGGGTCAGATTGATACAGTGAACCTGAAGTGAAGCATCGGAATCTATAACTAGTGTCACGGATTGGTTCAAAGCATAGACAGTAAGAAGAGTCAGTTTTCTTGTACTTAAGTCGGCATTGTGCCTTTCGTATCTAATTCCGTGCAATTTCTGTGTTTCATCGTCAATAAGAAGGTCAGAGAGATACAGTAAACCTGAAGTGAAGCATCGGAATCTGTAACTAGTGTCACAGGAATTGTTCAAAACATAGACAGTAAGAAGAGTCAGTTTTCTTGTACTTATGTCGGCATTGTGCCTTTTGTATTTAATTCCGATGCAATTTCTATGTTTCATCGTCAAGAAGAAGGTCAGAGGGATACAGTAAACCTGCAGTAAAGCATCGGAATCTTAACTAGTGTCACATGAATGGTTCAAAACATAGACAGTAAGAAGAGTCAGTTTTCTTGTACTTAAGTCGGCATTTTGCCTTTTGTATTTAATTCCGATTCAATTTCAGTGTTTCATCGTCAATAAGAAGGTCAGAGGGATACAGTGAACCTGAAGTGAAGCATCGCAATCTATAACTAGTGTCACAGGAATGGTTCAAAACATAGACAGTAAGAAGAGTCAGTTTTCTTGTACTTAAGTCGGCATTGTGCCTTTTGTATTTCATTCCGATGCAATATCTGTGTTTCATCGTCAATACGAAGGTCAGAGGGATACAGTAAACCTGAAGTGAAGCATCGGAATCTATATCTAGTGTCATAGGAATGGTTCAAAACATAGACAGTTAGAAGAGACAGTTTTCTTGTACTTAAGTCGAAATTGTGCCTTTTGTATTTAATTCCGATGCAATTTCTGTGTTTCATCGTCAGTAAGAAGGTCAGAGGGATACAGTAAACCTGAAGTGAAGCATCGGAATCTATAACTAGTGTCACAGGATTGGTTCAAAACATGGACAGTAAGAAGAGTCAGTTTTCTTGCACTTAAGTCGGCATTGTGAATTTTATATTTAATTCCGTTGCAATTGCTTTGTTTCAACGTCAATAAGAAGGTCAGAGGGATTCAGTAAAAATGAAGTGAAGCATCGGAATATTTAACTAGTGACACAGGAATGGTTCAAAACACAGGCAGTAAGGAGAGTCAGTTATCTTGTACTTAAGTCGGCATTGTGCGTTTTGTATTTAATTCCGAAGCAATTTCTGTGTTTCATCGTCAAGGAGAAGGTCGGAGGGATACAGTAAACCTGCAGTGAAGCATCGGAACCCATAACTAGTGTCACATGAATGGTTCAAAACATAGACAGTAAAAAGAGTCAGTTTTCTTGTCCTTAAGTCGGCATCGTCACTTTTATATTTAATTCCGAAGCAATTTCTGTGTTTCATCGCCAATAAGAAGGGCAGAGGGATACAGTAAACCTGAAGTGAAGCATCGGAATCTATAACTAGTGTCACAGGAATGGTTCAAATCATAGACAGTAAGAAGAGTCTGTTTTCTTGAACTTATGTCGGCATTGTGCCTTTTGTATTTAATTGCGATGCAATATCTGCGTTTCATCGTCAATAAGAAGGTCAGAGGCATACAGTAAACCTGAAGTGAAGCATCGGAATCTATGACTAGTGGCACAGGAATGGTTCAAAACATAGACAGTAAGAGGGGTCAGTTTTCTTATACTTAAGTCGGCTTTGTGCCTTTTGTATTTAATTCCGATGTAATTTCAGTGTTTCATCGTCAATAAGAAGGTCAGAGGGATACGGTGAACCTGAAGTGAAGCATCGGAATCTATAACTAGTGTCGCGGAATGGTTCAAAGCATAGACAGTAAGAAGAGTCAGTTTTCTTGTACTTATGTCGGCATTGTGCCTTTTGTATTAAATACCGATGCAATTTCTGTGTTTCATGGGGAATAAGAGGGTCAGATTGATACAGTGAACCTGAAGTGAAGCATCGGAATCTATAACTAGTGTCACGGAATGGTTCAAAGCATAGACAGTAAGAAGAGTCAGTTTTCTTGTACTTAAGTCGGCATTGTGCCTTTCGTATCTAATTCCGATGCAATTTCTGTGTTTCATCGTCAATACGAAGGTCAGAGAGATACAGTAAACCTGAAGTGAAGCATCGGAATCTGTAACTAGTGTCACAGGAATTGTTCAAAACATAGACAGTAAGAAGAGTCAGTTTTCTTGTACTTATGTCAGCATTGTGCCTTTTGTATTTAATTCCGATGCAATTTCTATGTTTCATCGTCAAGAAGAAGGTCAGAGGGATACAGTAAACCTGCAGTAAAGCATCGGAATCTATAACTAGTGTCACATGAATGGTTCAAAACATAGACAGTAAGAAGAGTCAGTTTTCTTGTACTTAAGTCGGCATTGTGCCTTTTGTATTTAATTCCGATGCAATTTCTGTGTTTCATCGTCAATAAGAAGGTCAGAGGTATACAATATACCTGAAGTGAAGCATCGGAATCTATAACTACTGTCACAGGTGTGGTTCAAAACATAGACAGTAAGAAGAGTCAGTTTTGTTGTACTTAAGTCGGCATTGTGCCTTTTGTATTAAATTCCGATGCAATTTCTGTGTTTCATGGGGAATAAGAGGGTCAGAGGGATACAGTGAACCTGAAGTGAAGCATCGGAATCTATAACTAGTGTCACGGAATGGTTCAAAGCATAGACAGTAAGAAGAGTCAGTTTTCTTGTACTTAAGTCGGCATTGTGCCTTTCGTATCTAATTCCGATGCAATTTCTGTGTTTCATCGTCAATAAGAAGGTCAGAGAGATACAGTAAACCTGAAGTGAAGCATCGGAATCTGTAACTAGTGTCACAGGAATTGTTCAAAACATAGAGAGTAAGAAGAGTCAGTTTTCTTGTACTTATGTCGGAATTGTGCCTTTTGTATTTAATTCCGATGCAATTTCTATGTTTCATCGTCAAGAAGAAGGTCAGAGGGATACAGTAAACCTGCAGTAAAGCATCGGAATCTATAACTAGTGTCACATGAATGGTTCAAAACATAGACAGTAAGAAGAGTCAGTTTTCTTGTACTTAAGTCGGCATTGTGCCTTTTGTATTTAATTCCGATGCAATTTCTGTGTTTCATCGTCAATAAGAAGGTCAGAGGTATACAATAAACCTGAAGTGAAGCATCGGAACCTATAACTAGTGTCACAGGTGTGGTTCAAAACATAGACAGTAAGAAGAGTCAGTTTTCTTGTACTTAAGTCGGCATTGTGCCTTTTGTATTAAATTCCGATGCAATTTCTGTGTTTCATGGTGAATAAGAGGGTCAGTGGGATACAGTGAACCTGAAGTGAAGCATCGGAATCTATAACTAGTGTCACAGGAATGGTTCAAAGCATAGACAGTAAGAAGAGTCAGTTTTCTCGTACATAAGTCGGCATTGTGCCTTTCGTATTTAATTCCCATGCAATTTCTGTGTTTCATCGTCAATAAGAAGGTCAGAGGTATACAGTAAACCTGAAGTGAAGCATCGGAATCTATAACTAGTGTCACATATATGGTTCAAAACATAGACAGTAAGAAGAGTCAGTTTTCTTGTACTTAAGTCGACATTGTGCCTTTTGTATTTAATTCCGATGCAATTTCTGTGTTTCATCGACAATAAGTAGGTCAGAGGGATACAATAACCTGAAGTGAAGCATCGGAATCTATAACTGGTGTCACAGGAATGGTTCATAACATATACAGCAAGAAGAGTCAGTTTTCCTCTACTTAAGTCGGCGTTGTACCTTTTGTATTTAATCCGATGCAATTTCTGTGTTTCATCGTCAATTAGAAGGTCAGAGGGATACAGTAAAGCTGCAATGAAGCATCGGAATCTATAACTAGTGTCACATGAATGGTTCAAGACATAGACAGTTAGAAGAGTCAGTTTTCTTGTTCTTTAGTCGGCATTGTGCCTTTCGTATTTAATTCCGATGCAATTTCTGTGTTTCATCGTCAATAAGGAGGTCAGAGGGATACAGTAAACCTAAAGTGAAGCATCGGAAACTATAACTAGTGTCACAGGAATGTTTCAAAACATAGACAGTAAGAAGTGTCAGTTTTCTTCTACTTAAGTCGGCATTGTGCCTTTTCTATTTAATTCCCATGCAATTTCTGTGTTTTATCGTCAATAAGAAGGTCAGAGGGATACAGTAAACCTGAAGTAAGCATCGGAATCTATAACTAGAGTCACAGGAATGGTTCAAAACATACACAGTAAGAAGAGTCAGTTTTCTTGTACTTAAGTCGGCATTGTGCCTTTTGTATTCAATTCCGATGCAATTTCTGTGTTTCATCGTCAATATGAAGGTCAGAGGGATACAGTAAAGCTGAAGTGAGGCATCGGAATGTATAACTAGTGTCACAGGGTGGTTCAAAACATAGACAGTAAGAAGAGTCAGTTTTCTTGTACTTAAGTCGGCATCGTGCCTTTTATCTTTAATTCCGATGCAATTTCTGTGTTTCATCGTCAATACGAAGGTCAGAGGGATACAGTAAACCTGAATTGAAGCATCGGAATCTATAACTAGTGTCACAGGAATGGTTCAAAACATAGACAGGAAGAAGAGTCAGTTATCTTGTACTTAAGTCGGTATTGTGCAATTTGTATTTAATTCCGAAGCAATTTCTGTGTTTCATCGTCAATAAGAAGGTCGGAGGGATACAGTAAACCTGAAGTAAAGCATCGGAATCTATAACGAGTGTCACATGAATGGTTCAAAACATAGACAGTAAGAAGAGTCTGTTTTCTTGTACTTAAGTCGGCATTGTGCCTTTTGTATTTAATTCCGATGCAATTTCTGTGTTTCATCGTCAATAAGATGGTCAGAGGGATACAGTAAACCTGAAGTGAAGCATCGGAATCTATAACTAGTGTCACAGGTGTGGTTCAAAACATAGACAGTAAGAAGAGTCAGTTTTCTTGTACTTAAGTACGCATTGTGCCTTTTGTATTAAATTCCGATGCAGTTTCTGTGTTTCATGGTGAATAAGAGGGTCAGAGGGATACAGTGAACCTGAAGTGAAGCATCGGAATCTATAACTAGTGTCACAGGAATGGTTCAAAGCATAGACAGTAAGAAGAGTCAGTTTTCTCGTACATAAGTCGGCATTGTGCCTTTTGTATTTAATTCCCATGCAATTTCTGTGTTTCATCGTCAATAAGAAGGTCAGAGGGATACAGTAAACCTAAAGTGAAGCATCGGAATCTATAACTAATGTCACAGGAATGGTTCAAAACATAGACAGTAAGAGGAGTCAGGTTTCTTGTACTGAAGTCTGCATTGTGCTTTTTGTATTTAATTCCGATGCATTTTCTGTGTTTCATCGTCAATAAGAAGGTCAGAGGGATACAGTAAACTTATAGTGAAGCATCGGAATCTGTATCTAGTGTCACAGGAATGGTTCAAAACATAGACAGTAAGAAGAGTCAGTTTTCTTGTACTTAAATCGGCTTTGTGCCTTTTGTATTTAATTCCAATGGAATTTCTGTGTTTCATCGTCAATAAGAAGGTCAGAGGGATACAGTAAACCTGCAGTGAAGCATCGGAACCCATAACTAGTGTCACATAAATGGTTCAAAACATAGACAGTAAAAAGAGTCAGTTTTCTTGTACTTAAGTCGGCATCGTCACTTTTATACTTAATTCCGAAGCAATTTCTGTGTTTCATCGCCAATATGAAGGGCAGAGGGATACAGTAAACCTGAAGTGAAGCATCGGAATCTATAACTAGTGTCACAGGAATGGTTCAAATCATAGACAGTAGGAAGAGTCTGTTTTCTTGAACTTATGTCGGCATTGTGCCTTTTGTATTTAATTCCGATGCAATATCTGCGTTTCATCGTCAATAAGAAGGTCAGAGGCATACAGTAAACCTGAAGTGAAGCATCGGAATCTATGACTAGTGGCACAGGAATGGTTCAAAACATAGACAGTAACAGGGGTCAGTTTTCTTATACTTAAGTCGGCTTTGTGCCTTTTCTATTTAATTCCGATGTAATTTCAGTGTTTCATCGTCAACAAGAAGGTCAGAGGGATACGGTGAACCTGAAGTGAAGCATCGGAATCTATAACTAGTGTCGCGGAATGGTTCAAAGCATAGACAGTAAGAAGAGGCAGTTTTCTTGTACCTAAGTCGGCATTGTGCCTTTCGTATCTAATTCCGATGCAATTTCTGTGTTTCATCGTCAATAAGAAGGTCAGAGGGATACAGTAAACCTGAAGTGAAACATCGGAATCTGTAACTAGTGTCACAGGAATTGTTCAAAACATATACAGTGAGAAGAGTCAGTTTTCTTGTACTTATGTCGGCATTGTGCCTTTTGTATTAAATTCCGATGCAATTTCTGTGTTTCATTGTGAATAAGAGGGTCAGAGGGATACAGTGAACCTGAAGTGAAGCATCGGAATCTATAACTAGTGTCACAGGAATGGTTCAAAGCATAGACAGTAAGAAGAGTCAGTTTTCTTGTACTTAAGTCGGCATTGTGCCTTTTGTATTTAATTCCCATGCAATTTCTGTGTTTCATCGTCAATAAGAAGGTCAGAGGTATACAGTAAACCTGAAGTGAAGCATCGGAATCTATAACTAGGGTCACATATATGGTTCAGAACATAGACAGTAAGAAGAGTCAGTTTTCTTGTACTTAAGTCGACATTGTGCCTTTTGTATTTAATTCCGATGCAATTTCTGTGTTTCATCGACAATAAGAAGGTCAGAGGGATACAGTAAACCTGAAGTGAAGCATCGGAATCTATAACTGGTGTCACAGGAATGGTTCAAAACATATTCAGTAAGAAGAGTCAGTTTTCTTCTACTTAAGTCGGCATTGTGCCTTTTGTATTTAATTCGATGCAATTTCTGTGTTTCATCGTCAATTAGAAGGTCAGAGGGATACAGTAAAGCTGCAGTGAAGCATAGGAATCTATAACTAGTGTCACATGAATGGTTCAAGGCATAGACAGTTAGAAGAGTCAGTTTTCTAGTACTTTAGTCGGCATTGAGCCTTTTGTATTTAATTCCGATGCAATTTCTGTGTTTCATCGTCAATTAGAAGGTCAGAGGGATACAGTAAAGCTGCAGTGAAGCATCGGAATCTATAACTAGTGTCACATGAATGGTTCAAGGCATAGACAGTTAGAAGAGTCAGTTTTCTTGTCCTTTAGTCGGCATTGGGCCTTTTGTATTTAATTACGATGCAATTTCTGTGTTTCATCGTCATTAAGGACGTCAGGGGGATACAGTAAACCTGAAGTGAAGCATCGGAATCTATAACTCGTGTCACAGGAATGTTTCAAAACATAGACAGTAAGAAGAGTCAGTTTTCTTCTACTTAAGTCGGCATTGTGCCTTTTCTATTTAATTCCCATGCAATTTCTGTGTTTCATCGTCAATAAGAAGGTCTGGTGGGTACAGTAAACCTGAAGTAAGCATCGGAATCTATAACTAGTGTCACAGGAATGGTTCAAAACATAGACAGTAAGAAGAGTCAGTTTGCTTGTACTTAAGTCGGCATTGTGCCTTTTGTATTCAATTCCGATGCAATTTCTGTGTTTCATCGTCAATAAGACGGTCAGAGGGATACAGTAAAGCTGAAGTGAAGCATCGGAATGTATAACTAGTGTCACAGGAATGGTTCAAAACATAGACAGTAAGAAGAGTCAGTTTTCTTGTACTTAAGTCGGCATTGTGCCTTTTATATTTATTTCCGATGCAATTTCTGTGTTTCATCGTCAATACGAAGGTCAGAGGGATACAGTAAACCTGAAGTGAAGCATCGGAATCTGTAACTAGTGTCACAGGAATGGTTCAAAACATAGACAGGAAGAAGAGTCAGTTATCTTGTACTTAAGTCGGTATTGTGCATTTTGTATTTAATTCCGAAGCAATTTCTGTGTTTCATCGTCAATAAGAAGGTCGGAGGGATACAGTAAACCTGAAGTAAAGCATCGGAATCTATAACGAGTGTCACATGAATGGTTCAAAACATAGACAGTAAGAAGAGTCTGTTTTCTTGTACTTAAGTCGGCATTGTGCCTTTTGTATTTAATTCCGATGCAATTTCTGTGTTTCATCCTCAATAAGATGGTCAGAGGGATACAGTAAACCTCAAGTGAAGCATCGGAATCTATAACTAGTGTCACAGGAATGGTTCAAAACATACACAGTAAGAAGAGTCAGTTTTCTTGTACTTAAGTCGGCATTGTGCCTTTTGTATTTAATTCCGATGCAAATTCTGTGTTTCATCGTCAATAAGAAGGTCGGAGGCATACAGTAAACCTGAAGTGAAGCATCGGAATTTATAACTAGTGTCACAGGAATGGTTCAAAACATAGACAGTAAAAAGAGTTAGTTTTATTGTACTTAAGTCGGCATTGTGTCTTTTGTATTTAACTCCGATGCAATTTCTGTGTTTCATCGTCCATAAGAAGGTCAGAGGGATACAGTAAACCTGAAGTGAAGCATCGGAACCTATAACTAGTGACACAGGAATGGTTCAATCATAGACAGTAAGAAGAGTCAGTTTTGCATTTAATTCCAATGCAATTTCTGAGTTTCATCGTCAATAAGAAGGTCTGGTGGATACAGTAAACCTGAAGTGAAGCATCGGAATCTATAACTAGTGTCACAGGAATGGTTCAAAGCATAGACAGTAAGAAGAGTCGGTTTTCTTGTACCTAAGTCGGCATTGTTCCTTTTCTAATTCATTCCGATGCATTTTCTATGTTTCATCGTCAATAAGAAGGTCAGAGGGATACAGTATACCTGAAGTGAAGCATCGGAATCTATAACTAGTGTCACAGGAATGGTTCAAAACATAGACAGTAAGAAGAGTCAGTTTTCTTGTACTTAAGTCGGCGTTGTGCCTTTTGTATTTAATTCCAATGCAATTTCTGTGTTTCATCGTCAATAAGAAGGTCAGAGGGATACAGTAAACCTGCAGTGAAGCATCGGAATCTATAACTAGTGTCACAGGAATGGTTCAAACATAGACAGTAAGATGAGTCAGTTTTATTGTACTTAAGTCGGCATTGTGCCTTTTGTATTTAATTCCGATGCAATTTCTGTGTTTCATCGTCAATAAGGAGGTGAGAGGGATACAGTAAACCTGAAGTGAAGCATCGGAATCTATAACTAGTGTCACAGGAATGGTTCAATACATTGACAGTAAGAGGAGTCAGTTTTCTTGTACTTAAGTCGGCATTGTGCCATTTGTATTTAATTCCAATGCAATTTCTGTGTTTCATCGTCAAGAAGAAGGTCGGAAGGATACAGTAAACCTGAGGTGAAGCATCGGAATCTATAAGTAGTGTCACAGGCATGGTTCAAGTCATAGACAGCAAGAAGAGTCAGTTTTCTTGTACTTAAGTCGGGATTGTGCCTTTTGTATTTAATTCCGAAGCAATTTCTGTGTTTCATCGTCAATAAGAAGGTCAGAGCGATACAGTAAACCTGAAGTGAAGCATCGGAATCTATAACTACTGTCACAGGAATGGTTCAAAACATAGACAGTAAGAAGAGTCAGTTTTCTTGTACTTATGTCGGCATTGTGCCTTTTGTATTTAATTCCGATGCAATATCTGTGTTCCATCGTCAATAAGAAGGTCAGAGTTATACAGTAAACCTTAAGTGAAGCATCGGAATCTATAACTAGTGTTACACGAATGGTTCAAAACATAGACTGTAAGAAGAGTCAGTTTTCTTGTACTTAAGTCGGCATTGTGCCATTTGTATTTTACTCCGATGCAATCTCTGTGTTTCATCGTCAATAAGAAGGTGAGAGGGATACAGTAAACCTGAAGTGAAGCAGCAGAATCTATAACTAGTGTCACAGGAATGGTTCAAAACATAGACAGTTAGAAGAGTCAGTTGTCTTGTGCTTATGTCGGCATTGTGCCTTTTGTATTTAATTCCGATGCAATATCTGTGTTTCATCGTCAATAAGAAGGTCAGAGGGATACAGTGAACCTGAAGTGAAGCATCGGAATCTATAACTAGTGGCACAGGAATGGTTCAAAGCATAGACAGTAAGGAGAGTCAGTTTTGTTGTACTTAAGTCAGCATTGTGCCTTTAGTATTTATTTCCGATGCAATATCTGTTTTTCATCGTCATTAAGAAGGTCAGAGGGATACAGTAAACCTGAAGTGAAGCATCGGAATCTATAACTAGTGTCACAGGAATGGTTCAAAACATAGACAGTTAGAAGAGTCAGTTGTCTTGTGCTTATGTCGGCATTGTGCCTTTTGTATTTAATTCCGATGCAATATCTGTGTTTCATCGTCAATAAGAAGGTCAGAGGGATACAGTGAACCTGAAGTGAAGCATCGGAATCTATAACTAGTGTCACAGGAATGGTTCAAGACATAGACAGTAAGAAGAGACAGTTTTCTTGTACTTAAGTCGGCATTGTGCCTTTTGTATTTAATTTCGAAGCAATATCTGTGTTTCATCGTCACTAAGAAGGTCAGAGGGATACAGTAAACCTGAAGGGAAGCACCGGAATGAATAACTACTGTCACAGGAATGGTTCAAAACATAGACAGTAAGAAGAGTCGGTTTTCTTGTACTTAAGTCGGCATTGTGCCTTTTGTATTTAATTCAGACGCGCTATCTTTGTTTCATCGTCAATAAGAAGGTCAATGGGATACAATAAACCTGAAGTGAAGCATCGGAATCTATAACTAGTGTCACAGGAATGGTTCAATGCATAGACAGTAAGAAGAGTCAGTTTTCTTGAACATAAGTCGGCATTGTGCCTTTTGTATTTAACTCCGATGCAATTTCTGTGTCTCATCGTCAATAAGAAGGTCAGAGGGATACAGAAAACCTGAAGTGAAGCAGCAGATTCTATAACTAGTGCCACAGGAATGGTTCAAATCATAGACAGTAAGAAGAGTCAGTTTTCTTGTACTTAAGTCGGCATTGTGCCTTTTGTATTTAATTCCCATGCAATTTCTGTGTTTCATCGTCATTAAGAAGGTCAGAGGGATACAGTAAACCTGAAGTGAAGCATCGGAATCTGTAACTAGTGTCACAGGAATGGTTCAAACATAGACTGTAAGATGAGTCAGTTTTCTTGTACTTAAGTCGGCATTGTGCCTTTTGTATTTAATTCCGATGCAATTTCTATGTTTCATCGTCAATAACAAGGTCAGAGGGATACATTAAACCTGAAGTGAAGCATCGGAATCTATAACTAGTGTCACAGGAATGGTTCAAATTTAGACAGTAAGAGGAGTCAGTTTTCTTGTACTTAAGTCGGCACTGTGCCTTTTGTATTTAATTCCGATTCAATTTTTTTGTTCATCGTCAATAAGAAGGTCAGAGGGATACAGTAAACCTAAAGTGAAGCATCGGAATCTGTATCTAGTGTCACAGGAATGGTTCAAAACATAGACAGTAAGAAGAGTCAGTTTTCTTGTACTTAAGTTGGCATTGTGCCTTTTGTATTTAATTCCGAAGGAATTTCTTTGTATCATCGTCAATAAGGAGGTCAGAGAGATACAGTAAACCTGGAGTAAAGCATCGGAATCTATAACTAGTGTCACAGGAATGGTTGAAAACATAGACAGTAAGAAGTGTCAGTTTTCTTGTACTTAAGTCGGCATTGTGCCTTTTGTATTTAATTCCGATGCAATTTCTGTGTTTCATCGTGAATAAGATGGTCAGAGGGATACAGTAAACATAAAGTGAAGCATCGGAATCTATAACTAGTGTCACAGGAATGGTTCAAAACGTAGACAGCAAGAAGAGTCAGTTTTCTTGTACTTAAGTCGGCGTTGTGCCTTTTGTATTTAATTCCGATGCAATTTCAGTGTTTCATCGTCAATAAGAAGGTCTCAGGCATACAGTAAAGCTGAAGTGAAGCATCGGAATCTATAACTAGCGTCACAGGAATGGTTCAAAACATAGACATTAAGAAGAGTCAGTCTTTTTATACTTAAGACGGCATTGTGCCTTTTGTATTTAATTCCGATGCAATTTAAGGGTTTCATCGTCAATAAGAAGGTCAGAGGGATACAGTGAACCTGAAGTGAAGCATCGGAATCTATAACTAGTGTCACAGGAATGGTTCAAAACATAGACAGTAAGAAGAGTCAGTTTTCTTGTACTTAAGTCGGCATTGTGCCTTTTGTATTTCATTCGGATGCAATATCTGTATTTCATCGTCAATACGAAGGTCAGAGGGATACAGTAAACCTGAAGTAAAGCATCGTAATCTATAACGAGTGTCACATGAATGGTTCAAAATATAGACAGTAAGAAGAGTCAGTTTTCTTGTTCTTAAGTCGTCATTGTACATTTTGTATTTAATTCCGATGCAATTTCTGTGTTTCATCGTCAATAAGAAGGTCAGAGGGATACAATAACCTGAAGTGAAGCATCGGAATCTATAACTAGTGTCACAGGAATGGTTCAAAACATAGACAGTATGAAGAGTCAGTTTTCTTGTACTTAAGTCGGCTTTGTGCCTTTTGTACTTAATTCCTGTGCAATTTCTGTGTTTCATCGTCAATAAGAAGGTCAGAGGGATACAGTAAACCTGCAGTGAAGCATCGGAACCCATAACTAGTGTCACATGAATGGTTCAAAACATAGACAGTAAGAAGAGTCAGTTTTCTTGTACTAAAGATGCCATTGTGCCTTTTGTATTTAATTGCGATGCAATTTCTGTGTTTCATCGGTAATAAGAAGGTCAGAGGTATACAGTAAACCTGAAGTGAAGCATCGGAATCTGTAACTAGTGTCACTGGTATGGTTCAAAACATAGACCGTAAGAAGAGTCAGTTTTCTTGTACTTATGTCGGCATTTTGCTTTTGTATTTAATTCCGATGCAATTTCTGTGTTTCATCGACAATAAGAAGGTCAGAGGGATACAGTAAACCTGAAGTGAAGCATCGGAATCTATAACAGGTGTCACAGGAATGGTTCAAAGCATAGACAGTAAGAAGAGTCAGGTTTCTTGTACTTAAGTCGGCGTTGTGCCTTTTATATATAATTCCGAAGCATTTTCTGTGTTTCATCCTCAATAAGATGGTCAGAGGGATACAGTAAACCTCAAGTGAAGCATCGGAATCTATAACTAGTGTCACAGGAATGGTTCAAAACATACACAGTAAGAAGAGTCAGTTTTCTTGTACTTAAGTCGGCATTGTGCCTTTTGTATTTAATTCCGATGCAATTTCTGCCTTTCATCGTCAATAAGAAGGTCACAGGGATACAGTAAACCTGAGGTGAAGCATCGGAATCAATAACTAGTGTCACAGGAATGGTTCAAAACATAGACAGTAAGAAGAGTCAGTTTTCTTGTACTTAAGTCGGCGTTGTGCCTTTTGTATTTAATTCCAATGCAATTTCTGTGTTTCATCGTCAATAAGAAGGTCAGAGGGATACAGTAAACCTGCAGTGAAGCATCGGAATCTATAACTAGTGTCACAGGAATGGTTCAAACATAGACAGTAAGATGAGTCAGTTTTATTGTACTTAAGTCGGCATTGTGCCTTTTGTATTTAATTCCGATGCAATTTCTATGTTTCATCGTCAATAAGGAGGTGACAGGGATACAGTAAACCTGAAGTGAAGCATCGGAATCTATAACTAGTGTCACAGGAATGGTTCAATACATTGACAGTAAGAGGAGTCAGTTTTCTTGTACTTAAGTCGGCATTGTGCCATTTGTATTTAATTCCAATGCAATTTCTGTGTTTCATCGTCAAGAAGAAGGTCGGAAGGATACAGTAAACCTGAAGTGAAGCATCGAAATCTATAAGTAGTGTCACAGGCATGGTTCAAGTCATAGACAGCAAGAAGAGTCAGTTTTCTTGTACTTAAGTCGGGATTGTGCCTTTTGTATTTAATTCCGAAGCAATTTCTGTGTTTCATCGTCAATAAGAAGGTCAGAGGGATACAGTAAACCTGAAGTGAAGCATCGGAATCTATAACTACTGTCACAGGAATGGTTCAAAACATAGACAGTAAGAAGAGTCAGTTTTCTTGTACTTATGTCGGCATTGTGCCTTTTGTATTTAATTCCGATGCAATATCTGTATTTCATCGTCAATAAGAAGGTCAGAGTTATACAGTAAACCTTAAGTGAAGCATCGGAATCTATAACTAGTGTTACACGAATGGTTCAAAACATAGACTGTAAGAAGAGTCAGTTTTCTTGAACTTAAGTCGGCATTGTGCCATTTGTATTTTACTCCGATCCAATCTCTGTGTTTCATCGTCAATAAGAAGGTGAGAGGGATACAGTAAACCTGAAGTGAAGCAGCAGAATCTATAACTAGTGTCACAGGAATGGTTCAAAACATAGACAGTAAGAAGAGTCAGTTTTCTTGTACTTAAGTCGGCATTGTGCCTTTTGTATTTAATTCCGATGCAATTTCCGTGTTTCATCGTCAATAAGAAGGTCAGACCGATACAGTAAACCTGAAGTGAAGCATCGGAAACCATAACTAGTGTCACAGGAATGGTTCAAAGCATAGACAGTAAGGAGAGTCAGTTTTGTTGTACTTAAGTCAGCATTGTGCCTTTAGTATTTATTTCCGATGCAATATCTGTTTTTCATCGTCATTAAGAAGGTCAGAGGGATACAGTAAACCTGAAGTGAAGCATCGGAATCTATAACTAGTGTCACAGGAATGGTTCAAAACATAGACAGTTAGAAGAGTCAGTTGTCTTGTGCTTATGTCGGCATTGTGCCTTTTGTATTTAATTCCGATGCAATATCTGTGTTTCATCGTCACTAAGAAGGTCAGAGGGATACAGTAAACCTGAAGGGAAGCACCGGAATGAATAACTACTGTCACAGGAATGGTTCAAAACATAGACAGTAAGAAGAGTCGGTTTTCTTGTACTTAAGTCGGCATTGTGCCTTTTGTATTTAATTCAGATGCGCTATCTTTGTTTCATCGTCAATAAGAAGGTCAATGGGATACAATAAACCTGAAGTGAAGCATCGGAATCTATAACTAGTGACACAGGAATGGTTCAATGCATAGACAGTAAGAAGAGTCAGTTTTCTTGAACTTAAGTCGGCATTGTGCCTTTTGTATTTAACTCCGATGCAATTTCTGTGTCTCATCGTCAATAAGAAGGTCAGAGGGATACAGTAAACCTGAAGTGAAGCAGCAGATTCTATAACTAGTGCCACAGGAATGGTTCAAATCATAGACAGTAAGAAGAGTCAGTTTTCTTGTACTTAAGTCGGCATTGTGCCTTTTGTATTTAATTCCCATGCAATTTCTGTGTTTCATCGTCATTAAGAAGGTCAGAGGGATACAGTAAACCTGAAGTGAAGCATCGGAATCTGTAACTAGTGTCACAGGAATGGTTCAAACATAGACAGTAAGATGAGTCAGTTTTCTTGTACTTAAGTCGGCATTGTGCCTTTTGTATTTAATTCCGATGCAATTTCTATGTTTCATCGTCAATAACAAGGTCAGAGGGATACATTAAACCTGAAGTGAAGCATCGGAATCTATAACTAGTGTCACAGGAATGGTTCAAATTTAGACAGTAAGAGGAGTCAGTTTTCTTGTACTTAAGTCGGCATTGTGCCTTTTGTATTTAATTCCGATTCAATTTCTGTGTTCATCGTCAATAAGAAGGTCAGAGAGATACAGTAAACCTAAAGTGAAGCATCGGAATCTATAACTAATGTCACAGGAATGGTTCAAAACATAGACAGTAAGAGGAGTCAGGTTTCTTGTACTGAAGTCTGCATTGTGCTTTTTGTATTTAATTCCGATGCATTTTCTGTGTTTCATCGTCAATAACAAGGTCAGAGGGATACAGTAAACTTAAGGTGAAGCATCGGAATCTGTATCTAGTGTCACAGGAATGGTTCAAAACATAGACAGTAAGAAGAGTCAGTTTTCTTGTACTTAAGTTGGCATTGTGCCTTTTGTATTTAATTCCGAAGGAATTTCTTTGTATCATCGTCAATAAGGAGGTCAGAGAGATACAGTAAACCTGGAGTAAAGCATCGGAATCTATAACTAGTGTCACAGGAATGGTTGAAAACATAGACAGTAAGAAGAGTCAGTTTTCTTGTACTTAAGTCGGCATTGTGCCTTTTGTATTTAATTCCGATGCAATTTCTGTGTTTCATCGTGAATAAGATGGTCAGAGGGATACAGTAAACATGAAGTGAAGCATAGGAATCTATAACTAGTGTCACAGGAATGGTTCAAAACATAGACAGCAAGAAGAGTCAGTTTTCTTGTACTTAAGTCGGCATTGTGCCTTTTGTATTTAACTCCGATGCAATTTCTGTGTCTCATCGTCAATAAGAAGGTCAGAGGGATACAGAAAACCTGAAGTGAAGCAGCAGATTCTATAACTAGTGCCACAGGAATGGTTCAAATCATAGACAGTAAGAAGAGTCAGTTTTCTTGTACTTAAGTCGGCATTGTGCCTTTTGTATTTAATTCCCATGCAATTTCTGTGTTTCATCGTCATTAAGAAGGTCAGAGGGATACAGTAAACCTGAAGTGAAGCATCGGAATCTGTAACTAGTGTCACAGGAATGGTTCAAACATAGACTGTAAGATGAGTCAGTTTTCTTGTACTTAAGTCGGCATTGTGCCTTTTGTATTTAATTCCGATGCAATTTCTATGTTTCATCGTCAATAACAAGGTCAGAGGGATACATTAAACCTGAAGTGAAGCATCGGAATCTATAACTAGTGTCACAGGAATGGTTCAAATTTAGACAGTAAGAGGAGTCAGTTTTCTTGTACTTAAGTCGGCACTGTGCCTTTTGTATTTAATTCCGATTCAATTTCTGTGTTCATCGTCAATAAGAAGGTCAGAGGGATACAGTAAACCTAAAGTGAAGCATCGGAATCTATAACTAATGTCACAGGAATGGTTCAAAACATAGACAGTAAGAGGAGTCAGGTTTCTTGTACTGAAGTCTGCATTGTGCTTTTTGTATTTAATTCCGATGCATTTTCTGTGTTTCATCGTCAATAAGAAGGTCAGAGGGATACAGTAAACTTAAGGTGAAGCATCGGAATCTGTATCTAGTGTCACAGGAATG
The DNA here is from genome assembly GCF_021461395.2 of Schistocerca americana. Classification (NCBI taxonomy): domain Eukaryota; kingdom Metazoa; phylum Arthropoda; class Insecta; order Orthoptera; family Acrididae; genus Schistocerca; species Schistocerca americana. The sequence continues at coordinate 13,980,908 of NC_060119.1, read as the reverse complement.
GTTCAAAACATAGACAGTAAGAAGAGTCAGTTTTCTTGTACTTAAGTTGGCATTGTGCCTTTTGTATTCAATTCCGAAGGAATTTCTTTGTATCATCGTCAATAAGGAGGTCAGAGAGATACAGTAAACCTGGAGTAAAGCATCGGAATCTATAACTAGTGTCACAGGAATGGTTGAAAACATAGACAGTAAGAAGTGTCAGTTTTCTTGTACTTAAGTCGGCATTGTGCCTTTTGTATTTAATTCCGATGCAATTTCTGTGTTTCATCGTGAATAAGATGGTCAGAGGGATACAGTAAACATGAAGTGAAGCATCGGAATCTATAACTAGTGTCACAGGAATGGTTCAAAACGTAGACAGCAAGAAGAGTCAGTTTTCTTGTACTTAAGTCGGCGTTGTGCCTTTTGTATTTAATTCCGATGCAATTTCAGTGTTTCATCGTCAATAAGAAGGTCTGAGGCATACAGTAAAGCTGAAGTGAAGCATCGGAATCTATAACTAGCGTCACAGGAATGGTTCAAAACATAGACATTAAGAAGAGTCAGTCTTTTTATACTTAAGACGGCATTGTGCCTTTTGTATTTAATTCCGATGCAATTTAAGGGTTTCATCGTCAATAAGAAGGTCAGAGGGATACAGTGAACCTGAAGTGAAGCATCGGAATCTATAACTAGTGTCACAGGAATGGTTCAAAACATAGACAGTAAGAAGAGTCAGTTTTCTTGTACTTAAGTCGGCATTGTGCCTTTTGTATTTCATTCGGATGCAATATCTGTATTTCATCGTCAATACGAAGGTCAGAGGGATACAGTAAACCTGAAGTATAGCATCGTAATCTATAACGAGTGTCACATGAATGGTTCAAAATATAGACAGTAAGAAGAGTCAGTTTTCTTGTTCGTAAGTCGTCATTGTACATTTTGTATTTAATTCCGATGCAATTTCTGTGTTTCATCGTCAATAAGAAGGTCAGAGGGATACAATAACCTGAAGTGAAGCATCGGAATCTATAACTAGTGTCACAGGAATGGTTCAAAACATAGACAGTATGAAGAGTCAGTTTTCTTGTACTTAAGTCGGCTTTGTGCCTTTTGTATTTAATTCCTGTGCAATTTCTGTGTTTCATTGTCAATAAGATGGTCAGAGGGATACAGTAAACCTGCAGTGAAGCATCGGAACCCATAACTAGTGTCACATGAATGGTTCAAAACATAGACAGTAAGAAGAGTCAGTTTTCTTGTACTAAAGATGACATTGTGCCTTTTGTATTTAATTGCGATGCAATTTCTGTGTTTCATCGGTAATAAGAAGGTCAGAGGTATACAGTAAACCTGAAGTGAAGCATCGGAATCTGTAACTAGTGTCACTGGTATGGTTCAAAACATAGACCGTAAGAAGAGTCAGTTTTCTTGTACTTATGTCGGCATTTTGCTTTTGTATTTAATTCCGATGCAATTTCTGTGTTTCATCGACAATAAGAAGGTCAGATGGATACAGTAAACCTGAAGTGAAGCATCGGAATCTATAACAGGTGTCACAGGAATGGTTCAAAGCATAGACAGTAAGAAGAGTCAGTTTTCTTGTACTTAAGTCGGCGTTGTGCCTTTTATATATAATTCCGAAGCATTTTCTGTGTTTCATCCTCAATAAGATGGTCAGAGGGATACAGTAAACCTCAAGTGAAGCATCGGAATCTATAACTAGTGTCACAGGAATGGTTCAAAACATACACAGTAAGAAGAGTCAGTTTTCTTGTACTTAAGTCGGCATTGTGCCTTTTGTATTTAATTCCGATGCAATTTCTGCCTTTCATCGTCAATAAGAAGGTCACAGGGATACAGTAAACCTGAGGTGAAGCATCGGAATCAATAACTAGTGTCACAGGAATGGTTCAAAACATAGACAGTAAGAAGAGTCAGTTTTCTTGTACTTAAGTCGGCGTTGTGCCTTTTGTATTTAATTCCAATGCAATTTCTGTGTTTCATCGTCAATAAGAAGGTCAGAGGGATACAGTAAACCTGCAGCGAAGCATCGGAATCTATAACTAGTGTCACAGGAATGGTTCAAACATAGACAGTAAGATGAGTCAGTTTTATTGTACTTAAGTCGGCATTGTGCCTTTTGTATTTAATTCCGATGCAATTTCTGTGTTTCATCGTCAATAAGGAGGTGAGAGGGATACAGTAAACCTGAAGTGAAGCATCGGAATCTATAACTAGTGTCACAGGAATGGTTCAATACATTGACAGTAAGAGGAGTCAGTTTTCTTGTACTTAAGTCGGCATTGTGCCATTTGTATTTAATTCCAATGCAATTTCTGTGTTTCATCGTCAAGAAGAAGGTCGGAAGGATACAGTAAACCTGAAGTGAAGCATCGAAATCTATAAGTAGTGTCACAGGCATGGTTCAAGTCATAGACAGCAAGAAGAGTCAGTTTTCTTGTACTTAAGTCGGGATTGTGCCTTTTGTATTTAATTCCGAAGCAATTTCTGTGTTTCATCGTCAATAAGAAGGTCAGAGGGATACAGTAAACCTGAAGTGAAGCATCGGAATCTATAACTACTGTCACAGGAATGGTTCAAAACATAGACAGTAAGAAGAGTCAGTTTTCTTGTACTTATGTCGGCATTGTGCCTTTTGTATTTAATTCCGATGCAATATCTGTATTTCATCGTCAATAAGAAGGTCAGAGTTATACAGTAAACCTTAAGTGAAGCATCGGAATCTATAACTAGTGTTACACGAATGGTTCAAAACATAGACTGTAAGAAGAGTCAGTTTTCTTGAACTTAAGTCGGCATTGTGCCATTTGTATTTTACTCCGATGCAATCTCTGTGTTTCATCGTCAATAAGAAGGTGAGAGGGATACAGTAAACCTGAAGTGAAGCAGCAGAATCTATAACTAGTGTCACAGGAATGGTTCAAAACATAGACAGTAAGAAGAGTCAGTTTTCTTGTACTTAAGTCGGCATTGTGCCTTTTGTATTTAATTCCGATGCAATTTCCGTGTTTCATCGTCAATAAGAAGGTCAGACCGATACAGTAAACCTGAAGTGAAGCATCGGAAACCATAACTAGTGTCACAGGAATGGTTCAAAGCATAGACAGTAAGGAGAGTCAGTTTTGTTGTACTTAAGTCAGCATTGTGCCTTTAGTATTTATTTCCGATGCAATATCTGTTTTTCATCGTCATTAAGAAGGTCAGAGGGATACAGTAAACCTGAAGTGAAGCATCGGAATCTATAACTAGTGTCACAGGAATGGTTCAAAACATAGACAGTTAGAAGAGTCAGTTGTCTTGTGCTTATGTCGGCATTGTGCCTTTTGTATTTAATTCCGATGCAATATCTGTGTTTCATCGTCAATAAGAAGGTCAGAGGGATACAGTGAACCTGAAGTGAAGCATCGGAATCTATAACTAGTGTCACAGGAATGGTTCAAGACATAGACAGTAAGAAGAGTCGGTTTTCTTGTACTTAAGTCGGCATTGTGCCTTTTGTATTTAATTCAGATGCGCTATCTTTGTTTCATCGTCAATAAGAAGGTCAATGGGATACAATAAACCTGAAGTGAAGCATCGGAATCTATAACTAGTGACACAGGAATGGTTCAATGCATAGACAGTAAGAAGAGTCAGTTTTCTTGAACTTAAGTCGGCATTGTGCCTTTTGTATTTAACTCCGATGCAATTTCTGTGTCTCATCGTCAATAAGAAGGTCAGAGGGATACAGTAAACCTGAAGTGAAGCAGCAGATTCTATAACTAGTGCCACAGGAATGGTTCAAATCATAGACAGTAAGAAGAGTCAGTTTTCTTGTACTTAAGTCGGCATTGTGCCTTTTGTATTTAATTCCCATGCAATTTCTGTGTTTCATCGTCATTAAGAAGGTCAGAGGGATACAGTAAACCTGAAGTGAAGCATCGGAATCTGTAACTAGTGTCACAGGAATGGTTCAAACATAGACAGTAAGATGAGTCAGTTTTCTTGTACTTAAGTCGGCATTGTGCCTTTTGTATTTAATTCCGATGCAATTTCTATGTTTCATCGTCAATAACAAGGTCAGAGGGATACATTAAACCTGAAGTGAAGCATCGGAATCTATAACTAGTGTCACAGGAATGGTTCAAATTTAGACAGTAAGAGGAGTCAGTTTTCTTGTACTTAAGTCGGCATTGTGCCTTTTGTATTTAATTCCGATTCAATTTCTGTGTTCATCGTCAATAAGAAGGTCAGAGAGATACAGTAAACCTAAAGTGAAGCATCGGAATCTATAACTAATGTCACAGGAATGGTTTAAAACATAGACAGTAAGAGGAGTCAGGTTTCTTGTACTGAAGTCTGCATTGTGCTTTTTGTATTTAATTCCGATGCATTTTCTGTGTTTCATCGTCAATAACAAGGTCAGAGGGATACAGTAAACTTAAGGTGAAGCATCGGAATCTGTATCTAGTGTCACAGGAATGGTTCAAAACATAGACAGTAAGAAGAGTCAGTTTTCTTGTACTTAAGTTGGCATTGTGCCTTTTGTATTTAATTCCGAAGGAATTTCTTTGTATCATCGTCAATAAGGAGGTCAGAGAGATACAGTAAACCTGGAGTAAAGCATCGGAATCTATAACTAGTGTCACAGGAATGGTTGAAAACATAGACAGTAAGAAGAGTCAGTTTTCTTGTACTTAAGTCGGCATTGTGCCTTTTGTATTTAATTCCGATGCAATTTCTGTGTTTCATCGTGAATAAGATGGTCAGAGGGATACAGTAAACATGAAGTGAAGCATCGGAATCTATAACTAGTGTCACAGGAATGGTTCAAAACATAGACAGCAAGAAGAGTCAGTTTTCTTGTACCTAAGCCGGCGTTGTGCCTTTTGTATTTAATTCCGATGCAATTTCAGTGTTTCATCGTCAATAATAAGGTCTGAGGCATACAGTAAAGCTGAAGTGAAGCATCAGAATCTATAACTAGCGTCACAGGAATGGTTCAAAACATAGACATTAAGAAGAGTCAGTCTTTTTATACTTAAGACGGCATTGTGCCTTTTGTATTTAATTCCGATGCAATTTAAGGGTTTCATCGTCAATAAGAAGGTCAGAGGGATACAGTGAACCTGAAGTGAAGCATCGGAATCTATAACTAGTGTCACAGGAGTGGTTCAAAACATAGACAGTAAGAAGAGTCAGTTTTCTTGTACTTAAGTCGGCATTGTGCCTTTTGTACTTCATTCCGATGCAATATCTGTATTTCATCGTCAATACGAAGGTCAGAGGGATACAGTAAACCTGAAGTAAAGCATCGTAATCTATAACGAGTGTCACATGAATGGTTCAAAATATAGACAGTAAGAAGAGTCAGTTTTCTTGTTCTTAAGTCGTCATTGTACATTTTGTATTTAATTCCGATGCAATTTCTGTGTTTCATCGTCAATAAGAAGGTCAGAGGGATACAATAACCTGAAGTGAAGCATCGGAATCTATAACTAGTGTCACAGGAATGGTTCAAAACATAGACAGTATGAAGAGTCAGTTTTCTTGTACTTAAGTCGGCTTTGTGCCTTTTGTATTTAATTCCTGTGCAATTTCTGTGTTTCATCGTCAATAAAAAGGTCAGAGGGATACAGTAAACCTGCAGTGAAGCATCGGAACCCATAACTAGTGTCACATGAATGGTTCAAAACATAGACAGTAAGAAGAGTCAGTTTTCTTGTACTAAAGATGACATTGTGCCTTTTGTATTTAATTGCGATGCAATTTCTGTGTTTCATCGGTAATAAGAAGGTCAGAGGTATACAGTAAACCTGAAGTGAAGCATCGGAATCTGTAACTAGTGTCACAGGTATGGTTCAAAACATAGACCGTAAGAAGAGTCAGTTTTCTTGTACTTATGTCGGCATTTTGCTTTTGTATTTAATTCCGATGCAATTTCTGTGTTTCATCGACAATAAGAAGGTCAGAGGGATACAGTAAACCTGAAGTGAAACATCGGAATCTATAACTAGTGTCACATGAATGGTTCAAAATATAGACAGTAAGGAGAGTCAGTTTTCTTGTACTTAAGTCGGCATTGTGCCTTTTGTATTTAATTCCGATGCAATTTCAGTGTTTCGTCGACAATAAGAAGGTCATCGGGATATAGTGAACCTGAAGTGAAACATCGGATTCTATAACTAGTGTCACAGGAATGTTTCAAAACATAGACAGTAAGAAGATCAGTTTTCTTGTACTTAGGTCGGCATTGTGCCTTTTGTATTTAATCCGATGCAATTTCTGTGTTTCATCGTCAATTAGAAAGTCAGAGGGATACAGTAAACCTGCAGTTAAGCATCGGAACCTATAACTAGTGTCACATGAATGGTTCAAAACATAGACAGTAAGAAGAGTCAGTTTTCTTGTACTTAAGTCGGCATTGTGCCTTTTGTATGTAATTCCGATGCAATTTCTGTGTTTCATAGTCAATAAGAATGTCAGAGGGATACAGTAAACCTGAAGTGAAGCATCGGGATCTATAACTAGTGTCACAGGAATGGTTCAAAACATATGCAGTAAGAAGAGTCAGTTTTCTTGTACTTAAGTCGGCATTGTGCATTTTGTATTTAATTCCGATGCAATTTCTGTGTTTCATCGTCAATAAGAAGGTCAGAGGGATACAGTAAAGCTGAAGTGAAGCATCGGAATGTATAACTAGTGTCACAGGAATGGTTAAAAACATAGACAGTAAGAAGAGTCAGTCTTCTTGTACTTAAGACGGCATTGTGCCTTTTGTATTTAATTCCGATGCAATTTCTGTGTTTCATCGTCAATAAGAAGGTCAGAGGTATACAGTAAACCTGAAGTGATGCATCGGAATCTATAACTAGTGTCACAGGTGTGGTTCAAAACATAGACAGTAAGAAGTGTCAGTTTTCTTGTACTTAAGTCGGCATTGTGCCTTTTGTATTAAATTCCGATGCAATTTCTGTGTTTCATCGTGAATAAGAGGGTCCGAGGGATACAGTAAACATGAAGTGAAGCATCGGAATCTATAACTAGTGTCACAGGAATGGTTCAAAACATAGACAGTAAGAAGAGTCACTTTTCTTGTACATAAGTCGGCTATGTGCCTTGTGTATATAATTCCGATGCAATGTCTGTGTTTCATCGTCAATATGAAGGTCTGAGGCATACAGTAAACCTGAAGTGAAGCATCGGAATCTATAACTAGTGTCACAGGAATCGTTCAAAACATAGACAGTAAGAAGAGTCAGTTTTCTTGTACTTAATACGGCATTGTGCCTTTTGTATTTAATTCCGATGCAATTTCAGGGTTTCATCGTCAATAAGAAGGTCAGAGGGATACAGTGAACCTAAAATGAAGCATCGGAATCTATAACTAGTGTCACAGGAATGGTTCAAAACATAGACAGTAAGAAGAGTCAGTTATCTTGTACATAAGTCGGTATTGTGCATTTTGTATTTAATTCCGGAGCAATTTCTCTGTTTCATCGTCAATAAGAAGGTCAGAGGGATACAGTTAACCTGAAGTGAAGCATCGGAATCTATAACTAGTGTCACAGGAATGGTTCAAAACATAGACAGTAAGAAGAGTCTGTTTTCTTGTACTTATGTCGGCATTGTGCCTTTTGTATTTAATTCCGATGCAATATCTGCGTTTCATCGTCAATGAGAAGGTCAGAGGCATACAGTAAACCTCAAGTGAAGCGTCGGAATCTATGACTAGTGGCACAGGAATGGTTCAAAACATAGACAGTAAGAAGGGGCACTTTTCTTATACTTAAGTCGGCTTTGTGCCTTTTGTATTTAATTCCGATGCAATTTCAGTGTGTCATCGTCAATAAGAAGGTCAGAGAGATAAAGTGAACCTGAAGTGAAACATCGGAATCTATAACTAGTGTCACAGGAATGGTTCAAAGCATAGACAGTAAGAAGAGTCAGTTTTCTTGTACTTAAGTCGGCATTGTGCCTTTTGTATTTAAATCCGATGCAATTTCTATGTTTCATCGTCAAGAAGAAGGTCAGAGGGATACAGTAAACCTGCAGTAAAGCATCGGAATCTATAACTAGTGTCACAGGTATGGTTCAAATCATAGACAGTAAGAAGAGTCAGTTTTCTTGCACTTAAGTCGGCATTGTGCGTTTTGTATTAAATTCCGATGCAATTTATGTGTTTCATCGTGAATAAGAGGGTCAGAGGGATACAGTAAACATGAAGTGAAGCATCGGAATCTATAACTAGTGTCACAGGAATGGTTCAAAACATAGACAGTAAGAAGAGTCAGTTTTCTTGTACATAAGTCGGCGTTGTGCCTTTTGTATATAATTCCGATGCAATTTCTGTGTTTCATCGTCAATAAGAAGGTCTGAGGCATACAGTAAGCCTGAAGTGAAGCATCGGAATCTATAACTAGTGCCACAGGAATGGTTCAAAACATAGACAGTAAGAAGAGTCAGTTTTCTTGTACTTAAGACGGCATTGTGCGTTTTGTATTTAATTCCGATGCAATTTCAGTGTTTCATCGTCAATAAGAAGGTCAGAGGGATACAGTGAACCTGAAATGAAGCATCGGAATCTATAACTAGTGTCACAGGAATGGTTCAAAACATAGACAGTAAGAAGAGTCGGGTTTCTTGTGCTTAATTCGGCATTGTGCCTTTTGATTTTAATTTCGATGCAATTTCTGTGTTTCATCGTCAATAAGAAGGTCAGAGGGATACAGTAAACCTGAAGTGAAACATCGGAATCTATAACTAGTGTCACAGGAATGGTTCAAAACATAGACAGTAAGAAGAGTCAGTTTTCTTGTACTTAAGTCGGCATTGTGCCTTTTGTGTTTAATTCCGATGCAATTTCAGTGTTTCGTCGACAATAAGAAGGTCAGCGGGATATAGTGAATCTGAAGTGAAACATCGGATTCTATAACTAGTGTCACAGGAATGGTTCAAAACTTACACAGTAAGAAGATCAGTTTTCTTGTACTTAGGTCGGCATTGTGCCTTTTGTATTTAATTCCGAAGCAATTTCTGTGTTTCATCGACAATAAGAAGGTCGGATGGATGCAGTAAACCTGAAGTAAAGCATCGGAATCTATAACGAGTGTCACATGAATGGTTCAAAACATAGACAGTAAGAAGAGTCTGTTTTCTTGTACCTAAGTCGGCATTGTGAATTTTGTATTTAATTCCGATGCAATTTCTGTGTTTCATCGTCAATAAGAAGGTCAGAGGGATACAGTAAACCTGAAGTGAAGCATCGGAATCTATAACTAGTGTCACAGGAATTTTTCAAAACATAGACAGTAAGATGAGTCTGTTTTCTTGTACTTAAGTCGGCATTGTGCCTTTTGTACTTAATTCCGATACAATATCTGCGTTTCATCGTCAATAAGAAGGTCAGAGGCATACAGTAAAACCTGAAGTGAAGCATCGGAATCTATGACTAGTGGCACAGGAATGGTTCAAAACATAGACAGTAAGAAGAGTCAGTTTTCTTATACTTAAGTCGGCTTTGTGCCTTTTGTATTTAATTCCGATGCAATGTCAGTGTTTCATCGTCAATAAGAAGGTCAGAGGGATGCAGTGAACCTGAAGTGAAGCATCTGAATCTATAACTAGTGTCACAGGAATGGTTCAAAGCATAGACAGTAAGAAGAGTCAGTTTTCTTGTACTTAAGTCGGCATTGTGCCTTTTGTATTTAATTCCGATGCATTTTCTATCTTTCATCGTCACGAAGAAGGTCAGAGGGATACAGTCAACCTCCAGTAAAGCATCGGAATCTATAACTAGTGTCACATGAATGGTTCAAAACATAGACAGTAAAAAAAGACAGTTTTCTTGTACTTAAGTCGGCATTGTGCCTTTTGTATTTAATTCCGATGCAATTTCTGTGTTTCATCGTCAATAAGAAGGTCAGAGGTATACAGTATACCTGAAGTGAAGCATCGGAATCTATAACTAGTGTCACAGGTATGGTTCATAACATAGACAGTAAGAAGAGTCAGTTTTCTTGTACTTAAGTCGGCATTGTGCCTATTGTATTAAATTCCGATGCAAGTTCTGTGTTTCATCGTGAATAAGAGGGTCAGAGGGATACAGTAAACATGAAGTGAAGCATCGGAATCTATAACTAGTGTCCCAGGAATAGTTCCAAACATAGACAGTAAGAAGAGTCAGTTTTCTTGTATTTAAGTCGGCATCGTGACTTTTATATTTAATTCCGATGGAATTTCTGTGTTTCATCGTCAATACGAAGGCCAGAGGGATACAGTAAACCTGAAGTGAAGCATCGAAATCTATAACTAGTGTCACAGGAATGGTTCAAAGCATAGACAGTAAGAAGAGTCTGTTTTCTTGTACCTAAGTCGGCATTGTGCCTTTTGTATTTAATTCCGATGCAATTTCTGTGGTTCATCGTCAATAAGAAGGTCAGAGGGATACAGTAAACCTGATGTGAAGCATGGGAATCTATAACTAGTGTCACAGGAATGGTTCAAAACTTAGACAGTAAGAAGAGTCTGTTTCCTTGTACTTAAGTCGGCATTGTGCCTTTTGTATTTTATTCCGATGCAATATCTGCGTTTCATCGTCAATAAGAAGGTCAGAGGCACACAGTAAACCTGAAGTGAAGCATCGGAATCTATAACTAGTGTCACAGGAATGGTTCAAAACATAGACAGTAAGAAGAGTCAGTTTTCTTGTACATAAGTCGGCGTTGTGCCTCTTGTATATAATTCCGATGCAATTTCTGTGTTTCATCGTCAATAAGAAGGTCTGAGGCATACAGTAAGCCTGAAGTGAAGCATCGGAATCTATAACTAGTGTCACAGGAATGGTTCAAATCATAGACAGTAAGAAGAGTCAGTTTTCTTGTAAGTAAGACGGCATTGTGCCTTTTGTATTTAATTCCGATGCAATTTCAGTGTTTCATCGTCAATAAGAAGGTCAGAGGGATACAGTGAACCTGAAATGAAGCATCGGAATCTATAACTAGTGTCACAGGAATGGTTCAAAACATAGACAGTAAGAAGAGTCGGGTTTCTTGTGCTTAATTCGGCATTGTGCCTTTTGATTTTAATTCCGATGCAATTTCTGTGTATCATCGTCAATAAGAAGGTCAGAGGGAAACAGTAAACCTGAAGTGAAACATCGGAATCTATAACTAGTGTCACAGGAATGGTTCAAAACATAGACAGTAAGAAGAGTCAGTTTTCTTGTGCTTAAGTCGGCATTGTGCCTTTTGTATTTAATTCCGATGCAATTTCAGTGTTTCGTCGACAATAAGAAGGTCAGCGGGATATAGTGAACCTGAACTGAAACATCGGATTCTATAACTAGTGTCACAGGAATGGTTCAAAACATACACAGTAAGAAGATCAGTTTTCTTGTACTTAGGTCGGCATTGTGCCTTTTGTCTTTAATTCCGAAGCAATTTCTGTGTTTCATCGACAATAAGAAGGTCGGATGGATGCAGTAAACCTGAAGTAAAGCATCGGAATCTATAACGAGTGTCACATGAATGGTTCAAAACATAGACAGTAAGAAGAGTCTGTTTTCTTGTACCTAAGTCGGCATTGTGCCTTTTGTATTTAATTCCGATGCAATTTCTGTGTTTCATCGTCAATAAGAAGGTCAGAGGGATACAGTAAACCTGAAGTGAAGCATCGGAATCTATAACTAGTGTCACAGGAATTTTTCAAAACATAGACAGTAAGAAGAGTCTGTTTTCTTGTACTTAAGTCGGCATTGTGCCTTTTGTACTTAATTCCGATACAATATCTGCGTTTCATCGTCAATAAGAAGGTCAGAGGCATACAGTAAAACCTGAAGTGAAGCATCGGAGTCTATGACTAGTGGCACAGGAATGGTTCAAAACATAGACAGTAAGAAGAGTCAGTTTTCTTATACTTAAGTCGGCTTTGTGCCTTTTGTATTTAATTCCGATGCAATGTCAGTGTTTCATCGTCAATAAGAAGGTCAGAGGGATGCAGTGAACCTGAAGTGAAGCATCTGAATCCATAACTAGTGTCACAGGAATGGTTCAAAGCATAGACAGTAAGAAGAGTCAGTTTTCTTGTACTTAAGTCGGCATTGTGCCTTTTGTATTTAATTCCGATGCATTTTCTATGTTTCATCGTCACGAAGAAGGTCAGAGGGATACAGTCAACCTCCAGTAAAGCATCGGAATCTATAACTAGTGTCACATGAATGGTTCAAAACATTGACAGTAAGAAAAGACAGTTTTCTTGTACTTAAGTCGGCATTGTGCCTTTTGTATTTAATTCCGATGCAATTTCTGTGTTTCATCGTCAATAGGAAGGTCAGAGGTATACAGTATACCTGAAGTGAAGCATCGGAATCTATAACTAGTGTCACAGGTATGGTTCATAACATAGACAGTAAGAAGAGTCAGTTTTCTTGTACTTAAGTCGGCATTGTGCCTATTGTATTAAATTCCGATGCAATTTCTGTGTTTCATCGTGAATAAGAGGGTCAGAGGGATACAGTAAACATGAAGTGAAGCATCGGAATCTATAACTAGTGTCCCAGGAATGGTTCCAAACATAGACAGTAAGAAGAGTCAGTTTTCTTGTACTTAAGTCGGTATTGTGCATTTTGTATTTAATTCCGAAGCAATTTCTGTGTTTCATCGACAATAAGAAGGTCGGAGGGATACAGTAAACCTGAAGTAAAGCATCAGAATCTATAACGAGTGTCACATGAATGGTTCAAAACATAGACAGTAAGAAGAGTCTGTTTTCTTGTACCTAAGTCGGCATTGTGCCTTTTGTATTTAATTCCGATGCAATTTCTGTGGTTCATCGTCAATAAGAAGGTCAGAGGGATACAGTAAACCTGAAGTGAAGCATCGGAATCTATAACTAGTGTCACACGAATGGTTCAAAACATAGACAGTAAGAAGAGTCTGTTTCCTTGTACTTAAGTCGGCATTGTGCCTTTTGTATTTAATTAAGATGCAATATCTGCGTTTCATCGTCAATAAGAAGGTCAGAGGCATACAGTAAACCTGAAGTGAAGCATTGGAATCTATAACTAGTGTCACATGAATGGTTCAAAAGATAGACAGTAAGGAGAGTCAGTTTACTTGTACTTAAGACGGCATTGTGCCTTTTGTATTTAATTCCGATGCAATTTCTGTGTTTCATCGTCAATAAGAAGGTCAGAGGTATACAGTAAACCTGAAGTGAAGCATCGGAATCTATAACTAGTGTCACAGGTATGGTTCTAAACATAGACAGTAAGAAGAGTCAGTTTTCTTGTACTTAAGTCGTTATTGTGCCTTTTGTATTAAATTCCGATGCAATTTCTGTGTTTCATCGTGAATAAGAGGGTCAGAGGGAAACAGTAAACCTGCAGTGAAGCATCGGAATCTATAACTAGTGTCACATGAATGGTTCAAAACATAGACAGTAAGAAGAGTCAGTTTTCTTGTACTAAAGTTGACATAGTGCCTTTTGTATTTAATTCCGATGCAATTTCTGTGTTTCATCGGTAATAAGAAGGTCAGAGGTGAACAGTAAACCTGAAGTGAAGCATCGGAATCTATTACTAGTGTCACAGCTATGGTTCAAAATATAGACCGTAAGAAGAGTCAGTTTTCTTGTACTTATGTCGGCATTGTGCTTTTGTATTAATTTCCGATGAAATTTCTGTGTTTCAGCGTCAATAAGAGGGTCAGAGGGATACAGTAAACCTGAAGTGAAACATCGGAATCTATAACTAGTGTCACAGGAATGGTTCAAAACATAGACAGTAAGAAGAGTCAGTTTTCTAGTACTTAAGTCGGCATAGTGCCTTTTGTATTTAATTCCGATGCAATTTCAGTGTTTCGTCGACAATAAGAATGTCAGCGGGATATAGTGAACCTGAAGTGAAACATCGGAATCTATAACTAGTGTCACAGGAATGATTCAAAACATAGACAGTAAGAAGATCAGTTTTCTTGTACTTAGGTCGGCATTGTGCCTTTTGTATTTAATCCGATGCAATTTCTGTGTTTCATCGTCAATTAGAAGGTCAGAGGGATACAGTAAACCTGCAGTGAAGCATCGGAATCTGTAACTAGTGTCACATGAATGGTTCAAAACATAGACAGTAAGAAGAGTCAGTTTTCTTGTACTTAAGTCGGCATTGTGCCTTTTGTATGTAATTCCGATGCAATTTCTGTGTTTCATCGTCAATAAGAATGTCAGAGGGATACAGTTAACCTGAAGTGAAGCATCGGGATCTATAACTAGTGTCACAGGAATGTTTCAAAACATAGACAGTAAGAAGAGTCAGTTTTCTTGTACTTAAGTCGGCATTGTGCATTTTGTACTTAATTCCGAAGCAATTTCTGTGTTTCATCGTGAATAAGAGGGTCAGAGGGTTACAGTAAACAGGAAGTGAAGCATCGGAATCTATAACTAGTGTCACAGGAATGGATCAAAACATAGACAGTAAGAAGAGTCAGTTTTCTTGTACTTAAGTCGGCATTGTGCCTTTTGTATTTAATTCCGATTCAATTTCTGTGTTTCATCGTCAATAAGAAGGTCAGAGGTATACAGCAAACCTGAAGTGAAGCATAGGAATCTATAACTAGTGTCACAGGTATGGTTCAAAACATAGACAGTAAGAAGAGTCAGTTTTCTTGTACTTAAGTCGGCATTGTGCCTTTTGTATTAAATTCCGATGCAATTTCTGTGTTTCATCGTGAATAAGAGGGTCAGAGGGATACAGTAAACCTGCAGTGAAGCATCGGAATCTATAACTACTGTCACATGAATGGTTCAAAACATAGACGGTAAGAAGAGTCAGTTTTCTTGTACTAATGTTGACATTGTGCCTTTTGTATTTCATTCCGATGCAATTTCTGTGTTTCATCGGTAATAAGAAGGTCAGAGGTATACAGTAAACCTGAAGCGAAGCATCGGAATCTATAACTAGTGTCACAGGTATGGTTCAAAATATAGACCGTAAGAAGAGTCAGTTTTCTTGTACTTATAACGGCATTGTGCTTTTGTATTTAATTCCGATGAAATTTCTGTGTTTCATCGTCAATAAGAAGGCCAGAGGGATACAGTATACCTGAAGTGAAGCATCGGAATCTATAACTAGTGTCACAGGTATGGTTCATAACATAGACAGTAAGAAGAGTCAGTTTTCTTGTACTTAAGTCGGCATTGTGCCTATTGTATTAAATTCCGATGCAATTTCTGTGTTTCATCGTGAATAAGAGGGTCAGAGGGTTACAGTAAACAGGAAGTGAAGCATCGGAATCTATAACTAGTGTCACAGGAATGGATCAAAACATAGACAGTAAGAAGAGTCAGTTTTCTTGTACGTAAGACGGCATTGTGCCTTTTGTATTTAATTCCGATGCAATTTCAGTGTTTCATCGTCAATAAGAAGGTCAGAGGGATACAGTGAACCTGAAATGAAGCACCGGAATCTATAACTAGTGTCACAGGTATGGTTCAAAACATAGACAGTAAGAAGATCAGTTTTCTTGTACTTAGGTCGGCATTGTGCCTTTTGTATTTAATCCGATGCGATTTCTGTGTTTCATCGTCAATTAGAAGGTCAGAGGGATACAGTAAACCTGCAGTGAAGCATCGGAATCTATAAATAGTGTCACATGAATGGTTCAAAACATAGACAGTAAGAAGAGTCAGTTTTCTTGTACTAACGTCGGCATTGTGCCTTTCGTATGTAATTCCGATGCAATTTCTGTCTTTCATCGTCAGTAAGAATGTCAGAGGGATACAGTTAACCTGAAGTGAAGCATCGGGATCCATAAGTAGTGTCACAGGAATGTTTCAAAACATAGACAGTAAGAAGAGTCAGTTTTCTTGTACTTAAGTCGGCATTGTTCATTTTGTATTTAATTCCGATGCAATGTCTGTGTTTCATCATCAATAAGAAGGTCAGAGGGATACAGTAAAGCTGAAGTGAAGCATCGGAATGTATAACTAGTGTCACAGGAATCGTTCAAAACATAGACAGTAAGAAGAGTCAGTTTTCTTGTATTTAAGTCGGCATCGTGACTTTTATATTTAATTCCGATGCAATTTCTGTGTTTCATCGTCAATACGAAGGCCAGAGGGATACAGTAAACCTGAAGTGAAGCATCGAAATCTATAACTAGTGTCACAGGAATGGTTCAAAGCATAGACAGGAAGAAGAGTCAGTTATCTTGTACTTAAGTCGGTATTGTGCATTTTGTATTTAATTCCTAAGCAATTTCTGTGTTTCATCGACAGTAAGAAGGTCGGAGGGATACAGTAAACCTGAAGTAAAGCATCGGAATCTATAACGAGTGTCACATGAATGGTTCAAAACATAGACAGTAAGAAGAGTCTGTTTTCTTGTACCTAAGTCGGCATTGTGCCTTTTGTATTTAATTCCGATGCAATTTCTGTGGTTCGTCGTCAATAAGAAGGTCAGAGGGATACAGTAAACCTGAAGTGAAGCATCGGAATCTATAACTAGTGTCACAGGAATGGTTCAAAACATAGACAGTAAGAAGAGTCTGTTTCCTTGTACTTAAGTCGGCATTGTGCCTTTTGTATTTAATTCCGATGCAATATCTGCGTTTCATCGTCAATAAGAAGGTCAGAGGCATACAGTAAACCTGAAGTGAAGCATCGGAATCTATAACTAGTGTCACAGGAATGGTTCAAACCATAGACAGTAAGAAGAGTCAGTTTTCTTGTACTTAAGTCGGCATTGTGCCTTTCGTATTTAATTCCGACGCAATTTCTGTGTATCATCGTCAATAAGAAGGTCAGAGGGATACAGTAAACCTGAAGTGAAGCATCGGAATCTGTAACTAGTGTCACAGGAATTGTTCAAAACATAGACAGTAAGAAGAGTCAGTTTTCTTGTACTTAAGTCGGCATTGTGCCTTTTGTATTTAATTCCGATGCAATTTCTATGTTTCATCGTCAAGAAGAAGGTCAGAGGGATACAGTAAACCTGCAGTAAAGCATCGGAATCTATAACTAGTGTCACATGAATGGTTCAAAAGGTAGACAGTAAGAAGAGTCAGTTTACTTGTACTTAAGTCGGCATTGTGCCTTTTGTATTTAATTCCGATTCAATTTCTGTGTTTCATCGTCAATAAGAAGGTCAGAGGTATACAGTAAACCTGAAGTGAAGCATCGGAATCTATAACTAGTGTCACAGGTATGGTTCAAAACATAGACAGTAAGAAGAGTCAGTTTTCTTGTACTTAAGTCGGCATTGTGCCTTTTGTATTAAATTCCGATGCAATTTCTGTGTTTCATCGTGAATAAGAGGGTCAGAGGGATACAGTAAACCTGCAGTGAAGCATCGGAATCTATAACTAGTGTCACATGAATGGTTCAAAACATAGACAGTAAGAAGAGTCAGTTTTCTTGTACTAATGTTGACATTGTGCCTTTTGTATTTCATTCCGATGCAATTTCTGTGTTTCATCGGTAATAAGAAGGTCAGAGGTATACAGTAAACCTGAAGTGAAGCATCGGAATCTATAACTAGTGTCACAGGTATGGTTCAAAATATAGACCGTAAGAAGAGTCTGTTTTCTTGTACTTATGTCGGCATTGTGCTTTTGTATTTAATTCCGATGTAATTTCTGTGTTTCATCGTCAATAAGAAGGCCAGAGGGATACAGTAAAAGTGAAGTGAAACATCGGAATCTATAACTAGTGTCACAGGAATGGTTCAAAACATAGACAGTAAGAAGAGTCAGTTTTCTTGTACTTAAGTCGGCATTGTGCCTTTTGTATTTAACTCCGATGCAATTTCGGTGTTTCGTCGACATTAAGACGGTCAGCGGGATATAGTGAACCTGAAGTGAAACATCGGATTCAATAACTAGTGTCACAGGAATGGTTCAAAACATAGACAGTAAGAAGATCAGTTTTCTTGTACTTAAGTCGGCATTGTGCCTCTCGTATTTAATTCCGATGCAATTTCTGTGTTTCATCGTAAGTAAGAAGGTCAGAGGGATACAGTAAACCTGAAGTGAAGCATCGGAATCTGTAACTAGTGTCACAGGAATTGTTCAAAACATAGACAGTAAGAAGGCTCAGTTTTCTTGTACTTAAGTCGGCATTGTGCCTTTTGTATTTAATTCCGGTGCAATTTCAGTGTTTCGTCGACAATAAGAAGGTCAGCGGGATATAGTGAACCTGAAATGAAACATTGGATTCTATAACTAGTGTCACAGGAATGGTTCAAAACATAGACAGTAAGAAGATCAGTTTTCTTGTTCTTAAGTCGGCATTGTGCCTTTTGTATTTAACTCCGATGCAATTTCGGTGTTTCGTCGACATTAAGACGGTCAGCGGGATATAGTGAACCTGAAGTGAAACATCGGATTCAATAACTAGTGTCACATGAATGGTTCAAAACATAGACAGTAAGAAGAGTCAGTTTTCTTGTACTTAAGTCGGCATTGTGCCTTTTGTATGTAATTCCGATGCAATTTCTGTGTTTCATCGTCAATAAGAATGTCAGAGGGATACAGTTAACCTGAAGTGAAGCATCGGGATCTATAACTAGTGTCACAGGAATGGTTCAAAACATAGACAGTAAGAAGAGTCAGTTTTCTTGTACTTAGGTCGGCATTGTGCGTTTTGTATTTAATTCCGATGCAATTTCTGTGTTTCATCGTCAATAAGAAGGTCAGAGGGATACAGTAAAGCTGAAGTGAAGCATCGGAATGTATAACTAGTGTCACAGGAATGGTTCAAAACATAGACAGTAAGAAGAGTCAGTTTTCTTGTACTTAAGTCGGCATCGTGACTTTTATATTTAATTCCGATGCAATTTCTGTGTTTCATCGTCAATACGAAGGCCAGAGGGATACAGTAAACCTGAAGTGAAGCATCGGCATCTATAACTAGTGTCACAGGAATGGTTCAAAGCATAGACAGGAAGAAGAGTCAGTTATCTTGTACATAAGTCGGTATTGTGCATTTTGTATTTAATTCCGAAGCAATTTCTGTGTTTCATCGACAATAAGAAGGTCGGAGGGATACAGTAAACCTGAAGTAAAGCATCGGAATCTATAACGAGTGTCACATGAATGGTTCAAAACATAGACAGTAAGAAGAGTCTGTTTCCTTGTACCTAAGTCGGCATTGTGCCTTTTGTAATTAATTCCGATGCAATATCTGCGTTTCATCGTCAATAAAATGGTCAGAGGCATACAGGAAACCTGAAGTGAAGCATCGGAATCTATAACTAGTGTCACAGGAATGGTTCAAAGCATAGACAGTAAGAAGAGTCAGTTTTCTTGTACTTAAGTCGGCATTGTGCCTTTCGTATTTAATTCCGATGCAATTTCTGTGTTTCATCGTCAATTAGAAGGTCAGAGGGATACAGTAAACCTGAAGTGGAGCATCGGAATCTGTAACTAGTGTCGCAGGAGTTGTTCAAAACATAGACAGTAAGAAGAGTCAGTTTTCTTGTACTTAAGTCGGCATTGTGACTATTGTATTTAATTCCGATGCAATTTCTATGTTTCGTCGTCAAAAAGAAGGTCAGAGGGATACAGTAAACCTGCACTAAAGCATCGGAATTTATAACTAGTGTCACATGAATGGTTCAAAACATAGACAGTAAGAAGAGTCAGTTTTCTTGTACTTAAGTCAGCATTGTGCCTTTTGTATTTAATTCCGATGCAATTTCTGTGTTTCATCGTCAATAAGAAGGTCAGAGGTATACAGTAAACCTGAAGTGAAGCATCGGAATCTATAACTAGTGTCACAGGTATGGTTCAAAACATAGACAGTAAGAAGAGTCAGTTTTCTTGTACTTAAGTCGGCATTGTTCTTTTTGTATTAAATTCCGATGGAATTTCTGTGTTTCATCGTGAATAAGAGGGTCAGAGGGATACAGTAAACGTGAAGTGAAGCATCGGAATCTATAACTAGTGTCACAGGAATGGTTCAAAACATAGACAGTAAGAAGAGTCATTTTTCTTGTACATAAGTCGGCGTTGTGCCTTTTGTATATAATTCCGATGCAATTTCTGTGTTTCATCGTCAATAAGAAGGTCTGAGGCATACAGTAAACCTGAAGTGAAGCATCGGAATCTATAACTAGTGTCACAGGAATGGATCAAAACATAGACAGTAAGAAGAGTCAGTTTTCTTGTACGTAAGACGACATTGTGTTTTTTGTATTTAATTCCGATGCAATTTCAGTGTTTCATCGTCAATAAGAAGGTCAGAGGGATACAGTGAACCTGAAATGAAGCACCGGAATCTATAACTAGTGTCACAGGAATGGTTCAAAACATAGACAGTAAGAAGAGTCGGGTTTCTTGTGCTTAAGTCGGCATTGTGCCTTTTGACTTTAGTTCCGATGCAATATCTGTGTTTCATCGTCAATAAGAAGGTCAGCGGGATACTGCAAAACCTGAAGTGAAACATCGGAATCTATACCTAGTGTCACAGGAATGGTTCAAAACATAGACAGTTAGAAGAGTCAGTCTTCTTGTACTTAACTCGGCATTGTGCCTTTTGTATTTAATTCCGATGCAATTTCTGTGTTTCATCGTCAATTAGAAGGTCAGAGGGATACAGTAAACATGAAGTGAAGCATCGGAATCTATAACTAGTGTCACAGGATTGGTTCAAAACATAGACAGTAAGAAGATTCAGTTTTCTTGCACTTAAGTCGGCATTGTGCCTTTTATATTTAATTCCGACGCAATTGCTGTGTTTCATCGTCAATAAGAAGGTCAGAGGGATACAGTAAAAATGAAGTGAAGCATCGGAATATTTAACTAGTGTCACAGGAATGGTTCAAAACACAGACAGTAAGAAGGGTCAGTTATCTTGTACTTAAGCCGGCATTGTGCCTTTTGTATTTAATTCCGAAGCAATTTCTGTGTTTCATCGTCAAGATGAAGGTCGGAGGGATTCAATAACCAGATGTAAAGCATCGTAATCAGTAACGGGTGTCACATGAATGGTTCAAAATATAGACAGTAAGAAGAGTCAGTTTTCTTTTACTTAAGTCGGCATTGTACCTTTTGTATTTAATTCCGATGCAATTTCTGTGTTTCATCGACAATAAGCAGGTCGGAGGGATACAGTAAGCATGAAGTGAAGCATCGGAATCTATATCTAGTGTCACAGGAAAGGTTCAATACATAGACAGTAAGAAGAGTCAGTTTACTTGTACTTAAGTTGGCATTGTGCCTTTTGTATACAATTCCGGTGCAATTTCAGTATTTCATCGTCAATAAGAAGGTCAGAGAAATTTAGTGAACCTAAAGTGAAGCATCGGATTCTATAACTAGTGTCACAGGAATGGTTCAAAACATAGACAGTAAGAGGATCAGTTTTCTTGTACTTAAGTCGGCATTGTGCCTTTTGTATTTAATCCGATGCAATTTCTGTGTTTCATCGACAATAAGCAGGTCGGAGAGATACGGTAAACCTGAAGTGAAGCATCGGAATCTATAACTAGTGTCACAGGAATTGTTCAAAACATAGACAGGAAGAAGAGTCAGTTATCTTGTACTTAAGTCGGTATTGTGCATTTTGTATTTAATTCCGAAGCAATTTCTGTTTTTCATCGACAATAAGAAGGTCGGAGGGATACAGTAAGCATGAAGTGAAGCATCAGAATCTATAACTAGTGTCACAGGAATGGTTCAAAACATAGACAGTAAGAAGAGTCAGTTTTCTTGTACATAAGTCGGCGTTGTGCCTTTTGTATATAATTACGAAGCAATTTCTGTGTTTCATCGTCAATTAGAAAGTCTCAGGCATACAGTAAACCTGAAGTGAAGCATCGGAATCTATAACTAGTGTCACAGGAATGATTCAAAACATAGACAGTAAAAAGAGTCAGTTTTCTTGTACTTAAGACGGCATTGTGCCTTTTGTATTTAGTTCCAATGTAATTTCAGTGTTTCATCGTCAATAAGAAGGTCAGAGGGATACAGTGAACCTGAAATGAAGCATCGGAATCTATAACTAGTGTCACAGGAATGGTTCAAATCATAGACAGTAAGAAGTGTCGGGTTTCTTGTGCTTAAGTCGGCATTGTGCGTTTTGAATTTAATTCCGATGCAATATCTGTGTTTCATCGTCAATAAGAAGGTCAGAGGGATACAATAAACCTGAAGTGAAGCATCGGAATCTATAACTAGTGTCACAGGAATGGTTCAAAACATAGACAGTATGAAGAGTCAGATTTCTTGAACTTAAGTCGGCTTTGTGCCTTTTGTATTTTATTCCGATGCATTTTCTGTGTTTCATCGTCAATAAGAAGGTCAGAGGCATACAGTAAACCTGAAGTGAAGCATCGGACTCTATATCTAGCGTCACAGGAATGGTTCAAAACATAGACAGTAAGAAGTGTCGGGTTTCTTGTGCTTAAGTCGGCATTGTGCCTTTTGAATTTAGTTCCGATGCAATATCTGTGCTTCATCGTCAATAAGAAGGTCAGAGGGATACTGCAAAACCTGAAGTGAAACATCGGAATCTATACCTAGTGTCACAGGAATGGTTCAAAACATAGACAGTTAGAAGAGTCAGTCTTCTTGTACTTAAGTCGGCATTGTGCCTTTTGTATTTAATTCCGATGCAATTTCTGTGTTTCATCGTCAATTTGAAGGTCAGAGGGATACAGTAAACATGAAGTGAAGCATCGGAATCTATAACTAGTGTCACAGGATTGGTTCAAAACATAGACAGTAAGAAGATTCAGTTTTCTTGCACTTAAGTCGGCATTGTGCCTTTTATATTTAATTCCGACGCAATTGCTGTGTTTCATCGTCAATAAGAAGGTCAGAGGGATACAGTAAAAATGAAGTGAAGCATCGGAATATTTAACTAGTGTCACAGGAATGGTTCAAAACATAGACAGTAAGAAGAGTCAGTTTTCTTCTACATAAGTCGGCGTTGTGCCTTTTGTATATAATTACGAAGCAATTTCTGTGTTTCATCGTCAATTAGAAGGTCTCAGGCATACAGTAAACCTGAAGTGAAGCATCGGAATCTATAACTAGTGTCACAGGAATGGTTCAAAACATAGACAGTAAGAAGAGTCAGTTTTCTTGTACTTTAGTCGGAATTGTGCCTTTTGTATTTAATTCCGATGCAATTTCTGTGTTTCATCGTCAAGATGAAGGTCAGAGGGATTCAATAACCTGAAGTAAAGCATCGTAATCTGTAACGAGTGTCACATGAATGGTTCAAAATATAGACAGTAAGAGAGTCAGTTTTTTAGTACTTAAGGCGCCATTGTACCTTTTTTATTTAATTCCGATGCAATTTCTGTGTTTCATCGTCAATAAGAAGGTCAGAGGGATACAATAAACCTGAAGTGAAGCATCGGAATCTATAACTAGTGTCACAGGAATGGTTCAAAACATAGACAGTATGAAGAGTCAGTTTTCTTGTACTTAAGTCGGCTTTGTGCCTTTTGTATTTTATTCCGATGCAATTTCTGTGTTTCATCGTCAATAAGAAGGTCAGAGGCATACAGTAAACCTGAAGTGAAGCATCGGAATCTATATCTAGCGTCACAGGAATGGTTCAATACATAGACAGTAAGAAGAGTCAGTTTACTTGTACTTAAGTCGGCATTGTGCCTTTTGTATATAATTCCGATGCAATTTCAGTATTTCATCGTCAATAAGAAGGTCAGAGAAATTTAGTGAACCTAAAGTGAAGCATCGGATTCTATAACTAGTGTCACAGGAATGGTTCAAAACATAGACAGTAAGAGGATCAGTTTTCTTGTACTTAAGTCGGCATTGTGCCTTTTGTATTTAATCCGATGCAATTTCTGTGTTTCATCGACAATAAGAAGGTCGGAGGGATACGGTAAACCTGAAGTGAAGCATCGGAATCTATAACTAGTGTCAGAGGAATTGTTCAAAACATAGACAGTAAGAAGAGTCAGTTTTCTTGTACTTAAGTCGGCATTGTGCCTTTTCTATTTAATTCCGATGCAATTTCTGTGTTTCATCGTCAATAAGAAGGTCAGAGGGATACAGTAAACCTGCAGTGAAGCATCGGAATCTATAACTAGTTTCACATGAATGGTTCAAAACATAGACAGTAAGAATAGTCAGTTTTCTTGTACTAAAGTTGACATTGTGCCTTTTGTATTTAATCCGATGCAATTTCTGTGTTTCATCGTCAATTAGAAGGTTAGAGGGATACAGTAAACCTGCAGTGTAGCATCGGTATCTATAACTAGTGTCACCGGAATGGTTCAAAACATAGACAGTAAGAAGAGTCAGTTTTCTTGTTCTTTAGTCGGCATTGTGCCTTTTGTATTTAATTCCGATGCAATTTCTGTGTTTCATCGTCAATAAGGAGGTCAGAGGGATACAGTAAGCCTGAAGTGAAGCATCGGAATCTATAACTCGTGTCACAGGAATGTTTCAAAACATAGACAGTAAGAAGAGTCAGTTTTCTTCTACTTAAGTCGGCATTGTGCCTTTTCTATTTAATTCCCATGCAATTTCTGTGTTTCATCGTCAATAAGAAGGTCAAAGGGATACACTAAACCTGAAGTGAAGCGTCGGAATCTATAACTAGTGTCACAGGAATGGTTCAAAGCATAGACAGTAAGAAGAGTCTGTTTTCTTGTACTTAAGTCGGCATTGTGCCTTTTGTATTTAATTCTGATGCAATTTCTGTGTTTCATCGTCAATAAGAAGGTCAGAGGGATACAGTAAAGCTGGAGTGAAGCATCGGAATGTATAACTAGTGTCACAGGAATGGTTCAAAACATAGACAGTAAGAAGAGTCAGTTTTCTTGTACTTAAGTCGGCATAGTGCCTTTTATATTTAAATCCGATGCAATTTCTGTGTTTCATCGTCAATACGAAGGTCAGAGGGATACATTAAACCTGAAGTGAAGCATCGGGATCTATAACTAGTCTCACAGGAATGGTTCAAAACATAGACAGGAAGAAGAGTCAGTTATCTTGTACTTAAGTCGGTATTGTGCATCTTGTATTTAATTCCGAAGTAATCTCTGTGTTTCATCGTCAATAAGAAGGTCGGAAGGATACAGTAAACCTGAAGTAACGCATCGTAATCTGTAACGAGTGTCACATGAATGGTTCAAAACATAGACAGTAAGAAGAGCCTGTTTTCTTGTACTTCAGTCTGCATTGTGCCTTTTGTATTTAATTCAGATGCAATTTCTGTGTTTCATCGTCAATAAGAAGGTCAGAGGGATACAGTAAACCTGAAGTGAAGCATCGGAATCTATAACTAGTGTCACAGGAATGGTTCAAAACATAGACAGTAAGAAGAGTCTGTTTTCTTGTACTTAAGTCGGTATTGTGCCTTTTGTATTTAATTACGATGCAACTTCTGTGTTTCATCGTCAATACGAAGGTCAGAGGCATACTGTAAACCTGAAGTGAACCATCGGAATCCATAACTAGTGTCATGGGAATGGTTCAAAACATAGACAGTCAGAAGAGTCAGTTTTCTTGTACTTAAGTCGGCATTGTGCCTTTTGTATTTAATTCCGATGCAATTTCTGCCTTTCATCGTCAATAAGAAGGTCAAAGGGATACAGTACACCTGAGCTGAAGCATCGGAATCTATAACTAGTGTCACAGGAATGGTTCAAAACATAGACAGTAAGAAGGGTCAGCTTTTGTTGTACTTAAGTCGGCATTGTGCCTTTTGTATTCAATTCCGATGCAAATTCTGAGTTTCATCGTCAATAAGAAGGTCGGAGGCATACAGTAAACCTGAAGTGAAGCATCGGAATTTATAACTAGTGTCACAGGAATGGTTCAAAACATAGACAGTAAGAAGAGTTAGTTTTATTGTACTTAAGTCGGCATTGTGCCTTTTGTATTTACTTTCGATGGAATGTCAGTGTTTCATCGTCAAAAAGTAGGTCAGAGGGATACAGTGAACCTGAAGTGAAGCATCGGAATCTATAACTAGTGTCACAGGAATGGTTTAAAACATAGAAATTAAGAAGAGTCAGTTTTCTTGTACTTAAGTCGGCATTGTGCATTTTGTATTTAATTCCGATGCAATTTCTGTGTTTCATCGTCAATACGAAGGTCAGAGGGATACAGTAAACCTGAAGTGAAGCATCGGAATCTATAACTAGTGCACAGGAATGGTTCAATACATAGACAGTAAGAGGAGTCAGTTTTCTTGTACTTAAGTCGGCATTGTGCCTTTTGTATTTAATTCCGACGCAATTTCTGTGTTTCAGTCGTCAATAAGAAGGTCAGAGGGATACAGTAAACCTGAAGTGAAGCATCGGAATCTATAACTAGTGTCACAGGTATGGTTCAAAACATAGACAGTAAGAAGAGTCAGTATTCTTGTACTTAAGTCGGCATTGTGCCTTTTGTATTTAATTCCGATGCAATTTCTGTGTTTCATCGTCAATAAGAAGGTCAGAGGGATACAGTAAACCTGAAGTGAAGCATCGGAATCTATAACTGGTGTCACAGGAATGGTTCAAAACATAGACAGTAAGAAGGGTCATTTTTCTTCTACTTAAGGCGGCATTGTGCCTATTCTATTTAATTCCCATGCAATTTCTGTGTTTCATCGTCAATAAGAAGGTCAGAGGGATACAGTAAACCTGAAGTGAAGCATCGGAATCTATAACTAGTGTCACAGGAATGGTTCAAAACATAGACGTTAAGAAGAGTCAGTTTTCTTGTACTTCAGTCGTCATTGTGCCTTTTGTTTTTAGGTCCGATGCAATTTCTGTGTTTCATCGTCAATAAGAAGGTCAGAGGGATACAGTAAAGCTGATGTGAAGCATCGGAATCCATAACTAGTGTCACAGGAATGGTTGAAAACATAGACAGTAAGAAGAGTCAGCTTTTCTTGTACTTAAGTCGGCATTGTGGCTTTTTTATATAATTCCGATGCAATTTCTGTGTTTCATCGTCAATAAGATGGTCAGAGGGATACAGTAAACATGAAGTGAAACATCGGAATCTATGATTAGTGTCACATGAATGGTTCAAAACATAAAAAGTAAGAAGAGTCAGTTTTCTTGTACTTTAGTCGGCATTGTGCCTTTTGTATTTAATTCCGATGCAATTTCTGTGTTTCATCGTCAATAAGAAGGTCACAGGGATACAGTAAACCTGAGGTGAAGCATCGGAATCAATTACTAGTGTCACAGGAATGGATCAAAACATAGACAGTAAGAAGGGTCAGCTTTCTTGTACTTAAGTCGGCATTGTGAGTTTTGTATTTAATTCCGATGCAATTTCTGTGTTTCAGTCGTCAATAAGAAGGTCAGAGGGATACAGTAAAACTGAAGTGAAGCATCGGAATCTATAACTAGTGTCACATAAGTGGTTCAAAACATAGACAGTAAGAAGAGTCAGTTTTCTTGTACTTAAGTCGGCATTGTGCCTTTTCTATTTAATTCCGATGCAATTTCTGTGTTTCATCGTCAATAAGAAGGTCAGAAGGATACAGTAAACCTGAAGTGTAGCATCGGGATATACAACTAGTGTCACAGGTATGGTTCAAAACATAGACAGTAAGAAGAGTCAGTATTCTTGTACTTAAGTCGGCATTGTGTCTTTTGTATTTAATTCCGATGCAATTTCTGTGTTTCATCGTCAATAAGAAGGTCAGAGGGATACAGTAAACCTGAAGTGTAGCATCGGGATATACAACTAGTGCCACAGGAATGGTTCAAAGCATAGAAAGTAAGAAGAGTCAGTTTTCTTGTACTTAAGTCGGCATTGTGCCTCTTGTATTTAATTCCGATTCAATTTCTGTGTTTCATCGGGAATAAGAAGGTCAGAGGGATACAGTCAACCTGAAGTGAAGCATCTGAATCTATAACTAGTGTCACAGGAATGATTCAAAACATAGACAGTAAGAAGAGTCAGTTTTCTTGTACTTAAGTCGGCATTGTGCCTTTTTTATATTATTCCGATGCAATTTCTGTGTATCATTGTCAATAATAAGGTCAGAGGGATACAGTAAACCGGAGGTGAAGCATCGGAATCTATAACTAGTGTCACAGGAATGGTTCAAACATAGACAGTAAGAAGAGCCAGTTTTCTTGTACTTAAGTCGGCATTGTGCCTTTTGTATTAATTCCGATAGAATTTCTGTGTTTCATCGTCAATAACAAGGTCAGAAGGATACAGTAAACCTGAAGTGAAGCATCGGCATCTGTAACTAGTGTCACAGGAATGGTTCAAAACATAGACAGTAAGAAGAGTCAGTTTTCTTGTACTTAAGTCGGCATTGTGCCATTTGTATTTAATTCCGATGCAATTTCTGTGTTTCATCGTCAATAAGAAGGTCAGAGGTATACAGTAAACCTGAAGTAAAGCATCGGAATCTATAACTAGTGTCACAGGTATGGTTCAAAACATAGACAGTAAGAAGAGTCAGTTTTCTTGTACTTAAGTCGACGTTGTGCCTTTTGTTTTTAATTCCGATGCAATTTCTGTGTTTCATCGTCAATAAGAAGGTCAGAGGGATACAGTTAACCTGAAGTGATGCATCGGAATCTATAACTGGTGTCACAGGAATGGTTCAAAACATAGACAGTAAGAAGAGTCATTTTTCTTCTACTTAAGGCGGCATTGTGCCTATTCTATTTAATTCCCATGCAATTTCTGTGTTTCATCGTCAATAAGAAGGTCAGAGGGATACAGTAAACCTGAAGTGAAGCATCGGAATCTATAACTAGTGTCACAGGAATGGTTCAAAACATAGACGTTAAGAAGAGTCAGTTTTCTTGTACTTCAGTCGGCATTGTGCCTTTTGTTTTTAGGTCCGATGCAATTTCTGTGTTTCATCGTCAATAAGAAGGTCAGAGGGATACAGTAAAGCTGATGTGAAGCATCGGAATCTATGATTAGTGTCACATGAATGGTTCAAAACATAAAAAGTAAGAAGAGTCAGTTTTCTTGTACTTCAGTCGGCATTGTGCCTTTTGTATTTAATTCCGATGCAGTTTTTGTGTTTCATCGTCAATAAGAAGGTCACAGGGATACAGTAAACGTGAACTGAAGAATCGGAAACTGTAACTAGTGTCAAAATAATGGTTCAAAACATAGACAGTAAGAAGAGTCAGTTTTCTTGTACTTAAGTCGGCATTGTGCCTTTTGTATTTAATTCCGTTTGTAACTTCTGTGATTCATCGTCAATAAGAAGGTCAAAGGGATACAGTATACCTGAGGTGACGCATCGGAATCTATAACTAGTGTCACAGGAATGGTTCAAATCATAGACAGTAAGAAGAGTCAGTTTTCTTGTACTTAAGTCGGCATTGTGCCTTTTCTATATAATTCCGATGTAATTTCTGTGTTTCATCGTCAATTAGAAGGTCAGAGGGATACAGTAAACTTGAGGTGAAGGATCGGAATCTATAACTAGTGTCGAAGGAATGGTTCAAAACATAGACAGTAAGAAGAGTCAGTTTTCTTGTACTTAAGTCTCCATTGTGCCTTTTGTATTGAATTCCGATGAAATTTCTGTGTTTCATCGTCAATATGAAGGTCAAAGGGATACAGTAAACCAGAAGTGAAGCATCGGAATCTATAACTAGTGTCACAGGAATGGTTCAAAGCATTGACAGTAAGAAGAGTCAGTTTCCTTGTACTTAAGTCGGCATTGTGACTTTTCTATTTAATTCCGATGCAATTTCTGTGTTTCATCGTCAATAAGAAGGTCCGAGGGATACAGTAAACCTGAAGTGAATCATCGGAATCTATAACTAGTGTCACAGGAAGGGGTCAAACATGGACAGTAAGAAGGGTCAGTTCTCTTGTACGTAAGTCGACGTTGTGCCTTTTTTATTTAATTCCGATGCAATTTCTGTGTTTCATCGTCAATAAAAAGGTCAGAGGGATACAGTAAACCTGAAGTGAAGCATCGGAATCTAAAACTAGTGTCACAGGAATGGTTCAAAACAAAGACAGTAAGAAGGGTCAGTTCTCTTGTACGTAAGTCGGCGTTGTGCCTTTTGTATTTAATTCCGATGAAATTTCTGTGTTTCATCGTCAATAAGAAGGTCAGAGGGATACAGTAAACCTGAGGTGAAGCATCGGAATCTATAACTAGGGTCACA
Organism: Schistocerca americana; assembly: GCF_021461395.2. Taxonomy (NCBI): domain Eukaryota; kingdom Metazoa; phylum Arthropoda; class Insecta; order Orthoptera; family Acrididae; genus Schistocerca; species Schistocerca americana. Next base: position 13,950,838 of record NC_060119.1, on the reverse strand, counting down.
GGAATGGTTCAAAACATAGACAGTAAGAAGAGTCAGTTTTCTTGTACATAAGTCGGCGTTGTGCCTTTTCTATTTCATTCCGATGCAGTTTCTGTGTTTCATCGTCAATAAGAAGGTCAGAGGGATACAGTAAACCTGAAGTGTAGCATCGGGATATACAACTAGTGTCACAGGAATGGTTCAAAACATAGGAATTAAGAAGAGTCAGTTTTCTTGTACTTAAGTCGGCATTGTGCCTCTTGTATTTAATTCCCGTGCAATTTCTGTGTTTCATCGTGAATAAGAAGGTCAGAGTGATACAGTAAACCTGAAGTGAAGGATCGGAATCTATAACTAGTGTCACATGAATGGTTCAAAACACAGACAGTAAGAAGAGTCAGCTTTCTTGTACTTAAGTCGGCATTGTACCTTTTGTATTTAATTCCGTTGCAATATCTGTGTTTCATCGTCAATAACAAGGTCAGAGCGATACAGTATACCTGAAGTGAAGCATCGGAATCTATAACTAGTGTCACAGGAATGGTTCAAAACTTAGACAGTAAAAAGAGTCAGTTTTCTTGTACTTAAGTCGGCATTGTGCCTTTTGTATTTTATTCCGATGCAATTTCTGTGTTTCATCGTCAATAATAGGGTCAGAGGGATACAGTAAACCGGAGGTGAAGCATCAGAATCTATAACTAGTGTCACAGGAATGGTTCAAACATAGACTGTAAGAAGAGCCTGTTTTCTTGTACTTAAGTCGGCATTGTGCCTTTTGTATATAATTCCGATACAATTTCTATGTTTCATCGTCAATAAGAAAGTCAGAGGGATACAGTAAACCTGAAGTGAAGCATCGGGATCTATAACTAGTGTCACAGGAATGGTTCAAACATTGACAGTAAGAAGAGCCAGTTTTCTTGTACTTAAGTCGGCATTGTGCCTTTTAAATTTAATTCCGATGCAATATCTGTGTTCCATCGTCAATAAGAAGGTCAGAGGGATACAGTAAACCTGAAGTGAATCATCGGAATCTATAACTTGTGTCACAGAAACTGTTCAAAACATAGATAGTAAGAAAAATCAGTTTTCATGTACTTAATCGGCACTGTGCCTTTTCTATTTAATTCCGATGCAATTTCTGTGTTTCATCGTCAATAAGAAGGTCAGAGGGAAACAGTAAACATGAAGTGAAGCATCGGAATCTTAAACCGGTCTCACAGGAAAGTTTCAAAGCATAGACAGTAGGAAGAGCCAGTCTTCTTGTACTTGAGTCGGCATTGTGCCTTTTGTATTTAATTCCGATGCAATTTCTGTTTTTCATCGTCAATAAGAAGGTCAGAGGGATACAGTAAACCAGGAGTGAAGCATCGGAATCTATAACTAGAGTCACGGGAATGCTTCAAAACATAGACAGTAAGAAGAGTCAGTTTTCTTGTATTTAAGTCGGCATTGTGAATTTTGAATTTAATTCTGATGCAATTTCTATGATTCATCGTCAATAAGAAGGTCAGAGGGATACAGTAAACCTGAAGTGAAGCATCGGAATCTATAACTAGTGTCACAGGAATGGTTCAAAACATAGACAGTAAGAAGAGCCAGTCTTCTTGTACTTGAGTCGGCATTGTGCCTATATATTTAATTCCGATGCAATTTCTGTGTTTCATCGTCAATAAGACGGTCAGAGGGATACAGTAAAGCTGAAGTGAAGCATCGGAATCTATGACTAGCGTCACAGGGATAGTTCAAAACATAACAGTAAGAGGAGTCAGTCTTCTTGTACTTAAGTCGGCATTGTGCCTTTTGTATTTAATTCCGATGCAATTTCTGTGTTTCATCTTCAATGAGAATGTCAGAGGGATACATTAAACATGAAGTGTAGCATCGGAATCTATTACTAGTGTCACAGGAATGATTCAAAACATAGACAGTAAGAAGAGTCAGTTTTCTTGTACTTAAGTCGGCATTGTGCCTTTTGTATTTTATTCCGATGCAATTTCTGTGTATCATCGTCATTAATAAGGTCAGAGGGATACAGTAAACCGGAGGTGAAGCATCGGAATCTATAACTAGTGTCACAGGAATGGTTCAAACATAGACAGTAAGAAGAGCCAGTTTTCTTGTACTTAAGTCGGCATTGTGCCTTTTGTATTAATTCCGATACAATTTCTGTGTTTCATCGTCAATAAGAAGGTCAGAGGGATACAGTAAACCTGAAGTGAAGCATCGGGATCTATAACTAGTGTCACAGGAATGGTTCAAAACATAGACAGTAAGAAGAGTCAGTTTTCTTGTACTTAAGTCGGCATTGTGCCATTTGTATTTAATTCCGATGCAATTTCTGTGTTTCATCGTCAATAAGAAGGTCAGAGGTATACAGTAAATCTGAAGTGAAGCATCAGAATCTATAACTAGTGTCACAGGTATGGTTCAAAACATAGACAGTAAGAAGAGTCAGTTTTCTTGTACTTAAGTCGACGTAGTGCCTTTTGTATTTAATTCCGATGCAATTTCTGTGTTTCATCGTCAATAAGTACGTCAGAGGGATACAGTTAACCTGAAGTGTAGCATCGGAATCTATAACTGGTGTCACAGGAATGGTTCAAAACATAGACAGTAAGAAGAGTCATTCTTCTTCTACTTAATTCGGTATTGTGCCTTTTCTATTTAATTCCCATGCAATTTCTGTGTTTCATCGTCAATAAGAAGGTCAGAGGGATACAGTAAACCTGAAGTGAAGCATCGGAATCTATGATTAGTGTCACATGAATGGTTCAAAGCATAGACAGTAAGAAGAGTCAGTTTTCTTGTACTTAAGTCCGCATTGTGCCTTTTGTATTTAATTCCGATGCAATTTCTGTGTTTCATTGTCAATAAGATGGTACCAGGGATACAGTAAACCTGAGGTGAAGCATCGGAATCAATAACTAGTGTCACAGGAATGGATCAAAACATAGACAGTAAGAAGGGTCAGCTTTCTTGTACTTAAGTCGGCATTGTGAGTTTTGTATTTAATTCCGATGCAATTTCTGTGTTTCAGTTGTCAATATGAAGGTCAGAGGTATACAGTAAACCTGAAGTGAAGCATCGGAGTCTATAACTTGCGTCACATAAGTGGTTCAAAACATAGACTGTAAGAAGAGTCAGTTTTCTTGTACTTAAGTCGGCATTGTGAATTTTCTATTTAATTCCGATGCAATTTCTGTGTTTCATCGTCAATAAGAAGGTCAGAGGGATACAGTAAACCTGAAGTGTAGCATCGGGATATACAACTAGAGTCACAGGAATGGTTCAAAACATAGGAAGTAAGAAGAGTCAGTCTTCTTGTACTTAATTCGGCATTGTGCCTCTTGTATTTAATTCCGGTGCAATTTCTGTGTTTCATCGTGAATAAGAAGGTCAGAGTGATACAGTAAACCTGAAGTGAAGGATCGGAATCTATAACTAGTGTCACATGAATGGTTCAAAACACAGACAGTAAGAAGAGTCAGCTTTCTTGTACTTAAGTTGGCATTGTACCTTTTGTATTTAATTCCCTTGCAATATCTGTGTTTCATCGTCAATAACAAGGTCAGAGGGATACAGTATACCTGAAGTGAAGCATCGGAATCTATAACTAGTGTCACAGGAATGGTTCAAAACATAGACAGTAAGAAGAGTCAGTTTTCCTGTACTTAAGTCGGCATTGTGCCTTTTGTATTTTATTCCGATCCTATTTCTGTGTTTCATCGTCAATAATAGGGTCAGAGGGATACAGTAAACCGGAAGTGAAGCATCAGAAACTACAACTAGTGTTACAGGAATGGTTCAAACATAGACAGTAAGAAGAGCCAGTTTTCTTGTACTTAAGTCGGCATTGTGCATTTTGTATTTTATTCCAATGCAATTTCTGTTTTTCATCGTCAATAATAAGGTCAGAGGGATACAGTAAAGCTGAAGTGAAGCATCGGAATCTATGACTAGCGTCACAGGAATAGTTCAAAACATAACAGTAAGAGGAGTCAGTCTTCTTGTACTTAAGTCGGCATTGTGCCTTTTGTATTTAATTCCGATGCAATTTCTGTGTATCATCGTCATTAATAAGGTCAGAGGGATACAGTAAACCGGAGGTGAAGCATCGGAATCTATAACTAGTGTCACAGGAATGGTTCAAACATAGACAGTAAGAAGAGCCAGTTTTCTTGTACTTAAGTCGGCATTGTGCCTTTTGTATTAATTCCGATACAATTTCTGTGTTTCATCGTCAATAAGAAGGTCAGAGGGATACAGTAAACCTGAAGTGAAGCATCGGGATCTATAACTAGTGTCACAGGAATGGTTCAAAACATAGACAGTAAGAAGAGTCAGTTTTCTTGTACTTAAGTCGGCATTGTGCCATTTGTATTTAATTCCGATGCAATTTCTGTGTTTCATCGTCAATAAGAAGGTCAGAGGTATACAGTAAATCTGAAGTGAAGCATCAGAATCTATAACTAGTGTCACAGGTATGGTTCAAAACATAGACAGTAAGAAGAGTCAGTTTTCTTGTACTTAAGTCGACGTAGTGCCTTTTGTATTTAATTCCGATGCAATTTCTGTGTTTCATCGTCAATAAGTAGGTCAGAGGGATACAGTTAACCTGAAGTGTAGCATCGGAATCTATAACTGGTGTCACAGGAATGGTTCAAAACATAGACAGTAAGAAGAGTCATTCTTCTTCTACTTAATTCGGCATTGTGCCTTTTCTATTTAATTCCCATGCAATTTCTGTGTTTCATCGTCAATAAGAAGGTCAGAGGGATACAGTAAACCTGAAGTGAAGCATCGGAATCTATGATTAGTGTCACATGAATGGTTCAAAGCATAGACAGTAAGAAGAGTCAGTTTTCTTGTACTTAAGTCCGCATTGTGCCTTTTGTATTTAATTCCGATGCAATTTCTGTGTTTCATCTTCAATGAGAATGTCAGAGGGATACATTAAACATGAAGTGTAGCATCGGAATCTATTACTAGTGTCACAGGAATGATTCAAAACATAGACAGTAAGAAGAGTCAGTTTTCTTGTACTTAAGTCGGCATTGTGCCTTTTGTATTTTATTCCGATGCAATTTCTGTGTATCATCGTCATTAATAAGGTCAGAGGGATACAGTAAACCGGAGGTGAAGCATCGGAATCTATAACTAGTGTCACAGGAATGGTTCAAACATAGACAGTAAGAAGAGCCAGTTTTCTTGTACTTAAGTCGGCATTGTGCCTTTTGTATTAATTCCGATACAATTTCTGTGTTTCATCGTCAATAAGAAGGTCAGAGGGATACAGTAAACCTGAAGTGAAGCATCGGGATCTATAACTAGTGTCACAGAAATGGTTCAAAACATAGACAGTAAGAAGAGTCAGTTTTCTTGTACTTAAGTCGGCATTGTGCCATTTGTATTTAATTCCGATGCAATTTCTGTGTTTCATCGTCAATAAGAAGGTCAGAGGTATACAGTAAATCTGAAGTGAAGCATCAGAATCTATAACTAGTGTCACAGGTATGGTTCAAAACATAGACAGTAAGAAGAGTCAGTTTTCTTGTACTTAAGTCGACGTAGTGCCTTTTGTATTTAATTCCGATGCAATTTCTGTGTTTCATCGTCAATAAGTAGGTCAGAGGGATACAGTTAACCTGAAGTGTAGCATCGGAATCTATAACTGGTGTCACAGGAATGGTTCAAAACATAGACAGTAAGAAGAGTCATTCTTCTTCTACTTAATTCGGCATTGTGCCTTTTCTATTTAATTCCCATGCAATTTCTGTGTTTCATCGTCAATAAGAAGGTCAGAGGGATACAGTAAACCTGAAGTGAAGCATCGGAATCTATGATTAGTGTCACATGAATGGTTCAAAGCATAGACAGTAAGAAGAGTCAGTTTTCTTGTACTTAAGTCCGCATTGTGCCTTTTGTATTTAATTCCGATGCAATTTCTGTGTTTCATTGTCAATAAGATGGTCACAGGGATACAGTAAACCTGAGGTGAAGCATCGGAATCAATAACTAGTGTCACAGGAATGGATCAAAGCATAGACAGTAAGAAGGGTCAGCTTTCTTGTACTTAAGTCGGCATTGTGAGTTTTGTATTTAATTCCGATGCAATTTCTGTGTTTCAGTCGTCAATATGAAGGTCAGAGGTATACAGTAAACCTGAAGTGAAGCATCGGAGTCTATAACTTGCGTCACATAAGTGGTTCAAAACATAGACAGTAAGAAGACTCAGTTTTCTTGTACTTAAGTCGGCATTGTGAATTTTCTATTTAATTCCGATGCAATTTCTGTGTTTCATCGTCAATAAGAAGGTCAGAGGGATACAGTAAACCTGAAGTGTAGCATCGGGATATACAACTAGTGTCACAGGAATGGTTCAAAACATAGGAAGTAAGAAGAGTCAGTCTTCTTGTACTTAATTCGGCATTGTGCCTCTTGTATTTAATTCCGGTGCAATTTCTGTGTTTCATCGTGAATAAGAAGGTCAGAGTGATAGAGTAAACCTGAAGTGAAGGATCGGAATCTATAACTAGTGTCACATGAATGGTTCAAAACACAGACAGTAAGAAGAGTCAGCTTTCTTGTACTTAAGTTGGCATTGTACCTTTTGTATTTAATTCCCTTGCAATATCTGTGTTTCATCGTCAATAACAAGGTCAGAGGGATACAGTATACCTGAAGTGAAGCATCGGAATCTATAACTAGTGTCACAGGAATGGTTCAAAACATAGACAGTAAGAAGAGTCAGTTTTCCTGTACTTAAGTCGGCATTGTGCCTTTTGTATTTTATTCCGATCCTATTTCTGTGTTTCATCGTCAATAATAGGGTCAGAGGGATACAGTAAACCGGAAGTGAAGCATCAGAAACTACAACTTGTGTTACAGGAATGGTTCAAACATAGACAGTAAGAAGAGCCAGTTTTCTTGTACTTAAGTCGGCATTGTGCATTTTGTATTTTATTCCGATGCAATTTCTGTTTTTCATCGTCAATAATAAGGTCAGAGGGATACAGTACACCTGAAGTGAAGCATCGGGATCTATAACTAGTGTCACAGCAATGGTTCAAAACATAGGCTGTAGGAAGAGCCAGTCTTCTTGTCCTTGATTCGGCATTGTGCCTTTTGTATTTAATTCCGATGCAATTTCTGTGTTTCATCGTCAATAAGAAGGTCAGAGGGATACTGTAAAGCTGAAGTGAAGCATCGGTATCTATAACTAGTGTCACAGGAATAGTTCAAAACATAGACAGTAAGAAGAGTCAGTCTTCTCGTACTTAAGTCGGCATTGTGCCTTTTGTATTTAATTCCGATGCAATTTCTGTGTTTCATCTTCAATAAGGTCAGAGGGATACAGTAAACCTGAAGTGAAGCATCGGGATCTATAACTAGTGTCACAGGAATGTTTCAAAGCATAGACAGTAGAAGGAGCCAGTCTTCTTGTTCTTGATTCGTCATTGTGCCTTTTGTATTTAATTAACATGCAATTTCTGTGTTTCATCCACAATAAGAAGGTCAGAGGGATACAGTAAAGCTGAAGTGAAGCATCGGAATCTGTGACTAGTGTCACAGGAATAGTTCAAAACATAACAGTAAGAGGAGTCAGTCTTCTTGTACTTAAGTCGGTATTGTGCCTTTTGTATTTAATTCCGATGCAATTTCTGTGTTTCATCTTCAATAAGAATGTCAGAGGGATACAGTAAACATGAAGTGTAGCATCGGAATCTGTTACTAGTGTCACAGGAAGGTTCAAAACATAGACAGTAGGAAAAATCAGTTGTCTTGTACTGAAGTCGGCTTTGTGCTTTTGTATTTAATTACGATGCAATTTCTGTGTTTCATCGTCAATAAGAAAGTCAGAGGGATACAGTGAACCTGAAGTGAAGCATCGAAATCTATAACTAGTGTCACGGGAATGCTTCAAAACATAGACAGTAAGAAGAGTCAGTTCTCTTGTAGATAAGTCGGCATTGTGTCTTATCTATTTAATTCTGATGCAATTTCTGTGTTTCATCGTCAATAAGAAGGTCGGAGGGATGCAGTAAACCTGAAGTGAAGCATCGGAATCTATAACTAGTGTCACAGGATTGGTTCAAAACATAGACAGTAAGAAGAGTCAGTTTTCTTGTACTTAATTCGGCATTGTACCTTTTGTATTTAATTCCGATGCAATTTCTGTGTTTCATCGTCACGAAGAAGGTCAGAGCGATACAGTAAACCCGAAGTGAAGCATCGGAAACGATAACTAGTGTCACAGGAATGGTTCAAAACATAGACAGCAAGAGGAGTCAGATTTCTTGTACTTAAGTCGGCATTGTGCCTTTCATATTTAATTCCGATGCAATATCTGTGTTTCATCGTCAATAGGAAGGTCAGAGGGATACAGTAAACCTGAAGTGAAGCATCGAAATCTATAACTAGTGTCACAGGAATGGTTCAAAACAAAGACAGTAAGAAGTGCCGGATTTCTTGTACTTAAGTCAGCATTTTCCCTTTTGCATTTAATTCCGCTGCAATTTCTGTGTTTCATCGTCAATAAGAAGGTCCGAGGGATACAGTAAACCTGAAGTGAAGCATCGGAATGTGTAACTAGTGTCACAGGAATTGTTCAAATCATAGACAGTAAGAAGAGTCAGTTTTCTTCTACTTAAGTCGGCATTGTGCCTATTCTATTTAATTACGATGCAATTTCTGTGTTTCGTCGTCAGTAAGAAGATCCAAGGGACACAGTAAACCTGAAGTGACGCATCGGAATCTAAAACCGGTCTCACAGGAAAGTTTTAAAACATAGACAGTAAGAAGAGTCAGTCATCTTGTACTTGAGTCGGCATTGTGCCTTTTGTATTTAATTCCTATGCAATTTCTGTGTTTCATCGTCAATAAGAAGGTCAGAGAGATATAGTATACCTGAAGTGAAGCATCGGAATCTATAACTAGTGTCACAGGAATGGTTCAAAACATACGCAGTGCGAAGAGTCAGTTTTCTTGTACTTAAGTCCGCATTGTGCCTTTTCTATTTATTTCCGATGCAATTTCTGTGTTCCATCGTCAATAAGAAAGTCCAAGGGATACAGTAAACGTATAGTGAAGCATCGGAATATAAAACTGGTCTCACAGGAAATGTTGAAATCATAGTCAGTAGGAATAGTCAGTCTTCTTGTAGTTATTAGGCATTCTGCCTTTTGTATATAATTCCGATGCAATTTCTGTGTTTAATCGTCAGTAAGAAGGTTCAAGGGATACAGTAAACATATAGTGAGGCATCGAAATCTAAAACTGATCTCACAGGAAATGTTCAAATTATGGTCAGTAAGGAGAGTCAGTCTAATTGTACTTAAGTCGGCATTGGGCCTTTTGTATTTAGTCCCGATGCAATTTCTGTATTTCATCGTCAATAAGAAGGTCCAAGGGATACAGTAAACCTGAAGTGAAGCATCGGACCCTAAAACTGGTCTCACAGGAAAGTTTCAAAACATAGACAGTAAGAGGAGTTAGTTTTCTTGTACTTAAGTCAGCATTGTGCCTTTTCTGTTTAATTCTGAATAAATTTCTGTGTTTCATCGTCAATAAGAATGTCAGAGGGATACAGTAAACCTGAAGTGAAGCATCGGAATCTATAACTAGTGTCACAGGAATGGCTCAAAGCATAGACAGTAATAAGAGTCAGTCTTCTTGTAGTTAAGTCAGCATTGTGCCTATTCTATTTAATTCTGATTCAATTTCTGTGTTTCATCGTCAATAAGAAGGTCAGAGGGATACAGTAAACCTGAAGTGAAGCATCGGATTCTGTAACTAGTGTCACAGGAATGGTTCAAATCATAGACAGTAAGAAGAGTAAGTTTCCTTGTACTTAAGTCGGCATTCTGCCTTTGAATTTAATTCCGATGGAATTTCAGTGTGTCATCGTCAATAAGAAGGTCAGAGGGATACAGTGAACCTGAAGTGAAGCATCGGAATCTATAACTAGTGTCACAGGAATGGTTCAAGACTTAGACACTAAGAAGAGTGATTTTTCTTGTACTTAAGTTGGCATTGTGTCTTTTGTATTTAACTCCGATGCAATTTCTGTGCTTCATCGTCAATAAGAAGGTCAGAGGGATACAGTAAACCAGAAGTGAAGCATCGGAATCTATAACTAGTGTCACATGAATGGTTCAAAACATAGACAGTAAGAAGAGTTAGTTTTCTTGTACTTAAGTCATCATTGTGCCTTTTCTATTTAATTCTGATTCAATTTCTGTGTTTCATCGTCAATAAGAAGGTAAGAGGGATACAGTAAACCTGAAGTGAAGCATCGGATTCTATAACTAGTGTCACATAGACAGTAAGAAGAGTTAGTTTTCTTGTACTTAAGTCATCATTGTGCCTTTTCTATTTAATTCTGATTCAATTTCTGTGTTTCATCGTCAATAAGAAGGTAAGAGGGATACAGTAAACCTGAAGTGAAGCATCGGATCCTATAAGTAGTGTCACAGGAATGGTTCAAATCATAGACAGTAAGAAGAGTCAGTTTCCTTGTACTTAAGTCGGCATTGTGCCTTTTTATTTAATTCCGATGGAATTTCAGTGTGGCATCGTCAATAAGAAGGTCACAGGGATACAGTGAACCTGGAGTGAAGCATCGGAATCTATAACTAGTGTCACAGGAATGGTTCAGAACATAGACAATAATAAGAGTCAGTCTTCTTGTACTTAAGTCGGCACTGTGCCTTTTGTATTTAATTCCGATGCAAATTCTTTGTTTCATCGTCAATAAGAAGGTCGGAGGCATTCAGTAAACCTGAAGTGAAGCATCGAAATCTATAACTAGTGTCACAGGAATGGTTCAAACATAGACAGCAAGAAGAGTCAGTTTTCTTGAACTTAAGACGGCATTGTGCCTTTTGTATTTTATTCCGAAGGAATATCAGTGTTTCATCGTCAATAAGAAGGTCAGAGGGATACAGTGTTCCTGAAGTGAAGCATCGGAATCTATAACTAGTGTCACAGGAATGGTTCAAATCTTAGACACTAAGAAGAGTGATTTTTCTTGTACTTAAGTTGGCATTGTGCCTTTTGTATTTAACTCCGATGCAATTTCTGTGTTTCATCGTCAATAAGAAGGTCAGAGGGATACAGTAAACCTGAAGTGAAGCATCGGAATCTATAACTAGTGTCACATAATGGTTCAGAACATAGACAGTCAGAACAGTCAGTTTTCTTGTACTTAAGTCGGCATTGTCCCCCTTGTATTTAATTCCGATGCAATTTCTGTGTTTCATCGTGAATAAGAAGGTCAGAGTGATACAGTAAACCTGAAGTGAAGCATCGGAACCTATAACTAGTGTCACATGAATGGTTCAAAACACAGACAGTAAGAAGAGTCAGTTTTCTTGTACTTAAGTCGGCATTGTACCTTTTGTATTTAATTCCGATGCAAATTCTTTGTTTCATCGTCAATAAGAATGTCAGAGGCATTCAGTAAACCTGAAGTGAAGCATGGAAATCTATATGTAGTGTCACAGGTATGGTTCAAACATAGACAGTAAGAAGAGTCAGTTTTCTTGAACGTAAGTCGGCATTGTGCCTTTTGTATTTTATTCCGAAGGAATATCAGTGTTTCATCGTCAATAAGAAGGTCAGAGGGATACAGTGATCCTGAAGTGAAGCATCGGAATCTGTAACTAGTGTCACAGGAATGGTTCAAATCTTAGACAGTAAGAAGAGTCAGTTTCCTTGTACTTAAGTCGGCATTGTGCCTTTGTATTTAATTCCGATGGAATTTCAGTGTGTCATCGTCAATAGGAAGGTCAGAGGGATACAGTGAACCTGAAGTGAAGCATCGGAATCTATAACTAGTGTCACAGGAATGGTTCAAACATAGACAGTAAGAAGAGTCAGTTTTCTTGAACGTAAGTTGGCATTGTGCCTTTTGTATTTAACTCCGATGCAATTTCTGTGTTTCATCGTCAATAAGAAGGTCAGAGGGATACAGTAAACCTGAAGTGAAGCATCGGAATCTGTAACTAGTGTCACATAATTGTTCAAAACAAAGACAGTCAGTAGAGTCAGTTTTCTTGTACTTATGTCGGCATTGTGCCTTTTGTATTTAATTCCGATGCAATTTCTGTGTTTCATCGTCAATAAGAAGGTCCAAGGGATACAGTAAACCTGAAGTGAAGCATCGGACCCTAAAACTGGTCTCACAGGAAAGTTTCAAAACGTAGACACTAAGAAGAGTGATTTTTCTTGTACTTAAGTCGGCATTGTACCTTTTGTATTTAATTCCGATGCAAATTCTTTCTTTCATCGTCAATAAGAAGGTCAGAGGCATTCAGTAAACCTGAAGTGAAGCATCGATATCTATATCTAGTGTCACAGGAATGGTTCAAACATAGACAGTAAGAAGAGTCAGTTTTCTTGAACGAAAGTCGGCATTGTGCCTTTTGTATTTTATTCCGAAGGAATATCAGTGTTTCATCGTCAATAAGAAGGTCAGAGGGATACAGTGATCTTGAAGTGAAGCATCGGAATCTATAACTAGTATCACAGGAATGGTTCAAAACTCAGACAGTAAGGACAGTCAGTTTTCTTGTACTTAAGTTGGCATTGTTCCTTTTGTATCTAACTCCGATGATATTTCTGTGTTTAATCGTCAATAAGAAGGTCAGAGGAATACAGTAAACCTGAAGTGAAGCATCGGAATCTATAACTAGTGTCACATAATGGTTCAAAACATAGACAGTCAGAAGAGTCAGTTTTCTTGTACTTAAGTCAGCATTGTGCCTTTTCCAATTAATTCTGATTCAATTTCTGTGTTTCATCGTCAATAAGAAGGTCAGAGGGATACAGTAAACCTGAAGTGAAGCATCGGATTATATAACTAGTGTCACAGGAATGGTTCAAATCTTAGACAGTAAGAAGAGTCAGTTTCCTTGTACTTAAGTCGGCATTGTGCCTTTGTATTAAATTCCGATGGAATTTCAGTGTGTCATCGTCAATAGGAAGGTCAGAGGGATACAGTGAACCTGAAGTGAAGCATCGGAATCTATAACTAGTGTCACAGGAATGGTTCAAATCTTAGGCAGTAAGAAGATACAGTTATCTTGTACTTAAGTTGGCATTGTGCCTTTTGTATTTAACTCCGATGCAATTTCTGTGTTTCATCGTCAATAAGAAGGTCAGAGGGATACAGTAAACCTGAAGTGAAGCATCGGATTATATAACTAGTGTCACAGGAATGGTTCAAATCTTAGACAGTAAGAAGAGTCAGTTTCCTTGTACTTAAGTCGGCATTGTGCCTTTGTATTTAATTCCGATGGAATTTCAGTGTGTCATCGTCAATAAGAAGGTCAGAGGGATACAGTGAACCTGAACTGAAGCATCGGAATTTATAACTAGTGTCACAGGAATGGTTTAAAACATAGACAGTAATAAGAGTCAGTCTTCTTGTACTTAAGTCGGCACTGTGCCTTTTGTATTTAATTCCGATGCAAATTCATTGTTTCATCGTCAATAAGAAGGTCAGAGGCATTCAGTAAACCTGAAGTGAAGCATCGAAATCTATAACTAGTGTCACAGGAATGGTTGAAAACATAGACAGTAAGAAGAGTCAGTTTTCTTGAACCTAAGTCAGCATTGTGCCTTTTTATTTAATTCCGATGGATTTTCAGTGTGTCATCGTCAATAAGAAGGTCAGAGGGATACATTGAACCTGAATTGAAGCATCGGAATCTGTAACTAGTGTCACAGGAGTGGTTCAAACATACACAGTAATAAGAGTCAGTCTTCTTGTACTTAAGTCGGCACTGTGCCTTTTGTATTTAATTCCGATGCGAATTCTTTGTTTCATCGTCAATAAGAAGGTCAGAGGCATTCAGTAAACCTGAAGTGAAGCATCGAAATCTATAACTAGTGTCACAGGAATGGTTCAAACATAGACAGTAAGACGAGTCAGTTTTCTTGTACTTAAGTGGACTTTGTGACTTTTGTATTTACTTCCGATGAAAATTCGGTGTTTCATCGTCAATACGAAGGTCAGAGGGATACAGTAAACCTGAAGTGAAGCATCGGAATCTATAACTAGTGTCACATAATGGTTCAAAACATAGACAGTCAGAAGAGTCAGTTTTCTTGTACTTAAGTCGGCATTTTCCCTCTTGTATTTAATTCCGATGCAATTTCTGTGTTTCATCGTGAATAAGAAGGTCAGAGTGATACAGTAAACCTGAAGTGAAGCATCGGAATCTATAACTAGTGTCACATGAATGGTTCAAAACACAGACAGTAAGAAGAGTCAGTTTTCTTGTACTTAAGTTGGCATTGTGCCTTTTGTATTTAACTCCGATGATATTTCTGTGTTTAATCGTCAATAAGGAGGTCAGAGGGATACAGTAAACCTGAAGTGAAGCATCGGAATCTATAACTAGTGTCACATAATGGTTATAAACATAGACAGTCAGAAGAGTCAGTTTTCTTGTACTTAAGTCAGCATTGTGCCTTTTCTATTTAATTCTGATTCAATTTCTGTGTTTCATCGTCAATAAGAAGGTCAGAGGGATACAGTAAACCTGAAGTGAAGCATCGGATTCTATAACTAGTGTCACAGGAATGGTTCAAATCATAGACAGTAAGAAGAGTCAGTTTCCTTGTTCTTAAGTCGGCATTGTGCCTTTGTAATTAATTCTGATGGAATTTCAGTGTGTCATCGTCAATAGGAAGGTCAGAGGGATACAGTGAACCTGAAGTGAAGCATCGGAATCTATAACTAGTGTCACAGGAATGGTTCAAAACATTGACAGTAAGAAGAGTCAGTTTTCTTGAACATAAGTCGGCATTGTGCCTTTTGTACCTAATTCCGAAGGAATATCAGTGCTTCATCGTCAATAAGACGGTCAGAGGGATACAGTGATCCTGAAGTGAAGCATCGGAATCTATAACTAGTGTCACAGGAATGGTTCAAAACTTAGACAGTAAGAAGAGTCAGTCTTCTTGTACTTAAGTTGGCATTGTGCCTTTTGTATTTAACTCCGATGCAATTTCTGTGTTTCATCGTCAATAAGAAGGGCAGAGGGATACAGTAAACCTGAAGTGAAGCATCGGAATCTATAACTAGTGTCACATAATTGTTCAAAACATAGACAGTCAGAAGAGTCAGTTTTCTTGTACTTATGTCGGCATTGTGCCTTTTGTATTTAATTCCGATGCAATTTCTGTGTTTCATCGTCAATAAGAAGGTCCAAGGGATACAGTAAACCTGAAGTGAAGCATCGGACGCTAAAACTGGTCTCACAGGAAAGTTTCAAAACATAGACAGTAAGAAGAGTTAGTTTTCTTGTACTTAACTCAGCATCGTGCCTTTTCTATTTAATTCTGATTCAATTTCTGTGTTTCATCGTCAATAAGAAGGTCAGAGGGATACAGTAAACCTTCAGTGAAGCATCGGATTCTATAACTAGTGTCACAGGAATGGTTCAAATCATAGACAGGAAGAAGAGTCAGTTTCCTTGTACTTAAGTCGGCATTGTGCCTTTGAATTTAATTCCGATGGAATTTCAGTGTGTCATCGTCAATAGGAAGGTCAGAGGGATACAGTAAACCTGAAGTGAAGCATCGGAATCTATAAGTAGTGCCACATGAATGGTTCAAAACATAGACAGTAAGAAGAGTCAGATTTCTTGCACTTAAGTCGGCATTGTGCCTTTTGTACTTAATTCCGATGCAATTTCTGTGTTTCATCGTCAATAAGAAGGTCAGAGGGATGCAGTAATCCTGAAGTGAAGCATCGAAATCTATAACTAGTGTCATAGGAATGGCTCAAAACAAAGACAGTAAGAAGAGTCGGATTTCTTGTACTTTAGTCGGCATTTTGCCTTTTGTATTTAATTCCGCAGCAATTTCTGTGTTTCATCGTCAATAAGAAGGTCAGAGGGATACAGTAAACCTGAAGTGAAGCATCGGAATGTGTAACTAGTGTCACAGGAATGGTTCAAAACATAGACAGTAAGAAGAGTCAATTTTCCTGTACTTATGTCGGCATTTTGCCTATTCTATTTAATTCCGATGCAATTTCTGTGTTTCGTCGTCAATAAGAAGATCCAAGGGATACAGTAAACCTGAAGTGAAGCATCGGAATCTAAGACCAGTCTCACAGGCAAGTTTCAAAGCATAGACAGTAAGAAGAGCCAGTCTTCTTGTACTTGAGTCGGCATTGTGCCTTTTGTATTTAATTCCGATGCAATTTCTGTGTTTCATCGTCAACAAGAAGGTCAGAGAGATATAGTATATATGAAGTGAAGCATCGGAATCTATAACTTGTGTCACAGGAATGGTTCAAAACATACGCAGTACGAAGAGTCAGTTTTCTTGTACTTAAGTCCGCATTGTGCCTTTTCTATTTATTTCCGATGCAATTTCTGTGTTCCATCGTCAATATGAAGGTCCAAGGGAGACAGTAAACATATAGTGAAGCATCGGAATATAAAACTGGTCTCACAGGAAATGTTGAAATCATAGTCAGTAGGAATAGTCAGTCTTCTTGTACTTAAGTCAGCATTGTGCCTTTTGTATTTAATTCTGATGCAATTTCTGTGTTTCATCGTCAATAAGAAGGTCCAAGGGATACAGTAATCATATAGTGAAGCATCGGAATCTAAAACTGGTTTCACAGGAAATGTTCAAAAGATAGACAGTAAGAAGAGTCAGTCTTCTTGAACTTAAGTAGGCATTGTGCCTTTTGTATTTAATTCCGATGCAATTTCTGTGTTTCATCGTCAATACGAAGGTCCAAGGGATACAGTAAACATATAGTGAAGCATCAGAATCTAAAACTGGTCTCACAGGAAATGTTCAAAACATAGTAGGTAAGGAGAGTCAGTCTTCTTGTACTTAAATCGGCATTGTGCCTTTTGTATTTAATTCCGATGCAATTTCTGTGTTTCATCGTCAATAAGAAGGTCCAAGGGATACAGTAAACCTGAAGTGAAGCATCGGACCCTAAAACTGGTCTCACAGGAAAGGTTCAAAGCATAGGCAGTAAGAAGAGTTAGATTTCTTGTACTTAAGTCAGCATTGTGCCTTTTCTATTTAATTCTGATTCAATTTCTGTGTTTCATTGTCAATAAGAAGGTCAGAGGGATACAGTAACCCTGAAGTGAAGCATCGGAATCTATAACTAGTGTCAAAGGAATGGTTCAAATCATAGACAGTAAGAAGAGTCAGTTTCCTTGTACTTAAGTCGGCATTGTGCCCTTGTATTTAATTCAGATGGAATTTCAGTGTTTCATCGTCAATAAGAAGGTCAGAGAGATACAGTGAACCTGAAGTGGAGCATCGGAATCTATAACTAGTGGCACAGGAACGGTTCAATACATAGACAGTAATAAGAGTCAGTCTTCTTGTACTTGAGTCGGCATTGTGCCTTTTGTATTGAATTCCGATGCAATTTCTGTGTTTCATCGTCAATAAGGAGGTCAGAGGGATACAGTAAACCTGAAGTGAAGCATCGGAATCTATAACTAGTGTCACAGGAATGGTTCAAAACATAGACAGTAAGAAGAGTCAGTTTTCTAGTACTTAAGTCGGCATTGTGCCTTTTGTATTTAATTCCGAAGGAATTTCAGCGTTTCATCGTCAATAACAAGGTCAGAGGGAAACAGTGATCCTGAAGTGAAGCAT
Source organism: Schistocerca americana (assembly GCF_021461395.2). NCBI lineage: Eukaryota > Metazoa > Arthropoda > Insecta > Orthoptera > Acrididae > Schistocerca > Schistocerca americana. The sequence continues at coordinate 13,933,201 of NC_060119.1, read as the reverse complement.
CGGTAACTATAACTAGTGTCACAGGAATGGTTCAAAACTTAGACAGTAAGAAGAGTCAGCTTTCTTGTACTTAAGTTGGCGTTGTGCCTTTTGTATTTAACTCCGATGCAATTGCTGTGTTTCATCGTCAATAAGAAGGTCAGAGAGATATAGTATACCTGAAGTGAAGCATCGTAATCTATAACTAGTGTCACAGGAATGGCTCAAAACATAGATAGTAAGATGAATCAGTTTTCATGTTCTTAAGTCGGCATTGTGCCTTTTCTATTAAATTCCGATGCGATTTCTGTGTTTCATCGACAATAAGAAGGTCAGAGGGATACAGTAAGCCTGAAGTGAAGCATCGGAATCTATAACTCGTGTCACAGGAATCGATCAATACAAAGACAGTAAGAAGAGCCAGTCTTCTTGAACTTGAGTCGGCATTGTGCGTTTTGTATTTCATTTCGATGCAAATTCTGTGTTTCACCGTCAATAAGAAGGTCAATGGGATACAGTGAACCTGAAGTGAAGCAACGGAATCTATAACTAGTGTCACAGGAATGGTTCAAAACATAGACTGTAAGAAGAGTCTGTTCTCTTGTACTTCAGTCGGCATTGTGCTTCTGTATTTAATTCCGATGCAATTTCTGTGTTTCATCGACAATAAGAAGGTCAGAGGGATACAGTAAACATGAAGTGAAGCATCGGAATCAATAACTAGTGTCACGGGAATGGGTCAGAACATAGATAGTAAGAACAGTCAATTTTCTTGTACTTAAGACGGCATTGTGCCTTTTCTATTTAAGTCCGATGCAATTTCTGTGTTTCTTCGTCAATAAGAATGTCAGAGGGATATAGTAAACCTGAAGTGAAGCATCGGAATCTATAACTAGGGTCAAAGGATTGGTTCAAACCATAGACAGTAAGAAGAGCCAGTCTCTTGTTCCTGAGTCGGCACTGTACTTATGTATTTAATTCCGATGCAATTTCTGTGTTTCATCGACAATAAGAAGGTCAGAGGGATACAGTAAACATGAAGTGAAGCATCGGAATCATTAGCTAGTGTCACGGGAATGGGTCAAACATAGATAGCAAGAAGAGTCAGTTTTCTTGTACTTAAGACGGCATTGTGCCTTTCTATTTAATTCCGATGCAATTTCTGTGTTTCATCGTCAATAAGAATGTCAGAGGGATACAGTAAACCTGACGTGAAGCATCGGAATCTATAACTAGTGTCACAGGAATGGTTCACCCCACAGACAGTAAGAAGAGCAGGTCTTCTTGTACTTGAGTCGGCATTGTGCCTATGTATTTAATTCCGATGCAATTTCTGTGTTTCATCGTCAATAAGAAGGTCAGAGGGATACAGTAAACCTGAAGTGAAGCATCGGAATCTATAACTAGTGTCACAGGATTGGTTCAAAGCATAGACAGTAAGAGGAGACAGTCCTCTTGTACTTGAGTCGGCATTGCGCCTTTTGTATTTAATTCCGATTCAATTTCTATGTTTCATCGTCAGTAAGAAGGTCAGAGGGATACAGTAAACCCGAAGTGAAGCATCGGAATCTATAACTAGTGTCACAGGAATGGTTCAAAGCATAGACAGTAATAGGAGCCAGTCTTCTTGTACATGGGTCGGCATTGTGCCTTTTGTACTTCATTCCGATGGAATTTCTGTGTTTCATCGTCAATAAGAAGGTCAGTGGGATACAAAAAACCTGAAGTGAAGCATCGGAATCTATAACTAGTGTCACAGGAATGGTTCGAAACATAGACAGCAAGATGAGTCAGTTCTCTTGTACTTGAGTCGGCATTGTGCCTATGTATTTAATTCCGATGCAATTTCTGTGTTTCATCGTCAATAAGAAGGTCAGAGGGATACAGTAAACCTGAAGTGAAGCATCGGATTCTATAACTAGTGTCACAGGATTGGTTCAAAGCATAGACAGTAAGAGGAGACAGTCTTCTTGTACTTGAGTCGGCATTGTGCCTTTTGTATTTAATTCCGATTCAATTTCTATGTTTCATCGTCAGTAAGAAGGTCAGAGGGATACAGTAAACCTGAAGTGAAGCATCAGAATCTATAAGTAGTGTCACGGGAATGGTTCAAAACTTAGACACTAAGAAGAGTCAGTTTTATTGTACTTAAGTCGGCATTGTGCCTTTTGTAATTAATTCCAATGCAATTTCTGTGTTTCACCGCCAATAAGAAGTTCAGAGGGAGGCAGGAACCTGAAGTCGAGCATCCGAATCCATAACTAGTGTCACAGGAATGGTTCAGAACATAGACAGTAAGAAGAGCCAGTTTTCTTGTACTTGAGTCGGCATTGTGCCTTTTGTATTTAATTCCGATGCAATAACTGTGTTTCATCGACAATAAGGAGGTCAGAGGGATACAGTAAACCTGACGTGAAGCATCGGAATCTATAACTAGTGTCACTGGATTGGTTCAAACATAGACAGTAAGAAGAGCCAGTCTTCCTGTACTTGAGACGGAATTGTGCCTTTTGTATTTAATTCCGATGCAATTTCTGTGTTTCATCGTCAATAAGAAGGTGAGAGGGATACAGTAAAGCTGAAGTGAAGCATCGGAATCTGTAACTAGTGTCACAGGAATGGTTCAAAACAGAGAGTAAGATGAGACAGTCTTCTTGTACTTAAGTCGGCATTGAGCCTTTTGTATTTAATTCCGATGCATTTTCTGTGTTTCATCGTCAATATAAGGTCAGAGGGATACAGTAAACCTGAAATGAAGCATCGGAATTTGTAAGTAGTGACACAGTAAGGGTCAAAGCATAGACAGTAAGAAGAGTCAGTTTTCTTGTACTTAAGTTGGCATTGTCCTTTTGTATTTCATTCCGATGCAATTTCTGTGTTTCATCGTCAATAAGATCGTCAGAGGGTACAGTAAACCTGAAGTGAAGCATCGGAATCTATAACTAGTGTCACAGGAATGGTTCAAAACATAGACAGTAAGAAGAGTCAGTTTTCCAGTACTTAAGTAGGCATTGTGCATTTTGTATTTAATTCCGATGCAATTTCTGTGTTTCGTGGTCAATAACAAGGTCCATGTGATACAGTAAACCTGAAGTGAAGCATCGGAATCTAAAACCGGTCTCACAGGTAAGGTTCAAAACGTAGACAGTATGAAGAGCCAGCCTTCTTGTACTTAAGTCGGCATTGTCCCTTTTGTATTTAATTCCGATGCAATTTCTGTGTTTCATCGTCAATAAGAAGGTCAGAGGGATACAGTAAACCTGAAGTGAAGCATCGGAATCTATAGCTAGTGTCACAGGAATGGTTCAAACATAGACAGTAAGAAGAGTCAGATTTCTTGTACTTAAGTCGGCATTGTGCCTTTTGTATTTAATTCCGTTGCAATTTCTGTGTTTCATCGTCAATAAGAAGGTGAGAGGGATACAGTAAAGCTGAAGTGAAGCATCGGAATCTGTAACTAGTGTCACAGGAATGGTTCAAAACAGAGAGTAAGATGAGACAGTCTTCTTGTACTTAAGTCGGCATTGAGCTTATTGTATTTAATTCCGATGCATTTTCTGTGTTTCATCGTCAATATAAGGTCAGAGGGATACAGTAAGCTTGAAGTGAAGCATCAGAATCTGTAACTAGTCTCACAGGAATGCTTCAAAACATAGACAGTAAGAAGAGTCAGTTTTTTTGTACTTAAGTAGCCATTGTGCCTTTTGTATATAATTCCGATGCAATTTCTGTGTTTCATCGTCAAAAAGAAGGTTAGACTGATACAGTAAACATGAAGTGTGGCATCGGAATCTATAACTAGTGTCACAGGAATGGTTCAAAACATAGACAGTAAGAAGAGTCAGTTTTCTTGTACTTAAGTTGTCATTGTGCCTTTTGTATTTAATTCCGATGCAATTTCTGAGTTTCATCGTCAATACGATGGTCAGAGGGAGACAGTAAACCTGAGGTGAAGCATCGAAATGTATAACTAGTGTCACAGGAATGGTTCAAATCATAGACAGTAAGAAGAGTCAGTTTTCTTGTACTTAAGTTGGCATTGTCCCTTTTGTATTTAATTACGATGCAATTTCTGTGTTTCATCGTCAATAAGATCGTCAGAGGGTACCGTAAACCTGAAGTGAAGCATCGGAATCCATAACTAGTGTCACAGGAATGGTTCAAAACATAGAGAGTAAGAAGAGTCAGTTTTCTTGTACTTCAGTTGGCATTGTGCATTTTGTATTTAATTCCGATGAAATTTCTGTGTTTCATCCTCAATAAGAAGGTCAGAGGGATACATTTAGCTTGAAGTGAAGCATCGGAATAAATAACTAGTGTCACAGGAATGGTTCACAATGTAGACAGTAAGACGAGTCAGTTTTCTTGTACTTAAGTGGACATTGTGCCTTTTGTATTTAATTCCGATGAAATTTCTGTTTTTCATCGTCAATTAGAAGGTCAGAGGGATACAGTAACCCTGAAGTGAAGCATCGGAATCTATAACTAGTGTCACAGGAATGGTTCAAAACATAGACAGTAAAAAGATTCAGATTTCTTGTACTTAAGACGGCATTGTGCCTTTTGTGTTTAATTCGGATGCAATATCTGTGTTTCATCAACAATAAGAAGGTCAGAGGGATACAATTAACCTGGTGTGAAGCATCGTAATCTATATCTACTGGCACAGGAATGGTTCAAAACATAGACAGTAAGAAGAGTCAGTTTTCTTGTACTTAAGTAGGCATTGTGCCTTTTGTATATAATTCCGATGCAATTTCTGTGTTTCATCGTCAATAAGAAGGTCAGACTGATACAGTACCCCTGAAGTGAAGCATCGGAACCTATAACTAGTGTCACAGGAATAGTTCAAAACTTAGACAGTAAGAAGAGCCAGTCTTCTTGTACTTAAGTCAGCATTGTGAGTTTTTTATTTAATTCCGATGCAATTTCTGAGTTTCATCGTCAACAAGGAGGTCGGAGGGATACAGTAAACCTAATGTGAAGCATCGGAATCTATAACTAGTGTCACAGGAATGGTTCAGAACATAGACAGTAAGAAGAGTCAGTCTTCTTGTACTTAAGTCGGCTTTGTGCATTTTGTATTAAATTCCAATGCAATTTCTATGTTTTATCTTCAATAAGAAGGTCCGAGGGATACAGTAAACCTGAAGTGAAGCATCCGAAACTATAACTAGTGTCACAGGAGTGATTCGAAGCATTGACTGTAAGAAGAGTCAGTTTTCTTGTACTTATGTCGGCATTGTGCGTTTTGTATTAATTTCCGATGCAATTTCTATGTTTCATCGTCAGTAAGAAGGTCAGAGGGATACAGTAAACCTTAAGTGAAGCATCGGAATCTATAACTAGTGTCACAGGAATGGTTCAAAACATAGACAGTAAGAAGAGTCAGTCTTCTTGTACTTAAGTCGGCATTGAGCCTTTTGTATTTAATTCCGATGCAATTTCTGTGTTTCACCGTCAATAAGAAGGTCAGAGGGATACAGTAAGCTTGAAGTGAAGCATCGGAATATATAACTAGTGTCACAGGAATGGTTCAAAACATAGACAGTAAGACGAGTCAGTTTTCATGTACTTAAGTGGACATTGTGACTTTTGTATTTACTTCCGATGAAATTTCGGTGTTTCATTGTCAATACGAAGGTCAGAGAGATACAGTAAACCTGAAGTGAAGCATCGGAATCTATAACTAGTGTCACAGGAATGGTTCAAAACATAGACAGTAAGAAGATTAAGATTTCGTGTACTTAAGACGGCATTGTGCCTTTTGTATTTAATTCCGATGCAATATCTGTGTTTCAATGTCAATAAGCAGGTCAGAGGGACACAATAAACCTGATGTGAAGCATCGAAATCTGTAACTAGTTCACAGGAATGGTTCAAAACGTAGACGGTAAGAAGAGTCGGTTTTCTTGTACTTAAGTCGGCATTGTGCCTTTTGTATTTAATTCCGATGCAATTTCTGTGTTTCATCGTCTATAAGAAGGTCAGAGGGATACAGTAAACCTGAAGTGAAGCATCGGAATCTATAACTAGTGTCACAGGAATGGTTCAAAACATAGACAGTAAGAAGAGTCAGTTTTCTTGTACTTATGTCGGCATTGTGCCTTTGGAAATTAATTCCAATGCAATTTCTGTGTTTCACCGCTACTAAGAAGTTCAGAGGGAAGCAGTGAACCTGAAGTCGAGCATCCGAATCCATAACTAGTGTCACAGGAATGGTTCAAAACATAGACAGTAAGAAGAGCCAGTCGTCTTCTACTTGAGTCGGCATTAAGCCTTTTGTATTTAATTCCGATGCAATAACTGTGTTTCATCGACAGTAAGGAGGTCAGAGGGATACAGTAAACCTGACGTGAGCTCGGAATCTATAACTAGTGTCACAGGAATGGTTCAAAACATAGACAGTAAGAAGAGCCAGTCTTCCTGTACTTGAGTCGGAATTGTGCCTTTTGTATTTAATTCCGATGCAATTTCTGTGTTTCATCGTCAATAAGAAGGTGAGAGGGATACAGTAAAGCTCAAGCGAAGCATCGGAATCTATAACTAGTGTCACAGGAATGGTTCAAAACATAGAGAGTAAGATGAGACAGTCTTCTTGTACTTAAGTCGGCGTTGAGCCTTTTGTATTTAATTCCGATGCATCTTCTGTGTTTCATCGTCAATATAATGTCAGAGGGATACAGTAAACCTGAAGTGAAGCATCGGAATTTATAAAGAGTGTCACAGTAAGGGTCAAAACATAGACAGTAAGAAGAGTCAGTTTTCTTGTAATTAAGTTGGCATTGTCCCTCTTGTATTTAATTCCGATGCAATTTCTGTGTTTCATCGTCAATAAGAAGGTCAGAGGGATGCAGTAAAACTGATTTGAAGCATCGGAATCTATAACTAGTGTCACAGGAATAATTTATAACATAGACAGTAAGAAGAGCCAGTCTTCTTGTACTTGAGTCGGCATTGTGCCTTTTGTATTTAATTCCGATGCATTTTCTGTGTTTCATCGTCAATAAGGAGGTCAGAGGGATACAGTAAACCTGAAGTGAAGCATCGGAATCTATAACTAGTGTCACAGGAATGGTTCAAAACATAGATAGTAAGAAGAGTCGGTTTTTTTGTACTTAAGTCGGCATTGTGCCTTTGGAATTTATTTCCGATGCAATTTCTGTGTTTCGTCGTCAATAATAAGGTCCAAGGGATACAGTAAACCTGAAGTGAAGAATCGGAATCTATAACTAGTGTCACAGGAATGGTTCAAAGCATAGACAGTAGGAAGAGTCAGTCTTATGTACTTAAGTCGGCATAGAGTCTTTTGTATTTAATTCCGATGCAATTTCTGTGTTTCATCGTCAATAAGAAGGTCAGAGGGATACAGTAAGCTTGAAATGAAGCATCGGAATATATAACTCGTGTCACAGGAATGGTTACAAACATAGAGAGTAAGACGAGTCAGTTTTCTTGTACTTAAGTGGACATTGTGACTTTTGTATTTAATTCCGATGAAATTTCGGTGTTTCATTGTCTATACGAAGGTCAGAGGGATACAGTAAACCTGAAGTGAAGCATCGGAATCTATAACTAGTGTCACAGGAATGGTTCAAAACATAGACAGTAAGAAGATTAAGTTTTCGTGTACTTATGACGGCATTGTGCCTTTTGTAACTAATTCCGATGCAATATCTGTGTTTCATCGTCAATAAGACGGTCAGAGGGATACAATAAACCTGATGTGAAGCATCGAAATCTGTAACTAGTGGCACGGGAATGGTTCAAAACGTAGACAGTAAGAAGAGTCAGTTATCTTGTACTTAAGTATGCATTGTGCTTTTGTATTTAATTCCGATGCAATTTCTATGTTTCATCGTCAATAAGAAGGTCGGAGGGATACAGTACACCTGAAGTGAAGCATCAGAATCTATAACTAGCGTCACAGGAATGGTTCAAAACATAGACAGTAAGAAGAGTCAGTTTTCTTGTACTTAAGTAGGCATTTTGCCTTTTGTATATAATTCCGATGCAATTTCTGTGTTTCATCGTCAATAAGAAGGTCAGACTGATACAGTAAACATGAAGTGAGGCATCGGAATGTATAACTATTGTCACAGGAATGGTTCAAACATAGACAGTAAGAAGAGTCAGATTTCTTGAACTTAAGTCGGCATTGTGCCTTTTGTATTTAATTCCGTTGCAATTTCTGTGTTTCATAGTCAATACGAAGTTCAGAGGGATACAGTAAACCTGAGGTGAAGCATCGAAATGTATAACTAGTGTCACAGGAATGGTTCAAAACATAGACAGTAAGAAGAGTCAGTTTTCTTGTACTTAAGTTGGCATTGTCCCTTTTGTATTTAATTACGATGCAATTTCTGTGTTTCATCGTCAAAAAGATCGTCAGAGGGTACCGCAAACCTGAAGTGAAGCATAGGAATCCATAACTAGTGTCACAGGAATGGTTCAAAACATAGAGAGTAAGAAGAGTCAGTTTTCTTGTACTTCAGTTGGCATTGTGCTTTTTGTATTTAATTCTGATGCAATTTCTGTGTTTCATCGTCAATAAGAAGGTCAGAGGGATACAGTTAGCTTGAAGTGAAGCATCGGAATAAATAACTAGTGTCACAGGAATGGTTCAAAATATAGACAGTAAGACGAGTCAGTTTTCTTGTACTTAAGTGGATATTGTGTCTTTTGTATTTAATTCCGATGAAATTTCTGTGTTTCATCGTCAATAAGAAGGTCAGAGGGATACAGTAAACCTGAAGTGAAGCATCGGAATCTAGAACTAGTGTCACAGGAATGGTTCAAAACATAGACAGTAAGAAGATTCAGATTTCTTGTACTTAAGACGGCATTGTGCCTTTTGTATTTAATTCCGATGCAATATCTGTGTTTCATCGTCAATAAGAGGGTCAGATGGATACAATAAACCTGGTGTGAAGCATCGGAATCTATAACTACTGGCACAGGAATGGTTCAAAACATAGACAGTAAGAAGAGTCAGTTTTCTTGTACTTAAGTGGGCATTGTGCCTTTTGTTTATAATTCCGATGCAATTTCTGTGTTTCATCGTCAATAAGAAGGTCAGACTGATACAGTACACCTGAAGTGAAGCATCGGAACCTATAACTAGTGTCACAGGAATAGTTCAAAACTTAGACAGTAGGAAGAGCCAGTCCTCTTGTACTTAAGTCAGCATTGTGCCTTTTTTATTTAATTCCGATGCAATTTCTGAGTTTCATCGTCAATAAGGTGGTCGGAGGGATACAATAAACCTAAAGTGAAGCATCGGAATCTATAACTAGTGTCACAGGAATGGTTCAAAACATAGACAGTAAGAAGAGTCAGTCTTCTTGTACTTAAGTCGGCTTTGTGCATTTTGTATTAAATTCCAATGCAATTTCTATGTTTCATCTTCAATAAGAAGGTCCGAGGGATACAGTAAACCTGAAGTGAAGCATCCGAAACTATAACTAGTGTCACAGGAGTGATTCAAAGCATTGACAGTAAGAAGAGTCTGTTTTCTTGTACTTAAGTCGGCATTGTGCCTTTTGTATTTAATTTCGATGCAATTTCTGTGTTTCATCGTCAATAAGAAGGTCAGAGGGATACAATAAACCTGATGTGAAGCATCGAAATCTGTAACTAGTGGCACAGGAATGGTTCAAAACGTAGACATTAAGAAGAGTCAGTTTTCTTGTACTTAAGTCGGCATTGTGCCTTTTGTATTTAATTCCGATGCAATTTCTGTGTTTCTTCGTCTATAAGAAGGTCAGAGGGATACAGTAAACCTAAAGTGAAGCATCGGAATCTATAACTAGTGTCACAGGAATGGTTCAAAACATAGACAGTAAGAAGAGTCAGTTTTCTTATCCTTATGTCGGCTTTGTGCCTTTTGTAATTAATTCCATATGCAATTTCTGTGTTCCACCGCTAATAAGTAGTTCAGAGGGAGGCAGTGAACCTGAAGTCGAGCATCCGAATCCATAACTAGTGTCACAGGAATGGTTCAAAACATAGACAGTAAGAGGAGCCAGTCTTCTTCTACTTGAGTCGGCATTAAGCCTTTTGTATTTAATTCCGATGCAATTTCTGTGTTTCATCGTCAATAAGAAGGTGAGAGGGATACAGTAAAGCTGAAGCGAAGCATCGGAATCTATAACTAGTGTCACAGGAATAGTTCAAAACATAGAGAGTAAGATGAGACAGTCTTCTTGTACTTAAGTCGGCATTGAGCCTTTTGTATTTAATTCCGATGCATTTTCTGTGTTTCATCGTCAATATAAGGTCAGAAGGATAAAGTAAACCTGAAGTGAAGCATCGGAATTTATAAGTAGTGTCACAGTAAGGGTAAAAACATAGACAGTAAGAAGAGTCAGTTTTCTTGTACTTAAGTTGCCATTGTCCCTTTTGTATTTCATTCCGATGCAATTTCTGTGTTTCATCGTCAATAAGATCGTCAGAGGGTACAGTAAACCTGAAGTGAAGCATCGGAATCTATAACTAGTGTCACAGGAATAGTTCAAATCTTAGACAGTAGGAAGAGCCAGTCCTCTTGTACTTAAGTCAGCATTGTGCCTTTTTTGTTTAATTTCGATGCAATTTCTGAGTTTCATCGTCAATAAGGAGGTCGGAGGGATACAATAAACCTAAAGTGAAGCATCGGAATCTGTAACTAGTGGCACAGGAATGGTTCAAAACATAGACAGTAAGAAGAGTCAGTCTTCTTGTACTTAAGTCGGCTTTGTGCATTTTGTTTGAAATTCCAATGCAATTTCTATGTTTCATCTTCAATAAGAAGGTCCGAGGGATACAGTAAACCTGAAGTGAAGCATCCGAAACTATAACTAGTGTCACAGGAGTGATTCAAAGCATTGACAGTAAGAAGAGTCTGTTTTCTTGTACTTAAGTCGGCATTGTGCCTTTTGTATTTAATTCCGATGCAATTTCTGTGTTTCATCGTCAGTAAGAAGGTCAGAGGGATACAGTAAACCTTAAGTGAAGCATCGGAATCTATAACTAGTGTCACAGGAATGGTTCAAAACATAGACAGTAAGAAGAGTCAGTTTTTTTGTACTTAAGTCGGCATTGTGCCTTTTGTATTTAATTCCGATGCAATTTCTGTGTTTCGTCGTCAATAATAAGGTCCTAGGGATACAGTAAACCTGAAGTGAAGAATCGGAATCTATAACTAGTGTCACAGGAATGGTTCAAAGCATAGACAGTAAGAAGAGTCAGTCTTCTTGTACTTAAGTCGGCATTGAGCCTTTTGTATTTAATTCCGATGCAATTTCTGTCTTTCATCGTCAATAAGAAGGTCAGAGGGATACAGTAAGCTTGAAGTGAAGCATTGGAATATATAACTAGTGTCACAGGAATGGTTCAAAACATAGACAGTAAGACGAGTCAGTTTTCTTGTACTTAAGTGGACATTTTGACTTTTGTATTTACTTCCGATGAAAATTCGGTGTTTCATCGTCAATACGAAGGTCAGAGGGATACAGTAAACCTGAAGTGAAGCATCGGAATCTATAACTAGTGTCACAGGAATGGATCAAAACATAGACAGTAAGAAGATTAAGATTTCATCTACTTAAGACGGCATTGTGCCTTTTGTATTTAATTCCGATGCAGTATCTGTGTTTCATCGTCAATAAGAAGGTCAGAGGGATACAATAAACCTGATGTGAAGCATCGAAATCTGTAACTAGTGGCACAGGAATGGTTCAAACGTAGACATTAAGAAGAGTCAGTTTTCTTGTTCTTAAGTCGGCATTGTGCCTTTTGTATTTAATTCCGATGCAATTTCTGTGTTTCTTCGTCTATAAGAAGGTCAGAGGGATACAGTAAACCTGAAGTGAAGCATCGGAATCTATAACTAGTGTCACAGGAATGGTTCAAAACATAGACTGTAAGAAGAGTCAGTTTCCTTATACTTATGTCGGCATTGTGCCTTTTGTAATTAATTCCAATGCAATTTCTGTGTTTCACCGCTAATAAGAAGCTCAGAGGGAGGCAGTGAACCTGAAGTCGAACATCCGAATCCATAACTAGTGTCACAGGAATGGTTCAAAACATAGACAGTAAGAAGAGCCAGTCTTCTTCTACTTGAGTCGGCATTAACCCTTTTGTATTTAATTCCGATGCAATAACTGTGTTTCATCGACAATAAGGAGGTCAGAGGGATACAGTAAACCTGACGTGAGCATCGGAATCTACAACTAGTGTCACAGGAATGGTTCAAAAAATAGACAGAAGAAGAGCCAGTCTTCCTGTACTTGAGTCGGAATTGTGCCTTTTGTATTTAATTCCGATGCAATTTCTGTGTTTCATCGTCAATAAGAAGGTGAGAGGGATACAGTAAAGCTGAAGCGAAGCATCGGAATCTATAACTAGTGTCACAGGAATGGTTCAAAGCATAGAGAGTAAGATGAGACAGTCTTCTTGTACTTAAGTCGGCATTGAGCCTTTTGTATTTAATTCCGATGCATTTTCTGTGTTTCATCGTCAATATAAGGTCAGAAGGATAAAGTAAACCTGAAGTGAAGCATCGGAATTTATAAGTAGTGTCACAGTAAGGGTAAAAACATAGACAGTAAGAAGAGTCAGTTTTCTTGTACTTAAGTTGGCATTGTCCCTTTTGTTTTTCATTCCGATGCAATTTCTGTGTTTCATCGTCAATAAGATCGTCAGAGGGTACAGTAAACCTGAAGTGAAGCATCGGAATCTATAACTAGTGTCACAGGAATGGTTCAAAACATAGACAGTGACAAGAGTCAGTTTTCATGTTCTTAAGTAGGCATTGTTCCTTTTGTATTTAATTCCGATGCAATTTCTGTGTTTCGTGGTCAATAAGAAGGTCCATGGGATACAGTAAAACTGAAGTGTAGCATCGGAATCTAAAACCGGTCTCACAGGAAAGGTTCAAAACGCAGACAGTATGAAGAGCCAGCCTTCTTGTACTTGAGTCGGCATTGTCCCTTTTGTGTTTAATTCCGATGCAATTTCTGTGTTTCATCGTCAATAAGAAGGTCAGAGGGATACAATAAATCTGAAGTGAAGCATCGGAATCTATAACTAGTGTCACAGGAATGGTTCAAAACATAGACAGCAAGAAGATTAAGTTTTCGTGTACCTAAGACGGCATTGTGCCTTTTGTATTTAATTCCGATGCAATATCTGTGTTTCATCGTCAATAAGAAGGTCAGAGGGATACAATAAACCTGATGTGAAGCATCGAAATCTGTAACCAGTGGCACAGGAATGGTTCAAAACGTAGACAGTAAGAAGAGTCAGTTATCTTGTCCTTAAGTAGGCATTGTGCTTTTGTATTTAATTCCGATGCAATTTCTGTGTTTCATCGTCAATAAGAAGGTCGGACGGATACAGTACACCTGAAGTGAAGCATCAGAATGTTTAACTAGTGTCACAGGAATTGTTCAAAACTTAGACAGTAAGAAGAGTCAGTTTTCATGTACTTTAGTAGGCATTGTGCCTTTTGTATATCATTCCGATGCAATTTCTGACTTTCATCGTCAATAAGGAGGTCGGAGGGAAACAGTAAACCTAAAGTGAAGCATCGGAATCTGTTACTAGTGTCACAGGATTGGTTCAAGGCATAGACAGTAAGAAGAGCCAGTCTTCTTGTACTTGGGTCGGAATTGTGCATTTTGTATTTAATTCCGATGCAATTTCTGTGTTTCATCGTCAATAAGAAGGTCAGAGGGATACAGTAAACCTGAAGTGAAGCATCGGAATCTATAACTAATGTCACAGGAATGGTTCAAACATAGACTGTAAGAAGAGTCAGATTTCTTGTACTTAAGTCGGCATTGTGCCTTTTCTATTTAATTCCGATGCAATTTCTGTGTTTCATCGTCAATAAGAAGGTCAGAGGGATACGGTAAACCTGAAGTGTAACATCGGAATCTATAACTAGTGACAGGAATGGTTCAAAACATAGAGAGTAAGATGAGAGAATCTTCTTGTACTTAAGTCCGCATTAAGCATTTTGTATTTAATTCCGATGCAATTTCTGTGTTTCATCGTCAATATAAGGTCAGAGGGATACAGTAAACCTGAAGTGAAGCATCGGAATCTATAACTAGTGTCACAGGAATGGTTCAAAACATAGACAGTAAGAAGAGTCAGTTTTCTTGTACTTAAGTTGGCATTGTCCCTTTTGTATTTAATTACGATGCAATTTCTGTGTTTCATCGTCAATAAGATCGTCAGAGGGTACCGTAAACCTAAAGTGAAGCATCAGAATCCATAACTAGTGTCACAGGAGTGGTTCAAAACATAGACAGTAAGAAGAGTCAGTTTTCTTGTACTTCAGTCGGCATTGTGCTCTTTGTATTTAATTCCGATGCAATTTCTGTGTTTAATCGTCAATAAGAAGGTCAGAGGGATACAGTAAGCTTGAAGTGAAGCATCAGAATAAATAACTAGTGTCACAGGAATGGTTCAAAACATAGACACTAAGACGAGTCAGTTTTCTTGTACTTAAGTGGACATTGTGTCTTTTGTATTTAATTCCGATGAAATTTCTGTGTTTCATCGTCAATAAGAAGGTCAGAGGTATACAGTAAACCTGAAGTGAAGCATCGGAATCTATAACTAGTGACACAGGAATGGTTCAAATCATTGACAGTAAGAAGATTCAGATTTCTTGTACTTAAGACGGCATTGTGCCTTTTGTATTTAATTCCGATGCAATATCTGTGTTTCATCGTCAACAAGAAGGTCAGAGGGATACAATAAACCTGATGTGAAGCAACGGAATCTATAACTACTAGCACAGGAATGGTTCAAAACATAGACAGTAAGAAGAGTCAGTTATCTTGTACTTAAGTGGGCATTGTGCTTTTGTATTTAATTCCGATGCAATTTCTGTGTTTCATCGTCAATAAGAAAGTCAGAGGGATACAATAAATCAGAGGTGAAGCATCGGAATCTATAACTAGTGTCACAGGAATGGTTCAAAACTTAGACAGTAAGAAGAGTAAGTTTTCTTGTACTTAAGTCGGCATTGTGCTTTTTGTATTTAACTCCGATGCAATTTCTTGTTTCATCGTCAGTAAGAAGGTCAGAGGGATGCAGTAAAACTGAATTGAAGCATCGGAATCTATAACTAGTGTCACAGGAATGGTTTATAACATAGACAGTAAGAAGAGCTAGTCTTCTTGTACTTGAGTCGGCATTGTGCCTTTTGTATTTAATTCCGATGCATTTTCTGTGTTTCATCGTCAATAAGGAGGTCAGAGGGATACAGTAACCTGAAGTGAAGCATCGGAATCTATAACTAGTGTCACAGGAATGGTTCAAAACATAGATAGTAAGAAGAGTCAGTTTTTTCGTACTTAAGTCGGCATTGTGCCTTTTGTATTAAATTCCGATGCAATTTCTGTGTTTCGTCGTCAATAATAAGGGCCAAGGGATACAGTAATCCTGAAGTGAAGAATCGGAATTTATAACTAGTGTCACAGGAATGGTTAAAAGCATAGACAGTAAGAAGAGTCAGTCTTCTTGTACTTAAGTCGGCATAGAGCCTTTTGTATTTAATTCCGATGCAATTTCTGTGTTTCATCGTCGATAAGAAGGTCAGATGGATACAGTAAGCTTGAAGTGAAGCATCGGAATATTTAACTAGTGTCACAGGAATGGTTCAAAACATAGACAGTAAGACGAGTCAGTTTTCTTGTACTTAAGTGGACATTGTCACTTTTGTATTTAATTCCGATGAAATTTCGGTGTTTCATCGTCAATACGAAGGTCAGAGGGATACAGTAAACCTGACGTGAAGCATCGGAATCTATAACTAGTGTCACAGGAATGGTTCAAAATATAGACAGTAAGAAGATTAAGTTTTCGTGTACTTAAGACGGCATTGTGCCTTTTGTATTTAATTCCGATGCAATATCTGTGTTTCATCGTCAATAAGAAGGTCAGAGGGATACAATAAACCTGATGTGAAGCATCGAAATCTGTAACCAGTTTCACAGGAATGGTTCAAAACGTTGACAGTAAGAAGAGTCAGTTATCTTGTCCTTAAGTAGGCATTGTGCTTTTGTATTTAGTTCCGATGAAATTTCTGTGTTTCATCGTCAATAAGAAGGTCGGACGGATACAGTACACCTGAAGTGAAGCATCAGAATCTATAACTAGTGTCACAGGAATGGTTCAAAACATAGACAGTAAGAAGGGTCAGTTTTCTTGTACTTAAGTAGGCATTGTGCCTTTTGTATATCATTCCGATGCAATTTCTGAGTTTCATCGTCAATAACGAGGTCGGAGGGATACAGTAAACCTAAAGTGAAGCATCGGAATCTATTACTAGTGTCACAGGAATGGTTCAAGGCATAGACAGTAAGAAGAGCCAGTCTTCTTGTACTTGAGTCGGAATTGTGCCTTTTGTATTTAATTCCGATGCAATTTCTGTGTTTCATCGTCAATAAGAAGGTCAGAGGGATACAGTAAACCTGAAGTGAAGCATCGGAATCTATAACTAGTGTCACAGGAATGGTTCAAACATAGACAGTAAGAAGAGTCAGATTTCTTGTAGTTAAGTCGGCATTGTGCCATTTGTATTCAATTCCGTTGCAATTTCTGTGTTTCATAGTCAATACGAAGGTCAGAGGGATACAGTAAACCTGAGGTGAAGCATCGGAATCTATAACTAGTGTCACAGGAATGGTTTAAAACATAGACAGTAAGAAGAGTCAATTTTCGTGTACTTAAGTCGGCATTGTGCCTTTTCTATTTATATCCGATGCAATTTCTGTGTTTCATCGTCAATAAGAAGGTCAGAGGGATACGGTAAACCTGAAGTGTAACATCGGAATCTATAACTAGTGTCACAGGAATGGTTCAAAACATAGAGAGTAAGATGAGAGAGTCTTCTTGTACTTAAGTCGGCATTGAGTCTTTTGTATTTAATTCCGATGCAATTTCTGTGTTTCATCGTCTATAAGAAGGTCAGAGGAATACAGGAAACCTGAAGTGAAGCATCGGAATCTATAACTAGTGTCACAGGAATGGTTCAAAGCATAGACAGTAAGAAGAGTCAGTTTTCGTGTACTTAAGTCGGGATTGTGCCTTTTGTATTTAATTCTGATGCAATTACTGTGTTTCACCGCAAATAAGAAGTTCAGAGGGAGGCACTGAACCTGAAGTCGAGCATCCGAATCCATAACTAGTGTGACAGGAATGGTTCAAAGCATAGACAGTAAGAAGAGCCAGACTTCTTGTATTTGAGTCAACATTGTGCCTTTTGTATTTAATTCCGATGCAATTTCTGTGTTTCATCGACAATAAGGAGGTCAGAGGGATACAGTAAACCTGAAGTGAAGCATCGGAATCTATAACTAGTGTCACAGGAATGGTTCAAAACATAGACAGTAAAAAGAGTCAGTTTTCTTGTACTTAAGTTGGCATTGTCCCTTACGTATTTAATTACGATGCATTTTCTGTGTTTCATCGTCAAAATGATCGTCAGAGGGTACCGTAAACCTGATGTGAGGCATCGGAATCCATAACTAGTGTCACAGGAATGGTTCAAAACATAGACAGTAAGAAGAGCCAGTTTTCTTGTACTTCAGTCGGCATTGTGCTTTTCGTATTTAATTCCGATGCAATTTCTGTGTTTCATCGTCAAAAAGAAGGTCAGAGGGATACAGTAAGCTTGAAGTGAAGCATCGGAATCTATAACTAGTGTCACATGAATGGTTCAAAACATAGACAGTAAGAAGAGTCAGTTTTCTTGTACTTAAGTTGGCATTGTCCCTTTTGTATTTAATTTCGATGCAATTTCTGTGTTTCATCGTGAATAAGATCGTCAGAGGGTACAGTAAACCTAAGGTGAAGCATCGGAATTTATAACTAGTGTCACAGGAATGGTTCAAAACATAGACAGTTGGGAGAGTCAGTTTACTTGTACTTAAGTAGGCATTGTGCCTTTTGTATTTAATTCCGATGCAATTTCTGTGTTTCGTGGTCAATAAGAAGGTCCATGGGATACAGTATACCTGAAGTGAAGCATCGGAATCTAAAACCGGTCTCACAGGAAAGGTTCAAAACATAGACAGTATGAAGAGCCAGCCTTCTTGTACTTGAGTCAGCGTTGTGCCTTTTGTCTTTAATTCTGATGCAATTTCTGTGCTTCATCGTCAATAAGAAGGCCAGAGGGATACAGTAAAGCTGAAGTGAAGCATCGGAATCCATAACTAGTGTCACAGGAGTGGTTCAAAACGTAGACACTAAGAATTGTCAGTTTTCTTGAACTTATGTCGGCATTGTGGTTTTTCTATTTAATTCCGATCCGCTTTCTGTGTTTCATCGTCAATAAGAAGGTCAGAGAGATACAGTAAACCTGAAGTGAAGCATCGGAATCTATAACTAGTGTCACAGGAATGGTTCAAACATAGACAGTTAGAAGAGTCAGTTTTCTTGTACTTAAGTCGTCATTGTGCCTTTTGTATTTAATTCCGATGCAATTTCTGTGTTTCATCGTCAGTAAGAAGGTCAGAGGGATACAGTAAACCTAAAGTGAAGCATCGGAATCTATAACTAGAGACACATGAATGGTTCAAAACATAGACAGTAAGAAGAGTCAGTTTTCTTGTACTTAAGATGGCATTGTCCCTTTCGTATTTAATTTCGATGCAATTTCTGTGTTTCATCGTCAATATGATCGTCAGAGGGTACAGTAAACCTGAAGTGAAGCATCGGAATCTATAACTAGTGTCACAGGAATGGTTCAAAACATAGACAGTAAGAAGAGTCAGTTTTCTTGTACTTAAGTAGGCATTGTGCCTTTTGTATTTAATTCCGATGCAATTTCTGTGTGTCGTGGTCAATAAGAAGGTCCATGGGATACAGTAAACCTGAAGTGAAGCATCGGAATCTAAAACCGGTCTCACAGGAAAGGTTCAAAACATAGACAGTATGAAGAGCCTGCCTTCTTGTACTTGAGTCAGCATTGTGCCTTTTGTATTTAATTCCGATGCAATTTCTGTGTCTCATCGTCAATAAGAAGGTCAGAGGGATACAGTAATGCTGAAGTGAAGCATCGGAATCCATAACTAGTGTCACAGGAAAGGTTCAAAACTTAGACACTAACAAGAGTCAGTTCTCTTGAACTTATTTCGGCATTGTGCTTTTTGTATTTAATTCAGATGCACTTTCTGTGTTTCATCGTCAATAAGAAGGTCAGAGGGATACAGTAAACATGGGGTGAAGCATCGGAATCTATAACTAGTGTCACAGGAATGGTTCAAAACATAGACAGTAAGAAGAGTCAATTTTCGTGTACTTAAGTCGGCATTGTGCGTTTTCTATTTAATTATAATGCAATTTCTGTGTTTCATCGTCAATAAGAAGGTCAGAGGGATACGGTAAACCTGAAGAGAAACATCGGAATCTATAACTAGTGTCACAGGAATGGTTCAAAACATAGACAGTAACAAGAGTCAGTTATCTTGTACTTAAGTCTTAATTGTGCCCTTTGTATTTAATTCCGATGAAATTTCTGTGTTTCTTCGTCAATAAGAAGGTCAGAGGGATACAGTAAACCTGAAGTGAAGCATCGGAATCTATAACTAGTGTCACAGGAATGGTTCAAAACATAGACAGTAAGAAGACTCAGTTTTCTTGTACTTAAGTCGGCATTGTGCATTTTGTATTTAATTCCGATGCAATTTCTGTGTTCCTCGTCAATAAGAAGGACAGATGGATACAGTAAACCTGAAGTGAAACATCGGAAAGTATACCTAGTGTCACAGGAATGGTTCAAAACATAGACAGTAAGAAGAGTCAGTTTTCTTGTACTTAAGTCGGCATTGTGCCTTTTGTATTTAATTCCGATGCGATATCTGTGTTTCATCGTCTATAAGAAGGTCAGAGGGATACAGTAAACCTGAAGTGAAGCATCGGAATCTATAACTAGTGTCACAGGAATGGTTCAAAACATAGACAGTAAGAAGAGTCAGTTTTCTTGTAATTAAGTCGGCATTGTGCCTTTTGTATTTAATTCCGATGCAATTACTTTGTTTCACCGCCAATGAGAAGTTCAGAGGGAGGCTGTGAACCTGAAGTCGAGCATCCGAATCCATAACTAGTGTGACAGGAATGGTTCAAATCATAGACAGTAAGAAGATTCAGACTTCTTGTACTTGAGTCGGCATTGTGCCTTTTGTATTTAATTCCGATGCAATTTCTGCGTTTCATCGACAATAAGGAGGTCAGAGGGATACAGTAAACCTGAAGTGAAGCATCGGAATCTATAACTAGTGTCAAAGGAATGGTTCAAAACATAGACAGTAAGAAGAGCCAGTCTTCTGGAACTTGAGTCGGAATTGTGCCTTTTGTATTTAATTCCGATGCAATTTCTGTGTTTCATCGTCAATAAGAAGGTCAGAGGGCTACAGTAAAGCTGAAGTGAAGCATATGAAACTATAACTAGCGTAACAGGAATGGTTCAAAACATAGAGAGTAAGATGAGATAGTCTTCTTGTACTTAAGTCGGCATTGAGCCTTTTGTATTTAATTCCGATGCAATTTCTGTGTTTCAACGTCAATATAAGGTCAGCGGGATACAGTAAACCTGAAGTGAAGCTTCGGAATCTATAACTAGTGTCACAGGAATGGTTAAAAACATAGACAGTAAGAAGAGTCAGTTTTCTTGTACTTAAGTCGGCATTGTTCCTTTTCTATTTCATTCCGATGCAATTTCTATGTTTCATCGTCAATAAGAAGTTCAGAGGGATATAGTATACCTGTAGTGAAGCATTGGAATCTTAAACTAGTGTCACAGGAATGGTTCAAAACATAGACAGTAAGAAGAGTCAGTTTTCTTGTACTTAAGTCGGCGTTGTGCCTTTTGTATTTAATTCCAATGCAATTTCTGTGTTTCATCGTCAATAAGAACGTCACAGGGAATCAGTGGACCTGAAGTGAAGCATCGTAATCTATAACTAGTGTCACGGGAATGGTTTAAATCATAGACAGTAAGAAGAGTCAGTTTTCTTGTCCTTAAGTCGGCATTGTGCCTTTCGTATTTAATTCCGATGCAATTTCAGTGTTTGATCGTCAATAAGAAGGTCAGAGGGATACAGTGAGCCTGAAGTGAAGCATCGGAGTCTATAACTAGTGTCACAGGAATGGTTCAAAACATAGAGGGGTAAGAAGAGTCAGTTTTCTTCTACTTAAGTCGGCATTGTGCCTTTTGTATTTAATTCCGATGCAATTTCTGTGTTTCATCGTCAATAAGAAGGTCGGAGGGTTACAGTAAACCTGAAGTGAAGCATCGGAATCTATAACTAGTGTCACAGGAATGGTTCAAATCGTAGACAGTAAGATGAGTCAGTTTTCTTGTACTTAAGTCGGCATTGTGCCTTTTGTATTTAATTCCGATGCAATTTCAGTGTTTGATCGTCAATAAGAAGGTCAGAGGGATACAGTGAGCCTGAAGTGAAGCATCGGAATCTATAACTAGTGTCACAGGAATGGTTCAAAACGTAGACAGTAAGAAGAGTCAGTTTTCTTGTACTTAAGTCGGCATTGTGCCTTTTGTATTTAATTCCGATGCAATTTCTGTGTTTCATCGTCAATAAGAAGGTCAGAGGGATATAGTACACCTGAAGTGAAGCATCGGAATCTATAACTAGTGTCACACGAATGGTTCAATACATAAACAGTAAGAAAAGTCAGTTTTCATGTACTTAAGTCGGCATTGTGCCTTTTGTATTTAATTCCGAAGCAATTTCTGTGTTTCATCGTCAATAAGAAGGTCAGAGGGATACAGTGAACCTGAAGTGAAGCATCGGAATCTATAACTACTGTCACAGGAATGGTTCAAATCATAGACAGTAAGAAGAGTCAGTTTTCTTGTACTTAAGTCGGCGTTGTGCCTTTTGTATGTAATTCCGATTCAATTTCTGTGTTTCATCGTCAATAAGAAGGTCAGAGGGATACAGTTAACCGGAAGTGAAGCATCGGAATCTATAGCTAGTGTCACAGAAATGGTTCAAAACAAAGACAGTAAGAAGAGTCAGTTATCTTGTACTGAAGTCGGCATAGTGCATTTTCTATTTAATTCCGATGCAATTTCTGAGTTCGTTGTCAATAAGAAGGTCCAAGGGATACAGTAAACCTGAAGTGAAGCATCGGAATCTGAAACCAGTCTCACAGGAAAGG
Source organism: Schistocerca americana (assembly GCF_021461395.2). Lineage (NCBI taxonomy): Eukaryota > Metazoa > Arthropoda > Insecta > Orthoptera > Acrididae > Schistocerca > Schistocerca americana. The sequence goes on along the minus strand of NC_060119.1, from coordinate 13,911,037 downwards.
GTCAAATCATAGACAGTAAGACGAGCCAGAGTACATGCACTTGAGTCGGCATTGTGCCTTTTGTATTTAATTCCGATACAATATCTGTGTTTCATCGTCAATTAGACGGTCAGACGGATTCATTAAAACTGAAGTGAAGCATCGGAATCTATAACTAGTGTCACATGAATGGTACAAAACATAGACAGTTAGAAGAGTCAGCTTTCTTGTACTTAAGTCGGCATTGTGCCTTTTGTATTTAATTCTGAAGTAATTTCTGTGATTCATCGTCAATAAGAAGGTCAGAGGGATACAGTAAACCTGCAGTAAAGCATCGGAATCTATAAATAGTGTCACATGAATGGTTTAAAACAGAGACAGTAAGAAGGGTCAGTTTTCTTGTACTTAAGTCGGCATTGTGTCTTTTGTACTTAATTCCGATGCAATTTCTGTGTTTCATCGTCAATAAGAAGGTCAGAGGGATACAGTTAACCTGAAGTGAAGCATCGGAATCTATAGCTAGTGTCACAGGAATGGTTCAAAACAAAGACAGTAAGAAGAGTCAGTTTTCTTGTACTTAAGTCGGCATTGAGCCTTTTGTATTTAATTCCGATGCAATTTCAGTGTTTCATCGTCAATAAGAAGGTCAGAGGGTACAGTGAACCTGAAGTGAAGCATCGGAATCTATAACTAGTGTCACAGGAATGGTTCAAAACATACACAGTAAGAAAAGTCAGTTTTCTTGTACTTAAGTCGGCATTGTGCCTCTTGTATTTAATTCCGATGCTATTTCTGTGTTTCATCGTCAATAAGAAGGTCAGAGGGATACAGTAAACCTGAAGTGAAGCATCGGAATCTATAACTAGTGTCACAGGAATGGTTCAAAACAAAGACAGTAAGAAGAGTCGGTTATCTTGTACTGAAGTCGGCATTGTGCATTTTCTATTTAATTCCGATGCAATTTCTGAGTTCGTTGTCAATAAGAAGGTCCAAGGGATACAGTAAACCTGAAGTGAAGCATCGGAATCTGAAACCGGTCTCACAGGAAAGGGTCAAATCATAGACAGTAAGAAGAGCCAGAGTACATGCACTTGAGTTGGCATTGGGCCTTATGTATTTAACTCCGATGCAATATCTGTGTTTCATCGTCAATAAGACGGTGAGATGGATACATTAAAACTGAAGTGAAGCATCGGAATCTATAACTAGTGTCACAGGAATGGTTCAAAACATAGACAGTAAGAAGAGTCAGTTTTCTTGTACATAAGTCGGCGTTGTGCCTTTTGTGTTTAATTCCGATGCAAGTTCTGTGTATCATCGTCAATAAGAAGGTCACAAAGATACAGTAAAACTGAAGTGAAGCATCGGAATCTATAATTTGTGTCACATGAATGGTTCAAAACAAAGAGAGTAAGAAGAGTCAGTTTTCTTGTACTAAAGTCAACATTGTGCCTTTTGTATTTAATTCCGATGCAATTTCTGTGTTTCATCGTCAACAAGAAGGTCAGAGGGATACAGTAAACCTGAAGTGAAGCATCGGAATCTATAACTAGTGTCACAGGAATGGTTCAAAACATAGACATTAAGAAGAGTCAGTTTTCTTGTACTTAAGTCGGCATTGTGCCTTTTCTATTTTATTCCGATGCAATTTGTGTGTTTCATCGTCAATAAGAAGGTCAGAGGTATACAGTAAACCTGAAGTGAAGCATCGGAATCTATAACTAGTGATACAGGAATGGATCAAAACATAGACAGTAAGAAGAGTCAGTTTTCTTGTACTTAAGTCGGCATTGTGCCATTTGTATTTAATTCCGAAGCAATTTCTGTGATTCATCGTCAATAAGAAGGTCAGAGGGATACAGTAATCCTGGAGTAAAGCATCGGAATATATAACTAGTGTCACATGAATGGTTAAATCATAGACAGTAAGAAGAGTCAGTTTTCTTGTACTTAAGTCGGCATTGTGCCTCTTGTATTTAATTCAGATGCAATTTCTGTGTTTCATCGTCAATAAGAAGGTCAGAGGGATACAGTAAACCTGAAGTGAAGCATCGGAATCTATAACTAGTGTCACAGGGATGGTTCAAACCATAGACAGTAAGAAGAGTCAGTTTTCTTGTACTTAAGTCGGCATTGTGCCTTTTGTATTTAATTCCGATGCTATTTCTGTGTTTCATCGTCAATAAGAAGGTCAGAGGGATACAATAAACCTGAAGTGAAGCATCGGAATCAATAACTATGGTCACATGAATGGTACAAAACATAGACATTAAGAAGAGTCAGTTTTCTTGTACTTAAGTCGGCATTGTGCCTTTTCTATTTTATTCCGATGCAATTTGTGTGTTTCATCGTCAATAAGAAGGTCAGAGGTATACAGTAAACCTGAAATGAAGCATCGGAATCTATAACTAGTGTCACAGGAATGGTTCAAAACATAGACAGGAAAAAGAGTCAGTTATCTTGTACTGAAGTCGGCATTGTCCATTTCCATTTTAATTCCGATGCAATTTATGAGTTCGTCGTCAATAAGAAGGTCCAAGGGATACAGTAAACCTGAAGTGAAGCATCGGAATCTGAAACCGGACTCACAGGAAAGGTTCAAATCATAGACAGTAAGAAGAGACAGAGTACTTGCACTTGAGTCGGCATTGTGCCTTATGTATTTAATTCCGATGCAACATCTGTGTTTCATCGTCAATAAGACGGTCAGACGGATACAGTAAAACTGAAGTGAAGCATCGGAATCTATAACTAGTGTCACAGGAATGGATGAAAACATAGACAGTAAGAAGAGTCAGTTTTCTTGTAATTAAGTCGGCATTGTGCCTTTTGTATTAAATTCCGAAGAAATTTCTGTGATTCATTGTCAATAAGAAGGTCAGAGGGATACAGTAAACCTGGAGTAAAGCATCGGAATCTATAAATAGTGTCACATGAATGGTTTAAAACATAGACAGTAAGAAGAGTCAGTTTTCTTGTACTTAAGTCGGCATTGTGTCTTTTGTATTTAATTCCGATGCAATTTCTGTGTTTCATCGTCAATAAGAACGTCAGAGGGATACAGTAAACCTGACGTGAAGCATCGGAATCTATAACTAGTGTCACAGGAACCTTTCAAAACATAAACAGTAAGAAGAGTCAGTTTTCTTGTACTTAAGTCGGCGTTGTGCCTTTTGTATGTAATTCCGATTCAATTTCTGTGTTTCATCGTCAATAAGAAGGTCAGAGCGATGCAGTTAACCGGAAGTGAAGCATCGGAATCTATAGCTAGTGTCACAGGAATGGTTCAAAACAAAGACAGTAAGAAGAGTCAGTTATCTTGTACTGAAGTCGGCATTGTGCATTTTCTATTTAATTCCGATGCAATTTCTGAGTTCGTTGTCAATAAGAAGGTCCAAGGGATACAGTAAACCTGAAGTGAAGCATCGGAATCTGAATCCGGTCTCACAGGAAAGGGTCAAATCATAGACAGTAAGAAGAGCCAGAGTACATGCACTTGAGTCCGCATTGTGCCTTATGTATTTAATACCGATACAATATCTGTGTTTCATCGTCAATTAGACGGTCAGACGGATTCATTAAAACTGAAGTGTCGCATCGGAATCTATAACTAGTGTCACAGGATTGGTTCAAAACATAGACAGTAAGAAGAGTCAGTTTTCATGTACTTAAGTCGGCATTGTGCCTTTTGTATTTAATTCCGATGCAATTTCTGTGTTTCATCGTCAATAAGAAGGTCAGAGGGATACAGTAAACCTGAAGTGAAGCATCGGAATCTGTAACTAGTGTTACATGAATGGTTCAAACATAGACAGTAAGAAGGGTCAGTTTTCTTGTACATAAGTCGGCATTGTGCCTTCTGTATTTAATTCCGATGCAAGTTCTGTGTATCATGGTCAATAAGAAGGTCACAAAGATACAGTAAACCTGAAGTGAAGCATCGGAAACTATAATTTGTGTCACATGAATGGTTCAAAACATAGGGAGTGAGAAGAGTCAGTTTTCTTGTACTAAAGTCGGCATTGTGCCTTTTGTGTTTAATTCCGATGCAATTTCTGTGTTTCATAGTCAACAAGAAGGTCAGAGGGATACTGTAAACCTGAAGTGAAGCATCGGAATCTATAACTAGTGTCACAGGAATGGTTCAAAACATAGACATTAAGAAGAGTCAGTTTTCTTGAACTTAAGTCGGCATTGTGCCTTTTCTATTTTATTCCGATGCAATTTGTATGTTTCATCGTCAATAAGAAGGTCAGAGGGATGCAGTAAACCTGAAGTGAAGCATCGGAATCTATAACTAGTGACACAGGAATGGATCAAAACATAGACAGTAAGAAGAGTCAGATTTCTTGTACTGAAGTCGGCATTGTGCCATTTGTATTTAATTCCGTAGCAATTTCTGTGATTCATCGTCAATAAGAAGGTCAGAGGGATACAGTAAACCTGGAGTAAAGCATCGGAATATATAAGTAGTGTCACATGAATGGTTAAATCATAGACAGTAAGAAGAGTCAGTTTTCTTGTACTTAAGACGGCATTGTGCGTCTTGTATTTAATTCCGATGCAATTTCTGTGGTTCATCGTCAATAAGAAGGTCAGAGGGATACAGTAAACCTGAAGTGAAGCATCGGAATCTATAACTAGTGTCACAGGAATGGTTCAAACCATAGACAGTAAGAAGAGTCAGTTTTCTAGTACTTAAGTCGTCATTGTGCCTTTTGTATTTAATTCCGATGCTATTTCTGTGTTTCATCGTCAATAAGAAGGTCAGAGGGATACAGTAAACCTGAAGTGAAGCATCGGAATCTATAACTAGTGTCACAGGAATGGTTCAAAACATAGACAGGAAAAAGAGTCAGTTATCTTGTACTAAAGTCGGCATTGTGCATTTTCCATTTAATTCCGATGCAATTTCAGAGTTCGTCGTCAATATGAAGGTCCAAGGGATACAGTAAACCTGAAGTGAAGCATCGGAATCTGAAACCGGTCTCACAGGAAAGGTTCAAATCATAGACAGTAAGAAGAGACAGAGTACTTGCACATGAGTCGGCATTGTGCCTTATGTATTTAATTCCGATGCAATATCTGTGTTTCATCGTCAATAAGACGGTGAGACGGATACATTAAAACTGAAGTGAAGCATCGGAATCTATAACTAGTGTCACAGGAATTGTTCAAACATAGACAGCAAGAAGAGTCAGTTTTCTTGTACTCAAGTCGGCAATGTGCCTTTTCTATTTTATTCCGATGCAATTTGTGTGTTTCATCGTCAATAAGAAGGTCAGAGGGATACAGTAAACCTGAAGTGAAGCATCGGAATCTATAACTAGTGACACAGGAATGGATCAAAACATAGACAGTAAGAAGAGTCAGTTTTCTTGTACTTAAGTCGGCATTGTGCCATTTGTATTTAATTCCGAAGCAATTTCTGTGATTCATCGTCAATAAGAAGGTCAGAGGGATACAGTAAACCTGGAGTAAAGCATCGGAATCTATAAATAGTGTCACATGAATGGTTTAAAACATAGACAGTAAGAAGAGTCAGTTTTCTTGTACATAAGTCGGCATTGTGCCTTTTGTATTTAATTCCGATGCTATTTCTGTGTTTCATCGTCAATAAGACGGTGAGACGGATACATTAAAACTGAAGTGAAGCATCGGAATCTATAACTAGTGTCACAGGAATGGTTCAAATCATAGACAGTAAGAAGACTCAGTTTTCATGTACTTAAGTCGGCATTGTGCCTTTTATATTTAATTCCGATGCAATTTTTGTGTTTCATCGTCAATTATAAGGTCAGAGGGATACAGTAAACCTGAAGTGAAGCATCGGAATCTATAACTAGTGTTACATGAATGGTTCAAACATAGACAGTAAGAAGAGTCAGTTTTCTTGTACATAAGTCGGCATTGTGCCTTTTGTATTTAATTCCGATGCAAGTTCTGTGTATCATCGTCAATAAGAAGGTCACGAAGATACAGTAAAACTGAAGTGAAGCATCGGAATCTAAAACTAGTGACACAGGAATGGATCAAAACATAGACAGTAAGAAGAGTCAGTTTTCTTGTACTTAAGTCGGCATTGTGCCATTTGTATTTAATTCCGAAGCAAATTCTGTGATTCATCGTCAATAAGAAGGTCAGAGGGATACAGTAAACCTGGAGTAAAGCATCGGAATATACAACTAGTGTCACATGAATGGTTAAATCATAGACAGTAAGAAGAGTCAGTTTTCTTGTACCTAAGTCGGCATTGTGCCTCTTGTATTTAATTCAGATGCAATTTCTGTGTTTCATCGTCAATAAGAAGGTCAGAGGGATACAGTAAACCTGAAGTGAAGCATCGGAATCTATAACTAGTGCCACAGGAATGGTTCAAACCATAGACAGTAAGAAGAGTCAGTTTTCTTGTACTTAAGTCGGCATTGTGCCTTTTGTATTTAATTCCGATGCTGTTCCTGTGTTTCATCTTCAATAAGAAGGTCAGAGGGATACAGTAAACCTGAAGTGAAGCATCGGAATCTATAACTAGTGTCACATGAATGGTACAATACATAGACAGTTAGAAGAGTCAGCTTTCTTGTACGTAAGTCGGCATTGTGCCTTTTGTATTTAATTCTGAAGTAATTTCTGTGATTCATCGTCAATAAGAAGGTCAGAGGGTTACAGTAAACCTGGAGTAAGGCATCGGAATCTATAAATAGTGTCACATGAATGGTTTAAAACATGGACAGTAAGAAGAGTCAGTTTTCTTGTACTTAAGTCGGCATTGTACCTTTTGTATTTAATTCCGATGCTATTTCTGTGTTTCATCGTCAATAAGAGGGTCAGAGGGATACAGTAAACCTGAAATGAAGGATCGGAATCTATAACTAGTGTCACAGGATTGGTTCAAAACATAGACTAGAAAAAGTGTCAGTTATCTTGTACTGAAGTCGGCATTGTGCATTTTCCATTTAATTCCGATGCAATTTCAGAGTTCGTCGTCAATAAGAAGGTCCAAGGGATACAGTAAACCTGAAGTGAAGCATCGCAATCTGAAACCGGTCTCACAGGTAAGGTTCAAATCATAGACAGTAAGAAGAGCCCGAGTACTTGCACTTGAGTCGGCATTGTGCCTTATGTATTTGATTCCGATGCAATATCTGTGTTTTATCGTCAATAAGACGGTCAGACGGATACATTAAAACTGAAGTGAAGCATCAGAATCTATAACTAGTGTCACAGGAATGGTTCAAAACATAGACAGTAAGAAGACTCAGTTTTCATGTACTTAAGACGGCATTGTGCCTTTTGTATTTAATTCCGATGCAATTTTTGTGTTTCATCGTCAACAAGAAGGTCAGAGGGATACAGTAAACCTGAAGTGAAGCATCGGAATCTATAACTAGTGTCACAGGAATGGTTCAAAACATAGACTGTAAGAAGAGTCAGTTTTCTTGTACTTAAGTCGGCATTGTGCCTTTTGTATATAACTCCGATGCAATATCTGTGTTTCTTCGTCAATAAGAAGGTCAGAGGTATACAGTAAACCTGAAGTAAAGCATCGGAATCAATAACTAGTGTCACAGGAATTGTTCAAACATTGACAGTAAGAAGAGTCAGTTTTTCTGTACTTATGTCGTCATTGTGCCTTTAGTATTTAATTCCGATGCAATTTCTGTGTTTCATCGTCAATAAGAAGGTCAGAGGGATACAGTAAAACCGAAGTGAAGCATCGGAATCTATAACTAGTGTCACATGATTGGTTCAAACATAGACAGTAAGAAGTGTCAGTTTTCTTGTACATAAGTCGGCATTGTGCCTTTTTTATTTAATTCCGATGAAATTTCTGTGTTTCATCGTCAATAAGAAGGTCAGAGGGATACAGTAAACCTGAAGTGGAGCATCGGAATTAATAACTAGTGTCACAGGAATGGTTCAAAACATAGACAGTAGAAGAGTCTGTTTTCCTGTACTTAAGTCGGCATTGTGCCTTTTGTATTTAATTCCGATGCAATTTCTGTGCTTCATCGTCAATAAGATGGTCAGAGGGATACAGTATACCTGAAGTGAAGCATCGGAATCTGTAACTAGTGTCTCAGGAATGATTCAAAACATAGACAGTAAGATGAGTCAGTGTTCTTGTACTTAAGTCGGCATTGTGCCTTTTGTATTTCATTCCGATGCAATTTCTGTGTTTCATCTTCTATAAGTAGGTCAGAGGGATACAGTAAACCTGAAGTGAAGCATCGGAATCCATAACTAGTGTCACAGGAATGGCTCAAAACATAGACAATAAGAAGGGGCAGTTTACTTGTACTGAAGTCGGCATTGTGCCTTTTGTATTTAATTCCGATGAAATTTCTGTGTTTCATCGTCAATAAGAAGGTCAGAGGGATACAGTAAACCTGAAGTATAGCATCGGAATCAATAACTAGTGTCACAGGAATGGTTCAATCATAGACAGAAAGAAGAGTCAGTTTTCTTGTGACTTAAGTCGGCATTGTGCCTTTTGTATTTAATTCCGATGCAATTTCTGTGTTTCATCGTCATTAAGAAGGTCAGAGGGAGACAGTAAACCTGAAGTGAAGCATCGGAATCAATAACTAGTGTCACATTAATGGTTCAAACACAGACACTAAGATGAGTCAGTTTTCTTGTACATAAGTCGGCATTGTGCCTTTTGGATTTGATTCCGATGCAATTTCTGTGTTTCATCGTCAATAAGAAGGTCTGATGGATACAGTAAACCTGAAGTGAAGCATCGGAAGCTATAACTAGTGCCACATGAATGGTTCAAAACATAGACAGTAAGAAGAGTCAGTTATCTTGTACTTAAGTCGGCATTGTGCTTTTTGTATTTAATTCCGATTCCATTTCTGCGTTTCATCGTCATTAAGAAGGACAGAGGGATACAGTAAACCTGAAGTGAAGCATCGGAATCTATAACTAGTGTCACAGGAATGGTTCAAGTCATAGACAGTAAGAAGAGACAGTTTTCTTGTACTTAAGTCGGCATTGTGCCTTTTGTATTTAATTCCGATGGAATATCTGTGTATCATCTTCAATAAGAAGGTCAGAGGGATACTGTAAACTTGAAGTGAAGCATCGGAATCTATAACTAGTGTCACAGGAATGGTACAAAGCATAGACAGTATGAAGAGTCAGTTTTCTTGTACTTAAGTCGGCATTCTTCCTTTTCTATCTAATTCCGATGCAATTTCTATTTTTCATCGTCAATAAGAAGGTCAGGGGGATACAGTAAGCCTGAAGTGAAGCTTCGGAAACTATAACTAGTGTCACACAAATGGATCGAAACAGAGACAGTAAGAAGAGTCAGTTTTCTGGTCCTTAAGTCGGCATTGTGCCCTTTGTATCTAATTCCGATGCAATATCTGTGTTTCATCTTCATTAAGAAGGTCAGAGGGATGCAGTATACCTGAAGTGAAGCATCGGAATCTATAACTAGTGTCACAGGAATGGTTCAAATCATAGACAGTATGAAGAGTCAGTTTACTTGTACTTAAGTCGGCATTGTTCCTTTTCTATCTAATTCCGATGCAATTTCTGTGTTTCATCGTCCATAAGAAGGTCTGATGGATACAGTAAACCTGAAGTGAAGCATCGGAAGCTATAACTAGTGTCACATGAATGGTTCAAAACATAGAATGTAAGAAGAGTCAGTTTTCTTGAACTTAAGTTGGCATTGTGTCTATTGTATTTAACTCCGATGCAATTTCTGTGTTTCATCGTCAATAAGAAGGTCAGAGGGATACAGTAAACCTGAAGTGAAGCATCGGAATCAATAACTATTGTCACAGGAATGGTTCAAACATAGACAGTAGAAAGAGTCAGTTTTCTTTTACTTAAGTCGGCATTGTGCCTTTTGTATTTAATTCCGATGCAATTTCTGTGTTCCATCGTCAATAAGAAGGTCAGAGAGATACAGTAAACCTGAAGTGAAGCATCGGAATCTATAACTAGTGTCACAGGAATGGTTCAATACATAGACAGTAAGAAGAGTCAGTTTTCTTGTACATAAGTCGGCATTGTGCCTTTTGTATTTAATTCCGATGCAAGTTCTGTGTATCATCGTCAATAAGAAGGTCACAAAGATACAGTAAAACTGAAGTGAAGCATCGGAATCTATAATTTGTGTCACATGAATGGTTCAAAACATAGAGAGTAAGAAGAGTTAGTTTTCTTGTACTAAAGTCGGCATTGTGCCTTTTGTATTTAATTCCTATGCAATTTCTGTGTTTCATCGTCAACAAGAAGGTCTGAGGGATACAGTAAACCTGAAGTGAAGCATCGGAATCTATAACTAGTGTCACAGGAATGGTTCAAAACATAGACTGTAAGAAGAGTCAGTTTTCTTGTACTTAAGTCGGCATTGTGCCTTTTGTATATAACTCCGATGCAATATCTGTGTTTCTTCGTCAATATGAAGGTCAGAGGTGTACAGTAAACCTGAAGTAAAGCATCGGAATCAATAACTAGTGTCACAGGAATTGTTCAAACATTGACAGTAAGAAGAATCAGTTTTTCTGTACTTATGTCGTCATTGAGCCTTTAGTATTTAATTCCGATGCAATTTCTGTGTTTCATCGTCAATAAGAAAGTCAGAGGGATACAGTAAAACCGAAGTGAAGCATCGGAATCTATAACTAGTGTCACATGATTGGTTCAAACATAGACAGTAAGAAGAGTCAGTTTTCTTGTACATAAGTCGGCATTGTGCCTTTTGTATTTAATTCCGATGAAATTTCTTTGTTTCATCGTCAATAAGAAGGTCAGAGGGATACAGTAAACCTGAAGTGGAGCATCGGAATCAATAACTAGTGTCACAGGAATGGTTCAAAACATAGACAGTAAGAAGAGTCTGTTTTCTTGTACTTAAGTCGGCATTGTGCCTTTTGTATTTAATTCCGATGCAATTTCTGTGCTTCATCGTCAATAAGATGGTCAGAGGGATACAGTATACCTGAAGTGAAGCATCGGAATCTGTAACTAGTGTCTCAGGAATGATTCAAAACATAGACAGTAAGATGAGTCAGTGTTCTTGTACTTAAGTCGGCATTGTGCCTTTTGTATTTCATTCCGATGCAATTTCTGTGTTTCATCTTCTATAAGTAGGTCAGAGGGATACAGTAAACCTGATGTGAAGCATCGGAATCTATAACTAGTGTCACAGGAATGGCTCAAAACAAAGACAATAAGAAGAGGCAGTTTACTTGTACTTAAGTCGGCATTGTGCCTTTTGTATTTAATTCCGATGAAATTTCTGTGTTTCATCGTCAATAAGAAGGTCAGAGGGATACAGTAAACCTGAAGTGGAGCATCGGAATCAATAACTAGTGTCACAGGAATGGTTCAATCATAGACAGAAAGAAGAGTCAGTTTTCTTGTGACTTAAGTCGGCATTGTGCCTTTTGTACTTAATTCCGATGCAATTTCTGTGTTTCATCGTCATTAAGAAGGTCAGAGGGATACAGTAAACCTGAAGTGAAGCATCGGAATCAATAACTAGTGTCACATTAATGGTTCAAACACAGACACTAAGAAGAGTCAGTTTTCTTGTACATAAGTCGGCATTGTGCCTTTTGGATTTGATTCCGATGCAATTTCTGTGTTTCATCGTCAATAAGAAGGTCTGATGGATACAGTAAACCTGAAGTGAAGCATCGGAAGCTATAACTAGTGCCACATGAATGGTTCAAAACATAGACAGTAAGAAGAGTCAGTTATCTTGTACATAAGTCGGCATTGTGCTTTTTGTATTTAATTCCGATTCCATTTCTGCGTTTCATCGTCATTAAGAAGGACAGAGGGATACAGTAAACCTGAAGTGAAGCATCGGAATCTATATCTAGTGTCACAGGAATGGATCAAAACATAGACAGTAAGAAGAGTCAGTTTTCTTGTACTTAAGTCGGCATTGTGCCTTTTGTATTTAATTCCGATGCAAATTCTGTGTATCATCGTCAATAAGAAGGTCAGAGGGATACAGTAAACCTGAAGTGAAGCATCGCAATCTATAACTAGTGTCACAGGAATGGTTCAAGTCATAGACAGTAAGAAGAGACAGTTTTCTTGTACTTAAGTCGGCATTGTGCCTTTTGTATTTAATTCCGATGCAATATCTGTGTATCATCTTCAATAAGAAGGTCAGAGGGATACTGTTAACTTGAAGTGAAGCATCGGAATCTATAACTAGTGTCACAGGAATGGTTCAAAACATAGACTGTAAGAAGAGTCAGTTTTCTTGTACTTAAGTCGGCATTGTGCCTTTTGTATATAACTCCGATGCAATATCTGTGTTTCTTCGTCAATATGAAGGTCAGAGGTGTACAGTAAACCTGAAGTAAAGCATCGGAATCAATAACTAGTGTCACAGGAATTGTTCAAACATTGACAGTAAGAAGAATCAGTTTTTCTGTACTTATGTCGTCATTGTGCCTTTAGTATTTAATTCCGATGCAATTTCTGTGTTTCATCGTCAATAAGAAAGTCAGAGGGATACAGTAAAACCGAAGTGAAGCATCGGAATCTATAACTAGTGTCACATGATTGGTTCAAACATAGACAGTAAGAAGAGTCAGTTTTCTTGTACATAAGTCGGCATTGTGCCTTTTGTATTTAATTCCTATGAAATTTCTGTGTTTCATCGTCAATAAGAAGGTCAGAGGGATACAGTAAACCTGAAGTGGAGCATCGGAATCAATAACTAGTGTCACAGGAATGGTTCAAAACATAGACAGTAAGAAGTGTCTGTTTTCTTGTACTTAAGTCGGCATTGTGCCTTTTGTATTTAATTCCGATGCAATTTCTGTGCTTCATCGTCAATAAGATGGTCAGAGGGATACAGTATACCTGAAGTGAAGCATCGGAATCTGTAACTAGTGTCTCAGGAATGATTCAAAACATAGACAGTAAGATGAGTCAGTGTTCTTGTACTTAAGTCGGCATTGTGCCTTTTGTATTTCATTCCGATGCAATTTCTGTGTTTCATCTTCTATAAGTAGGTCAGAGGGATACAGTAAACCTGATGTGAAGCATCGGAATCTATAACTAGTGTCACAGGAATGGCTCAAAACATAGACAATAAGAAGAGGCAGTTTACTTGTACTTAAGTCGGCATTGTGCCTTTTGTATTTAATTCCGATGAAATTTCTGTGTTTCATCGTCAATAAGAAGGTCAGAGGGATACAGTAAACCTGAAGTGGAGCATTGGAATCAATAACTAGTGTCACAGGAATGGTTCAATCATAGACAGAAAGAAGAGTCAGTTTTCTTGTGACTTAAGTCGGCATTGTGCCTTTTGTATTTAATTCCGATGCAATTTCTGTGTTTCATCGTCATTAAGAAGGTTAGAGGGATACAGTAAACCTGAAGTGAAGCATCGGAATCAATAACTAGTGTCACATTAATGGTTCAAACACAGACACTAAAAAGAGTCAGTTTTCTTGTACATAAGTCGGCATTGTGCCTTTTGGATTTGATTCCGATGCAATTTCTGTGTTTCATCGTCAATAAGAAGGTCTGATGGATACAGTAAACCTGAAGTGAAGCATCGGAAGCTATAACTAGTGCCACATGAATGGTTCAAAACATAGACAGTAAGAAGAGTCAGTTATCTTGTACATAAGTCGGCATTGTGCTTTTTGTATTTAATTCCGATCCCATTTCTGCGTTTCATCGTCATTAAGAAGGACAGAGGGATACAGTAAACCTGAAGTGAAGCATCGGAATCTATATCTAGTGTCACAGGAATGGATCAAAACATAGACAGTAAGAAGAGTCAGTTTTCTTGTACTTAAGTTGGCATTGTGCCTTTTGTATTTAATTCCGATGCAAATTCTGTGTATCATCGTCAATAAGAAGGTCAGAGGGATACAGTAAACCTGAAGTGGAGCGTCGCAATCTATAACTAGTGTCACAGGAATGGTTCAAGTCATAGACAGTAAGAAGAGACAGTTTTCTTGTACTTAAGTCGGCATTGTGCCTTTTGTATTTAATTCCGATGCAATATCTGTGTATCATCTTCAATAAGAAGGTCAGAGGGATACTGTAAACTTGAAGTGAAGCATCGGAATCTATAACTAGTGTCACAGGAATGATTCAAAACATAGACAGTAAGATGAGTCAGTTTTCTTGTACTTAGATCGTCATTGTGCCATTTGTATTTAATTCTGATGCAATATCTGTGTTCCATAGTCAATAAGAAGGTCAGAAGGATACAGTAAACCTGATGTGAATCATCGGAATCTATAACTAGTGTCACAGGAATGGTTCAAACATAGACTATAAGAAGAGTCAGTTTTCCTGTACTTAAGTCGGCGTTGTGCCTTTTGTATTTAACTCCGATGCAATTTCTGTGTTTCATCGTCAATAAGAAGGTCAGAGGGATACAGTAAACCTGAAGTGAAGCATCGGAATCAATAACTATTGTCACAGGAATGGTTCAAACATAGACAGTAGGAAGAGTCAGTTTTCTTGTACTTAAGTCGGCATTGTGCCTTTTGTATTTAATTCCGATGCAATTTCTGTGTTCCATCGTCAATAAGAAGGTCAGAGAGATACAGTAAACCTGAAGTGAAGCATCGGAATCTATAACTAGTGTCACAGGAATGGTTCAATACATAGACAGTAAGAAGAGTCAGTTTTCTTGTACATAAGTCGGCATTGTGCCTTTTGTATTTAATTCCGATGCAAGTTCTGTGTATCATCGTCAATAAGAAGGTCACAAAGATACAGTAAAACTGAAGTGAAGCATCGGAATCTATAATTTGTGTCACATGAATGGTTCAAAACATAGAGAGTAAGAAGAGTTAGTTTTCTTGTACTAAAGTCGGCATTGTGCCTTTTGTATTTAATTCCGATGCAATTTCTGTGTTTCATCGTCAACAAGAAGGTCAGAGGGATACAGTAAACCTGAAGTGAAGCATCGGAATCTATAACTAGTGTCACAGGAATGGTTCAAAACATAGACTGTAAGAAGAGTCAGTTTTCTTGTACTTAAGTCGGCATTGTGCCTTTTGCATATAACTCCGATGCAATATCTGTGTTTCTTCGTCAATAAGAAGGTCAGAGGTATACAGTAAACCTGAAGTAAAGCATCGGAATCAATAACTAGTGTCACAGGAATTGTTCAAACATTGACAGTAAGAAGAGTCAGTTTTTCTGTACTTATGTCGTCATTGTGCCTTTAGTATTTAATTCCGATGCAATTTCTGTGTTTCATCGTCAATAAGAAGGTCTGATGGATACAGTAAACCTGAAGTGAAGCATCGGAAGCTATAACTAGTGCCACATGAATGGTTCAAAACATAGACAGTAAGAAGAGTCAGTTATCTTGTACTTAAGTCGGCATTGTGCTTTTTGTATTTAATTCCGATTCCATTTCTGCGTTTCATCGTCATTAAGAAGGACAGAGGGATACAGTAAACCTGAAGTGAAGCATCGGAATCTATATCTAGTGTCACATTAATGGATCAAAACATAGACAGTAAGAAGAGTCAGTTTTCTTGTACTTAAGTCGGCATTGTGCCCTTTGTATTTAATTCCGATGCAAATTCTGTGTATCATCGTCAATAAGAAGGTCAGAGGGATACAGTAAACCTGAAGTGAAGCATCGCAATCTATAACTAGTGTCACAGGAAAGGTTCAAGTCATAGACAGTAAGAAGAGACAGTTTTCTTGTACTTAAGTCGGCATTGTGCCTTTTGTATTTAATTCCGATGCAATATCTGTGTATCATCTTCAATAAGAAGGTCAGAGGGATACTGTAAACTTGAAGTGAAGCATCGGAATCTATAACTAGTGTCACATGAATGGTTCAAAACATAGACAGCAAGAAGAGTCAGTTTTCTTGTACTTAAGTCGGCATTGTGCCTTTTGTATTTAATTCCGATGCAATTTTTTGTGTTTCATTGTCAATAAGAAGGTCACAGGGATACAGTAAACCTGAAGTGAAGCATCGGAATCTATAACTAGTGTCACATGAATGGTTCAAACATTGACAGTAAGAAGACTCAGTTATCTTGTACTTAAGTAGGCATTGTGACTTTTGTAATTAATTCCGATGCTATTTCTGTGTTTCATCGTCAATAGGAAGGTCAGAGGGATACAGTAAACCTGCAGTGAAGCATCGGAATATAAAACTAGTGTCACAGGAATGGTTCAAATCATAGACGGTAAGAAGTGTCAGTTTTCTTCTACTTAATTCGGCATTGTGCCTTTTGTACTTTATTCCGTTGCAATTTCTGTGTTTCATTGTCAATAAGAAGGTCACAGGGATACAGTATACCTGAAGTGAAGCTTCGGAAGCTATAACTAGTGTCACATGAATTGTTCAAAACATAGACAGTAGGAAGAGTTTTCTTGTACTTAGGTCGTCATTGTGCCTTTTGTATTTAATTTCGATGCAATTTCTGTGTTTCATCGTCAATAAGGTCAGAGGAATACAGAAACATGAAGTGAAGCATCGGAATCTATAACTAGTGTCACAGGAATGGTTCAAAACATAGACAGTAAGAAGAGTCAGTTTTCTTGTACTTAAGTCGGCATTGTGCTTTTTGTATATAATTCCGATGCGATTTCTGCGTTTTATCGTCAATAAGAAGGTCAGAGGGACATAGTAAACCTGAAGTGAAGCTCTCGCGGTTCTAGGCGCGCAGTCCGGAACCGTGCGAGCGCTACGGTCGCAGGTTCGAATCCTGCCTCGGGCATGGATGTGTGTGATGTCCTTAGGTTAGTTAGGTTTAAGTAGTTCTATGTTCTAGGGGACTGATGACCACAGCAGTTGAGTTTCATAGTTCTCAGAGCCATTTGAACCTGAAGTGAAGCATCGGAATCTATATGTAGTGTCACAGGAATGGTTCAAAACGTAGACAGTAAGAAGAGTCAGTTTTCTTGTACTTAAGTGGGCATTGTGCCTTTTGCATTTAATTCCGATGCATTTTCTGTGTTTCATCGTCAATAAGAAGGTCAGAGGGATACAGTAAACCTGAAGTGAAGCATCGGAATCAATAACTAGTGTCACATTAATGGTTCAAACACAGACACTAAGATGAGTCAGTTTTCTTGTACATAAGTCGGCATTGTGCCTTTTGGATTTGATTCCGATGCAATTTCTGTGTTTCATCGTCAATAAGAAGGTCTGATGGATACAGTAAACCTGAAGTGAAGCATCGGAAGCTATAACTAGTGCCACATGAATGGTTCAAAACATAGACAGTAAGAAGAGTCAGTTATCTTGTACTTAAGTCGGCATTGTGCTTTTTGTATTTAATTCCGATTCCATTTCTGCGTTTCATCGTCATTAAGAAGGACAGAGGGATACAGTAAACCTGAAGTGATGCATCGGAATCTATAACTAGTGTCACAGGAATGGTTCAAGTCATAGACAGTAAGAAGAGACAGTTTTCTTGTACTTAAGTCGGCATTGTGCCTTTTGTATTTAATTCCGATGGAATATCTGTGTATCATCTTCAATAAGAAGGTCAGAGGGATACTGTAAACTTGAAGTGAAGCATCGGAATCTATAACTAGTGTCACAGGAATGGTACAAAGCATAGACAGTATGAAGAGTCAGTTTTCTTGTACTTAAGTCGGCATTCTTCCTTTTCTATCTAATTCCGATGCAATTTCTATGTTTCATCGTCAATAAGAAGGTCAGGGGGATACAGTAAACCTGAAGTGAAGCTTCGGAAACTATAACTAGTGTCACACAAATGGATCGAAACATAGACAGTAAGAAGAGTCAGTTTTCTGGTCCTTAAGTCGGCATTGTGCCCTTTGTATCTAATTCCGATGCAATATCTGTGTTTCATCTTCATTAAGAAGGTCAGAGGGATGCAGTATACCTGAAGTGAAGCATCGGAATCTATAACTAGTGTCACAGGAATGGTTCAAATCATAGACAGTATGAAGAGTCAGTTTACTTGTACTTAAGTCGGCATTGTTCCTTTTCTATCTAATTCCGATGCAATTTCTGTGTTTCATCGTCCATAAGAAGGTCTGATGGATACAGTAAACCTGAAGTGAAGCATCGGAAGCTATAACTAGTGTCACATGAATGGTTCAAAACATAGAATGTAAGAAGAGTCAGTTTTCTTGTACTTAAGTTGGCATTGTGTCTATTGTATTTAACTCCGATGCAATTTCTGTGTTTCATCGTCAATAAGAAGGTCAGAGGGATACAGTAAACCTGAAGTGAAGCATCGGAATCAATAACTATTGTCACAGGAATGGTTCAAACATAGACAGTAGAAAGAGTCAGTTTTCTTGTACTTAAGTCGGCATTGTGCCTTTTGTATTTAATTCCGATGCAATTTCTGTGTTCCATCGTCAATAAGAATGTCAGAGAGATACAGTAAACCTGAAGTGAAGCATCGGAATCTATAACTAGTGTCACAGGAATGGTTCAATACATAGACAGAAAGAAGAGTCAGTTTTCTTGTACATAAGTCGGCATTGTGCCTTTTGTATTTAATTCCGATGCAAGTTCTGTGTATCATCGTCAATAAGAAGGTCACAAAGATACAGTAAAACTGAAGTGAAGCATCGGAATCTATAATTTGTGTCACATGAATGGTTCAAAACATAGAGAGTAAGAAGAGTTAGTTTTCTTGTACTAAAGTCGGCATTGTGCCTTTTGTATTTAATTCCTATGCAATTTCTGTGTTTCATCGTCAACAAGAAGGTCAGAGGGATACAGTAAACCTGAAGTGAAGCATCGGAATCTATAACTAGTGTCACAGGAATGGTTCAAAACATAGACTGTAAGAAGAGTCAGTTTTCTTGTACTTAAGTCGGCATTGTGCCTTTTGTATATAACTCCGATGCAATATCTGTGTTTCTTCGTCAATATGAAGGTCAGAGGTGTACAGTAAACCTGAAGTAAAGCATCGGAATCAATAACTAGTGTCACAGGAATTGTTCAAACATTGACAGTAAGAAGAATCAGTTTTTCTGTACTTATGTCGTCATTGTGCCTTTAGTATTTAATTCCGATGCAATTTCTGTGTTTCATCGTCAATAAGAAAGTCAGAGGGATACAGTAAAACCGAAGTGAAGCATCGGAATCTATAACTAGTGTCACATGATTGGTTCAAACATAGACAGTAAGAAGAGTCAGTTTTCTTGTACATAAGTCGGCATTGTGCCTTTTGTATTTAATTCCGATGAAATTTCTTTGTTTCATCGTCAATAAGAAGGTCAGAGGGATACAGTAAAACTGAAGTGGAGCATCGGAATCAATAACTAGTGTCACAGGAATGGTTCAAAACATAGACAGTAAGAAGAGTCTGTTTTCTTGTACTTAAGTCGGCATTGTGCCTTTTGTATTTAATTCCGATGCAATTTCTGTGCTTCATCGTCAATAAGATGGTCAGAGGGATACAGTATACCTGAAGTGAAGCATCGGAATCTGTAACTAGTGTCACATTAATGGTTCAAACACAGACACTAAGAAGAGTCAGTTTTCTTGTACATAAGTCGGCATTGTGCCTTTTGGATTTGATTCCGATGCAATTTCTGTGTTTCATCGTCAATAAGAAGGTCTGATGGATACAGTAAACCTGAAGTGAAGCATCGGAAGCTATAACTAGTGCCACATGAATGGTTCAAAACATAGACAGTAAGAAGAGTCAGTTATCTTGTACATAAGTCGGCATTGTGCTTTTTGTATTTAATTCCGATTCCATTTCTGCGTTTCATCGTCATTAAGAAGGACAGAGGGATACAGTAAACCTGAAGTGAAGCATCGGAATCTATATCTAGTGTCACAGGAATGGATCAAAACATAGACAGTAAGAAGAGTCAGTTTTCTTGTACTTAAGTCGGCATTGTGCCTTTTGTATTTAATTCCGATGCAAATTCTGTGTATCATCGTCAATAAGAAGGTCAGAGGGATACAGTAAACCTGAAGTGAAGCATCGCAATCTATAACTAGTGTCACAGGAATGGTTCAAGTCATAGACAGTAAGAAGAGACAGTTTTCTTGTACTTAATTCGGCATTGTGCCTTTTGTATTTAATTCCGATGCAATATCTGTGTATCATCTTCAATAAGAAGGTCAGAGGGATACTGTTAACTTGAAGTGAAGCATCGGAATCTATAACTAGTGTCACAGGAATATTTCAAAACATAGACTGTAAGAAGACTCAGTTTTCTTGTACTTAAGTCGGCATTGTGCCTTTTGTATATAACTCCGATGCAATATCTGTGTTTCTTCGTCAATATGAAGGTCAGAGGTGTACAGTAAACCTGAAGTAAAGCATCGGAATCAATAACTAGTGTCACAGGAATTGTTCAAACATTGACAGTAAGAAGAATCAGTTTTTCTGTACTTATGTCGTCATTGTGCCTTTAGTATTTAATTCCGATGCAATTTCTGTGTTTCATCGTCAATAAGAAAGTCAGAGGGATACAGTAAAACCGAAGTGAAGCATCGGAATCTATAACTAGTGTCACATGATTGGTTCAAACATAGACAGTAAGAAGAGTCAGTTTTCTTGTACATAAGTCGGCATTGTGCCTTTTGTATTTAATTCCTATGAAATTTCTGTGTTTCATCGTCAATAAGAAGGTCAGAGGGATACAGTAAACCTGAAGTGGAGCATCGGAATCAATAACTAGTGTCACAGGAATGGTTCAAAACATAGACAGTAAGAAGTGTCTGTTTTCTTGTACTTAAGTCGGCATTGTGCCTTTTGTATTTAATTCCGATGCAATTTCTGTGCTTCATCGTCAATAAGATGGTCAGAGGGATACAGTATACCTGAAGTGAAGCATCGGAATCTGTAACTAGTGTCTCAGGAATGATTCAAAACATAGACAGTAAGATGAGTCAGTGTTCTTGTACTTAAGTCGGCATTGTGCCTTTTGTATTTCATTCCGATGCAATTTCTGTGTTTCATCTTCTATAAGTAGGTCAGAGGGATACAGTAAACCTGATGTGAAGCATCGGAATCTATAACTAGTGTCACAGGAATGGCTCAAAACATAGACAATAAGAAGAGGCAGTTTACTTGTACTTAAGTCGGCATTGTGCCTTTTGTATTTAATTCCGATGAAATTTCTGTGTTTCATCGTCAATAAGAAGGTCAGAGGGATGCAGTAAACCTGAAGTGGAGCATTGGAATCAATAACTAGTGTCACAGGAATGGTTCAATCATAGACAGAAAGAAGAGTCAGTTTTCTTGTGACTTAAGTCGGCATTGTGCCTTTTGTATTTAATTCCGATGCAATTTCTGTGTTTCATCGTCATTAAGAAGGTTAGAGGGATACAGTAAACCTGAAGTGAAGCATCGGAATCAATAACTAGTGTCACATTAATGGTTCAAACACAGACACTAAAAAGAGTCAGTTTTCTTGTACATAAGTCGGCATTGTGCCTTTTGGATTTGATTCCGATGCAATTTCTGTGTTTCATCGTCAATAAGAAGGTCTGATGGATACAGTAAACCTGAAGTGAAGCATCGGAAGCTATAACTAGTGCCACATGAATGGTTCAAAACATAGACAGTAAGAAGAGTCAGTTATCTTGTACATAAGTCGGCATTGTGCTTTTTGTATTTAATTCCGATCCCATTTCTGGGTTTCATCGTCATTAAGAAGGACAGAGGGATACAGTAAACCTGAAGTGAAGCATCGGAATCTATATCTAGTGTCACAGGAATGGATCAAAACATAGACAGTAAGAAGAGTCAGTTTTCTTGTACTTAAGTTGGCATTGTGCCTTTTGTATTTAATTCCGATGCAAATTCTGTGTATCATCGTCAATAAGAAGGTCAGAGGGATACAGTAAACCTGAAGTGAAGCGTCGCAATCTATAACTAGTGTCACAGGAATGGTTCAAGTCATAGACAGTAAGAAGAGACAGTTTTCTTGTACTTAAGTCGGCATTGTGCCTTTTGTATTTAATTCCGATGCAATATCTGTGTATCATCTTCAATAAGAAGGTCAGAGGGATACTGTAAACTTGAAGTGAAGCATCGGAATCTATAACTAGTGTCACAGGAATGATTCAAAACATAGACAGTAAGATGAGTCAGTTTTCTTGTACTTAGGTCGTCATTGTGCCATTTGTATTTAATTCTGATGCAATATCTGTGTTCCATAGTCAATAAGAAGGTCAGAAGGATACAGTAAACCTGATGTGACTCATCGGAATCTATAACTAGTGTCACAGGAATGGTTCAAACATAGACTATAAGAAGAGTCAGTTTTCCTGTACTTAAGTCGGCGTTGTGCCTTTTGTATTTAACTCCGATGCAATTTCTGTGTTTCATCGTCAATAAGAAGGTCAGAGGGATACAGTAAACCTGAAGTGAAGCATCGGAATCAATAACTATTGTCACAGGAATGGTTCAAACATAGACAGTAGGAAGAGTCAGTTTTCTTGTACTTAAGTCGGCATTGTGCCTTTTGTATTTAATTCCGATGCAATTTCTGTGTTCCATCGTCAATAAGAAGGTCAGAGAGATACAGTAAACCTGAAGTGAAGCATCGGAATCTATAACTAGTGTCACAGGAATGGTTCAATACATAGACAGTAAGAAGAGTCAGTTTTCTTGTACATAAGTCGGCATAGTGCCTTTTGTATTTAATTCCGATGCAAGTTCTGTGTATCATCGTCAATAAGAAGGTCACAAAGATACAGTAAAACTGAAGTGAAGCATCGGAATCTATAATTTGTGTCACATGAATGGTTCAAAACATAGAGAGTAAGAAGAGTTAGTTTTCTTGTACTAAAGTCGGCATTGTGCCTTTTGTATTTAATTCCGATGCAATTTCTGTGTTTCATCGTCAACAAGAAGGTCAGAGGGATACAGTAAACCTGAAGTGAAGCATCGGAATCTATAACTAGTGTCACAGGAATGGTTCAAAACATAGACTGTAAGAAGAGTCAGTTTTCTTGTACTTAAGTCGGCATTGTGCCTTTTGTATATAACTCCGATGCAATATCTGTGTTTCTTCGTCAATAAGAAGGTCAGAGGTATACAGTAAACCTGAAGTAAAGCATCGGAATCAATAACTAGTGTCACAGGAATTGTTCAAACATTGACAGTAAGAAGAGTCAGTTTTTCTGTACTTATGTCGTCATTGTGCCTTTAGTATTTAATTCCGATGCAATTTCTGTGTTTCATCGTCAATAAGAAGGTCTGATGGATACAGTAAACCTGAAGTGAAGCATCGGAAGCTATAACTAGTGCCACATGAATGGTTCAAAACATAGACAGTAAGAAGAGTCAGTTATCTTGTACATAAGTCGGCATTGTGCTTTTTGTATTTAATTCCGATCCCATTTCTGCGTTTCATCGTCATTAAGAAGGACAGAGGGATACAGTAAACCTGAAGTGAAGCATCGGAATCTATATCTAGTGTCACAGGAATGGATCAAAACATAGACAGTAAGAAGAGTCAGTTTTCTTGTACTTAAGTTGGCATTGTGCCTTTTGTATTTAATTCCGATGCAAATTCTGTGTATCATCGTCAATAAGAAGGTCAGAGGGATACAGTAAACCTGAAGTGAAGCGTCGCAATCTATAACTAGTGTCACAGGAATGGTTCAAGTCATAGACAGTAAGAAGAGACAGTTTTCTTGTACTTAAGTCGGCATTGTGCCTTTTGTATTTAATTCCGATGCAATATCTGTGTATCATCTTCAATAAGAAGGTCAGAGGGATACTGTAAACTTGAAGTGAAGCATCGGAATCTATAACTAGTGTCACAGGAATGATTCAAAACATAGACAGTAAGATGAGTCAGTTTTCTTGTACTTAGGTCGTCATTGTGCCATTTGTATTTAATTCTGATGCAATATCTGTGTTCCATAGTCAATAAGAAGGTCAGAAGGATACAGTAAACCTGATGTGACTCATCGGAATCTATAACTAGTGTCACAGGAATGGTTCAAACATAGACTATAAGAAGAGTCAGTTTTCCTGTACTTAAGTCGGCGTTGTGCCTTTTGTATTTAACTCCGATGCAATTTCTGTGTTTCATCGTCAATAAGAAGGTCAGAGGGATACAGTAAACCTGAAGTGAAGCATCGGAATCAATAACTATTGTCACAGGAATGGTTCAAACATAGACAGTAGGAAGAGTCAGTTTTCTTGTACTTAAGTCGGCATTGTGCCTTTTGTATTTAATTCCGATGCAATTTCTGTGTTCCATCGTCAATAAGAAGGTCAGAGAGATACAGTAAACCTGAAGTGAAGCATCGGAATCTATAACTAGTGTCACAGGAATGGTTCAATACATAGACAGTAAGAAGAGTCAGTTTTCTTGTACATAAGTCGGCATAGTGCCTTTTGTATTTAATTCCGATGCAAGTTCTGTGTATCATCGTCAATAAGAAGGTCACAAAGATACAGTAAAACTGAAGTGAAGCATCGGAATCTATAATTTGTGTCACATGAATGGTTCAAAACATAGAGAGTAAGAAGAGTTAGTTTTCTTGTACTAAAGTCGGCATTGTGCCTTTTGTATTTAATTCCGATGCAATTTCTGTGTTTCATCGTCAACAAGAAGGTCAGAGGGATACAGTAAACCTGAAGTGAAGCATCGGAATCTATAACTAGTGTCACAGGAATGGTTCAAAACATAGACTGTAAGAAGAGTCAGTTTTCTTGTACTTAAGTCGGCATTGTGCCTTTTGTATATAACTCCGATGCAATATCTGTGTTTCTTCGTCAATAAGAAGGTCAGAGGTATACAGTAAACCTGAAGTAAAGCATCGGAATCAATAACTAGTGTCACAGGAATTGTTCAAACATTGACAGTAAGAAGAGTCAGTTTTTCTGTACTTATGTCGTCATTGTGCCTTTAGTATTTAATTCCGATGCAATTTCTGTGTTTCATCGTCAATAAGAAGGTCTGATGGATACAGTAAACCTGAAGTGAAGCATCGGAAGCTATAACTAGTGCCACATGAATGGTTCAAAACATAGACAGTAAGAAGAGTCAGTTATCTTGTACTTAAGTCGGCATTGTGCTTTTTGTATTTAATTCCGATTCCATTTCTGCGTTTCATCGTCATTAAGAAGGACAGAGGGATACAGTAAACCTGAAGTGAAGCATCGGAATCTATATCTAGTGTCACAGGAATGGATCAAAACATAGACAGTAAGAAGAGTCAGTTTTCTTGTACTTAAGTCGGCATTGTGCCCTTTGTATTTAATTCCGATGCAAATTCTGTGTATCATCGTCAATAAGAAGGTCAGAGGGATACAGTAAACCTGAAGTGAAGCATCGCAATCTATAACTAGTGTCACAGGAAAGGTTCAAGTCATAGACAGTAAGAAGAGACAGTTTTCTTGTACTTAAGTCGGCATTGTGCCTTTTGTATTTAATTCCGATGCAATATCTGTGTATCATCTTCAATAAGAAGGTCAGAGGGATACTGTAAACTTGAAGTGAAGCATCGGAATCTATAACTAGTGTCACATGAATGGTTCAAAACATAGACAGCAAGAAGAGTCAGTTTTCTTGTACTTAAGTCGGCATTGTGCCTTTTGTATTTAATTCCGATGCAATTTTTTGTGTTTCATTGTCAATAAGAAGGTCACAGGGATACAGTAAACCTGAAGTGAAGCATCGGAATCTATAACTAGTGTCACATGAATGGTTCAAACATTGACAGTAAGAAGACTCAGTTATCTTGTACTTAAGTAGGCATTGTGACTTTTGTAATTAATTCCGATGCTATTTCTGTGTTTCATCGTCAATAGGAAGGTCAGAGGGATACAGTAAACCTGCAGTGAAGCATCGGAATATAAAACTAGTGTCACAGGAATGGTTCAAATCATAGACGGTAAGAAGTGTCAGTTTTCTTCTACTTAATTCGGCATTGTGCCTTTTGTACTTTATTCCGTTGCAATTTCTGTGTTTCATTGTCAATAAGAAGGTCACAGGGATACAGTATACCTGAAGTGAAGCTTCGGAAGCTATAACTAGTGTCACATGAATTGTTCAAAACATAGACAGTAGGAAGAGTTTTCTTGTACTTAGGTCGTCATTGTGCCTTTTGTATTTAATTTCGATGCAATTTCTGTGTTTCATCGTCAATAAGGTCAGAGGAATACAGTAACATGAAGTGAAGCATCGGAATCTATAACTAGTGTCACAGGAATGGTTCAAAACATAGACAGTAAGAAGAGTCAGTTTTCTTGTACTTAAGTCGGCATTGTGTTTTTGTATATAATTCCGATGCGATTTCTGCGTTTTATCGTCAATAAGAAGGTCAGAGGGACATAGTAAACCTGAAGTGAAGCTCTCGCGGTTCTAGGCGCGCAGTCCGGAACCGTGCGAGCGCTACGGTCGCAGGTTCGAATCCTGCCTCGGGCATGGATGTGTGTGATGTCCTTAGGTTAGTTAGGTTTAAGTAGTTCTATGTTCTAGGGGACTGATGACCACAGCAGTTGAGTTTCATAGTTCTCAGAGCCATTTGAACCTGAAGTGAAGCATCGGAATCTATATGTAGTGTCACAGGAATGGTTCAAAACGTAGACAGTAAGAAGAGTCAGTTTTCTTGTACTTAAGTGGGCATTGTGCCTTTTGCATTTAATTCCGATGCATTTTCTGTGTTTCATCGTCAATAAGAAGGTCAGAGGGATACAGTAAACCTGAAGTGAAGCATCGGAATCATTATCTAGTGTCACAGCAATGGTTCAAAACATAGACAGTAAGAAGAGTCAGTTTTCTTGTACTTAAGTCGGCATTGTGCCTTTTGTAATTGATTCCGATGCAATATCTGTGTTTCATCTTCAATAAGAAGGTCAGAGGAATACAGTAAACCTGATGTGAAGCATCGGAATTTATAACTAGGGTCACAGGAATGGTTCAAAACATAGACAGTAAGAAGAGTCAGTTTTCTTGTACTGAAGTCGGCATTGTGCCTTTCTATTTAATTCCGATGTAATTTTTGTGTTTCATCTTCAATTAGAAGGTCGGAGGGATACAGTAATCCTGAAGTGAAGCATCGGAATCTATAACTAGTGTCGAAGGAATGGTTCAAAACATAGACAGTAAGATGAGTCAGTTGTCATGTCCTTAAGTCGGCATTGTGACTTTTGTATTTAATTCCGATGAAATTTCTGTGTTTCATCGTCAATATGAAGGTCAGAGGGATACAGTAATCCTGACGTGAAGCAACGGAATCTATAACTAGTGTCACTGGAATGGTTCAAAGCATTGGCAGTAAGAAGAGTCAGTTTTCTTGTACCTAAGTCGGCATTTTTCCTTTTCTATTTCATTCCGATGCAATTTCTATGTTTCATCGTCAATAAGAAGGTCAGAGGGATACAGTATACCTCAAGTGAAGCATCGGAATCTATAAGTTGTGTCACAGGAATGGTTCAAAACATAGACAGTAAGAAGAGTCAGTTTTCTTGTACTTAAGTCGGCATTGTGCCTTTTGTATTTAACTCCGATGCAATTTCTGTGTTTCATCGTCAATAAGAAGGTCAGAGGGATACAGTAAACCTGAAGTGAAGCATCGGAATCAATAACTATTGTCACAGGAATGGTTCAAACATAGACAGTAGAAAGAGTCAGTTTTCTTGTACTTAAGTCGGCATTGTGCCTTTTGTATTTAATTCCGATGCAATTTCTGTGTTCCATCGTCAATAAGAAGGTCAGAGAGATACAGTAAACCTGAAGTGAAGCATCGGAATCTATAACTAGTGTCACAGGAATGGTTCAATACATAGACAGTAAGAAGAGTCAGTTTTCTTGTACATAAGTTGGCATTGTGCCTTTTGTATTTAATTCCGATGCAAGTTCTGTGTATCATCGTCAATAAGAAGGTCACAAAGATACAGTAAAACTGAAGTGAAGCATCGGAATCTATAATTTGTGTCACATGAATGGTTCAAAACATAGAGAGTAAGAAGAGTTAGTTTTCTTGTACTAAAGTCGGCATTGTGCCTTTTGTATTTAATTCCTATGCAATTTCTGTGTTTCATCGTCAACAAGAAGGTCAGAGGGATACAGTAAACCTGAAGTGAAGCATCGGAATCTATAACTAGTGTCACAGGAATGGTTCAAAACATAGACTGTAAGAAGAGTCAGTTTTCTTGTACTTAAGTCGGCATTGTGCCTTTTGTATATAACTCCGATGCAATATCTGTGTTTCTTCGTCAATATGAAGGTCAGAGGTGTACAGTAAACCTGAAGTAAAGCATCGGAATCAATAACTAGTGTCACAGGAATTGTTCAAACATTGACAGTAAGAAGAATCAGTTTTTCTGTACTTATGTCGTCATTGTGCCTTTAGTATTTAATTCCGATGCAATTTCTGTGTTTCATCGTCAATAAGAAAGTCAGAGGGATACAGTAAAACCGAAGTGAAGCATCGGAATCTATAACTAGTGTCACATGATTGGTTCAAACATAGACAGTAAGAAGAGTCAGTTTTCTTGTACATAAGTCGGCATTGTGCCTTTTGTATTTAATTCCGATGAAATTTCTTTGTTTCATCGTCAATAAGAAGGTCAGAGGGATACAGTAAAACTGAAGTGGAGCATCGGAATCAATAACTAGTGTCACAGGAATGGTTCAAAACATAGACAGTAAGAAGAGTCTGTTTTCTTGTACTTAAGTCGGCATTGTGCCTTTTGTATTTAATTCCGATGCAATTTCTGTGCTTCATCGTCAATAAGATGGTCAGAGGGATACAGTATACCTGAAGTGAAGCTTCGGAATCTGTAACTAGTGTCTCAGGAATGATTCAAAACATAGACAGTAAGATGAGTCAGTGTTCTTGTACTTAAGTCGGCATTGTGCCTTTTGTATTTCATTCCGATGCAATTTCTGTGTTTCATCTTCTATAAGTAGGTCAGAGGGATACAGTAAACCTGATGTGCAGCATCGGAATCTATAACTAGTGTCACAGGATTGGCTCAAAACAAAGACAATAAGAAGAGGCAGTTTACTTGTACTTAAGTCGGCATTGTGCCTTTTGTATTTAATTCCGATGAAATTTCTGTGTTTCATCGTCAATAAGAAGGTCAGAGGGATACAGTAAACCTGAAGTGGAGCATCGGAATCAATAACTAGTGTCACAGGAATGGTTCAATCATAGACAGAAAGAGGAGTCAGTTTTCTTGTGACTTAAGTCGGCATTGTGCCTTTTGTATTTAATTCCGATGCAATTTCTGTGTTTCATCGTCATTAAGAAGGTCAGAGGGATACAGTAAACCTGAAGTGAAGCATCGGAATCAATAACTAGTGTCACATTAATGGTTCAAACACAGACACTAAGAAGAGTCAGTTTTCTTGTACATAAGTCGGCATTGTGCCTTTTGGATTTGATTCCGATGCAATTTCTGTGTTTCATCGTCAATAAGAAGGTCTGATGGATACAGTAAACCTGAAGTGAAGCATCGGAAGCTATAACTAGTGCCACATGAATGGTTCAAAACATAGACAGTAAGAAGAGTCAGTTATCTTGTACATAAGTCGGCATTGTGCTTTTTGTATTTAATTCCGATTCCATTTCTGCGTTTCATCGTCATTAAGAAGGACAGAGGGATACAGTAAACCTGAAGTGAAGCATCGGAATCTATATCTAGTGTCACAGGAATGGATCAAAACATAGACAGTAAGAAGAGTCAGTTTTCTTGTACTTAAGTCGGCATTGTGCCTTTTGTATTTAATTCCGATGCAAATTCTGTGTATCATCGTCAATAAGAAGGTCAGAGGGATACAGTAAACCTGAAGTGAAGCATCGCAATCTATAACTAGTGTCACAGGAATGGTTCAAGTCATAGACAGTAAGAAGAGACAGTTTTCTTGTACTTAAGTCGGCATTGTGCCTTTTGTATTTAATTCCGATGCAATATCTGTGTATCATCTTCAATAAGAAGGTCAGAGGGATACTGTTAACTTGAAGTGAAGCATCGGAATCTATAACTAGTGTCACAGGAATGGTTCAAAACATAGACTGTAAGAAGAGTCAGTTTTCTTGTACTTAAGTCGGCATTGTGCCTTTTGTATATAACTCCGATGCAATATCTGTGTTTCTTCGTCAATATGAAGGTCAGAGGTGTACAGTAAACCTGAAGTAAAGCATCGGAATCAATAACTAGTGTCACAGGAATTGTTCAAACATTGACAGTAAGAAGAATCAGTTTTTCTGTACTTATGTCGTCATTGTGCCTTTAGTATTTAATTCCGATGCAATTTCTGTGTTGCATCGTCAATAAGAAAGTCAGAGGGATACAGTAAAACCGAAGTGAAGCATCGGAATCTATAACTAGTGTCACATGATTGGTTCAAACATAGACAGTAAGAAGAGTCAGTTCTCTTGTACATAAGTCGGCATTGTGCCTTTTGTATTTAATTCCTATGAAATTTCTGTGTTTCATCGTCAATAAGAAGGTCAGAGGGATACAGTAAACCTGAAGTGGAGCATCGGAATCAATAACTAGTGTCACAGGAATGGTTCAAAACATAGACAGTAAGAAGAGTCTGTTTTCTTGTACTTAAGTCGGCATTGTGCCTTTTGTATTTAATTCCGATGCAATTTCTGTGCTTCATCGTCAATAAGATGGTCAGAGGGATACAGTATACCTGAAGTGAAGCATCGGAATCTGTAACTAGTGTCTCAGGAATGATTCAAAACATAGACAGTAAGATGAGTCAGTGTTCTTGTACTTAAGTCGGCATTGTGCCTTTTGTATTTCATTCCGATGCAATTTCTGTGTTTCATCTTCTATAAGTAGGTCAGAGGGATACAGTAAACCTGATGTGAAGCATCGGAATCTATAACTAGTGTCACAGGAATGGCTCAAAACATAGACAATAAGAAGAGGCAGTTTACTTGTACTTAAGTCGGCATTGTGCCTTTTGTATTTAATTCCGATGAAATTTCTGTGTTTCATCGTCAATAAGAAGGTCAGAGGGATACAGTAAACCTGAAGTGGAGCATTGGAATCAATAACTAGTGTCACAGGAATGGTTCAATCATAGACAGAAAGAAGAGTCAGTTTTCTTGTGACTTAAGTCGGCATTGTGCCTTTTGTATTTAATTCCGATGCAATTTCTGTGTTTCATCGTCATTAAGAAGGTCAGAGGGATACAGTAAACCTGAAGTGAAGCATCGGAATCAATAACTAGTGTCACATTAATGGTTCAAACACAGACACTAAGAAGAGTCAGTTTTCTTGTACATAAGTCGGCATTGTGCCTTTTGGATTTGATTCCGATGCAATTTCTGTGTTTCATCGTCAATAAGAAGGTCTGATGGATACAGTAAACCTGAAGTGAAGCATCGGAAGCTATAACTAGTGCCACATGAATGGTTCAAAACATAGACAGTAAGAAGAGTCAGTTATCTTGTACATAAGTCGGCATTGTGCTTTTTGTATTTAATTCCGATTCCATTTCTGCGTTTCATCGTCATTAAGAAGGACAGAGGGATACAGTAAACCTGAAGTGAAGCATCGGAATCTATATCTAGTGTCACAGGAATGGATCAAAACATAGACAGTAAGAAGAGTCAGTTTTCTTGTACTTAAGTTGGCATTGTGCCTTTTGTATTTAATTCCGATGCAAATTCTGTGTATCATCGTCAATAAGAAGGTCAGAGGGATACAGTAAACCTGAAGTGAAGCATCGCAATCTATAACTAGTGTCACAGGAATGGTTCAAGTCATAGACAGTAAGAAGAGATAGTTTTCTTGTACTTAAGTCGGCATTGTGCCTTTTGTATTTAATTCCGATGCAATATCTGTGTATCATCTTCAATAAGAAGGTCAGAGGGATACTGTAAACTTGAAGTGAAGCATCGGAATCTATACCTAGTGTCACAGGAATGATTCAAAACATAGACAGTAAGATGAGTCAGTTTTCTTGTACTTAGGTCGTCATTGTGCCATTTGTATTTAATTCTGATGCAATATCTGTGTTCCATAGTCAATAAGAAGGTCAGAAGGATACAGTAAACCTGATGTGAATCATCGGAATCTATAACTACTGTCACAGGAATGGTTCAAACATAGACTATAAGAAGAGTCAGTTTTCCTGTACTTAAGTCGGCGTTGTGCCTTTTGTATTTAACTCCGATAAAATTTCTGTGTTTCATCGTCAATAAGAAGGTCAGAGGGATACAGTAAACCTGAAGTGAAGCATCGGAATCAATAACTATTGTCACAGGAATGGTTCAAACATAGACAGTAGGAAGAGTCAGTTTTCTTGTACTTAAGTCGGCATTGTGCCTTTTGTATTTAATTCCGATGCAATTTCTGTGTTCCATCGTCAATAAGAAGGTCAGAGAGATACAGTAAACCTGAAGTGAAGCATCGGAATCTATAACTAGTGTCACAGGAATGGTTCAATACATAGACAGTAACAAGAGTCAGTTTTCTTGTACATAAGTCGGCATTGTGCCTTTTGTATTTAATTCCGATGCAAGTTCTGTGTATCATCGTCAATAAGAAGGTCACAAAGATACAGTAAAACTGAAGTGAAGCATCGGAATCTGTAATTTGTGTCACATGAATGGTTCAAAACATAGAGAGTAAGAAGAGTTAGTTTTCTTGTACTAAAGTCGGCATTGTGCCTTTTGTATTTAATTCCGATGCAATTTCTGTGTTTCATCGTCAACAAGAAGGTCAGAGGGATACAGTAAACCTGAAGTGAAGCATCGGAATCTATAACTAGTGTCACAGGAATGGTTCAAAACATAGACTGTAAGAAGAGTCAGTTTTCTTGTACTTAAGTCGGCATTGTGCCTTTTGTATATAACTCCGATGCAATATCTGTGTTTCTTCGTCAATAAGAAGGTCAGAGGTATACAGTAAACCTGAAGTAAAGCATCGGAATCAATAACTAGTGTCACAGGAATTGTTCAAACATTGACAGTAAGAAGAGTCAGTTTTTCTGTACTTATGTCGTCATTGTGCCTTTAGTATTTAATTCCGATGCAATTTCTGTGTTTCATCGTCAATAAGAAGGTCTGATGGATACAGTAAACCTGAAGTGAAGCATCGGAAGCTATAACTAGTGCCACATGAATGGTTCAAAACATAGACAGTAAGAAGAGTCAGTTATCTTGTACTTAAGTCGGCATTGTGCTTTTTGTATTTAATTCCGATTCCATTTCTGCGTTTCATCGTCATTAAGAAGGACAGAGGGATACAGTAAACCTGAAGTGAAGCATCGGAATCTATATCTAGTGTCACAGGAATGGATCAAAACATAGACAGTAAGAAGAGTCAGTTTTCTTGTACTTAAGTCGGCATTGTGCCCTTTGTATTTAATTCCGATGCAAATTCTGTGTATCATCGTCAATAAGAAGGTCAGAGGGATACAGTAAACCTGAAGTGAAGCATCGCAATCTATAACTAGTGTCACAGGAAAGGTTCAAGTCATAGACAGTAAGAAGAGACAGTTTTCTTGTACTTAAGTCGGCATTGTGCCTTTTGTATTTAATTCCGATGCAATATCTGTGTATCATCTTCAATAAGAAGGTCAGAGGGATACTGTAAACTTGAAGTGAAGCATCGGAATCTATAACTAGTGTCACATGAATGGTTCAAAACATAGACAGCAAGAAGAGTCAGTTTTCTTGTACTTAAGTCGGCATTGTGCCTTTTGTATTTAATTCCGATGCAATTTTTTGTGTTTCATTGTCAATAAGAAGGTCACAGGGATACAGTAAACCTGAAGTGAAGCATCGGAATCTATAACTAGTGTCACATGAATGGTTCAAACATTGACAGTAAGAAGACTCAGTTATCTTGTACTTAAGTAGGCATTGTGACTTTTGTAATTAATTCCGATGCTATTTCTGTGTTTCATCGTCAATAGGAAGGTCAGAGGGATACAGTAAACCTGCAGTGAAGCATCGGAATATAAAACTAGTGTCACAGGAATGGTTCAAATCATAGACGGTAAGAAGTGTCAGTTTTCTTCTACTTAATTCGGCATTGTGCCTTTTGTACTTTATTCCGTTGCAATTTCTGTGTTTCATTGTCAATAAGAAGGTCACAGGGATACAGTATACCTGAAGTGAAGCTTCGGAAGCTATAACTAGTGTCACATGAATGGTTCAAAACATAGACAGTAGGAAGAGTTTTCTTGTACTTAGGTCGTCATTGTGCCTTTTGTATTTAATTCCGATGCAATTTCTGTGTTTCATCGTCAATAAGGTCAGAGGAATACAGTAACATGAAGTGAAGCATCGGAATCTATAACTAGTGTCACAGGAATGGTTCAAAACATAGACAGTAAGAAGAGTCAGTTTTCTTGTACTTAAGTCGGCATTGTGCTTTTTGTATATAATTCCGATGCGAATTCTGCGTTTTATCGTCAATAAGAAGGTCAGAGGGACATAGTAAACCTGAAGTGAAGCTCTCGCGGTTCTAGGCGCACAGTCCGGAACCGTGCGAGCGCTACGGTCGCAGGTTCGAATCCTGCCTCGGGCATGGATGTGTGTGATGTCCTTAGGTTAGTTAGGTTTAAGTAGTTCTATGTTCTAGGGGACTGATGACCACAGCAGTTGAGTTTCATAGTTCTCAGAGCCATTTGAACCTGAAGTGAAGCATCGGAATCTATATGTAGTGTCACAGGAATGGTTCAAAACGTAGACAGTAAGAAGAGTCAGTTTTCTTGTACTTAAGTGGGCATTGTGCCTTTTGCATTTAATTCCGATGCATTTTCTGTGTTTCATCGTCAATAAGAAGGTCAGAGGGATACAGTAAACCTGAAGTGAAGCATCGGAATCATTATCTAGTGTCACAGCAATGGTTCAAAACATAGACAGTAAGAAGAGTCAGTTTTCTTGTACTTAAGTCGGCATTGTGCCTTTTGTAATTGATTCCGATGCAATATCTGTGTTTCATCTTCAATAAGAAGGTCAGAGGAATACAGTAAACCTGATGTGAAGCATCGGAATTTATAACTAGGGTCACAGGAATGGTTCAAAACATAGAGAGTAAGAAGAGTCAGTTTTCTTGTACTGAAGTCGGCATTGTGCCTTTCTATTTAATTCCGATGTAATTTTTGTGTTTCATCTTCAATTAGAAGGTCGGAGGGATACAGTAATCCTGAAGTGAAGCATCGGAATCTATAACTAGTGTCGAAGGAATGGTTCAAAACATAGACAGTAAGATGAGTCAGTTGTCATGTCCTTAAGTCGGCATTGTGACTTTTGTATTTAATTCCGATGAAATTTCTGTGTTTCATCGTCAATATGAAGGTCAGAGGGATACAGTAATCCTGACGTGAAGCAACGGAATCTATAACTAGTGTCACTGGAATGGTTCAAAGCATTGGCAGTAAGAAGAGTCAGTTTTCTTGTACCTAAGTCGGCATTTTTCCTTTTCTATTTCATTCCGATGCAATTTCTATGTTTCATCGTCAATAAGAAGGTCAGAGGGATACAGTATACCTCAAGTGAAGCATCGGAATCTATAAGTTGTGTCACAGGAATGGTTCAAAACATAGACAGTAAGAAGAGTCAGTTTTCTTGTACTTAAGTCGGCATTGTGCCTTTTCTATTTAATTCCGAAGCAATTTCTGTGTTTCATCGTCAATAAGAAGGTCAGAGAGATACAGTAAACCTGGAGTAAAGCATCGGAATCTATAACTAGTGTCACATGAATGGTTCAAAACATAGTCAGTAAGAAGAGTCATTTTTCTTGTACTTAAGTCGGCATTGTGCTTTTTGTATCTAATTCCGAAGCGATTTCTGCGTTTCATCGTCAATAAGAAGGTCAGAGGGATGTAGTAAACCTGAAGTGAAGCTCTCGCGGTTCTAGGCGCGCACTCCGGAACCGCGCGACCGCTACGGTCGCAGGTTCGAATCCTGCCTCGGGCATGGATGTGTGTGATGTCCTTGGGTAAGTTAGGTTTAAGTAGTTCTAAGTTCTAGGGGACTGATGACCACAGCAGTTAAGTCCCATAGTTCTCAGAGCCATTTGAACCTGAAGTGAAGCATCGGAATCTATAACTAGTGTCACAGGAATGGTTCAAAACATAGACAGTAAGAAGAGTCAGTTTTCTTGTACTAAAGTCGGCATTGTGCCTTTTTTATTTAATTACGATGCAATTTCTGTGTTTCATCGTCAATAAGAAGGTCAGAGGGTTACAGTGAACCTGAAGTGAAGCATGGGAATCAATAACTGGTGTCACAGCAATGGTTCAAAATGTAGACAGTAAGATGAGTCAGTTTTCTTGTACTTAAGTCGGCATTGCGCCTTTTGTATTTAATTCCGATGCAGTATCTGTGTTTCATCTTCAGTAAGACGGTCAGAGGGATACAGTAAACCTGAAGTGAAGCATCGGAATCTATAACTAGTGTCACAGGAATGGTTCAAAACATAGACAGTAAGAAGAGTCAGTTTTCTTGTACCTAAGTCGGCATTGTTCCTTTTCTATTTCATTCCGATGCAATTTCTATGTTTCATCGTCAACAAGAAGGTCAGAGGGATACAGTATACCTGAAGTGAAGCATCGGAATCTATAACTAGTGTCACAGGAATGGATCAAAACATAGACAGTAACAAGAGTCAGTTTTCTTGTACTTAAGTCGGCATTGTGCCTTTTGTATTTAATTCCGAAGCTATTTCTGTGTTTCATCGTCAATAAGAAGGTCAGAGGGATACAATAAACCTGAGGTGAAGCATCAGAATCTATAACTAGGGTCACAGAAATGGTTCAAAACATAGACAGTAAGAAGAGTCAGTTTTCTTGTACTGAAGTCGGCATTGTGCCTTTTCTATTTAATTCCGATGTAATTTCTGAATTTCATCGTCAATTAGAAGGTCAGAGGGATACAGTAAACCTGAAGTGTAGCATCGGAATCTATAACTAGTGTCGAAGGAATGGTTCAAAACATAGACAGTAAGAAGAGTCAGTTTTCTTGTGCTTAAGTCGGCATTGTGCCTTTTGTATTTAACTCCGATGCAATTTCTGTGTTTCATCGTCAATAAGGAGGTTCGAGGGATACAGTAAACCAGAACTGAAGCATCGGAACCTATAACTAGTGTCACAGGAATGGTTCAAAACATAGACAAAAAGAAGAGTCAGTTTTCTTGTACTTAAGTCGGCATTGTGCCTTTTGTATTTAATTCCGAAGCAATTTCTGTGTTTCATCGTCAATAAGAAGGTCAGAGGGTTACAGTAAACCTGGAGTAAAGCATCGGAATCTATAACTAGTGTCACATGAATGGTTCAAAACATAGTCAGTAAGAAAAGTCAGTTTTCTTGTACTTAAGTCGGCATTGTGCCTTTTGTAATTAATTCCGATGCAATTTCTGTGTTTCATCGTCAATAAGGAGGTCAGAGGGATACAGTAAACCTGAAGTGAAGCACCGGAATCTAAAACTAGTGTCACAGGAATGGTTCAAAACATAGACAGCAAGAAGACTCAGGTTTCTTTTACTTAAGTCGTTATTGTGACTTTTGTATTTAATTCCGATGCAATTTCTGAGTTTCATCGTCAATAAGAAGGTCCGAGGGATACAGTAAACCTGAAGTGAAGCATCGGAATCTATAACTAGTGTCACATGAATGGTTCAAACATAGACAGTAAGAAGAGTCAGTTATCTTGTACTTAAGTCGGCATTGTGCCTTCTTTATTTCATTCCGATGCAATTTCTGTGTTTCATCGTCAATAAGAAGGTCAGAGGGATACAGTAAACATGAAGTGAAGCATCGGAATCTTTAACTAGTGTCACAGGAATGGTTCAAAACATAGACAGTAAGAAGAGTCAGTTTTCTTGTACTTAAGTCGTCATTGTGCCATTTGTATTTAATTCCGATGCAATATCTGTGTTTCATTGTCAATATGAAGGTCAGAAGGATAAAGTAAACCTGAAGTGAAACATCGGAATCTATAACTAGTGTCACAGGAATAGTTCAAACATAGGCTAAAAGAAGAATCAGTTTTCCTGTACTTAAGTCGGCGTTGTGCCTTTTGTATTTAACTCCGATGCAATTTCTGTGTTTCATCGTCATTAAGAAGGTTAGAGGGATACAGTAAACCTGAATTGAAGCATCGGAACCTATAACTAGTGTCACAGGAATGGTTCAAAACATAGACAGGAAGAATAGTCAGTTTTCTAGTACTTAAGTCGGCATTGAGCCTTTTGTATTTAATTCCTGTGCAATTTCTGTGTTTAATCGTCAACAAGAAAGTCAGAGTGATACAGTAACCCTGAAGTGAAATATCGGAATCAATAACTAGTGTCATAGGAATGGTTCAAACATAGACAGTAGGAAGAGTCAGTTTTCTTGTACTTCAGTCGGCATTGTGCCTTTTGTATTTAATTCCGATGCAGTTTCTGTGTTTCATCGTCAATAAGAAGGTCAGAGGGATACAATAAACCTGAACTCAAGAATCGGAAACTGTAACTAGTGTCAAAATAATGGTTCAAAACATAGACAGTAAGAAGAGTCAGTTTTCTTGTACTTAAGTCGGCATTGTGCCTTTTGTATTTAATTCCGTTGTAACTTCTGTGATTCATCGTCAATAAGAAGGTCAAAGGGATACAGTAAACCTGAGGTGACGCATCGGAATCTATAACTAGTGTCGAAGGAATGGTTCAAAACATAGACAGTAAGAAGAGTCAGTTTTCTTGTACTTAAGTCGGCATTGTGACTTTTCTATTTAATTCCGATGCAATTTCTGTGTTTCATCGTCAATTATAAGGTCAGAGGGATACAGTAAACCTGAAGTGAATCATCGGAATCTATAACTAGTGTCACAGGAAGGGGTCAAACATGGACAGTAAGAAGGGTCAGTTCTCTTGTACGTAAGTCGGCGTTGTGCCTTTTTTATTTAATTCCGATGCAATTTCTGTGTTTCATCGTCAATAAAAAGGTCAGAGGGATAAAGTAAACCTGAAGTGAAGCATCGGAATCTAAAACTAGTGTCACAGGAATGGTTCAAAACAAAGACAGTAAGAAGGGTCAGTTCTCTTGTACGTAAGTCGGCGTTGTGCCTTTTGTATTTAATTCCGATGAAATTTCTGTGTTTCATCGTCAATAAGAAGGTCAGAGGGATACAGTAAACCTGAGGTGAAGCATCGGAATCTATAACTAGGGTCACAGGAATGGTTCAAAACATAGACAGTAAGAAGAGTCAGTTTTCTTGTACATAAGTCGGCGTTGTGCCTTTTCTATTTCATTCCGATGCAGTTTCTGTGTTTCATCGTCAATAAGAAGGTCAGAGGGATACAGTAAACCTGAAGTGAAGCATCGGAATCAATAACTAGTGTCACAGCAATGGTTCAAAACGTAGACAGTAAGAAAAGTCAGTTTTCTTGCACTTAAGTCGGCATTGTGCCTTTTGTATTTAATTCCGATGCAATATCTGTGTTTCATCTTCAATAAGAAGGTCAGAGGGATACAGTAAACCTGAAGTGAAGCATTGGAATCTATAACTAGCGTCACAGGAATGGTTCAAAGCATAGACAGTAAGAAGAGTCAGTTTTCTTGTACCTAAGTCGGCATTGTTCCTTTTCTATTTCATTCCGATGCAATTTCTATGTTTCATCGTCAATAAGAAGGTCAGAGGGATACAGTATACCTGAAGTGAAGCATCGGAATCTATAACTAGTGTCACAGGAATGGATCAAAACATAGATAGTAAGAAGAGTCAGTTTTCTTGTACTTAAGTAGGCACTGTGCCTTTTGTATTTAATTCCGAAGCAATTTCTGTGTTTCATCGTCAATAAGAAGGTCAGAGGGATACAGTAAACCTGAAGTGAAGCATCGGAATCAATAACTAGTGTCACAGCAATGGTTCAAAACATTGACAGTAAGAAGAGTCAGTTTTCTTGTACTTAAGTCGGCATTGTGCCTTTTGTATCTAATTCCGATGCAATATCTGTGTTTCGTCTTCAATAAGAAGGTCAGAGGGATACAGTAAACCTGAAGTGAAGCATTGGAATCTATAACTAGCGTCACAGGGATGGTTCAAAGCATAGACTGTAAGAAGAGTCAGTTTTCTTGTACCTAAGTCGGCATTGTTCCTTTTCTATTTCATTCCGATGCAATTTCTATGTTTCATCGTCAATAAGAAGGTCAGAGGGATACAGTATACCTGAAGTGAAGCATCGGAATCTATAACTAGTGTCACAGGAATGGATCAAAACATAGATAGTAAGAAGAGTCAGTTTTATTGTACTTAAGTCGGCATTGTGCCTTTTGTATTTAATTCCGAAGCAATTTCTGTGTTTCATCGTCAATAAGAAGGTCAGAGGGATACAGTAAACCTGAGGTGAAGCATCGGAATCTATAACTAGGGTCACAGGAATGGTTCAAAACATAGACAGTAAGAAGAGTCAGTTTTCTTGTACTTAAGTCGGCATTGTGCCTTTTGTATTTAATTCCGACGAAATTTCTGTGTTTCATCGTCAATAAGAAGGTCAGAGGGGAACAGTAAATCTGAAGTGAAGCAATTTAATCTATAACTAGTGTCACAGGAATGGTTCAAAGCATTGACAGTAAGAAGAGTCAGTTTTCTTGTAAATAAGTCGGCATTGTTCCTTTTCTATTTCATTCCGATGCAATTTCTATGTTTCATCGTCAATAAGAAGGTCAGAGGGATACAGTATACCTCAAGTGAAGCATCGGAATCTATAACTAGTGTCACAGGAATGGTTCAAAACAAGGACAGTAAGATGAGTCAGTTTTCTTGTACTTAAGTCGGCATTGTGCTTTTTGTATTTAATTCCGAAGCAATTTCTGTGTTTCATCGTCAATAAGAAGGTCAGAGGGATACAGTAAAACTGAGGTGAAGCATCGGAATCTATAACTAGTGTCACATGAGTGGTTCAAACATTGACCGCAAGAAGAGTCAGTTATCTTGCACATAAGTCGGCTTTGTGCCTTTTGTACTTATTTCCGATGCAATTTCTGTGTTTCATCGTCAATAAGAAGGTCAGAGGGATACAGTATACCTGAAGTGAAGCATCGGAATCTATAACTAGTGTCACATGAATGGTTCAAAACATAGACAGTAAGAAGGGTCAGTTTTCTTGTACTTAAGTCGGCGTTGTGCCTTTTGTATTTAATTCCGATGCAATTTCAGTGTTTCATCGTCAATAAGAAGGTCAGAGGGATACAGTAAAGCTGAAGTGAAGCATCGGAATCTATAACTAGTGTCACAGGAATGGTTCAAAACATAGACAGTAAGGGGAGTCAGTTTTCTTGAACTTAAGTTGGCATTGCGCCTTTTGTATTTAATTATGATGAAATTTCTGTGTTTCATCGTCAATAAGAAGGTCAGAGGGAGACAGTAAACCTGAAGTGAAGCATCGGAATCTATAACTAGTGTCACAGGAATGGTTCAATCATAGACAGTAAGAAGAGTCAGTTTTCTTGTACTTAAGTCGGCATTGTGCTTTTTGTATTTAATTCCGATGCGATTTCTGCGTTTCATCGTCAATAAGAAGGTCAGAGGGATATAGAAAACCTGAAGTGAAGCATCGGAATCTATATCTAGTGTCACAGGAATGGTTGAAAACATAGACAGTAAGAAGAGTCAGATTTCTTGTACTTAAGTCGGAATTGTGCGTTTTGTATTTAATCCCGATGCAATTTCTGTGTTTCATCGTCAATAAGAAGGTCAGAGGGATACAGTAAACCTGAAGTGAAGCATCGGAATCTATAACTAGTGTCACAGCAATGGTTCAAAACAAAGACAGCAAGAAGAGTCAGTTTTCTTGTACCTAAGTCGGCATTGTTCCTTTTCTATTTCCTTCCGATGCAATTTCTATGTTTCTTCGTCAATAAGAAGTTCAGAGGGATACAGTATACCTGTAGTGAAGCATTGGAATCTTTAACTAGTGTCACAGGAATGGTTCAAAACATAGACAGTAAGAAGAGTCAGTTTTCTTGTACTTAAGTCGGCGTTGTGCCTTTTGTATTTAATTCCAATGCAATTTCTGTGTTTCATCGTCAATAAGAACGTCAGACGGAATCAGTGAACCTGAAGTGAAGCATCGGAATCTATAACTCTTGTCACGGGAATGGTTCAAATCATAGACAGTAAGAAGAGTCAGTTTTCTTTTCCTTAAGTCTTCATTGTGCCTTTCGTATTTAATTCCGATGCAATTTCAGTGTTTGATCGTCAATAAGAAGGTCAGAGGGATACAGTGAGCCTGAAGTGAAGCATCGGAATCTATAACTAGGGTCACAGGAATGGTTCAAAACATAGACAGTAAGAAGAGTCAGTTTTCTTGTACATAAGTCGGCGTTGTGCCTTTTCTATTTAATTCCGATGCAATTTCTGTGTTTCATCGTCAATTAGAAGGTCAGAGGGATACAGCAAACCTGAAGTGAAGCATCGGAATCTGTAACTAGTGTCGAAGGAATGGTTCAAAACATAGACAGTAAGAAGAGTCAGTTTTCTTGTACTTAAGTCGGCATTGTGCCTTTTGTATTTAATTCCGACGAAATTTCTGTGTTTCATCGTCAATAAGAAGGTCAGAGGGGAACAGTAATTCTGAAGTGAAGCAACGGAATCTATAACTAGTGTCACAGGAATGGTTCAAAGCATTGACAGTAAGAAGAGTCAGTTTTCTTGTACCTAAGTCGGCATTGGTCCTTTTCTATTTCATTCCGATGCAATTTCTGTGTTTCATCGTCAATAAGAAGGTCAGAGGGATACAGTAAACCTGAGGTGAAGCATCGGAATCTATAACTAGTGTCACATGAGTGGTTCAAACATTGACAGTAAGAAGAGTCAGTTATCTTGCACTTAAGTCGGCATTGTGCCTTCTGTATTTATTTCCGATGAAATTTCTGTGTTTCATCGTCAATAAGAAGTTCAGAGGGATACAGTATACCTGTAGTGAAGCATTGGAATCTTAAACTAGTGTCACAGGAATGGTTCAAAACATAGACAGTAAGAAGAGACAGGTTTCTTGTACTTAAGTCGGCGTTGTGCCTTTTGTATTTAATTCCAATGCAATTTCTGTGTTTCATCGACA
Source organism: Schistocerca americana (assembly GCF_021461395.2). NCBI lineage: Eukaryota > Metazoa > Arthropoda > Insecta > Orthoptera > Acrididae > Schistocerca > Schistocerca americana. The sequence goes on along the minus strand of NC_060119.1, from coordinate 13,868,117 downwards.
ATAAGAACGTCAGAGGGAATCAGTGGACCTGAAGTGAAGCATCGGAATCTATAACTAGTGTCACGGGAATGGTTTAAATCATAGACAGTAAGAAGAGTCAGTTTTCTTGTCCTTAAGTCGGCATTGTGCCTTTCGTATTTAATTCCGATGCAATTTTAGTGTTTGATCGTCAATAAGAAGGTCAGAGGGATACAGTGAGCCTGAAGTGAAGCATCGGAATCTATAACTAGTGTCACAGGAATGGTTCAAAACATAGAGGGGTAAGAAGAGTCAGTTTTCTTGTACCTAAGTCGGCATTGTTCCTTTTCTATTTCCTTCCGATGCAATTTCTATGTTTCTTCGTCAATAAGAAGTTCAGAGGGATACAGTATACCTGTAGTGAAGCATTGGAATCTTTAACTAGTGTCACAGGAATGGTTCAAAACATAGACAGTAAGAAGAGTCAGTTTTCTTGTACTTAAGTCGGCGTTGTGCCTTTTGTATTTAATTCCAATGCAATTTCTATGTTTCATCGTCAATAAGAACGTCAGACGGAATCAGTGAACCTGAAGTGAAGCATCGGAATCTATAACTCTTGTCACGGGAATGGTTCAAATCATAGACAGTAAGAAGAGTCAGTTTTCTTTTCCTTAAGTCTTCATTGCGCCTTTCGTATTTAATTCCGATGCAATTTCAGTGTTTGATCGTCAATAAGAAGGTCAGAGGGATACAGTGAGCCTGAAGTGAAGCATCGGAATCTATAACTAGGGTCACAGGAATGGTTCAAAACATAGACAGTAAGAAGAGTCAGTTTTGTTGTACATAAGTCGGCGTTGTGCCTTTTCTATTTAATTCCGATGCAATTTCTGTGTTTCATCGTCAATTAGAAGGTCAGAGGGATACAGCAAACCTGAAGTGAAGCATCGGAATCTATAACTAGTGTCGAAGGAATGGTTCAAAACATAGACAGTAAGAAGAGTCAGTTTTCTTGTACTTAAGTCGGCATTGTGCCTTTTGTATTTAATTCCGACGAAATTTCTGTGTTTCATCGTCCATAAGAAGGTCAGAGGGGAACAGTAATTCTGAAGTGAAGCAACGGAATCTATAACTAGTGTCACAGGAATGGTTCAAAGCATTGACAGTAAGAAGAGTCAGTTTTCTTGTACCTAAGTCGGCATTGGTGCTTTTCTATTTCATTCCGATGCAATTTCTGTGTTTCATCGTCAATAAGAAGGTCAGAGGGATACAGTAAACCTGAGGTGAAGCATCGGAATCTATAACTAGTGTCACATGAGTGGTTCAAACATTGACAGTAAGAAGAGTCAGTTTTCTTGCACTTAAGTCGGCATTGTGCCTTCTGTATTTATTTCCGATGAAATTTCTGTGTTTCATCGTCAATAAGAAGTTCAGAGGGATACAGTATACCTGTAGTGAAGCATTGGAATCTTAAACTAGTGTCACAGGAATGGTTCAAAACATAGACAGTAAGAAGAGACAGGTTTCTTGTACTTAAGTCGGCGTTGTGCCTTTTGTATTTAATTCCAATGCAATTTCTGTGTTTCATCGTCAATAAGAACGTCAGAGGGAATCAGTGGACCTGAAGTGAAGCATCGGAATCTATAACTAGTGTCACGGGAATGGTTTAAATCATAGACAGTAAGAAGAGTCAGTTTTCCTGTCCTTAAGTCGGCATTGTGCCTTTCGTATTTAATTCCGATGCAATTTTAGTGTTTGATCGTCAATAAGAAGGTCAGAGGGATACAGTGAGCCTGAAGTGAAGCATCGGAATCTATAACTAGTGTCACAGGAATGGTTCAAAACATAGAGGGGTAAGAAGAGTCAGTTTTCTTGTACTTAAGTCGGCATTGTGCCTTTTGTATTTAATTCCGATGCAATTTCTGTGTTTCATCGTCAATAAGAAGGTCAGAGGGATACAGTAAACCTGAAGTGAAGCATCGGAATCTATACCTAGTGTCACAGGAATGGTTCAATACATAGACTGTGAAATGAGTCAGATTTCTTGTACTTAAGTCGGCATTGTGCCTTTTGTATTTAATTCCGAAGCAATTTCTGTGTTTCATCGTCAATAAGAAGGTCAGAGGGATACAGTAAACCTGAAGTGAAGCATCGGAATCCATAACTACTGTCACAGGAATGGTTCAAAACATAGACAGTAAGAAGAGTCAGTTTTCTTGTACTTAAGTCGGCATTGTGCCTTAAGTATTTAATTCCGATGCAATATCTGTGTTTCATCGTCAATAAGAGGGTCAGAGTTATACAGTAAACCTGAAGTGAAGCATCGGAATCTATAACTAGTGTCACACGAATGGTTCAAAACATAGACTGTAGGAAGAGTCAGTTTTCTTGTACTTAAGTCGGCATTGTGCCATTTGTATTTTACTCCGATGCAATCTCTGTGTTTCATCGTCAATAAGAATGTCAGAGAGATACAGTAAACCTGAAGTGAAGCAGCAGAATCTATAACTAGTGTCACAGGAATGGTTCAAATCATAGACAGTAAGAAGACTCAGTTTTCTTGTACTTAAGTCGGCATTGTGCCTTTTGTATTTAATTCCGATGCAATTTCTGTGTTTCATCGTCAATAAGAAGGTCAGAGGGATACAGTAAACCTGAAGTGAAGCATCGGAATCTATAAATAGTGTCACACGAATGATTCAAAACATAGACTGTAAGAAGAGTCAGTTTTCTTGTACTTAAGTCGGCATTGTGCCATTTGTATATAATTCCGATGCAATTTCTGTGTTTCATCGTGAATAAGAAGTTCAGAGGGATACAGTAAACCTGAAGTGAAGCATCGGAATCTATAAGTAGTGTCACAGCAATGGTTCAAAACAAAGACAGTAAGAAGAGTCAGTTTTCTTGTACCTAAGTCGGCATTGTTCCTTTTCTATTTCATTCCGATGCAATTTCTATGTTTCATCGTCAATAAGAAGGTCAGACGGGTACAGTATACCTGAAGTGAAGCATTGGAATCTTAAACTAGTGTCACAGGAATGGTTCAAAACATAGACCGTAAGAAGAGTCAGTTTTCTTGTACTCAAGTCGGCGTTGTGCCTTTTCTATTTAATTCCAATGCAATTTCGGTGTTTCATCGTCAATAAGAACATCAGAGGGAATCAGTGAACCTGAAGTGAAGCATCGGAATCTATAACTAGTGTCACAGGAATGGTTCAAATCGTAGACAGTAAGATGAGTCAGTTTTCTTGTACTTAAGTCGGCATTGTGCCTTTTGTATTTAATTCTGATGCAATTTCAGTGTTTGATCGTCAATACGAAGGTCAGAGGGATACAGTAAACCTGAAGTGAAGCATTGGATTCTATAACTAGCGTCACAGGGATGGTTCAAAGCATAGACTGTAAGAAGAGTCAGTTTTCTTGTACCTAAGTCGGCATTGTTCCTTTTCTATTTCATTCCGATGCAATTTCTATGTTTCATCGTCAATAAGAAGGTCAGAGGGATACAGTATACCTGAAGTGAAGCATCGGAATCTATAACTAGTGTCACAGGAATGGATCAAAACATAGATAGTAAGAAGAGTCAGTTTTCTTGTACTTAAGTCGGCATTGTGCCTTTTGTAATTAATTCCGAAGCAATTTCTGTGTTTCATCGTCAATAAGAAGGTCAGAGGGATACAGTAAACCTGAGGTGAAGCATCGGAATCTACAACTAGGGTCACAGGAATGATTCAAAACATAGACAGTAAGAAGAGTCAGCTTTCTTGTACTTAAGTCGGCATTGTGCCTCTTGTATTTAATTCCGACGAAATTTCTGTGTTTCATCGTCAATAAGAAGGTCAGAGGGGAACAGTAAATCTGAAGTGAAGCAACGGAATCTATAACTAGTGTCACAGGAATGGTTCAAAGCATTGACAGTAAGAAGAGTCAGTTTTCTTGTAAATAAGTCGGCATTGTTCCTTTTCTATTTCATTCCGATGCAATTTCTATGTTTCATCGTCAATTAGAAGGTCAGAGGGATACAGTATACCTCAAGTGAAGCATCGGAATCTATAACTAGTGTCACAGGAATGGTTCAAAACAAGGACAGTAAGATGAGTCAGTTTTCTTGTACTTAAGTCGGCATTGTGCTTTTTGTATTTAATTCCGTAGCAATTTCTGTGTTTCATCGTCAATAAGAAGGTCAGAGTGATACAGTAAACCTGAGGTGAAGCATCGGAATCTATAACTAGTGTCACATGAGTGGTTCAAACATTGACAGTAAGAAGAGTCAGTTATCTTGCACTTAAGTCGGCTTTGTGCCTTTTGTATGTATTTCCGATGCAATTTCTGTGTTTCATCGTCAATAAGAAGGTTAGAGGGATACAGTATACCTGAAGTGAAGCATCGGAATCTATAACTAGTGTCACATGAATGGTTGAAAACATAGACAGTAAGAAGGGTCAGTTTTCTTGTACTTAAGTCGGCGTTGTGCCTTTTGTATTTAATTCCGATGCAATTTCAGTGTTTCATCGTCAATACGAAGGTCAGAGGGATACAGTAAAGCTGAAGTGAAGCATCGGAATCTATAACTAGTGTCACAGGAATGGTTCAAAACATAGACAGTAAGAAGAGTCAGTTTTCTTGCACTTAAGTTGGCATTGCGCCTTTTGTATTTAATTATGATGAAATTTCTGTGTTTCATCGTGAATAAGAAGGTCAGAGGGATACAGTAAACCTGAAGTGAAGCATTGGAATCTATAACTAGTGTCACAGGAATGGTTCAACCATAGACAGTAAGAAGAGTCAGTTTTCTTGTACTTAAGTCGGCATTGTGCTTTTTGTATTTAATTCCGATGTGATTTCTGCGTTTCATCGTCAATAAGAAGGTCAGAGGGATATAGAAAACCTGAAGTGAAGCATCGGAATCTATATCTAGTGTCACAGGAATGATTGAAAACATAGACAGTAAGAAGAGTCAGATTTCTTGTACTTAAGTCTGAATTGTGCGTTTTGTATTTAATCCCGATGCAATTTCTGTGTTTCATCGTCAATAAGAAGGTCAGAGGGATACAGTAAACCTGAAGTGAAGCATCGGAATCTATAACTAGTGTCACAGCAATGGTTCAAAACAAAGACAGTAAGAAGAGTCAGTTTTTTTGTACCTAAGTCGGCATTGTTCCTTTTCTATTTCCTTCCGATGCAATTTCTATGTTTCTTCGTCAATAAGAAGTTCAGAGGGATACAGTATACCTGTAGTGAAGCATTGGAATCTTACACTAGTGTCACAGGAATGGTTCAAAACATAGACAGTAAGAAGAGTCAGTTTTCTTGTACTTAAGTCGGCGTTGTGAATTTTGTATTTAATTCCAATGCAATTTCTGTGTTTCATCGTCAATAAGAACGTCAGAGGGAATCAGTGAACCTGAAGTGAAGCATCGGAATCTATAACTCTTGTCACGGGAATGGTTCAAATCATAGACAGTAAGAAGAGTCAGTTTTCTTGTCCTTAAGTCTTCATTGTGCCTTTCGTATTTAATTCCGATTCAATTTCAGTGTTTGATCGTCAATAAGAAGGTCAGAGGGATACAGTGAGCTTGAAGTGAAGCATCGGAATCTATAACTAGGGTCACAGGAATGGTTCAAAACATAGACAGTAAGAAGAGTCAGTTTTCTTGTACATAAGTCGGCGTTCTGCTTTTCTATTTAATTCAGATGCAATTTCTGTGTTTCATCGTCAATTAGAAGGTCAGAGGGATACAGCAAACCTGAAGTGAAGCATCGGAATCTATAACTAGTGTCGAAGGAATGGTTCAAAACATAGACAGTAAGATGAGTCAGTTTTCTTGTACTTAAGTCGGCATTGTGCCTTTTGTATTTAATTCCGACGAAATTTCTGTGTTTCATCGTCAATAAGAAGGTCAGAGGGGAACAGTAATTCTGAAGAGAAGCAACGGAATCTATAACTAGTGTCACAGGAATGGTTCAAAGCATTGACAGTAAGAAGAGTCAGTTTTCTTGTACCTAAGTCGGCATTGGTCCTTTTCTATTTCATTCCGATGCAATTTCTATGCTTCATCGTCAATAAGAAGGTCAGAGGGATACAGTATACCTCAAGTGAAGCATCGGAATCTATAACTAGTGTCACAGGAATGGTTCAAAACAAGTACAGTAAGAAGAGTCAGTTTTCTTGTACTTAAGTCGGCATTGTGCCTTTTGTATTTAATTCCGAAGCAATTTCTGTGTTTCATCGTCAATAAGAAGGTCAGAGGGATACAGTAAACCTGAGGTGAAGCATCGGAATCTATAACTAGTGTCACATGAGTGGTTCAAACATTGACAGTAAGAAGAGTCAGTTATCTTGCACTTAAGTCGGCATTGTGCCTTTTGTATTTATTTCCGATGAAATTTCTGTGTTTCATCGTCAATAAGAAGGTCAGAGGGATACAGTATACCTGAAGTGAAGCATCGGAATCTTTAACTAGGGTCACAGGAATGGTTCAAAACATAGACAGTAAGAAGGGTCAGTTTTCTTGTACTTAAGTCGGCGTTGTGCCTTTTGTATTTAATTCCGATGCAATTTCAGTGTTTCATCGTCAATAAGAAGGTCAGAGGGATACAGTAAAGCTAAAGTGAAGCATCGGAATCTATAACTAGTGTCACAGGAATGGTTCAAAACATAGACAGTAAGGGGAATCAGTTTTCTTGTACTTAAGTCGGCATTTCGCCTTTAGTATTTAATTATGATGAAATTTCTGTGTTTCACCGTCAATAAGAAGGTCAGAGGGATACAGTAAACCTGAAGTGAAGCATCTGAATCTATAACTAGTGTCACAGGAATGGTTCAATCATAGACAGTAAGAAGAGTCAGTTTTCTTGTACTTAAGTCGGCATTGTGCTTTTTGTATTTAATTCCGATGCGATTTCTGCGTTTCATCGTCAATAAGAAGGTCAGAGGGATATAGAAAACCTGAAGTGAAACATCGGAATCTATATCTAGTGTCACAGGAATGGTTGAAAACATAGACAGTAAGAAGAGTCAGATTTCTTGTACTTAAGTCGGAATTGTGCCTTTTTGTATTTAATTCCGATGCAATTTCTGTGTTTCATCGTCAATAAGAAGGTCAGAGGGATACAGTAAACCTGAAGTCAAGCATCGGAATCTATAACTAGTGTCACAGCTGTGGTTCAAAACAAAGACAGTAAGAAGAGTCAGTTTTCTTGTACCTAAGTCGGCATTGTTCCTTTTCTATTTCATTCCGATGCAATTTCTATGTTTCATCGTCAATAAGAAGTTCAGAGGGATCTAGTATACCTGTAGTGAAGCATTGGAATCTTAAACTAGTGTCACAGGAATGGTTCAAAACATAGACAGTAAGAAGAGCCAGTTTTCTTGTACTTAAGTCGGCGTTGTGCCTTTTGTATTTAATTCCAATGCAATTTCTGTGTTTCATCGTCAATAAGAACGTCAGAGGGAATCAGTGGACCTGAAGTGAAGCATCGTAATCTATAACTAGTGTCACGGGAATGGTTTAAATCATAGACAGTAAGAAGAGTCAGTTTTCTTGTCCTTAAGTCGGCATTGTGCCTTTCGTATTTAATTCCGATGCAATTTCAGTGTTTGATCGTCAATAAGAAGGTCAGAGGGATACAGTGAGCCTGAAGTGAAGCATCGGAATCTATAACTAGTGTCACAGGAATGGGTCAAAACATAGAGGGGTAAGAAGAGTCAGTTTTCTTCTACTTAAGTCGGCATTGTGCCTTTTGTATTTAATTCCGATGCAATTTCTGTGTTTCATCGTCAATAAGAAGGTCGGAGGGTTACAGTAAACCTGAAGTGATGCATCGGAATCTATGACTAGTGTCACAGGAATGGTTCAAATCGTAGACAGTAAGATGAGTCAGTTTTCTTGTACTTAAGTCGGCATTGTGCCTTTTGTATTTAATTCCGATGCAATTTCAGTGTTTGATCGTCAATAAGAAGGTCAGAGGGATACAGTGAGCCTGAAGTGAAGCATCGGAATCTATAACTAGTGTCACACGAATTGTTCAATACATAAACAGTAAGAAAAGTCAGTTTTCATGTACTTAAGTCGGCATTGTGCCTTTTGTATTTAATTCCGAAGCAATTTCTGTGTTTCATCGTCAATAAGAAGGTCAGAGGGATACAGTGAACCTGAAGTGAAGCATCGGAATCTATAACTACTGTCACAGGAATGGTTCAAAACATAGACAGTAAGAAGAGTCAGTTTTCTTGTACTTAAGTCGGCATTGTGCCATTTGTATTTAATTCCGATGCAATATCTGTGTTTCATCGACAATATAAAGGTCAGAGTTATACAGTAAACCTGAAGTGAAGCATCGGAAACTATAAGTAGTGTCACACGAATGGTTCAAAACATAGACTGTAAGAAGAGTCAGTTTTCTTGTACTTAAGTCGGCATTGCGCCATTTGTATTTTACTCCGATGCAATCTCTGTGTTTCATCGTCAATAAGAAAGTCAGAGGGATACAGTAAACCCGAAGTGTAGCAGAAGAATCTATAACTAGTGTCACAGGAATGGTTCAAAACATAGACAGTAAGAAGAGTCAGTTTTCTTGTACTTAAGTCGGCATTGTGCCTTTTGTATTTAATTCCGATGCAATTTCTGTGTTTCATCGTCAATAAGAAGGTCAGAGGGATACAGTAAACCTGAAGTGAAGCATCGGAATCTATAACTAGTGTCACAGGAATGGTTCAAGACATAGACAGTAAGAAGAGTCAGTTTTCTTGTACTTAAGTCGGCATTGTGCCTTTTGTATTTCATTCCGAAGCAATTTCTGTGTTTCATCGTCAATAAGAAGGTCAGAGGGATACAGTAAACCTGAAGTGAAGCATCGGAATCTACAACTACTGTCACAGGAATGGTTCAAAAGCATAGACAGTAAGAAGAGTAAGTTTTCTTGTACTTAAGTCGGCATTGTGCCTTTTGTATTTAATTCCGATCCAATATCTGTGTTTAATCGTCAATATAATGGTCAGAGTTATACAGTAAACCTGTAGTGAAGCATCGGAATCTATAACTAGTGTCACACGAATGATTCAAAACATAGACTGTAAGAAGAGTCAGTTTTCTTGTACTTAAGTCGACATTGTGCCATTTGTATTTTACTCCGATGCAATCTCTGTGTTTCATCGTCAATAAGAAGGTCAGAGGGATACAGTAAACCTGAAGTGAAGCAGCAGAATCTATAACTAGTGTCACAGGAATGGTTCAAACATAGACAGTAAGAAGAGTCGGTTTTCTTGCACTTAAGTCGGCGTTGTGCCTTTTGTATTTAATTCCAATGCAATTTCTGTGTTTCATCGTCAATAAGAACGTCAGAGGGAATCAGTGGACCTGAAGTGAAGCATCGTAATCTATAACTAGTGTCACGGGAATGGTTTAAATCATAGACAGTAAGAAGAGTCAGTTTTCTTGTCCTTAAGTCGGCATTGTGCCTTTCGTATTTAATTCCGATGCAATTTCAGTGTTTGATCGTCAATAAGAAGGTCAGAGGGATACAGTGAGCCTGAAGTGAAGCATCGGAATCTATAACTAGTGTCACAGGAATGGTTCAAAACATAGAGGGGTAAGAAGAGTCAGTTTTCTTCTACTTAAGTCGGCATTGTGCCTTTTGTATTTAATTCCGATGCAATTTCTATGTTTCATCGTCAATAAGAAGGTCGGAGGGATACCGTAAACCTGAAGTGAAGCATCGGAATCTATAACTAGTGTCACAGGAATGGTTCAAATCGTAGACAGTAAGATGAGTCAGTTTTCTTGTACTTAAGTCGGCATTGTGCCTTTTGTATTTAATTCCGATGCAATTTCAGTGTTTGACCGTCAATAAGAAGGTCAGAGGGATACAGTGAGCCTGAAGTGAAGCATCGGAATCTATAACTAGTGTCACAGGAATGGTTCAAAACATAGACAGTAAGAAGAGTCAGTTTTCTTGTACTTAAGTCGGCATTGTGCCTTTTGTATTTAATTCCGATGCAATTTCTGTGTTTCATCGTCAATAAGAAGGTCAGAGGGATATAGTAAACCTGAAGTGAAGCATCGGAATCTATAACTAGTGTCACACGAATGGTTCAATACATAAACAGTAAGAAAAGTCAGTTTTCTTATACTTAAGTCGGCATTGTGCCTTTTGTATTTAATTCCGAAGCAATTTCTGTGTTTCATCGTCAATAAGAAGGTCAGAGGGATACAGTGAACCTGAAGTGAAGCATCGGAATCTATAACTACTGTCACAGGAATGGTTCAAAACATAGACAGTAAGAAGAGTCAGTTTTCTTGTACTTAAGTCGGCATTGTGCCATTTGTATTTAATTCCGATGCAATATCTGTGTTTCATCGTCAATATAAAGGTCAGAGTTATACAGTAAACCTGAAGTGAAGCATCTGAAACTATAACTAGTGTCAAACGAATGGTTCAAAACATAGACTGTAAAAAGAGTCAGTTTTCTTATACTTAAGTCGGCATTGTGCCATTTGTATTTTACTCCGATGCAATCTCTGCGTTTCATTGTCAATAAGAAGGTCAGAGGGATACAGTAAACCCGAAGTGAAGCAGAAGAATCTATAACTAGTGTCACAGGAATGGTTCAAAACATAGACAGTAAGAAGAGTCAGTTTTCTTGTACTTAGGTCGGCATTGTGCCTTTTGTATTTAATTCCGATGCAATTTCTGTGTTTCATCGTCATTTAAGAAGGTCAGAGGGATACAGTAAACCTGAAGTGAAGCATCGGAATCTATAACTAGTGTCACAGGAATGGTTCAAGACATAGACAGTAAGAAGAGTCAGTTTTCTTGTACTTAAGTCGGCATTGAGCCTTTTGTATTTCATTGCGAAGCAATTTCTGTGTTTCATCGTCAATAAGAAGGTCAGAGGGATACAGTAAACCTGAAGTGAAGCATCGGAATCTATAACTACTGTCACAGGAATGGTTCAAAAGCATAGACAGTAAGAAGAGTCAGTTTTCTTGTACTTAAGTCGGCATTGGGCCTTTTGTATTTAATTCCGATCCAATATCTGTGTTTAATCGTCAATAAGAAGGTCAGAGTTATACAGTAAACCTGAAGTGAAGCATCGGAATCTATAACTAGTGTCACACGAATGATTCAAAACATAGACTGTAAGAAGAGTCAGTTTTCTTGTACTTAAGTCGACATTGTACCTTTTGTATTTTACTCCGATGCAATCTCTGTGTTTCATCGTCAATAAGAAGGTCAGAGGGATACAGTAAACCTGAAGTGAAGCAGCAGAATCTATAACTAGTGTCACAGGAATGGTTCAAACATAGACAGTAAGAAGAGTCAGTTTTCTTGCACTTAAGTCGGCATTGTGCAATTTGTATTTAATCCGATGCAATTTCTGTGTTTCATCGTCAATAAGAAGGTCAGAGGGATACAGTAAACCTGGAGTGAAGCATCGGAATCTATAACTAGTGTCACAGGAATGGTTCAATCATACACAGTAAGAAGAGTCAGTTTCCTTGTACTTAAGTCGGCATTGTGCCTTTTGTATTTAATTCCGATGCAATTTCCGTGTTTCATCGTCAATAAGAAGGTCAGAGGGATACAGTAAACCTGAAGTGAAGCATCGGAATCTATAACTAGTGTCACAGGAATGGTTCAAAACATAGACAGTAAGGAGAGTCAGTATTCTTGTACTTAAGTCGGCATTGTGCCTTTTGTATTTAATTCCGATGCAATATCTGTGTTTCATCGTCAATAAGAAGGTCAGAGGGATACCGTAAACCTGAAGTGAAGCATCGGATTGAAGAACTACTGTCACATGAATGGTTCAAAACATAGACAGTAAGAGGAGTCAGTTTTCTTGTACTGAAGTCTGCATTGTGCGATTGTATTTAATTCCGATGCATTTCCTGTGTTTCATCATCAATAAGAAGGTCAGAGGGATACAGTAAACCTAAAGTGAAGCATTGGAATCTATATCTAGTGTCACAGGAATGGTTGAAAACATGGACAGTAAGAAGAGTCAGTTTTCTTGTACTTAAGTCGGCATTGTACCTTTTGTATTAAATTCCGATGCAATTTCTGTGTTTCATCGTGAATAAGAGGGTCAGAGGGATACAGTAAACATGAAGTGAAGCATTGGAATATATAACTAGTGTCACAGGAATGGTTCAAAACATAGACAGTAAGAAGAGTCAGTTTTCTTGTACTTAAGTCGGCGTTGTGCCTTTTGTATTTAATTCCGATGCAATTTCTGTGTTTCATCGTCAATAAGAAGGTCTGAGGCACGCAGTAAACTTGAAGTGTAGCATCGGAATCTATAACTAGTGTCACAGGAATGGTTCAAAACATAGACAGTAAGAAGAGTCAGTTTTCTTGTACTTAAGTCGGCATTGTGCCTTTTGTATTTAATTCCGATGCAATATCTGTGTTTCATCGTCAATAAGAAGGTCAGAGTTATACAGTAAACCTGAAGTGAAGCATCGGAATCTATAACTAGTGTCACACGAATGATTCAAAACATAGACTGTAAGAAGAGTCAGTTTTCTTGTACTTAAGTCGGCATTGTGCCATTTGTATTTTTCTCCGATGCAATCTCTGTGTTTCATCGCCAATAAGAAGGTCAGAGGGATACAGTAAACCTGAAGTGAAGCAGCAGAATCTATAACTAGTGTCACAGGAACAGTTCAAGACATAGACAGTAAGAAGAGTCAGTTTTCTTGTACTTAAGTCCGCATTGTGCCTTTTGTATTTAACTCCGATGCAATTTCTGTGTTTCATCGTCAATAAGAATGTCAGAGGGATACAGTAAAACTGAAGTGAAGCAGCAGAATCTATAACTAGTGTCACAGGAATGGATCAAATCATAGCCAGTAAGAAGAGTCAGTTTTCTTGTACTTAAGTCGGCATTGTGCCTTTTGTATTTAATTCCGATGCAATTTCTGTGTTTCATCGTCAATAAGAAGGGCAGAGGGATACAGTAAACCTGAAGGGAAGCATCGGAATCTATAACTAGTGTCACAGGAATGGTTCAAACATAGACAGTAAGAAGAGTCAGTTTTCTTGTACTTCAGTCGGCATTGTGCCTTTTGTATTTAATTCCGATGCAATTTCTGTGTTTCATCGTCAATAACAAGGTCAGAGGGATACAGTAAACCTGAAGTGAAGCATCGGAATCTATAACTAGTGTCACAGGAATGGTTCAAAACTTAAAATGTTAAGAAGAGTCAGTTTTCTTGTACTTAAGTCGGCATTGTGCCTTTTCTATTTAATTCCCATGCAATTTCTGTGTTTCGTCGTCAATAAGAATGTCAGAGGGATACAGTAAACCTGAAGTGAAGCATCGGATTATATAACTAGTGTCACAGGAATGGTTCAAAACATAGACAGTAAGAGGAGTCAGTTTCCTTGTACTGAAGTCTGCATTGTGCTTTTTGTATTTAATTCCGATGCATTTTCTGTGTTTCATCGCCAATAAGAAGGTCAAAGGGATACAGTAAACCTAAAGTGAAGCATCGGAATCTATATCTAGTGTCACAGGAATGGTTCAAAACATAGACAGTAAGAAGAGTCAGTTTTCTTGTACTTAAATCGGCATTGTGCCTTTTGTATTTAATTCCGAAGCAATTTCTTTGCATCATCGTCAATAAGGAGGTCAGAGGGATACAGTAAACCTGGAGTAAAGCATCGGAATCCATAACTAGTGTCACATGAATGGTTGAAAACATAGACACCAAGAAGAGTCAGTTTTCTTGTACTTAAGTCGGCATTGTGCCTTTTGTATAAAATTCCGATGCTATTTCTGTGTTTCATCGTGAATAAGAGGGTCAGAGGGATACAGTAAACATGAAGTGAAGCGTCGGAATCTATAACTAGTGTCACAGGAATGGTTCAAAACATAGATAGTAAGAAGAGTCAGTTTTCTTGTACTTAAGTCGGCGTTGTGCCTTTTGTATTTAAATCCGATGCAATTTCTGTGTTCATCGTCAATAAGAAGGTCAGAGGGATACAGTAAACCTGAAGGGAAGCATCGGAATCTATAACTAGTGTCACAGGAATGGTTCAAACATAGACAGTAAGAGGTGTCAGTTTTCATGTACTTAAGTCTTCATTGTGCCTTTTGTATTTAATTCCGATGCAATTTCTGTGTTTCATCGTCAATAACAAGGTCAGAGGGATACAGTAAAGCTGAAGTGAAGCATCGGAATCTATAACTAGTGTCACAGGAATGGTTCAAAACTTAGACAGTAAGAGGAGTCAGTTTTCTTGTACTTAAGTCGGCATTGTGCCTTTTGTATTTAATTCCGAAGCAAATTCTTTGTATCACCGTCAATAAGGAGGTCAGAGGGATACAGTAAACCTGGAGTTAAGCATCGGAATCTATAACTAGTGTCACATGAATGATTGAAAACATAGACAGTAAGAAGAGTCACTTTTCTTGTACTTAAGTCGGCATTGTGCCTTTTGTATTAAATTCCGATGCAATTTCTGTGTTTCATCGTGAATAAGAGGGTCAGAGGGATACAGTAAACATGAAGTGAAGCATCGGAATCTATAACTAGTGTCACAGGAATGGTTCAAAACATAGACAGTAAGAAGAGTCAGTTTTCTTGTACTTAAGTCTGCGTTGTGCCTTTTGTATTTAATTCCGATGCAATTTCTGTGTTTCATCGTCAATAAGAAGGTCTGAGGCATGCAGTAAACCTGAAGTGAAGCATCGCAATCTATAACTAGTGTCACAGGACTGGTTCAAAGCATAGACAGTAAGATGAGTCAGGTTTCTTGTACTTTAGTCGGAATTGTGCCTTTTGTATTTAATCCGGATGCAATTTCCGTGTTTCATCGTCAATAAGAAGGTCAGAGGGATACAGTAAACCTGAAGTGAAGCATCGGAATCTATAACTAGTGTCACAGGAATGGTTCAAAACATAGACAGTAAGAAGAGTCAGTTTTCTTGCACTTAAGTCGGCATTGTGCCTTTTATATTTCATTCCGATGCAATTTCTGTGTTTCATCGTCAATTAGAATGTCAGAGGGATACAATAAACCTGAAGTGAAGCATCGGAATCTATAATTAGTGTCACAGGAATGGTTCAAAACATCGGCAGTATGAAGAGTATGTTTTCTTGTACTTAAGTCGGCATTGTGCCTTTTGTATTTAATTCCTATGCAATTTCTGTGTTTCATCGTCAATAAGAAGGTCAAAGGCATACAGTAAACCTGAAGTGAAGCATCGGAATCTATAACTAGTGTCACAGGAATGGTTCAATACATAGACAGTAAGAAGAGTCAGTTTACTTGTACTTAAGTCGGAATTGTGCCTCTTGTATTTAAGTCCGATGCAATTTCAGTATTTCATCGTAAATAAGGAGGTCAGAGGGATTTATTGAACCTGAAGTGAAGCATCGGATTCTATAACTAGTGTCACAGGAATGGTTCAAAACATAGACAGTAAGAGGATCAGTTTTCTTGTACTTAAGTCGGCAGTGTGCCTTTTGTATTCAATCCGATGCAATTTCTGTGTTTCATCGTCAATAAGAAGGTCGGAGGGATACGGTAAACATGAAGTGAAGCATCGGAATCTATAACTAGTGTCACAGGAATTGTTCAAATCATAGACAGTAAGATGAGACAGCCTTCTTGTACTTAAGTCGGCATTGTGCCTTTGGTATTTAATTCCGATGCAATTTCTGTGTTTCATCGTCAATACGAAGGTCAGAGGGATACAGTAAACCTGCAGTGAAGCATCGGAATCTTTAACTAGTAACTCATGAATGGTTCATAACATAGACAGTAAGAAGAGTCAGTTTTCTTGTACTAAAATTGACATTGTGCCTTTTGTATTTAATTCCAATGCAATTTCTGTGTTTCATCGGTAATAAGAAGGTCAGAGGTATACAGTAAACCTGAAGTGAAGCATCGGAATCTATAACTAAAGGCACAGGTATTGTTGAAAACGTAGACAGTAAGAAGAGTCAGTTTTCTTGTACTTATGTCGGCATTGTGCCTTTTATATTTCATTTCGATGCAATTGCTGTGTTTCATCGTCAATAAGAAGGTCAGAGGGATACAGTAAACCTGAAGTGAAGCAGCAGAATCTATAACTAGTGTCACAGAAATGGTTCAAACATAGACAGTAAGAAGAGTCAGTTTTCTTGCACTTAAGTCGGCATTGTGCAATTTGTATTTAATCCGATGCAATTTCTGTGTTTCATCGTCAATAAGAAGGTCAGAGGGATACAGTAAACCTGGAGTGAAGCATCGGAATCTATAACTAGTGTCACAGGAATGGTTCAATCATACACAGTAAGAAGAGTCAGTTTCCTTGTACTTAAGTCGGCATTGTGCCTTTTGTATTTAATTCCGATGCAATTTCCGTGTTTCATCGTCAATAAGAAGGTCAGAGGGATACAGTAAACCTGAAGTGAAGCATCGGAATCTATAACTGGTGTCACAGGAATGGTTCAAAACATAGACAGTAAGGAGAGTCAGTATTCTTGTACTTAAGTCGGCATTGTGCCTTTTGTATTTAATTCCGATGCAATATCTGTGTTTCATCGTCAATAAGAAGGTCAGAGGGATACCGTAAACCTGAAGTGAAGCATCGGATTGAAGAACTACTGTCACATGAATGGTTCAAAACATAGACAGTAAGAGGAGTCAGTTTTCTTGTACTGAAGTCTGCATTGTGCGATTGTATTTAATTCCGATGCATTTCCTGTGTTTCATCGTCAATAAGAAGGTCAGAGGGATACAGTAAACCTAAAGTGAAGCATTGGAATATATATCTAGTGTCACAGGAATGGTTGAAAACATGGACAGTAAGAAGAGTCAGTTTTCTTGTACTTAAGTCGGCATTGTACCTTTTGTATTAAATTCCGATGCAATTTCTGTGTTTCATCGTGAATAAGAGGGTCAGAGGGATACAGTAAACATGAAGTGAAGCATTGGAATATATAACTAGTGTCACAGGAATGGTTCAAAACATAGACAGTAAGAAGAGTCAGTTTTCTTGTACTTAAGTCGGCGTTGTGCCTTTTGTATTTAATTCCGATGCAATTTCTGTGTTTCATCGTCAATAAGAAGGTCTGAGGCACACAGTAAACTTGAAGTGTAGCATCGGAATCTATAACTAGTGTCACAGGAATGGTTCAAAACATAGCCAGTAAGAAGAGTCAGTTTTCTTGTGCTTAAGTCGGCATTGTGCCTTTTGTATTTAATTCCGATGCAATTTCTGTGTTTCATCGTCAATAAGAAGGGCAGAGGGATACAGTAAACCTGAAGGGAAGCATCGGAATCTATAACTAGTGTCACAGGAATGGTTCAAACATAGACAGTAAGAAGAGTCAGTTTTCTTGTACTTCAGTCGGCATTGTGCCTTTTGTATTTAATTCCGATGCAATTTCTGTGTTTCATCGTCAATAACAAGGTCAGAGGGATACAGTAAACCTGAAGTGAAGCATCGGAATCTATAACTAGTGTCACAGGAATGGTTCAAAACTTAAAATGTTAAGAAGAGTCAGTTTTCTTGTACTTAAATCGGCATTGTGCCTTTTGTATTTAATTCCGAAGCAATTTCTTTGCATCATCGTCAATAAGGAGGTCAGAGGGATACAGCAAACCTGGAGTAAAGCATCGGAATCCATAACTAGTGTCACATGAATGGTTGAAAACATAGACAGCAAAAAGAGTCAGTTTTCTTGTACTTAAGTCGGCATTGTGCCTTTTGTATAAAATTCCGATGCTATTTCTGTGTTTCATCGTGAATAAGAGGGTCAGAGGGATACAGTAAACATGAAGTGAAGCGTCGGAATCTATAACTAGTGTCACAGGAATGGTTCAAAACATAGATAGTAAGAAGAGTCAGTTTTCTTGTACTTAAGTCGGCGTTGTGCCTTTTGTATTTAAATCCGATGCAATTTCTGTGTTCATCGTCAATAAGAAGGTCAGAGGGATACAGTAAACCTGAAGGGAAGCATCGGAATCTATAACTAGTGTCACAGGAATGGTTCAAACATAGACAGTAAGAGGTGTCAGTTTTCTTGTACTTAAGTCTTCATTGTGCCTTTTGTATTTAATTCCGATGCAATTTCTGTGTTTCATCGTCAATAACAAGGTCAGAGGGATACAGTAAAGCTGAAGTGAAGCATCGGAATCTATAACTAGTGTCACAGGAATGGTTCAAAACTTAGACAGTAAGAGGAGTCAGTTTTCTTGTACTTAAGTCGGCATTGTGCCTTTTGTATTTAATTCCGAAGCAAATTCTTTGTATCACCGTCAATAAGGAGGTCAGAGGGATACAGTAAACCTGGAGTAAAGCATCGGAATCTATAACTAGTGTCACATGAATGATTGAAAACATAGACAGTAAGAAGAGTCACTTTTCTTGTACTTAAGTCGGCATTGTGCCTTTTGTATTAAATTCCGATGCAATTTCTGTGTTTCATCGTGAATAAGAGGGTCAGAGGGATACAGTAAACATGAAGTAAAGCATCGGAATCTATAACTAGTGTCACAGGAATGGTTCAAAACATAGACAGTAAGAAGAGTCAGTTTTCTTGTACTTAAGTCTGCGTTGTGCCTTTTGTATTTAATTCCGATGCAATTTCTGTGTTTCATCGTCAATAAGAAGGTCTGAGGCATGCAGTAAACCTGAAGTGAAGCATCGCAATCTATAACTAGTGTCACAGGAATTGTTCAAATCATAGACAGTAAGATGAGACAGACTTCTTGTACTTAAGTCGGCATTGTGCCTTTGGTATTTAATTCCGATGCAATTTCTGTGTTTCATCGTCAATAAGAAGGTCAGAGGGATACAGTAAACCTGCAGTGAAGCATCGGAATCTTTAACTAGTAACTCATGAATGGTTCAAAACACAGACAGTAAGAAGTGTCAAATATCTTGTACTTAAGTCGGCATTGTGCCTTTTGTATTTAATTCCGAAGCAATTTCTGTGTTTCATCGTCAAGAAGAAGGTCAGAGGGATACAGTAAACCTGAAGTAAAGCATCGTAATCTATAACGAGTGTCACATGAATGGTTCAAAATACAGACAGTAAGAAGAGTCAGTTTTCTTGTACTTATGTCGGCATTGTACCTTTTGTATTAAATTCCGATGCAATTTCTGTGTTTCATCGTCAATAAGAAGCTCAGAGGGATACAGTAAACCTGAAGTGAAGCATCGGAATCTATAACTCCTGTCACAGGAATGGTTCAAAACATAGACAGTAAGAAGAGTCAGTTTTCTTCTAGGTAAGTCGGCATTGTGCCTTTTCTATTTAATTCCCATGCAATTTCTGTGTTTCATCGTCAATAAGAAGGTCAGAGGGATACAGTAAACCTGAAGTGAAGAATCGGAATCTATAACTAGTGTCACAGGAATGGTTCAAAACATAGAAAGTGAGAAGAGTCAGTTTTCTTGTACTTAAGTCGGCATTGTAACTTTTGTATTTAATTCCGATGCTATTTCTGTGTTTCATCGTCAATAAGAAGGTCAGAGGGATAAAGTAAGGCTTAAGTGAAGCATCGGAATCTATAACTAGTGTCACAGGAATGGTTCAAAACATAGACAGGATGAAGAGTCAGTTTTCTTGTACTTAAGTCGGTATTGTGCCTTTTGTATTTTACTCCGATGCAATTTCTGTGTTTCATCGTCAATAGGAAGGTCAGAGGCATATAGTAAACCTGAAGTGAAGCATCGGAAACTATAACTAGTGTCACAGGAATGGTTCAAAACATAGACAGTAAGAAGAGTCAGTTTTCTTATACTTAAGTCATCTTTGTGCCTTTTGTATTTAGTTCCGATGCAATTTCAGTGTTTCATCGTCAATAAGCAGGTCAGAGGGATACAGTGAACCTGAAGTGAAGCATCGGAATTTATAACTAGTGTTACAGGAATGGTTCAAAGCATAGACAGTAAGAAGAGTCAGTTTTCTTGTACTTAAGTCGGCATTGCGCCTTTCGTATTTAATTCCGATGCAATGTCTGTGTTTCATTGTCAACAAGAAGGTCAGAGGGATACAGTAAACCTGAAGTGAAGCATCAGAATCTATAACTAGTGTCACAGGAATGGTTCAAAACATAGACAGTAAGAAGAGTCTGTTTTCTTGTACTTAAGTCGGCTTTGTGCCTTTTGTATTTAATTCCGATGCACTTTTCTGTGTTTCATCGACAATACGAAGGTCAGAGGCATACAGTAAACCTGAAGTGAAGCTTTGGAATCTATAACTAGTGTCACAGGAATGGTTCAAAACATAGACAGTAAGAAGAGTCAGTTTTCTTATACTTAAGTCGGCTTTGTGCCTTTTGTATTTAATTCCGATGCAATTTCAGGGTTTCATCGTCAATAAGAAGGTCAGAGGGATACTGTGAACCTGAAGTGAAGCATCGGAATCTATAACTAGTGTCACAGGAATGGTCCAAAGCATAGACAGTAAGAAGAGTCAGTTTTCTTGTATTTAAGTCGGCATTGTGCCTTTCGTATTTAATTCCGATGCAATTTCTGTGTTTCATCGTCAATAAGAAGGTCAGAGAGATACAGTAAATCTGAAGTGAAGCATCGGAATCTATAACTAGTGTCACAGGAATTGTTCAAAACATAGACAGTAAGGAGAGTCAGTTTTCTTGTACTTAAGTCGGCATTGTTCCTTTTGTATTTAATTCCGATGCAATTTCTGTGTTTCATCGTCAATACGAAGGTCAGAGGGATACAGTAAACCTGCAGTGAAGCGTCGGAATCTGTAACTAATGTCACATGAATGGTTCAAAACATAGACAGTAAGAAGAGTCAGTTTTCTTGTACTTAAGTCGGCATTGTGCCTTTTGTATTTAATTCCGATGCAATTTCTGTGTTTCATCGTCAATTAGAAGGTCAGAGCGATACAGTAAACCTGCAGTGAAGCATCGGAATCCATAACTAGTCTCACACGAATGGTTCAAAACATAGACAGTAAGAAGAATCAGTTTTCTTGTACTTAAGTCGGCATTGTGCCTTTTGGTTTTAATTCCGATGCAATTTCTTTGTTTCATCGTCAATACGAAGGTCAGAGGGATACAGTAAACCTGAAGTGAAGCATCGGAATCTATTACTCGTGTCACAAAAATGGTTCAATACATAGACAGTAAGAAGAGTCAGATTCCTTGTACTTAATTCGACATTGTGCCTTTCGTATTTACTTCCGATGCAATTTCTGTGTTTCATCGTCAATAAAAAGGTCAGAGGGATACAGTAAACCTGAAGTGAAGCATCGGAATCTATAACTAGTGTCACAGGAATGGTTCAAAATATAGACAGTAAGAAGAGTCTGTTTTCTTGTACTTAAGTCGGCATTGTGCCTTTTGTATTTAATTCCGATGCAATTTCTGTGTTTCATCGTCAATAAGAAAGTCAGAGGCATACAGTAAACCTGAAGTGAAGCATCGGAATCTATAACTAGTGTCTCAGGAATGGTTCAAAACATAGACAGTAAGAAGAGTCAGTTCTGTTATACTTAAGTCTTCTTTGTGCCTTTTGTATTTTATTCCGATGCAATTTCAGTGTTTCATCGTCAATAAGAAGGTCAGAGGGATACAGTGAACCTGAAGTGAAGCATCGGAATCTATAACTAGTGTCACAGGGATGGTTCAAAGCATAGACAGTAAGAAGAGTTAGTTTTCCTGTACTTAAGTCGGCATTGTGCCTTTCGTATTTAATTCCGATGCAATTTCTGTGTTTCATCGTCTATAAGAAGGTCAGAGGGATACAGTAAACCTGAAGTGAAGCATCGGAATCTATAACGAGTGTCACAGGAATTGTTCAAAACATAGACAGTAAGAAGAGTCAGTTTTCTTGTACTTAAGTCGGCATTGTGCCTTTTGTTTTTAATTCCGATGCTATTTCTGTGTGTCATCGTGAATAAGAAGGTCAGAGGGATACAGTAAAGCTGAAGTGAAGCATCGGAATCTATAACTAGTGTCACAGAAATGGTTGAAATCATAGACAGTAAGAAGAGTCAGTTTTTCTTGTACTTAAGTCGGCATTGTGAATTTTATATTTAATTCCGATGCAATTTATGTGTTTCATCGTCAATAAGATGGTCAGAGGGATACAGTAAACCTGAAGTGAAGCATCGGAATCTATAACTAGTGTCACAGGAATGGTTCAAAACATAGACAGGAAGAAGAGACAGTTAACTTGTTCTTAAGTCGGCATTGTGCATTTTGTATTTAATTTCGAAGCAATTTCTGTGTTCCATCGTCGATAAGAAGGTCAGAGGGATACAGTAAACCTGAAGAAAAGCATCGGAATCTATAACGAGTGTCACATGAATGGTTCAAAACATAGACAGTAAGAAGAGTCTGTTATCTTGTACTTAAGTTGGCATTGTGCCTTTTGTATTTAATTCCGATGCAATTTCTGTGTTTCATCTCCAATAAGAAGGTCAGAGGGATACAGTAAACCTGAAGTAAAGCATCGGAATCTATAACTAGTGTCACAGGAATGGTTCAAAACATAGACAGTAAGAAGAGTCAGTTTTCTTGTACTTAAGTCGGCATTGTGCCTTTTGTATTTAATTCCGATGCAATTTCTGTGTTTCATCGTCAATAAGAAGGTCTGAGGCATACAGTAAACCTGAAGTGAAGCATCGGAATCTATAACTAGTGTCACAGGAATGGTTCAAAACTTAGACAGTAAGAAGAGTCAGTTTTCTTGTACTTAAGTCGGCTCTGTTATTTTTGCATTTAATTCCGATGCAATTTCAGTGTTTCACCGTCAATAAGAAGGTCAGAGGGATACAGTGAACCTGAAGTGAAGCATCGGAATCTATTTCTAGTGTCACAGGAATGGTTCAAAACATAGACAGTAAGAAGAGTCAGATTTCTTGTCCTTAAGTCGGCATTGTGAATTTTGTATTTAATTCCGATGCAATTTCTGTGTTTCATCGTCAATAAGAAGGTCAGAGGGATACAGCAAACGTGATGTGAAGCATTGGAATCTATAACTAGTGTCACAGGTACGGTTCAAAACATAGACAGTAAGAAGAGCCAGTCTTCTTGTACTTGAGTAGGCATTGTGCCTTTTGTATTTAATTCCGATGCAATTTCTGTCTTTCATCGTCAATAAGAAGGTCAGAGGGATACAGTAAACCATAAGTGAAGCATCGGAATCTATAACTAGTGTCACGGGAATGCTTCAAATCATAGACCGTAAGAAGAGTCAGTTTTCTTGTATTTAAGTCGGCATTGTGCCTTTTCTGTTTAATTCTGATGCAATTTCTGTGTTTCATCGTCAATAGGAAGGTCAGAGGGATACAGTAAACCTGAAGTGAAGCATCGGAAACTATAGCTAGTGTCACAGGAATGGTTCAGAACATAGACAGTAGGAAGAGCCCGTTTTCTTGTACTTGAGTCGGCATTGTGCCTATGTATTTAATTCCGATGCAATTTCTGTGTTTCATCGTCAATAAGACGGTCAGAGGGATACAGTAAACCTGAAGTGAAGCATCGGGATCTATAACTAGTGTCACAGGAATGGTTCAAAACATAGACAGTAGGAAGAGCCAGTCTTCTTGGTCTTGATTCGGCATTGTGCCTCTTGTATTTAATTCCGATGCAATTTCTGTGCTTCATCGTCAATAATAAGGTCGGAGGGATACAGTAAAGCTGAAGTGAAGCATCGGAATCTATAACTAGTGTCACAGGAATAGTACAAAACATAGACAGTATGAAGAGTCAGTCTTCTTGTACTTAAGTCGGCATTGTGCCTTTTGTATTTAATTCAGATGCAATTTCTGTGTTTCATCTTCAATAAGAAGGTCAGAGGGATACAGTAAACCTGAAGTGAAGCATCGGGATCTATAACTAGTGTCACAGGAATGGTTCAAAACATAGACAGTAGGAAGAGCCGGTCTTCTTGTTCTTGATTCAGCATTGTGCCTTTTTTATTTAATTCCGATGCAATTTCTGTGTTTCATCGTCAATACGAAGGTCAGAGGGATACAGTAAAGCTGAAGTGAAGCATCGGAATCTATAACTAGTGTCACATTAATAGTTCAAAACATAGACAGTAGGAATAGTCAGTCTTCCTGTGCTTAAGTCAGCAATGTGCCTTTTGTATTTAATTCTGATGCAATTTCTGTGTTTCATCGTCAATACGAAGGTCCAAGGGATACAGTAAACATATAGTGAAGCATCGGAATCTAAAACTGGTCTCACAGGAAATGTTCAAAAGATAGTCAGTAAGAAGAGTCAGTCTTCTTGTACTTAAGTAGGCATTGTACCTTTTGTATATAATTCCTATGCAATTTCTGTGTTTAATCGTTAGTAAGAAGGTCCAAGGGATACAGTAAACATATAGAGTGGCATCGGAATCTAAAACTGGTACAACAGGAAATGTTCAAAAGATAGTCAGTGAGAAGAGTCAGTCTTCTTGTACTTAAGTCGGCATTGTGCCTTTTGTATTTAATTCCGATGCAATTTCTGTGTTTCATCGTCAATAAGAAGGTCCAAGGGATACAGTAAACCTGAAGTGAAGCATCGGAACCTAAAACTGGTCTCACAGAAAAGTTTCAAAACATAGACAGAAAGAAGAGTTAGTTTTCTTGTACTTAAGTAGGCATTGTGCCTTTTCTATTTAAATCCGATGCAATTTCTGTGTTTCATCGTCAATTAGAAGGTCCAAGGGATACAGTAAACCTCAAGTGAAGCATCGGAATCTATTACTAGTGTCACAGGAATGGTTCAAATCATAGACAGTAACAAGAGTCAGTCTCCTTGAACTTAAGTCGGCAGTGTGCCTTTTGTATTTAATTCCGATGCAATTTCTGTGTTTCATCGTCAATAAGAAGGTCCAAGGGATACAGTAAACCTGAAGTGAAGCATCGGAATCTATTACTAGTGTCACAGGAATGGTTCAAATCATAGACAGTAACAAGAGTCAGTCTCCTTGTACTTAAGTCGGCATTGTGCCTTTGTATTTAATTCCGATGGAATTTCAGTGTTTCATCTTCAATAAGAAGGTCAGAGGGATACAGTCAACCTGAAGTGATGCATCGGAATCTATAACTAGTGTCACAGGATTTGTTCAAACATAGACTGTAAGAAGAGTCAGTTTTCTGGTACTTAATTCGGCATTGTGCCTTCTGTATTTTATTCCGATGCAATTTCTGTGTTTCATCGTCAAGAAGAAGGTCAGAGCGATACAGTAAATCTGAAGTGAAGTATCGGAATCTATAACTAGTGTCACAGGAATGGTTCAAAACATAGACAGGAAGAAGAGACAGTTAACTAGTTCTTAAGTCAGCATTGTGCATTTTGTATTTAATTTCGAAGCAATTTCTGTGTTCCATCGTCAATAAGAAAGTCAGAGGGATACAGTAAACCTGAAGAAAAGCATCGGAATCTACAACGAGTATCACATGAATGGTTCGAACATAGACAGTAAGAAGAGTCTGTTATCTTGTACTGAAGATGGCATTGTGCCTTTTGTATTTAATTCCGATGCAATTTCTGTGTTTCATCGTCAATAAGAAGGTCAGAGGGATACAGCAAACCTGAAGTAAAGCATCGGAATCTATAACTAGTGTCACAGGAATGGTCCAAAACATAGACAGTAAGAAGAGTCAGTTCTCTTGTACTTAAGTCGGCATTGTGCCTTTTGTATTTAATTCCGATGCAATTTCTGTGTTTCATCGTCAATAAGAAGGTCAGAGGCATTCAGTAAACCTGAAGTGAAGCATCGGAATCTGTAACTAGTGTCACAGGAGTGGTTCAAAACATAGAGAGTAAGAAGAGTCAGTTTTCTTGTACTTAAGTCAGCTCTGTGATTTTTGTGTTTAATTCCGATGCAATTTCAGTGTTTCACCGTCAATAAGAAGGTCAGAGGGATACAGTGAACCTGACGTGAAGCATCGGAATCTATATCTAGTGTCACAGGAATGGTTCAAAGCGTAGACAGTAAGAAGAGTCAGTTTTCTTGTACTTAAGTCGGCATTGTGCCATGTGTATTTAATTCCGATGCAATTTCTGTGTTTCATCGTCATTAAGAAGGTCAGAGGGATACAGTAAACCTGAAGTGAAGCATCGGAATCTATAACTAGTGTCACAGGAACGGTTCAGAACATAGACAGTAAGAGGAGTCAGTTTTCTTGTACTTAAGTCGGCATTGTGCCTTTTGTATTTAATTCCGATGCAAATTCTGTGTTTCATCGTCAATAAGAAGGTCGGAGGCATACAGTAAACCTGAAGTGAAGCATCGGAATCTATAACTAGTGTCACAGGAATGGTTCAAATCATAGACAGTAAGAAGAGTTAGTTTTATTGTACTTAAGTCGGCATTGTGCCATTTGTATTTAATTTCGATGGAATTTCAGTGTTTCATCGTCAATAAGAAGGTCAGAGGGATACAGTGAACCAGAAGTGAAGCATCGAATCTATAACTAGTGTCACAGGAATGGTTCAAAACATAGAAATTAAGAAGAGTCAGTTTTCTTGTACTTAAGTCGGCATTGTGCATTTTGTATTTAATTCCGATGCAATTTGTGTGTTTCATCGTCAATACGAAGGTCAGAGGGATACAGTAAACCTGAAGTGAAGCATCGGAATCTATAACTAGTGTCACAGGAATGGTTCAAAACATAGACAGTAAGAGGAGTCAGTTTTCTTGTACATAAGTCGGCATTCTGCCTTTTGTATTTAATTCCGATGCAATTTCTGTGCTTCAGTCGTCAATAAGAAGGTCAGAGGGATACAGTAAACCTGAAGTGAAGCATCGGAAACTATAACTAGTGTCACAGGAATGGTTCAAAACATAGACAGTAAGAAGAGCCAGTTTTCTTGTACTTGAGTCGGCATTGTGCCTATGTATTTAATTCCGATGCAATTTCTGTGTTTCATCGTCAATAAGACCTTCAGAGGGATACAGTAAACCTGAAGTGAAGCATCGGGATCTATAACTAGTGTCACAAGAATGGTTCAAAACATGGACAGTAGGAAGAGCCATTCTTCTTGTTCTTGATTCGGCATTGTGCCTTTTGTATTTAATTCCGATCCAATTTCTGTGTTTCATCGTCAATACGAATGTCAGAGGGATACAGTAAACCAGAAGTGAAGCTGCGGAATCTATAACTAGTGTCACAGGAATGGTTCAAAACATAGACAGTAATAAGAGTCAGTCTTCTTGTACTTAAGTCGGCACTGTGCCTTTTGTATTTAATTCCGATGCAAATTCTTTGTTTCATCGTCAATAAGAAGGTCTGAGGCATTCAGTAAACCTGAAGTGAGGCATCGAAATCTATAACTAGTGTCACAGGAATGGTTCAAAACATAGACAGTAAGAAGAGTCAGTTTTCTTGTACTTAAGTCGGCATTGTGCCTTTTGTATTTAATTCCGAAGGAATTTCAGTGTTTCATCGTCAATAAGAAGGTCAGAGGGATACAGTGATCCTGAAGTGAAGCATCGGAATGTATAACTAGTGTCACAGGAATGGTTCAAAGCTTAGACAGTATGAAGAGTCAGTTTTCTTGTACTTATGTTGGCATTGTGCCTTTTGTATTTAACTCCGATGCAATTTCTGTGTTTCATCGTCAATCAGAAGGGCCAAGGGACACAGTAAACATATAGTGAAGCATCGGAATATAAAACTGGTCTCACAGGAAATGTTGAAATCATAGTCAGTAGGAATAGTCAGTCTACCTGTACTTAAGTCAGCATTGTGCCATCTGTATTTAATTCTGATGCAATTTCTGTGTTTCATCGTCAATAAGAAGGTCCAAGGGATACAGTAAACATATAGTGGAGCATCGGAATCTAAATCTGGTCTCACAGGAAATGTTCAAAAGATAGTCAGTAAGAAGAGTCAGTCTTCTTGTACTTAAGTAGGCATTGTGCCTTTTGTATATAATTCCGATGCAATTTCTGTGTTTAATCGTTAGTAAGAAGGTCCAAGGGATACAGTAAACATATAGTGAGGCATCGGAATGTAAAACTGGTACAACAGGAAATGTTCAAAAGATAGTCAGTAAGAAGAGTCACTCTTCTTGTACTTAAGTCGGCGTTCTGCCTTTTGTATTTAATTCCGATGCAATTTCTGTGTTTCATCGTCAATAAGAAGGTCCAAGGGATACAGTAAACATATAGTGAAGCATCAGAATCTAAAACTGGTCTCACAGGAAATGTTCAAATCATAGTCAGTAAGGAGAGTCAGTCTTCTTGTACTTAAGTCGGCATTGTGCCTTTTGTATTTAATTCCGATGCAATTTCTGTGTTTCATCGTCAATAAGAAGGTCCAAGGGATACAGTAAACCTGAAGTGAAGCATCGGAACCTAAAACTGGTCTCACAAGAAAGTTTAAAATCATAGACAGTAAGAAGAGTTAGTTTTCCTGTACTTAAGTAGGCATTGTGGCTTTTCTATTTAATTCCGATGCAATTTCTGTGTTTCATCGTCAATACGAAGGTCCAAGGGATACAGTAAACCTGAAGTGAAGCATCGGAATCTATTACTAGTGTCACAGGAATGGTTCAAATCATAGACAGTAACAAGAGTCAGTCTCCTTGTACTTAAGTCGGCATTGTGCCTTTGTATTTAATTCCGATGGAATTTCAGTGTTTCATCTTCAATAAGAAGGTCAGAGGGATACAGTCAACCTGAAGTGATGCATCGGAATCTATAACTAGTGTCACAGGAATGGTTCAAAACATAGACAGTAATAAGAGTCAGTCTTCTTGTACTTAAGTCGGCACGGTGCCTTTTGTATTTAATTCCGATGCAAATTCTTTGTTTCATCGTCAATAAGAAGGTCTGAGGCATTCAGTAAACCTAAAGTGAGGCATCGAAATCTATAACTAGTGTCACAGGAATGGTTCAAAACATAGACAGTAAGAAGAGTCAGTTTTCTTGTACTTAAGTCGGCATTGTGCCTTTTGTATTTAATTCCGAAGGAATTTCAGTGTTTCATCGTCAATAAGAAGGTCAGAGGGATACAGTGATCCTGAAGTGAAGCATCGGAATGTATAACTAGTGTCACAGGAATGGTTCAAAGCTTAGACAGTATGAAGAGTCAGTTTTCTTGTACTTATGTTGGCATTGTGCCTTTTGTATTTAACTCCGATGCAATTTCTGTGTTTCATCGTCAATAAGAAGGTCAGAGGGATACAGTAAACCTGAAGTGAAGCATCGGAATCTATAACTAGTGTCACATAATGGTTCAAAACATAGACAGTCAGAAGAGTCAGTTTTCTTGTACTTAAGTCGGCATTGTGCCATTTGTATTAAATTCCGATGCAATTTCTGTGTTTCATCGTCAATAGGAAGGTCAGAGGGATGCAGTAAACCTGAAGTGAAGCATCGGAATCGATAACTAGTGTCACAGGAATGGTTAAAACAAAGACGGTAAGAAGAGTCGGATTTCTTGTACTTTAGTCGGCATTTTGCCTTTTGTATTTAATTCCGCTGCAATTTCTGTGTTTCATCGTCAATAAGAAGGTCAGAGGGATACAGTAAACCTGAAGTGAAGCATCGGAATCTATAACTAGTGTCACATAATGGTTCAAAACATAGACAGTCAGAAGAGTCAGTTTTCTTGTACTTAAGTCGGCATTGTGCCATTTGTATTAAATTCCGATGCAATTTCTGTGTTTCATCGTCAATAAGAAGGTCAGAGAGATATAGTATACCTGAAGTGAAGCATCGGAATCTATAACTAGTGTCACAGGAATGGTTCAAAACATACGCAGTATGAAGAGTCAGTTTTCTTGTACTTAAGTCCGCATTGTGCCTTTTCTATTTATTTCCCATGCAATTTCTGTGTTCCATCGTCAATAAGAAGGTCCAAGGGATACAGTAAACATATAGTGAAGCATCGGAATATAAAACTGGTCTCACAGGAAATGTTGAAATCATAGTCAGTAGGAATAGTCAGTCTTCTTGTACTAAAATCAGCATTGTGCCTTTTGTACATAATTCTGATGCAATTTCTGTGTTTCATCGTCAATAAGAAGGTCCAAGGGATACAGTAAACATATAGTGAAGTATCGGAATCTAAAACTGGTCTCACAGAAAATGTTCAAATGACAGTCAGTAAGAAGAGTCAGTCTTCTTGTACTTATGTAGGCATTGTGCCTTTTGTATATAATTCCGATTCAATTTCTGTGTTTAATCGTCAGTAAGAAGGTCAAAGGGATACAGTAAATATATAGTGAGGTATCGGAATCTAAAGCTGGTACAACAGGAAATGTTCAAAAGATAGTCAGAAAGAAGAGTCAGTCTTCTTGTACGTAAGTCGGCGTTGTGCCTCTTGTATTTATTTCCGATGCAATTTCTGTGTTTCATCGTCAATAAGAAGGTCCAAGGGATACAGTAAACATATAGTGAAGCATCAGAATCTAAAACTAGTCTCACAGGAAATGTTCAAAACATAGTCAGTAAGGAGCGTCAGTCTTCTTGTACTTAAGTCGGCATTGTGCCTTTTGTATTTAATTCCGATGCAATTTCTGTGTTTCATCGTCAATAAGAAGGTCCAAGAGATACAGTAGACCTGAAGTGGAGCATCGGACCCTAAAACTGGTCTCACAGGAAAGTTGCAAAACATAGACAGTAAGAAGAACCAGCCTTCTTGTACTTGAGTCGGCATTGTGCCTTTTGTATTTAATTCCGATGTAATTTCTGTGTTTCATCGTCAATAAGAAGGTCAGAGAGATATAGTATACCTGAAGTGAAGCATCGTAATCTATAACTTGTGTCACAGGAATGGTTCAAAACATACGCAGTAAGAAGAACCAGTTATCTGGTACTTAAGTCCGCATTGTGCCTTTTGTATTTAATTCCATGCAATTTCTGTGTTTCATCTTCAATAAGAAGGTCAGAGGTATACAGTAAACCTGAAGTGAAGAATCGGGATCTATAACTAGTGTCACAGGAATTATTCAAAATCCAGACAGTAAGAAGAGTCAGTTTTCTTGTACTTAAGTTGGCATTGTGCCTTTTGTATTTAAATCCGATACAATTTCTGTGTTTCATCTTCAACAAGAATGTCAGAGGGATACAGTAAACCTGAAGTGAAGCATCGGGATCTATAACTAGTGTCACAGGAATGGTTCAAAACATAGACAGTAGGAAGAGCCAGTCTTCTTGTTCTTGATGCGGCATTGTGCCTTTTGTATTTAATTCCGATGCAATTTCTGTGTTTCATCGTCAATAAGAAGGTCAGAGGGATACAGTAAAGCTGAAGTGAAGCATCGGAATCTATAACTAGTGTCACAGGAATAGTTCAAAACATAGACAGTAAGAAGAGTCAGTCTTCTTGTACTTAAGTCGGCATTGTGCCTTTTGTATTTAATTCAGATGCAATTTCTGTGTTTCATCTTCAATAAGAAGGTCAGAGGGATACAGTAAACCTGAAGTGTAGCATCGGAATCTATTACTAGTGTCACAGGAATGGTTCAAAACGTAGACAGTAGGAAGAGTCAGCTCTCTTGTACTGAAGTCGGCATTGTGCTTTTGTATTTAATTCCGATGCAATTTCTGTGTTTCATCGTCAATAAGAAGGTCAGAGGGATACAGTAAACCTGAAGTGAAGCATCGGAATCTGTAACTAGTGTCACGGGAATGCTTCTAAACATAGACAGTAAGAAGAGTCAGTTCTCTTGTACTGAAGTCGGCATTGTGTCTTTTCTATCTAATTCTGATGCAATTTCTGTGTTTCATCGTCAATAAGAAGGTCAGAGGAATACAGTAAACCTGAAGAGAAGCATGGGTATCTATAACTGGTGTCACAGGATTGGATCAAAACATAGACAGTGAGAAGTGCCAGTCTTCTTGTACTTGAGTGGGCATAGTGCCTATGTAATTATTTCCGATGCAGTTTCTGTGTTTCATCGTCAATAAGACGGTCAGAGGGATACAGTAAACCTGAAGTGCATCATCGGAATCCATAACTAGTGTCACAGGAATAGTTCAAAACAAAGACAGTAAGTAGATTCAGATTTCTTGTCCTTAAGTCGGCATTTTGCCTTTAATATTTAAGTGCGCTGCAATTTCAGTGTTTCACCGTCTATACGAGGGTCAGAGTTATACAGTAAACCTGAAGTGAAGCATCGGAATGTGTAACTAATGTCACAGGAATGGTTCAAAACATAGACAGTAAGAAGAGTCAGTTTTCTTTTACTTAAGTCGGCATTGTGCCTTTTTAATTTAATTCCGACGCAATTTCTGTGTTTCGTCGTCAATATGAAGATCCAAGGGATACAGTAAACCTGAAGTGAGGCATCGATATCTAAAACCGGTCTCACAGGAAAGTTTCAAAACATAGACAGTAAGAAGAGCCAGTCTTCTTGTACTTGAGTCGGCATTGTGCCTTTTGTCTTTAATTCCGATGCAATTTCTGTGTTTCATCGTCAATAAGAAGGTCAGGGAGATATAATATACCTGAAGTGAAGCATCGGAATCTATAACTAGTGTCACAGGAATGGTTCAAAACATACGCAGTACGAAGAGTCAGTTTTCTTGTACTTATATCCGCATTGTGGATTTTCTATTTATTTCCGATGCAATTTCTGTGTTCCATCGTCAATACGATGGTCCAAGGGATACAGTAAACATATAGTGAAGCATCGGAATATAAAACTGGTCTCACAGGAAATGTTGAAATCATAGTCAGTAGGAATAATCAGTCTTCTTGTACATAAGTCAGCATTGTGCTTTTTTATATAATTCTGATGCAATTTCTGTGTTTCATCGTCAATAAGAAGGTCCAAGGGATACAGTAAACAAATAGTGAAGCATCGGAATCTAAAACTGGTCTCACAGGAAATGTTCAAAATATAGGCAGTAAGAAGAGTCAGTCTTCTTGTACTTAAGTAGGCATTGTGCTTTTTGTATATAATTCCGATGCAATTTCTGTGTTTAATCGTCAATAAGAAGGTCCAAGGGATACAGTAAACATATAGTGAGGCATCGGAATCTAAAACTGGTACAACAGGAAATGTTCAAAAGATAGTCAGTAAGGAGAGTCAGTCTTCTTGTACTTAAGTCGGCTTTGTGCCTTTTGTATTTAATTCCGATGCAATTTCTGTGTTTCATCGTCAATAAGAAGGTCCAAGGGATACAGTAAACATATAGTGAAGCATCAGAATCTAAAACTGGTCTCACAGGAAATGTTCAAAACATAGTCAGTAAGAAGAGCCAGTCTTCTTGTACTTGAGTCGGCATTGTGCCTTTTGTCTTTAATTCCGATGCAATTTCTGTGTTTCATCGCCAATAAGAAGGTCAGAGGGATACAGTAATCCTGAAGTGAAGCATCGGAATCTATAACTAGTGTCACATAATGGTTCAAAACATAGACAGTCAGAAGAGTCAGTTTTCTTGTACTTAAGTCAGCATTGTGACTTTGTATTTAATTCCGATGCAATTTCTG
This sequence comes from Schistocerca americana, assembly GCF_021461395.2. Taxonomy (NCBI): domain Eukaryota; kingdom Metazoa; phylum Arthropoda; class Insecta; order Orthoptera; family Acrididae; genus Schistocerca; species Schistocerca americana. The sequence goes on along the minus strand of NC_060119.1, from coordinate 13,834,788 downwards.
TGTTTCATCGTCAATAAGAAGGTCAGAGGTATACAGTAAACCCGAAGTGAAACATCGGAATCTTTAACAAGTGTCACAGGTATGGTTCAAAACAAAGACAGTAAGAAGAGTCAGATATCTTGTACTTATGTCGGCATTTTGCCTTTTGTATTTAATTCCGCTGCAATTTCTGTGTTTCATCGTCAATAAGAAGGTCAGAGGGATACAGTAAACATGAAGTGAAGCATCGGAATGTGTTACTAGTGACACAGGAATGGTACAAATCATAGACAGTACGAAGAGTCAGTTTTCTTGTACATAAATCGGCATTGTGCTTTTTCTATTTAATTCCGATGCAATTTCTGTGTTTCGTCGACATTAAGAAGATCCAAGGGATACAGTAAACCTGAAGTGAAGCATCGGAATCTAAAACCGGTCTCACAGGAAAATTGCAAAACATAGCCTGTAAGAAGAACCAGTCTTCTTGTACTTGAGTCGGCATTGTGCCTTTTGTATTTAATTCCGATGCAATTTCTGTGTTTCATCGTCAATAAGAAGGTCCAAGGGATACAGTAAACATATAGTGAAGCATCGGAATCTAAAACTGGTCTCACAGGAAATGTTGAAATCATAGTCAGTAGGAATAGTCAGTCTTCTTGTACTTAAGTCAGCATTGTGCCTTTTGTATTTAATTCCGATGCAATTTCTGTGTTTCATCGTCAATAAGAAGGTCAGAGGGATATAGTATACCTGAAGTGAAGCATCGTAATCTAAAACTTGTGGCACAGGAATGGTTCAAAACATATGCAGTGAGAAGAGTCAGTTTTCTTGTACTTAAGTCCGCATTGTGCCTTTTCTATTTAATTCCGATGCAATTTCTGTGTTCCATCGTCAATATGAAGGTCCAAGGGATACAGTAAACATATAGTGAAGCATCGGAATCTAAAACTGGTCTCACAGGAAATGTTGAAATCATAGTCAGTAGGAATAGTCAGTCTTCTTGTACTTAAGTCAGCATTGTGCCTTTTGTATTTAATTCCGATGCAATTTCTGTGTTTCATCGTCACTAAGATGGTCCAAGGGAAACAGTAAACATATAGTGAAGCAACAGAATCTAAAACTGGTCTCACAGGAAATGTTCAAAACATAGTCAGTAAGGAGAATCCGTCTTCTTGTACTTAAGTCGGCATTGTGCCTTTTGTATATCATTCCGATGCAATTTCTGTGTTTCATCGTCAATAAGAAGGTCCATGGGATACAGTAAACCTGAAGTGAAACATCGGACCCTAAAACTGGTCTCACAGGAAAGTTTCAAAACGTAGACAGTAAGAAGAGTCAGTTTTCTTGTACTTAAGTCGGCATTGTGATTTTGTTTTTAATTCCGATGGAATTTCTGTGTCTCATCGTCAATGTGAATGTCCAAGGGATACAGTAAACCTGAAGTGAAGCATCGGAATCTAAAACTGGTCTCACAGGAAAGGTTCAAATCATGGACAGCAAGAAGAGTTAGTTTTCTTGTACTTGAGTCGGCATTGTGCCTTTTGTATTTAATTCCGATGCAATTTCTGTGTTTCATCGACAATAAGAAGGGCAGAGGGATACAGTAAACATGAAGTGAAGCATCGTAATCAATAACTAGTGTCACGGGAATGGGTCAAAACATAGATAGTAAGAAGAGTCAATTTTCTTGTACTTAAGTGGGCATTGTGCCTTTTGTATTTAATTCCGATGCAATTTCTATGTTTCATCGTCAATACGAAGGTCAGAGAGATACAGTAAACCTGAAGTGAAACATCGTAATGTGTAACTAGTGTCACAGGAATGGTTAAAATCATAGACAGTAAGAAGAGTCAGTTTTCTTGTACTTAAGTCGGTATTATGCCTTTTCTATTTAATTCCGATGCATTTTCTGTGTTTCATCGTCGATAAGAAGGTCCAAGGCATACAGTAAACATATAGTGAAGCATCGGAATCTAAAACTGGTCTCACAGGAAATGTTGAAATCATAGTCAGTAGGAAGAGTCAGTCCTCATGTACTTAAGTCGGCTTTGTGCCTTTTGTATTTAATTCTAATGCAATTTCTGTGTTTCATCGTCAATAAGAAGGTCCAAGGGATACAGTAAACATATAGTGAAGCATCGGAATCTAAAATTAGTCTCACAAACGAAATGTTCAAAACATAGTCAGTAAGAAGAGTCAGTCTTCTTGTACTTAAGTCGGCATTGTGCGTTTTGTATTTAATTCCGATGCAATTTCAGTGTTTCATCGTCAATAAGAAGGTCCAAGGGATACAGTAAACATATAGTGAAGCCTCGGAATCTAATGCTGGTCTCACAGGAAATGTTCAAAAGATAGTCAGTAAGAAGAGTCAGTCTTCTTGTACTTAAGTCGGCATTGTGCCTTTTGTATTTAATTCCGATGCAATTTCTGTGTTTCATCGTCAATACGAGGGTCAGACAGATACAGTATACTTGAAGTGAAGCTTCGGAATGTATAACTAGTGTCACAGGAATGGTTGAAAGCATAGACAGTAAGAAGAGTCAGTTTTCTTGTACTTAAGTCGGCATTGTGCCTTTTCTATTTAATTCCGATGCAATTTCTGTGTTTCATCGTTGATAAGAAGGTCCAAGGGATACAGTAAACCTGAAGTGAAGCATCGGAATCTGAAACCGATGTCACAGGAAAGCTTCATAACATAGACAGTAAGAAGAGCCAGTCTACTTGTGCTTGAGTCAGCATTGTGCCTTTTGTATTTAATTCCGATGCAATTTCTGTCTTTCATCGTCAATAAGAACGTCAGAGGGATACATAAAACCTGAAGTGAAGCATCGGAATCTATAACTAGTGTCACAGGAATGGCTTAAAACATAGACAGTAAGAAGAGTCAGTTTTCTTGTATTTAAGTCGGTATCGTCAGTTTTCTATTTAAGTCCGATGCAATTTCTGTGTTTCATCGTCGATAAGAAGGTCCAAGGGATACAGTAAACATATAGTGCAGCATCGGAATCTAAAACTGGTCTCACAGGAAATGTTGAAATCATAGTCAGTAGGAAGAGTCAGTCTTCATGTACTTAAGTCGGCATTGTGCCTTTTGTATTTAATTCTGATGCAATTTCTGTGTTTCATCGTCAATAAGAAGGTCCAAGGGATACAGTAAACATATAGTGAAGAATCGGAATCTAAAACTGGTCTCACAGGAAATGTTCAAAGCATCGTCAGTAAGAAGACTCAGTCTTCTTGTACTTAAGTCGGCATTGTGCGTTTTGTATTTAATTCCCATGCAATTTCTGTGTTTCATCGTCAATAAGAAGCTCCAAGGGATACAGTAAACATATATTGAAGCATCAGAAACTAAAACTGGTCTCACAGGAAATGTTCAAAACAGAGTCAGTAAGATGAGTCAGTCTTCTTGTACTTAAGTCGGCATTGTGCCTTTTGTATTTAATTCCGATGCAATTTCTGTGTTTCATCGTCAATATGGAATATCCAAGGGATGCAGTAAAACTGAAAAGAAGCATCGGAATCTAAAACTGGCCTAACAGGAAAGGTTCAAATCATAGACAGTAAGAAGAGTTAGTTATCTTGTACTTAAGTCAGCATTGTGCCTTTACTATTTAATTCTGATTCAATTTCTGTGTCTTGTACTTAAGTCGGCATTGTGCGTTTTGTATTTAATTCCGATGCAATTTCTGTGTTTCATCGTCAATAAGAAGCTCCAAGGGATACAGTTAACATATAGTGAAGCATCGGAATCTAAAACGGGTCTCACATGAAGTGTTCAAAAGATAGTCAGTAAGAAGAGTCAGTCTTCTTGTACTTAAGTCGGCATTGTTCCTTTTGTATTTAACTCCGATGCAATTTCTGTGTTTCATCGTCAATAAGAAGATCCAAGGGATACAGTAAACATATATTGAAGCATCAGAAACAAAAACTGGTCTCACAGGAAATGTTCAAAACAGAGTCAGTAAGAAGAATCAGTCTTCTTGTACTTAAGTCGGCATTGTGCCTTTTGTATTTAATTCCGATGCAATTTCTGTGTTTCATCGTCAATATGGAATATCCAAGGGATACAGTAAAACTGAAAAGAAGCATCGGAATCTAAAACTGGTCTCACAGGAAAGGTTCAAATCATAGACAGTAAGAAGAGTTAGTTATCTTGTACTTAAGTCAGCATTGTGCCTTTACTATTTAATTCTGATTCAATTTCTGTGTTTCGTCGTCAGTAAGCTGGTCCAAGGGATACAGTAAACCTAAAGTGAAGCATCGGAATCTGAAATCGGTCTCACAGGAAAGCTTCATAACATAGACAGTAAGAAGAGCCAGTCTACTTGTACTTGAGTCGGCATTGTGCCTTTTCTATTTTATTCCGATGCAATTTCTGTCTTTCATCGTCAATAAGAAGGTCAGAGGGATACAGAAAACCTGAGGTGAAGCATCGGAATCTATAACTAGTGTCACAGGAATGGTTCAAAACATAGACAGTAAGAAGAGTCAGTTTTCTCGTACTTAAGTCGGCATTGTGCCTTTTATATTTAATTCCGATGCTATTTCTTTGCTTCGACGTAAATAAAAAGGTCCATGGGATACAGTAAACCTGAAGTGAAGCATCGGAATCTAAAAATGGTCTCACAGGAAAGGTTCAAAACATAGTCAGTAACAGGAGTCAGTCTTCTTGTACTTAAGTCGACATTGTGCCATTTCTATATAATTCCGATGCAATTTCTGTGTTTCCTCGTCAATAAGAAGGTCCAGGGGATACAGTAAACCTGAAGTCAAGCATCGGAATCGATAACTAGTGTCATAGGAATAGTTTAAAATATAGACAGTAAGAAGAGTCAGTCTTTTTGTACTTAAGTCGGCATTGTGCCATTTCTATTTAGTTCCGATGCAATTTCTGTGTTTCATCGTGAATAAGAATGTCAGAGGGATACAGTAAACCTGAAGTGAAGCATCGCAATCTATAACTAGTGTCACAGGAATGGTTAAAAACATAGACAGTAAGAAGAGTCCGTCTTCTTGTACTTAAGTCGGCATTGTGCCTTTTCTATTTAATTCCGATGCAATTTCTGTGTTTCGCTTCTATAAGAAGGTCCAAGGGATACAGTAAACATACAGTGAAGCATCGGAATGTATACTGGTCACACAGGAAATGTTCAAAACATAGTCAGTAAGAAGAGTAAGTCTTCTTGTACTCACATCGCCATTGTGCCTATAGTATTTAATTCCGATGCAATTTCTGTGTTACATCGTCATCAAGAAGGTCAGAGGGATACAGTAAACCTAAAGTGAAGCATCGGAATCTATAACTAGTGTCACAGGGATGGTTCAATGCACAGTCTGTAAGATGAGTCAGTCTTCTTGTACTTAAGTCGGCATTGTGCTTTTTCTATTTAATTCCGATGCAATTTCTGTGATTCGTCGTCAATAACAAGGTCCAAGGGATACAGTATACCTGAAGTGAAGCATCGGAATCTATAACTAGTGTCACAGGAATGGTTCAAAGCATAGAGAGTAGGAATAGTTTGTCTTCTTGAACTTAAGTCGGCATTGCGCCTTTTCTATTTAATTCCTATGCCATTTCTGTGTTTCGTCGTCAATAAGAAGGTCCAAGGGATACAGTAAACCTGAAGTGAAGCATCGGAATCTATAATTAGTGTCACAGGAATGGTTCAAAACATAGAGAGTAGGAAGAATTAGTCTTCTTGTACTTAAGTCGGCATTGTGCCTTTTCTATTTAATTCCGATGCAATTTCTGTGTTTCCACGTCAATAAGAAGGTCCAGGGGATACAGTAAACATATACTGAAGCATCAGAACCTAAAACTGGTCTCACAGGAAATGTTCAAAACATAGTCAGTAAGAAGAGTCAGTCTTCTTGTACTGAAGTCGGCATTATGCCTTTTGTATTTAATTCCGATGCAATTTCTGTGCTTCATCTTCAATATGGAAGGACCAAGGGATACAGTAAAACTGAAGTGAAGCATCGGAATCTAAAACTGGTCTCACAGGAAAGGATCAAAACATAAACAGTAAGAAGAGTTAGATTTCTTGTACTTAAGTCAGCATTGTGCCTTTACTATTTAATTCTGATTCAATTTCTGTGTTTCGTCGTCAGTGAGCAGGTCCAGGGTATACAGTAAACCTAAAATGAAGCATCGGAATCTGAAACCGGTCTCACAAGAAACCTTCATAACATACACAGTAAGAAGAGCCAGTCTACTTGTACTTGAGTCGGCATTGTGCCTTTTCTATTTAATTCCGATGCAATTTCTTTGTTTCCACGTCAATAAGAAGGTCCATGGGATACAGTAAACCTAAAATGAAGCATCAGAATTTAAAACCGGTCTCACAGGAAAGGTTCAAAACATAGTCAGTAAGAAGAGTCAGTCTTCTTGTACTTAAGTCGGCATTGTGGCTTTTCTATTTACTTCCGATGCAATTTATGTGTTTCCTCGTCAATAAGAAGGTCCAGGGGATACAGTAAACCTGAAGTCAAGCATCGGAATCGATAACTAGTGTCACAGGAATGGTTCAAAATATAGACAGTAAGAAAAGTCAGTCTTTTTGTACATAAGTCGGCATTGTGCCTTTTCTTTTTAATTCCAGTGCAATTTCTATGTTTCATCGTCATTAAGAATGTCAGAGGGATACAGTAAACCTGAAGTGAAGCATCGGAATCTATAACTAGTGTCACAGGAATGGTTCAAACATAGACAGTAGGAAGTGTCAGTCTTCTTGTACTTAAGTCGGCATTGTGCCTTTTCTATTTAATTCCGATGCAATTTCTGTATTTCGTCGTCAATAAGAAGGTCCAAGGCAAACAGTAAATATGAAGTGAAGTATCGGAATCTATAACTTGTGTCACAGGAAAGGTTCAAAACATAGACAGTGAGAAGAGTCAGTCTTCTTGTACTTAAGTCGGTATTGTGCCTTTTCTACTTAATTCCGAAGCAATTTCTGTGTTTCATCGTCAATAAGAAGGTCCATGGGATACAGTAAACCTGAAGTGAAGCATCGGAATCTATAACTAGTGTCAAAGGAATGGTTCAAAACATAGACAGAAGGAAGAGTCAGTCTTCTTGGACTTAAGTCGGCATTGTGCCTCTTCTATTTAAATCCGATGCAATTTCTGTGTTTCGTCATCAATAAGAAGGTCCAAGGGATACAGTAAACATACAGTGAAGCATCGGTATCTAAAACTGGTCGCACAGAATATGTTCAAATCATAGTCAGTAAGAAGAGTGAGTCTTCTTGTACTTAATTTGGCATTGTGCCTTTTCTATTTAATTCCGATGCATTTTCTGTGTTTCGTCGTCAATAAGAAGGTCCAAGGGATACAGCAAACCAGAAGTGAAACATAGAAATGTGTAACCAGTGTCACAGGAAAGGTTCAAAACATAGACAGTAAGAAGAGTCAGTCTTTTTGTACTTAAGTCGCCATTGTGCCTATTGTATTTAGTTCCGATGCAATTTCTGTGTTACATCGTCAATAAAAAGTCAGAGGGATACAGTAAACCTAAAGTAAAGCATCGGAATCTATCACTAGTATCACAGGAATGGTACAATACACAGTCTGTAAGATGAGTCAGTCTTCTTGTACTTAAGTCGGCATTGTGCTTTTTCTATTTAATTCCGATGCAATTTCTGTGTTTCGTCGTCAATAAGAAGGTCCAAGGGATACAGTAAACCTGAAGTGAAGCATCGGAATCTATAACTAGTGTCACAGGAATGGTTCAAAGCATAGAGAGTAGGAAGAGTTAGTCTTCTTGAACATAAGTCGGCATTGTGCCGTTTCTATTTAATATCGATGCAATTTCTGTGTTTCGTCGTCAATAGAAGGTCCAAGGGATACATTAAACGTGAAGTGAAGCATCGGAACTAGTGTCACAGGAATGGTTCAAAACATAGAGAGTAGTAAGAGTTACTCTTCTTGTACTTAAGCCGGCATTGTGACTTTTCTATTTAATTCCGATGCAATTTCTGTGTTTCGACGTCAATAAGAAGGTCCAGGGGATACAGAAAACCTGAAGTGAAGCATCGGAATCTCTAACTAGTGTCACAGGAATGGTTCAAAATATAGACAGTAAGAAGAGTCAGTCTTCTAGTACTTAAGTCGGCATTGTGCCTTTTCTATTTAATTCCCTTGCAATTTCTGTGTTTCATCGTCAATAAGAATGTCAGAGGGATACAGTACACCTGAAGTGAAGAATCGGAATCTATAACTAGTGTCTCCGGAATGGTTCAAAACATATACAGTAGGAAGAGTCAGTCTTCTTTACTTAAGTCGGCATTGTGCCTTTTCTATTTAATTCCAATGCAATTTCTGTGTTTCGTCGTCAATAAGAAGGTCTAAGGGATGCAGTAAAACTGAATTGAAGCATCGGAATCTATAACTAGTGTCACAGGAAAAGTTCAAAAGATAGACAGTAAGAAGAGTCAGTTTTCTTGTACTTAAGTCGGCATTGTGCCTTTTGTATTTAATTCCGATGCAATTTCTGTGTTTCATCGTCAATAAGAAGGTCAGAGGGATACAGTAAACCTGAAGTGTAGCATCGGAATTCATAACTAGTGTCACAGGAATGGTTCAAAACATAGACCGTAGAAAGAGTTAGTCTTATTGTACTTAATTCGGCATTGTGCCTTTTCCATTTAATTCCGATGCAGTTTCTGTGTTTCGTCGTCAATAAGATGGTCAGAGGGATACAGTAAACCTTAAGTGAAGCATCGAAATCTATAACTAGTGTCACAGGAATGGTTCAAAACATAGGCAGTAGGAGGAGTCAGTCTTCTTGTACTTAAGTCGGCATTGTGCCTTTTCTATTGAATTCAAATGCAATTTCTGTGTTTCGTCGTCATTAAGAGGGTCAAAGGGATACAGTAAACCTGAAGTGAAGCATCGGAATCCATATCTAGTGTCACAGGAAAGGTTCAAAGCATAGACAGTAAGAAGAGTCAGTCTTCTTGGACATGAGTTGGCATTGTGCCATTTGTATTTTATTCGGATGCAATTACTGTGCTTCATCGTCAATAAGAAGGTCAGAGGGATACAGTAAACCTGAAGTGAAGCATCGGAATCTATAACTAGTGTCACAGGAATGGTTCAAAACATACACAGCAAGAAGGGTCAGTCTTCTTGTACTTAAGTCGGCATTGTGCCTTTTGTATTTAATTCCGATGCAATTTCTGTGTTTCATCGTCAACAAGAAGGTCCACGGGATACAGTAAACATATAGTGAAGCATCGGATTCTAAAACTGGTCTCACAGGAAATGTTCAAATCATAGTCAGTAAGAAGAGTCAGTCTTTTTGTACTTATGTCGTTATTGTGCCTTTTCTATTTAATTCCGATGCAATTTCTGGGTATCGTCGTCAATATGAAGGTCCAAGGGATACAGTAAACCTGAAGTGAAGCATCGGAATCTAAAACCGGTCTCACAGGAAAGGTTCAAAACAGATTCAGTAAGAAGAGTCAGTCTTCTTGTACTTAAGTCGGTATTGTGCCTTTTCTATTTAATTCCGATGCAATTTCTGTGTTTCCTCGTCAATACGAAGGTCCAGGGGATACAGTAAACCTCAAGTCAAGCATCGGAATCGATAACTAGTGTCACAGGAATGGTTCAAAATATAGACAGTAAGAAGAGTCAGTCATCTTGTACCTAAGTCGCCATTGTGCCTTTTGTATTTAATTCAGATGCAATTTCTGCGTTACATCGTCAATAAGAAGGTCAGAGCGATACAGTAAACCTAAAGTGAAGGATCGGAATCGATAACTAGTGTCACAGGAATGGTTCAAAACACAGTCTGTAAGATGAGTCAGTCTTCATGTACTTAAGTCGGCATTGTGCTTTTTCTATTTAATTCCGATGCAATTTCTGTGTTTCGTCGTCTATAAGAAGGTCCAAGGGATACAGTAAACCTGAAGTGAAGCATCGGAATCTATAACTAGTGTCACAGGAATGGTTCAAAACATAGAGAGTAGGAAGAGTTAGTCTTCTTGAACTTAAGTCGGCATTGTGATTTTCTATTTAATTCCGATGCAATTTCTGTGTTTCGTCGTCAATAAGAAGGTCCAAGGGATACAGTAAACATATAGTGAACCATCGGAATGTAGAACTGGTGTCACAGGAAATGTTCACAACATAGTCAGTAAGAAGAGTCAGTCTTCTTGTACTTAAGTCGGCATTGTGTCTTTTCTTTTTAATTCCGATGCAATTTCTGTGTTTCGACGTCAATGAGAAGGTCCAGGGGATACAGTATACCTGAAGTGAAGCATCGGAATCTATAACTAGTTTCACAGGAATGGTTCAAAATATAGACCATAAGAAGGACCACTCTTCTTGTACTTAAGTCGGCATTGTGCCTTTTCTATTTAATTCCGATGCAACTGCTGTGTTTCATCGTCAATAAGAATGTCAGAGGTATACAGTGAACCTGACGTGAAGCATCGGAATCTATAACTAGTGTCTCAGGAATGGTTCAAAACAATTACAGTAGGAAGAGTCAGTATTCTTTACTTAAGTCGGCATTGTGCCTTTTCAATTTAATTCCGAAGCAAATTCTGTGTTTCGTCGATAATAAGAAGGTCCAAGGGATGCAGTAAATGTGAATTGAGGCATCGGAATCTATAGCTAGTGTCACAGGAAAAGTTCAAAACATAGACAGTAAGAAGAGTCAGTCTTTTTGTACTTAAGTCGGCATTGTGCCTTTTGTATTTCATTCCGATGCAATATCTGTGTTTCATCGTCAATAAGAAGGTCAGAGGGATACAGTAAACCTGAAGTGTAGCATCAGAATTTATAACTAGTGTCACAGGAATGGTTCAAAACATAGACAGTAGGAAGTGTTAGTCTCATTGTACTTAATTTGCATTGTGCCTTTTCTATTTAATTCCGATGCAATTTCTGTGTTTCGTCGTCAACAAGAAGGTCCAAGGGATACAGTAAACCTGAAGTGAAGCAACGGAGTCTATAACTAGTGTCACAGGAATGGTTAAAACATAGAGAGTAGGAAGAGTCAGTCTTCTTGTACTTTGGTCGGCATTGTGCCTTTTGTATTTAATTACGACATAATTTCTGTGTTTCATCGTCAATAAGAAGGTCCAAGGGATACAGTAAACATATAGTGAAGCATCGGAATGTAGAACTGGTGTCACAGGAAATGTTCACAACATAGTCAGTAAGAAGAGTCAGTCTTCTTGTACTTAAGTCGGCATTGTGCTGTTTGTATTTAATTCCGATGCAATTTCTGTGTTTCATCGTCAATAAGAATGTCAGAGGGATACAGTAAACCTGCAGTGAAGCATCGGAATCTATAACTAGTGTCACAATAAGGGTACAAAACATAGACAGTAGGAAAATTCAGTCTTCTTGTACTTAAGTCGGCATTGTGCCTTTTCTATTTAATTCAAATGCAATTTCTGTGTTTCGTCGTCAATAAGAAGGTCAGAGGGATACAGTAAACCTGAAGTGAAGAATCCTAATCTATATCTAGTGTCACAGGAAAGGTTCAAAACATAGACAGCAAGAAGAGTCAGTCTTCTTGGACATGAGTCGGCATTGTGCCATTTGTATTTAATTCCGATGCAATTACTGTGCTTCATCGTCAATAAGAAGGTCCGAGGGATACAGTAAACCTGAAGTGAAGCATCGGAGTCTATAACTAGTGTCACAGGAATGGTTTAAACATAGACAGTAGGAAGAGGCAGTCTTCTTGTACTTAAGTCGGCATTGTGCCTTTTGTATTTAATTCCGATGCAATTTCTCTGTTACATCGTCAATAAGAAGGTCCAAGGGTTACAGTAAACATATAGTGAAGCATCGGAATCTAGAACTGGTCTCACAGGAAATGTTCAAAACATAGTCAGTAAGAAGAGTCAGTCTTCTTGTACTTAAGTCGGCATTGTGCCGTTTGTATTAAATTCCGATGCAATTTCTGTGTTTCATCGTCAATAAGAAAGTCAGAGGGATACAGTAAACCTGAAGTAAAGCATCGGAATCTATAACTAGTGTCACAGGAATGGTTCAAATCATACACAGCAAGAAGAGTCAGTCTTCTTGTACTTAAGTCGGCATTGTGCCTTTTGTATTTAATTCCGATGCAATTTCTGTGTTTCATCGTCAACAAGAAGGTCCAAGGGATACAGTAAACATATAGTGAAGCATCGGAATCTAAAACTGGTCTCACAGGAAATGTTCAAATCATAGTCAGTAAGAAGAGTCAGTCTTCTTGCACTTATGTCGGCTTTGTGCCTTTTCTATTTAATTCCGATGCAATTTCTGTGTTTCGTCGTCAATAAGAAGGTACAAGGGAGAGAGTAAACCTGAAGTGAAGCATCGGAATCTGAAACTGGTCTCACAGAAGTGTTAAAAAGATAGTCAGTAAGAAGAGTCAGACTTGTTGTACATAAGTCGGCATTGTGCCCTTTGTATTTAATTCCGATGCAATTTCTATGTTTCGTCGTCAATAAGAAGGTCAGAGGGATACAGTAAACCTGAAGTGAAGCATCGGAATCTATAATTAGTGTCACAGGAATGGTTCAAAACATAGACAGTAAGAAAAGTCTGCCTTCTTGTACTTAAGTCGGCATTGTGCCTTTTGTATTTTATTCCGAAGCAATTTCTGTGTTTCATCGTCAATAAGAAGGTCAGAGAGATGCTGTAAACCTGAAGTGAAGCATCGGAATCTATAACTAGTGTCACAGGAGTGGTTCAAAACATAGACAGGAAGAAGAGTCAGTTTTCTTGTACTTAATCCGGCATTGTGCCATTTGTATTTAATTCCGATGCAATTTCTGTATTTCATCGTCAATACGAAGGTCAGAGCGATACAGTAAACCTGAAGTGAAGCATCGAAATCGATAACTAATGTCACAGGAATGGTTCAAAACACAGACTGTAAGAAGAGTTCGCTTTCTTGTACTTAAGTCGGCATTGTGCCTTTTGTATTTAATTTTGATGCAATATCTGTGTTTCATCGTCAATAAGATGGTCAGAGGGATACAGTAAACCTTAAGTGAAGCATCGAAATCCATAACTAGTGTCCCAGGAATGGTTCAAAACAAAGACAGTGAGAAGAGTCAGTTTTCTTGTACTTAAGTCGGCATTTTGCCTTTTGTATTTAATTCCGATGCAATTTCTGTGTTTCTTCGTCAATAAGAAGGTCAGAGGGATACAGTAAACCTGAAGAGAAGCATCGGAATGTGTAACTAGTATCTCAGGAATGGTTCAAAACATAGACAGTAGGAAGAGTCAGTTTTCTTGTACTTTAGTCGGCATTGTGCCTTTTCTATTTAATTCCGATGCTATTTCTGTGTTTCATCGTCGATAAGAAGTTTTAAGGGATACAGTAAACATATAGTGAAGCATCGGAATGTAAAACTGGTCTCACAGGAAATGTTGAAATCGTAGTCAGTAGGAGGAGTCAGTCTTCATGTACTTAAGGTGGCATTGTGCCTTATGTATTTAATTCTGATGCAATTTCTGTGTTTCATCGTCAATAAGAAGGTCCAAGGGATACAGTAAACATGTAGTAAAGCATCGGAATCTAAATCTGGTCTCACAGAAAATGTTCAAAACATTATCAGTAAGAAGTCTCAGTCTTCTTGTACATAAGTCGGCATTGTGCGTTTTGTATTTAATTCCGATGCAATTTCTGTGTTTGATCGTCAATAAGAAGCTCCAAGGGATACAGTAAAAATATAGTGAAGCATCGGAAGCTAAAACTGGTCTCACAGGAAGAGTTCAAAAGATAGTCAGTACGAAGAGTCAGTCTTGTTGTACATAAGTCGGCATTGTGCCTTTTGTATTTAATTCCGATGCAATTTCTGTGTTTCATCGTCAATAAGAAGTCCAAGGGATACAGTAAACATATAGTGAAGCATCAGAATCTAAAACTGGTCTCACAGGAAATGTTCAAAACATAGTCAGTAAGAAGAGTCAGTCTTCTTGTACTTAAGTCGGCATTGTGCCTTTTGTATTTACTTCCGATGCAATTTCTGTGTTTCATCGTCAATATGGAAGGTCCAAGGGATACAGTAAAACTGAAATGAAGCATCGGAATCCAAAACTGGTCTCACAGGAAAGGTTCAAAACATAGACAGTAAGAAGAGTTAGGTTTCTTGTACATAAGTCAGCATTGTGTATTTTCTATTTAATTCTCATTCAATTTCTGTGTTTCGTCGTCAGTAAGAAGGTCCAAGGGATACAGTAAACCTAAAGTGAAGCATCGGAATCTGAAACCGGTCTCACAGGAAAGGTTTACAACATTGACAGTAAGAAGAGACAGTCTACTTGTACTTGAGTAGGCACTGTGCCTTTTCTATTTAATTCTGATGCAATTTCTGTGTTTCGTCGTCAATAAGAAGGTCAGAGGGACACAGAAAACCTGAAGTGAAGCACCGGAATCTATAACTAGTGTCACAGGAATGGTTCAAACCATAGAGAGTAAGAAGAGTCAGTCTTCTTGTACTTAAGTCGGCATTGCGAATTTTCTATTTAATTCTGATGCAATTTCTTTGTTTCGACGTCAATAAGAAGGTCCATGGGATACAGCAAACCTGAAGTGATGCATCGGAATCTGAAACCGGTCTCACAGGAAAGGTTCAAAACATAGTCAGTAAGAAGAGTCAGTCGTCTTGTACTTAAGTTGGCATTGTGCCTTTTCTATTTAATTCCGATGCAATTTCTGTGTTTCGTCGTCAATAAGAAGGACCAAGGGATACAGTAAACATATAGTGAAGCATCGGAACCTAAAACGGGTCTCACAGGAAATGATCAAAACATAGTCAGTAAGAAGAGTCAGTCTTCTTGTACTTAAGTCGGCATTGTGCCTTTTCTATGTGATTCTGATGCAGTTTCTGTGTTTCGACGTCAATAAGAAAGTCCAGGGGATACAGTGAACCTGAAGTGAAGCATTGGATTCTATAACTAGTGTCACAGGAATGGTTCAAAACATAGAGAGTAGGTAGAGTTAGTCTTCTTGAACTTAAGTCGGCATTGTGAATTTTCTATTTAATTCCGATGCAACGTCTGTGTTTCGTCGTCAATAAGAAGGTCCAAGGGGTACAGTAAACATATAGTGAAGCATCGGAACCTAAAACGGGTCTCACAGGAAATGATCAAAACATAGTCAGTAAGAAGAGTCAGTCTTCTTGTACTTAAGTCGGCATTGTGCCTTTTCTATGTGATTCTGATGCAGTTTCTGTGTTTCGACGTCAATAAGAAAGTCCAGGGGATACAGTGAACCTGAAGTGAGCATCGGAATCTATGACTAGTGTCACAGGAATGGTTCAAAATATAGACAGTAAGAAGATTTAGTCTACTTGTACTTAAGTCGGCATTGTGCCTTTTCCATTTAATTCCGATGCAAATTCTGTGTTTCATCGTCAATAAGAAGGTCCTAGGGATACAGTAAACCTGAAGTGAAGCATCGGAATCTATAACTAGTGTCACAGAAAAAGGTTCAAAACATAGACAGTAAGAAGATTTAGTCTACATGTACTTAAGTCGGCATTGTGCCTTTTCTATTTAATTCCGATGCAATATCTGTGTTTCATCGTCAATAAGAATGTCAGAGGGATACAGTAAACCTGAAGTGAAGCATCGGAATCTATAACTAGTGTCTCAGGAATGGTTCAAATCATATACAGTAGGAAGACTCAGACTTCTTTACTTAAGTCGGCATTGTGCCTTTTGTATTTAATTCCGATGCCATTTCTGTGTTTCGTCGTCAATAGGAAGGTCAGAGGGATACATTAAACCAGAAGTGAAGCATCGAAATCTATAACTAGTGTCACAGGAATGGTTAAAAACATAGTCAGTAAGAAGAGTCAGTCTTCTTGTACTTATGTCGGGAATGTGCCTTTTCTATTAAATTCCGACGCAATTTCTGTGTTTCGTTCTCAATAACAAGGTCCATGGGATACAGTAACCCTGAAGAGAGGCAACGGAATCTAAAACCGGTCTCACAGGAAAGGCTCAAATCATAGAGAGTAAGAAGAGCCAGTCATCTTGTAGTTGAGTCGGCATTGTGCCTTTTGTATTTAATTCCGATGCAATTTCTGTGTTTCATCGTCAATAAGAAGGTCACTGGGATACAGTAAACTTGAAGTGAAGCATCGGAGTCTATAACTAGTGTCACAGGAATGGTTAAAACATAGACAGTAGGAAGATTCAGTGTTCTTGTATTAAAGTCGGCATTGTGCTTTTTCTATTTAATTCCGATGCAATTTCTGTATTTCATCGTCATTAAGAAGGTCCAAGGGATACTGTAAACCTGAAGTGAAGCATCGGAATCTGTAACTAGTGTCAAAGGAATCTTTCAAAACATAGCAGAAGGAAGAGTCAGTCTTCTTGAACTTATGTCGGAATTGTGCCTCTTCTATTTAAATCCGATGCAATTTCTGTGTTTCGTCGTCAATAAGAAGGTCCAAGGGATACAGTAAACATACAGTGAAGCATCGGAATCTATAAATAGTGTCACAGGAATGGTTCAAAATATAGACAGTAAGAAGTTCTAGTCTACTTGTACTTAAGTCGGCATTGTGCCTTTTCTATTTAATTACGATGCAATATCTGTGTTTCATCGTCAATAAGAATGTCAGAGGGATACAGTAAACATAAAGTGAAGCATCGGAATCTATAGCTAGTGTCACAGGTATGGTTCAAACATAGACAGTAGGAAGATTCAATCTTCTTGTACTTAAGTCGGCATTGTGCTTTTTCTATTTCATTTTAATGCAATTTCTGTGTTTGGTCGTCAATAAGAAGGTCCAAGGGATACAGTAAACCTGTAGTGAAGCATCGGAACCTATATCTAGTGTCACAGGAATGGTTCAAAACTTAGACACGTAAGAGTCAGTCTTCTTGTACATAAGTAGGCATTTTGCCTTTTCTATTTAATTCCGATGCAATATCTGTGTTTCGTCGTCAATGAGAAGGTACAAGGGATACAGTAAACCTGAAGTGAAGCATCGGAATCTATAAGTAGTGTCACAGAAAAGGTTTAAAACATAGACAGTAAGAAGAGTCAGTCTTCTTGTACTTAAGTCGGCATTGTGCCTTTTGTATTTAATTCCGATGCAATTTCTGTGTTTCATCGTCAATAAGAAGGTCCAAGGGATACAGTAAACCTGAAGTGAAGCATCGGAATCTATAACTAAAGTCACAGGAATGATTCAAAACATAGACAGTAGGGAGAAACAGTCTTCTTGTACTTAAGTCGGCATTGTGCATTTTCTATTTAATTCCGATGCAATTTCTGTGTTTCGTCGTCAATACGAAGGTCACCCGGATACAGTAAACCTGAAGTGAAGCATCGGAATCTATAATTAGTGTCACAGGAAGGGTTCAAACCATACACAGCAAGAGGAGTCAGTGTTCTTGTACTTAAGTCGGCATTGTGCCTTTTGTATTTAATTCCGATGCAATTTCTGTGTTTCATCGTCTTGAGAAGGTAGAAGGGATATAGTAAACCTGAAGTGATGCATCGGAAACTTTAACTAGTGTCACAGGAATGGTTCAAAACATAGACAGTAGGAAGAGTCAGTCTTCTTGTACTTAAGTCGGCATTGTGCCTTTTCTATTTAATTCCGATGCAATTTCTGTGTTTCATCGTCATGAAGAAGGTCCAAGGCATACTGTAAACCTGAAGTGAAGCATCGGAATCTATAACTAGTGTCAAAGGAATCTTTCAAGCCATATCAGAAGGAAGAGTCAGTCTTCTTGACCTTAAGTCGGCATTGTGCCTCTTCTATTTAAAACCGACGCAATTTCTGTGTTTCGTCGTCAATACGAAGGTCAGAGGGATACAATAAACCTGAAGTGAAGCATCGGAATCTATAATTAGTGTCACAGGAATGCTTCAAAACATAGACAGTAAGAAGAGTCAGCCTTCTTGTACTTATGTCGGCATTGTGCCTTTTCTATTTAATTCCGAAGCAGTTTCTGTGTTTCATCGTCAACAAGAAGGTCAGAGAGATACAGTAAACCTGAAGTGAAGCATCGGAATCTATAACTAGTGTCACAGGAATGGTTCAAAACATAGACAGTAAGAAGAGTCAGTTTTCTTGTACTTAATTCGGCATTGTGCTATTTGTATTTAATTCCGATGCAATTTCTGTGTTTCATCGTCAATAAGATGGTCAGAGGGATACAGTAAACCTTAAGTGAAGCACCGAAATCCATAACTAGTGTCACAGGAATGGTTCAAAACAAAGACGAGAAGAGTCAGTTTTCTTGTACTTAAGTCGGCATTTTGCCTTTTGTATTTAATTCCGATGCAATTTCTGTGTTTCTTCGTCAATAAGAAGGTCAGAGGGATACAGTAAACCTGAAGTGAAGCATCGGAATGTGTAACTAGTATCTCAGGAATGGTTCAAAACATAGACAGTAAGAAGAGTCAGTTTTCTTGTACTTAAGTCGGCATTGTGCCTTTTCTATTTAATTCCGATGCAATTTCTGTGTTTCATCGTCAATAAGAAGCTCCAAGGGATACAGTAAACATATTGTGAAGCATCGGAATCTAAAACTGGTCTCACAGGGAGTGTTCAAATGATAGTCAGTAAGAAGAGTAAGTCGTGTTGTACATAAGTCGGCATTGTGTCTTTTGTATTAAATTCCGATGCAATTTCTGTGTTTCATCGTCAATAAGAAGGTCCAAGGGATACAGTAAACATATAGTGAAGCATCAGAATCGAAAACTGGTCCCACAGCAAATGTTCAAAACATAGTCAGTAAGAAGAGTCAGTCTTCTTGAACTTAAGTCGGCACTGTGCCTTTTGTATTTAATTCCGATGCAAATTCTTTGTTTCATCGTCAATAAGAAGGTCAGAGTCATTCAGTAAACCTGAAGTGAAGCATCGGAACCTAAAACTGGACTCACAGGAGAGGTTCAATTCTTAGAAAGTTAGAGTGTCAGTCCTCTTGTACTTAAGTCGGCATTGTGCCTTTTGTATTAAATTCGGATGCAATTTCTGTGTTTCATCGTCAATTAGAAGGTCCAAGGTATACAGTAAACCTGAAGAGAAGCATCGGAATCTAAAACTGGACTCACAGGAGAGGTTCAAATCATAGAAAGTTAGAGTGTCAGTCCTCTTGTACTTAAGACGGCATTGTGCCTTTTGTATTAAATTCGGATGCAATATCTGAGTTTCATCGTCAATAAGAGGGTCCAAGGGATACAGTAAATCTGAAGTGAAGCATCGGAATCTAATACTGGACTCACAGGATCGGTTCAAATCATAGAAAGTTGGTGTGTCACTCCTCTAGTACTTAAGTCGGCATTGTGCCTTTTGTATCAAATTCGGATGCAATTTCTGTGTTTCATCGTCAATAAGAAGGTCCAAGGTATACAGTAAACCTGAAGTGAAGCATCGGAATCGATAACTAATGTCACAGGAATGGTTCAAAACACAGCCTGTAAGAAGAGTTCGATTTCTTCTACTTAAGTCGGCATTGTGCCTTTTGTATTTAATTTTGATGCAATTTCTGTGTTTCATCGTCAATAAGATGGTCAGAGGGATACAGTAAACCTTAAGTGAAGCATCGAAATCCATAACTAGTGTCACAGGAATGGTTCAAAACAAAGAGAGTCAGAAGAGTCAGTTTTCTTGTACTTAAGTCGGCATTTTGCCTTTTGTATTTAATTCCGATGCAATTTCTGTGTTTCTTCGTCAATAAGAAGGTCAGAGGGATACAGTAAACCTGAAGTGAAGCATCGGAATGTGTAACTAGTATCTCAGGAATGGTTCAAAACATAGACAGTAAGAAGAGTCAGTTTTCTTGTACTTAAGTCGGCATTGTGCCTTTTCTATTTAATTACGATGCAATTTCTGTGTTTCATCGTCGATAAGAAGGTCCAAGGGATACAGTAAACATATAGTGAAGCATCGGAATGTAAAATTGGTCTCTCATTAAATGTTGAAATCATAGTCAGAAGGAGGAGTCAGTCATCATGTACTTAAGGTGGCATTGTGCCTTATGTATTTCATTCTGATGCAATTTATGTGTTTCATCGTCAATAAGATGGTCCAAGGGATACAGTAAACATGTAGTGAAGCATCGGAATCTAAAACTGGTCTCACAGAAAATGTTCAAAACATAATCAGTAAGAAGTCTCAGTCTTCTTGTACTTAAGTCGGCATTGTGCGTTTTGTACTTAATTCCGATGCTATTTCTGTGTTTCATCGTCAATAAGAAGCTCAAAGGGATACAGTAAACATATAGTGAAGCATCGGAATCTAAAACTGGTCTCACAGGAAATGTTCAAATGATAGTCAGTAAGAAGAGTCAGTCTTGTTGTACATAAGTCGGCATTGTGCGTTTTGTATTTAATTCCGATGCAATTTCTGTGTTTCATCGTCAATAAGAAGGTCCAAGGGATACAGTAAACATATAGTGAAGCATCAGAATCTAAAACTGGTCCCACAGTAAATGTTCAAAACATAGTCAGTAAGAAGAGTCAGTCTTCTTGTACTTTAATCGGCATTGTGCCATTTGTATTTAATTCCGATGCAATTTCTGTGTTTCGTCGACAATTGGAAGGTCAGAGGGATACATTAAACCTGAAGTGAAGCATCAAAATCTATAACTAGTGTCACAGGAATGGTTCAAAACATAGGCAGTCAGAAGAGTCAGTCTTCTTGTACTTAAGTCGGCATTGTGCCTTTTGTATTTAATTCCGATACAATTTCTGTCTTTCATCGTCAATAAGAAGGTCCAAGGGAAACAGTAAACATATAGTGAAGCATCGGAGTCTAAAACTGGTCTCACAGGGAATGTTAAAATCATAGTCAGTAAGAAGAGTCAGTCTTCTTGTACTTAGGTCGGCAATGTGCCTTTTCTATTAAATTCCGATGCAATTTCTGTGTTTCGTTGTCAATAACAAGGTCCATGGGATACAGTAAACCTGAAGTGAGGCAACGGAATCTAAAACCGGTATCACAGGAAAGGCTCAAATCATAGGGAGTAAGAAGAGCAAGTCATCTTGTATTTGAGTCGGCATTGTGCTTTTTGTATTTCATTCTGATGCAATTTATGTGTTTCATCGTCAATAAGAAGGTCCAAGGGATACAGTAAACTTGTAGTGAAGCATCGGAATCTAAAACTGGTCTCACAGAAAATGTTCAAAACATAATCAGTAAGAAGTCTCAGTCTTCTTGTACTTAAGTCGGCATTGTGCGTTTTGTATTTCATTCCGATGCAATTTCTGTGTTTCATCGTCAATAAGAAGCTCCAAGGGATACAGTAAACATATAGTGAAGCATCGGAATCTGAAACCGGTCTCACAGGAAAGCTTTATAACATAGACAGTAAGAAGAGACAGACTACTTGTACTTGAGTAGGCACTGTGCCTTTTCTATTTAATTCCGATGCAATTTCTGTTTTTCTTCGTCAATAAGAATGTCAGAGGGATACAGAAAACCTGAAGTGAAGCACCGGAATCTATAACTAGTGTCACAGGAAGGGTTCAAAACATAGAGAGTAAGAAGAGTCAGTCTTCTTATACTTAAGTCGGCATTGTGAATTTTCTATTTAATTCCGATGCAATTTCTTTGTTTCGATGTCAATAAGAAGGTCCATGGGATACAGTAAACCTGAAGTGATGCATCGGAATCTGAAACCGGTCTCACAGGAACATAGTCAGTGAGAGGAGTCAGTCGTCTTGTACTTAAGTTGGTATTGTGCCTTTTCTATTTCATTCCGATGCAATTTCTGTGTTTCGTCGTCAATAAGAAGGACCAAGGGATACAGTAAACCTGAAGTGAAGCATCGGAATCTATAACTAGTGTCACAGGAATGGTTCAAAACATAGAGAGTAGGAAGAGTTAGTCTTCTTGAACTTAAGTCGGCATTGTGATTTTTCTATTTAATTCCGATGCAACGTCTGTGTTTCGTCGTCAATAAGAAGGTCCAAGGGGTACAGTAAACATATAGTGAAGCATCGGAACCTAAAACGGGTCTCACAGGAAATGATCAAAACATAGTCAGTAAGAAGAGTCAGTCTTCTTGTACTTAAGTCGGCATTGTGCCTTTTCTATGTGATTCTGATGCAGTTTCTGTGTTTCGACGTCAATAAGAAGGTCAAGGGGATACAGTGAACCTGAAGTGAAGCATCGGAATCTATAACTAGTGTCACATGAATGGTTCAAAATATAGACAGTAAGGAGAGTCAGTCTTCTTGTACTTAAGTCGGAATTGTGAATTTTCTACTTAATTCCGATGCAATTTCTGTGTTTCATCGTCATTAAGAAGGTCCAAGGGATACTGTAAACCTGAAGTGAAGCATCGGAATCTATAACTAGTGTCAAAGGAATCTTTCAAAACATAGCAGAAGGAAGAGTCAGTCTTCTTGAACTTAAGTCGGCATTGTGCCTCTTCTATTTAAATCAGATGCAATTTCTGCGTTTCGTCGTCAATAAGAAGGTCCAAACGATACAGTAAACATATAGTGAAGCATCGGAGTCTAAAACTGGTCTCACAGGGAATGTTAAAAACATAGTCAGTAAGAAGAGTCAGTCTTCTTGTACTTAAGTCGGCATTGTGCCTTTTGTATTTAATTCCGATGCAATTTCTGTGTTTCGTCGACAATAGGAAGGTCAGAGGGATACATTAAACCTGAAGTGAAGCATCGAAATCTATAACTAGTGTCACAGGAATGGTTCAAAACATAGGCAGTCAGAAGAGTCAGTCTTCTTGTACTTAAGTCGGCATTGTGCCTTTTGTATTTAATTCCGATACAATTTCTGTCTTTCATCGTCAATAAGAAGGTCCAAGGGAAACAGTAAACATATAGTGAAGCATCGGAGTCTAAAACTGGTCTCACAGGGAATGTTAAAAACATAGTCAGTAAGAAGAGTCAGTTCTTGTACTTAGGTCGGCAATGTGCCTTTTCTATTAAATTCCGATGCAATTTCTGTGTTTCCTTGTCAATAACAAGGTCCATGGGATACAGTAAACCTGAAGTGAGGCAACGGAATCTAAAACCGGTATCACAGGAAAGGCTCAAATCATAGAGAGTAAGAAGAGCCAGTCATCTTGTATTTGAGTCGGCATTGTGCCTTTTGTATTTAATTCCGATGCAATTTCTGTGTTTCATCGTCAATAAGAAGGTCACAGGGATACAGTAAACCTGAAGTGAAGCGTCGGAGTCTATAAGTAGTGTCACAGGAATTGTTAAAACATAGACAGTAGGAAGAGTCAGTCTTCTTGTACTTAAGTCGGCATTGTGCCGTCTGTATTTAATTTCGATGCAATTTCTGTGTTTCATCGTCAATAAGAATGTCAGATGGATACAGTAAACCTGAAGTGAAGCATCGGAATCTATAACTAGTGTCACAGGAATGTTTCAAAACATAGACAGTAGGGAGATTCAGTCTTCTTGTACTTAAGTCGGAATTTTGCCTTTTCTATTTAATTGTAATGCAATTTCTATGTTTCGTCGTCAATAAGAAGGACAGAGGGATACAGCAAAACCTGAAGTGAAGCATCGGAATCTATATCTAGTGTCACAGGGAAGGTTCAAAACATAGACAGTAAGAAGAGTCAGTCTTCTTGGACATGAGTCGGCATTGTGCCATTTGTATTTAATTCCGATACAATTACTGTACTTCATCGTCAATAAGAAGGTCAGAGGGATACAGTAAACCTGAAGTGAAGCATCGGAATCTATAACTAGTGTCACAGGAAAGGTTCAAAACATAAACAGTTAGGAGAGTCAGTATTCTTGCACTTAAGTCGGCATTGTGCTTTTTCTAATTAATTCCGATGCAATTTCTGTGTTTCATCGTCATTAAGAAGGTCCAAGGGATACTGTAAACCTGAAGTGAAGCATCGGAATCTATAACTAGTGTGAAAGGAATCTTTCAAAAACATAGCAGAAGGAAGAGTCAGTCTACTTGAACTTATGTCATCATTGTGCCTCTTCTATTTAAATCCGATGCAATTTCTGTGTTTCGTCGTCACTAAGAAGGTCCAAGGGATACAGTAAACATACAGTGAAGCATCGGAATCTATTAATAGTGTCACAGGAATGGTTCAAAATATAGACAGTAAGAAGATTTAGTCAACTTGTACTTAAGTCGGCATTGTGCCTTTTCTATTTAATTCCGATGCAATATCTGTGTTTCATCGTCAATAATAATGTCAGAGGGATACAGTAAACCTGAAGTGAAGCATCGGAATCTATAACTAGTGTCTCATTAATAGTTCAAATCATGTACAGTAGGAAGAGTCAGTGTTCTTTACTTAAGTCGGCATTGTGCCTTTTCTATTTAATTCCGATGCAATTTCTGTGTTTCGTCGTCAGTAAGAAGGACCAAGGGATACAGTAAACCTGAAGTGAAGCATTTGAATCTATAACTAGTGTCACAGGAATGGTTCAAAACATAGAGAGTAGGAAGAGTTAGTCTTCTTGAACTTAAGTCGGCATTGTGACTTTTCTATTTAATTCCGATGCAACGTCTGTGTTTCGTTGTCAATAAGAAGGTCCAAGGGGTACAGTAAACATATAGTGAAGCATCGGAACCTAAAACGGGTCTCACAGGAAATGATCAAAACATAGTCAGTAAGAAGAGTCAGTCTTCTTGTACTTAAGTCGGCATTGTGCCTTTTCTATTTAATTCCGATGCAATATCTGTGTTTCATCGTCAATAATAATGTCAGAGGGATACAGTAAACCTGAAGTGAAGCATCGGAATCTATAACTAGTGTCTCATTAATAGTTCAAATCATGTACAGTAGGAAGAGTCAGTGTTCTTTACTTAAGTCGGCATTGTGCCTTTTCTATTTAATTCCGATGCAATTTCTGTGTTTCGTCGTCAGTAAGAAGGACCAAGGGATACAGTAAACCTGAAGTGAAGCATTTGAATCTATAACTAGTGTCACAGGAATGGTTCAAAACATAGAGAGTAGGAAGAGTTAGTCTTCTTGAACTTAAGTCGGCATTGTGACTTTTCTATTTAATTCCGATGCAACGTCTGTGTTTCGTTGTCAATAAGAAGGTCCAAGGGGTACAGTAAACATATAGTGAAGCATCGGAACCTAAAACGGGTCTCACAGGAAATGATCAAAACATAGTCAGTAAGAAGAGTCAGTCTTCTTGTACTTAAGTCGGCATTGTGCCTTTTCTATGTGATTCTGATGCAGTTTCTGTGTTTCGACGTCAATAAGAAAGTCCAGGGGATACAGTGAACCTGAAGTGAGCATCGGAATCTATAACTAGTGTCACAGGAATGGTTCAAAATATAGACAGTAAGAAGATTTAGTCTACTTGTACTTAAGTCGGCATTGTGCCTTTTCCATTTAATTCCGATGCAAATTCTGTGTTTCATCGTCAATAAGAAGGTCCTAGGGATACAGTAAACCTGAAGTGAAGCATCGGAAACTATAACTAGTGTCACAGAAAAAGGTTCAAAACATAGACAGTAAGAAGATTTAGTCTACATGTACTTAAGTCGGCATTGTGCCTTTTCTATTTAATTCCGATGCAATATCTGTGTTTCATCGTCAATAAGAATGTCAGAGGGATACAGTAAACCTGAAGTGAAGCATCGGAATCTATAACTAGTGTCTCAGGAATGGTTCAAATCATATACAGTAGGAAGACTCAGTCTTCTTTACTTAAGTCGGCATTGTGCCTTTTGTATTTAATTCCGATGCCATTTCTGTGTTTCGTCGTCAATAGGATAGTCAGAGGGATACATTAATCCAGAAGTGAAGCATCGAAATCTATAACTAGTGTCACAGGAATGGTTAAAAACATAGTCAGTAAGAAGAGTCAATCTTCTTGTACTTATGTCGGGAATGTGCCTTTTCTATTAAATTCCGATGCAATTTCTGTGTTTCGTTCTCAATAACAAGGTCCATGGGATACAGTAACCCTGAAGAGAGGCAACGGAATCTAAAACCGGTCTCACAGGAAAGGCTCAAATCATAGAGAGTAAGAAGAGCCAGTCATCTTGTATTTGAGTCGGCATTGTGCCTTTTGTATTTAATTCCGATGCAATTTCTGTGTTTCATCGTCAATAAGAAGGTCACTGGGATACAGTAAACTTGAAGTGAAGCATCGGAGTCTATAACTAGTGTCACAGGAATGGTTAAAACATAGACAGTAGGAAGATTCAGTGTTCTTGTATTAAAGTCGGCATTGTGCTTTTTCTAATTAATTCCGATGCAATTTCTGTGTTTCATCGTCATTAAGAAGGTCCAAGGGATACTGTAAACCTGAAGTGAAGCATCGGAATCTGTAACTAGTGTCAAAGGAATCTTTCAAAACATAGCAGAAGGAAGAGTCAGTCTTCTTGAACTTATGTCGGCATTGTGCCTCTTCTATTTAAATCCGATGCAATTTCTGTGTTTCGTCGTCAATAAGAAGGTCCAAGGGGTACAGTAAACATACAGTGAAGCATCGGAATCTATAAATAGTGTCACAGGAATGGTTCAAAATATAGACAGTAAGAAGTTCTAGTCTACTTGTACTTAAGTCGGCATTGTGCCTTTTCTATTTAATTACGATGCAATATCTGTGTTTCATCGTCAATAAGAATGTCAGAGGGATACAGTAAACCTGAAGTGAAACATCGGAATCTATAGCTAGTGTCACAGGAATGGTTCAAAACATAGACGGTAGGAAGATTCAATCTTCTTGTACTTAAGTCGGCATTGTGCTTTTTCTATTTAATTTTAATGCAATTTCTGTGTTTGGTCGTCAATAAGAAGGTCCAAGGGATACAGTAAACCTGTAGTGAAGCATCGGAATCTATATCTAGTGTCACAGGAATGGTTCAGAACTTAGACACGTAAGAGTCAGTCTTCTTGTACATAAGTCGGCATTTTGCCTTTTCTATTTAATTCCGATGCAATATCTGTGTTTCGTCGTCAATGAGAAGGTACAAGGGATACAGTAAACCTGAAGTGAAGCATCGGAATCTATAAGTAGTGTCACAGAAAAGGTTTAAAACATAGACAGTAAGAAGAGTCAGTCTTCTCGTACTTAAGTCGGCATTGTGCCTTTTGTATTTAATTCCGATGCAATTTCTGTGTTTCATCGTCAATAAGAAGGTCCAAGGGATACAGTAAACCTGAAGTGAAGCATCGGAATCTATAACTAAAGTCACAGGAATGATTCAAAACATAGACAGTAGGGAGAAACAGTCTTCTTGTACTTAAGTCGGCATTGTGCATTTTCTATTTAAGTCCGATGCAATTTCTGTGTTTCGTCGTCAATACGAAGGTCACCCGGATACAGTAAACCTGAAGTGAAGCATCGGAATCTATAATTAGTGTCACAGGAATGGTTCAAACCATACACAGCAAGAGGAGTCAGTGTTCTTGTACTTAAGTCGGCATTGTGCCTTTTGTATTTAATTCCGATGCAATTTCTGTGTTTCGTCGTCTTGAGAAGGTCCAAGGGATATAGTAAACCTGAAGTGATGCATCGGAAACTTTAACTAGTGTCACAGGAATGGTTCAAAACATAGACAGTAGGAAGAGTCAGTCTTCTTGTACTTAAGTCGGCATTGTGCCTTTTCTATTTAATTCCGATGCAATTTCTGTGTTTCATCGTCATGAAGAAGGTCCAAGGCATACTGTAAACCTGAAGTGAAGCATCGGAATCTATAACTAGTGTCAAAGGAATCTTTCAAGCCATATCAGAAGGAAGAGTCAGTCTTCTTGAACTTAAGTCGGCATTGTGCCTCTTCTATTTAAATCCGACGCAATTTCTGTGTTTCGTCGTCAATAAGAAGGTCAGAGGGATACAATAAACCTGAAGTGAAGCATCGGAATCTATAATTAGTGTCACAGGAATGCTTCAAAACATAGACAGTAAGAAGAGTCAGCCTTCTTGTACTTATGTCGGCATTGTGCCTTTTCTATTTAATTCCGAAGCAGTTTCTGTGTTTCA
This sequence comes from Schistocerca americana, assembly GCF_021461395.2. Taxonomy (NCBI): domain Eukaryota; kingdom Metazoa; phylum Arthropoda; class Insecta; order Orthoptera; family Acrididae; genus Schistocerca; species Schistocerca americana. The sequence continues at coordinate 13,806,911 of NC_060119.1, read as the reverse complement.
TCGTCAACAAGAAGGTCAGAGAGATACAGTAAACCTGAAGTGAAGCATCGGAATCTATAACTAGTGTCACAGGAATGGTTCAAAACATAGACAGTAAGAAGAGTAAGTTTTCTTGTACTTAATTCGGCATTGTGCCATTTGTATTCAATTCCGATGCAATTTCTGTGTTTCATCGTCAATAAGAAGGTCAGAGCGATACAGTAAACCTGAAGTGAAGCATCGGAATCGATAACTAATGTCACAGGAATGGTTCAAAACACAGACTGTAAGAAGAGTTCGAATTCTTGTACTTAAGTCGGCATTGTGCCTTTTGTATTTAATTTTGATGCAATTTCTGTGTTTCATCGTCAATAAGATGGTCAGAGGGATACAGTAAACCTTAAGTGAAGCACCGAAATCCATAACTAGTGTCACAGGAATGGTTCAAAACAAAGACGAGAAGAGTCAGTTTTCTTGTACTTAAGTCGGCATTTTGCCTTTTGTATTTAATTCCGATGCAATTTCTGTGTTTCTTCGTCAATAAGAAGGTCAGAGGGATAAAGTAAACCTGAAGTGAAGCATCGGAATGTGTAACTAGTATCTCAGGAATGGTTCAAAACATAGACAGTAAGAAGAGTCAGTTTTCTTGTACTTAAGTCGGCATTGTGCCTTTTCTATTTAATTCCGATGCAATTTCTGTGTTTCATCGTCAATAAGAAGCTCCAAGGGATACAGTAAACATATAGTGAAGCATCGGAATCTAAAACTGGTCTCACAGGAAGTGTTCAAATGATAGTCTGTAAGAAGAGTAAGTCTTGTTGTACATAAGTCGGCATTGTGTCTTTTGTATTAAATTCCGACGCAATTTCTGTGTTTCATCGTCAATAAGAAGGTCCAAGGGATACAGTAAACATATAGTGAAGCATCAGAATCTAAAACTGGTCCCACAGCAAATGTTCAAAACATAGTCAGTAAGAAGAGTCAGTCTTCTTGTACTTAAGTCGGCACTGTGCCTTTTGTATTTAATTCCGATGCAAATTCTTTGTTTCATCGTCAATAAGAAGGTCAGAGTCATTCAGTAAACCTGAAGTGAAGCATCGGAACCTAAAACTTTACTCACAGGAGAGGTTCAATTCATAGAAAGTTAGAGTGTCAGTCCTCTTGTACTTAAGTCGGCATTGTGCCTTTTGTATTAAATTCGGATGCAATTTCTGTGTTTCATCGTCAATTAGAAGGTCCAAGGTATACAGTAAACCTGAAGAGAAGCATCGGAATCTAAAACTGGACTCACAGGAGAGGTTCAAATCATAGAAAGTTAGAGTGTCAGTCCTCTTGTACTTAAGACGGCATTGTGCCTTTTGTATTAAATTCGGATGCAATATCTGAGTTTCATCGTCAATAAGAGGGTCCAAGGGATACAGTAAACCTGAAGTGAAGCATCGGAATCTAATACTGGACTCACAGGATCGGTTCAAATCATAGAAAGTTGGTGTGTCACTCCTCTAGTACTTAAGTCGGCATTGTGCCTTTTGTATCAAATTCGGATGCAATTTCTGTGTTTCATCGTCAATAAGAAGGTCCAAGGTATACAGTAAACCTGAAGTGAATCATCGGAATCGATAACTAATGTCACAGGAATGGTTCAAAACACAGCCTGTAAGAAGAGTTCGATTTCTTCTACTTAAGTCGGCATTGTGCCTTTTGTATTTAATTTTGATGCAATTTCTGTGTTTCATCGTCAATAAGATGGTCAGAGGGATACAGTAAACCTTAAGTGAAGCATCGAAATCCATAACTAGTGTCACAGGAATGGTTCAAAACAAAGAGAGTGAGAAGAGTCAGTTTTCTTGTACTTAAGTCGGCATTTTGCCTTTTGTATTTAATTCCGATGCAATTTCTGTGTTTCTTCGTCAATAAGAAGGTCAGAGGGATACAGTAAACCTGAAGTGAAGCATCGGAATGTGTAACTAGTATCTCAGGAATGGTTCAAAACATAGACAGTAAGAAGAGTCAGTTTTCTTGTACTTAAGTCGGCATTGTGCCTTTTCTATTTAATTACGATGCAATGTCTGTGTTTCATCGTCGATAAGAAGGTCCAAGGGATACAGTAAACATATAGTGAAGCATCGGAATGTAAAATTGGTCTCTCAGGAAATGTTGAAATCATAGTCAGTAGGAGGAGTCAGTCTTCATGTACTTAAGGTGGCATTGTGCCTTATGTATTTCATTCTGATGCAATTTATGTGTTTCATCGTCAATAAGATGGTCCAAGGGATACAGTAAACATGTAGTGAAGCATCGGAATCTAAAACTGGTCTCACAGAAAATGTTCAAAACATAATCAGTAAGAAGTCTCAGTCTTCTTGTACTTAAGTCGGCATTGTGCGTTTTGTACTTAATTCCGATGCAATTTCTGTGTTTCATCGTCAATTAGAAGCTCAAAGGGATACAGTAAACATATAGTGAAGCATCGGAATCTAAAACTGGTCTCACAGGAAATGTTCAAATGATAGTCAGTAAGAAGAGTCAGTCTTGTTGTACATAAGTCGGCATTGTGCGTTTTGTACTTAATTCCGATGCAATTTCTGTGTTTCATCGTCAATTAGAAGCTCAAAGGGATACAGTAAACATATAGTGAAGCATCGGAATCTAAAACTGGTCTCACAGGAAATGTTCAAATGATAGTCAGTAAGAAGAGTCAGTCTTGTTGTACATAAGTCGGCATTGTGCGTTTTGTATTTAATTCCGATGCAATTTCTGTGTTTCATCGTCAATAAGAAGGTCCAAGGGATACAGTAAACATATAGTGAAGCATCAGAATCTAAAACTGGTCCCACAGTAAATGTTCAAAACATAGTCAGTAAGAAGAGTCAGTCTTCTTGTACATAAATCGGCATTGTGCCTTTTGTATTTAATTCCGATGCAATTTCTGTGTTTCGTCGACAATTGGAAGGTCAGAGGGATACATTAAACCTGAAGTGAAGCATCAAAATCTATAACTAGTGTCACAGGAATGGTTCAAAACATAGGCAGTCAGAAGAGTCAGTCTTCTTGTACTTAAGTCGGCATTGTGCCTTTTGTATTTAATTCCGATACAATTTCTGTCTTTCATCGTCAATAAGAAGGTCCAAGGGAAACAGTAAACATGTAGTGAAGCATCGGAGTCTAAAACTGGTCTCACAGGGAATGTTAAAATCATAGTCAGTAAGAAGAGTCAGTCTTCTTGTACTTAGGTCGGCAATGTGCCTTTTCTATTAAATTCCGATGCAATTTCTGTGTTTCGTAGTCAATAACAAGGTCCATGGGATACAGTAAACCTGAAGTGAGGCAACGGAATCTAAAACCGGTATCACAGGAAAGGCTCAAATCATAGAGAGTAAGAAGAGCCAGTCATCTTGTATTTGAGTCGGCATTGTGCTTTTTGTATTTCATTCTGATGCAATTTATGTGTTTCATCGTCAATAAGAAGGTCCAAGGGATACAGTAAACATGTAGTGAAGCATCGGAATCTAAAACTGGTCTCACAGAAAATGTTCAAAACATAATCAGTAAGAAGTCTCAGTCTTCTTGTACTTAAGTCGGCATTGTGCGTTTTGTATTTAATTCCGATGCAATTTCTGTGTTTCATCGTCAATAAGAAGTTCCAAGGGATACAGTAAACATATAGTGAAGCATCGGAATCTGAAACCGGTCTCACAGGAAAGCTTTATAACATAGACAGTAAGAAGAGACAGACTACTTGTACTTGAGTAGGCACTGTGCCTTTTCTATTTAATTCCGATGCAATTTCTGTTTTTCTTCGTCAATAAGAATGTCAGAGGGATACAGAAAACCTGAAGTGAAGCACCGGAATCTATAACTAGTGTCACAGGAATGGTTCAAAACATAGAGAGTAAGAAGAGTCAGTCTTCTTATACTTAAGTCGGCATTGTGAATTTTCTATTTAATTCCGATGCAATTTCTTTGTTTCGATGTCAATAAGAAGGTCCATGGGATACAGTAAACCTGAAGTGATGCATCGGAATCTGAAACCGGTCTCACAGGAACTTAGTCAGTGAGAGGAGTCAGTCGTCTTGTACTTAAGTTGGTATTGTGCCTTTTCTATTTAATTCCGATGCAATTTCTGTGTTTCGTCGTCAATAAGAAGGACCAAGGGATACAGTAAACCTGAAGTGAAGCATCGGAATCTATAACTAGTGTCACAGGAATGGTTCAAAACATAGAGAGTAGGAAGAGTTAGTCTTCTTGAACTTAAGTCGGCATTGTGATTTTTCTATTTAATTCCGATGCAACGTCTGTGTTTCGTCGTCAATAAGAAGGTCCAAGGGGTACAGTAAACATATAGTGAAGCATCGGAACCTAAAACGGGTCTCACAGGAAATGATCAAAACATAGTCAGTAAGAAGAGTCAGTCTTCTTGTACTTAAGTCGGCATTGTGCCTTTTCTATGTGATTCTGATTCAGTTTCTGTGTTTCGACGTCAATAAGAAGGTCCAGGGGATACAGTGAACCTGAAGTGAAGCATCGGAATCTATAACTAGTGTCACATGAATGGTTCAAAATATAGACAGTAAGGAGAGTCAGTCTTCTTGTACTTAAGTCGGAATTGCGAATTTTCTACTTAATTCCGATGCAATTTCTGTGTTTCATCGTCATTAAGAAGGTCCAAGGGATACTGTAAACCTGAAGTGAAGCATCGGAATCTATAACTAGTGTCAAAGGAATCTTTCAAAACATAGCAGAAGGAAGAGTCAGTCTTCTTGAACTTAAGTCGGCATTGTGCCTCTTCTATTTAAATCAGATGCAATTTCTGCGTTTCGTCGTCAATAAGAAGGTCCAAACGATACAGTAAACATATAGTGAAGCATCGGAGTCTAAAACTGGTCTCACAGGGAATGTTAAAAACATAGTCAGTAAGAAGAGTCAGTCTTCTTGGACATGAGTCGGCATTGTGCCATTTGTATTTAATTCCGATACAATTACTGTACTTCATCGTCAATAAGAAGGTCAGAGGGATACAGTAAACCTGAAGTGAAGCATCGGAATCTATAACTAGTGTCACAGGAAAGGTTCAAAACATAAACAGTTAGGAGAGTCAGTATTCTTGTACTTAAGTCGGCATTGTGCTTTTTCTAATTAATTCCGATGCAATTTCTGGGTTTCATCGTCATTAAGAAGGTCCAAGGGATACTGTAAACCTGAAGTGAAGCATCGGAATCTATAACTAGTGTGAAAGGAATCTTTCAAAAACATAGCAGAAGGAAGTGTCAGTCTTCTTGAACTTATGTCATCATTGTGCCTCTTCTATTTCAATCCGATGCAATTTCTGTGTTTCGTCGTCACTAAGAAGGTCCAAGGGATACAGTAAACATACAGTGAAGCATCGGAATCTATTAATAGTGTCACAGGAATGGTTCAAAATATAGACAGTAAGAAGATTTATTCTACTTGTACTTATGTCGGCATTGTGCCTTTTCTATTTAATTCCGATGCAATATCTGTGTTTCATCGTCAATAATAATGTCAGAGGGATACAGTAAACCTGAAGTGAAGCATCGGAATCTATAACTAGTGTCTCATTAATAGTTCAAATCATGTACAGTAGGAAGAGTCAGTGTTCTTTACTTAAGTTGGCATTGTGCCTTTTCTATTTAATTCCGATGCAATTTCTGTGTTTCGTCGTAAATAAGAAGGTCCAAGAAAAGCAGGAAAACTGAATTGAAGCATCGGAATCTATAACTAGTGTAACAGGAAAAGTTCAAAACATAGACAGTAAGAAGAGTCAGTCTTCTTGTACTTAAGTCGGCATTGTGCCTTTTGTATTTAATTCGGATTCAGTTTCTGTGTTTCATCGTCAATAAGAATGTCAGAGAAATATAGTAAACCTGAAGTGTAGCATTGGATTTTATAACTAGTGTCACAGGAATGGTTCAAATCATAGACAGCAGGAAGAGTCAGTCTTATTGTACTTCATTCGGCATTGTGCCTTTTCTATTTAATTCCGTTACAATTTCTGTGTTTCGTCGTCAATAAGAAGGTCAGAGGGATACAGTAAACCTGAATTGAAGCATCGAAATCTATAACTAGTGTCACAGGAATGGTTCAAAACATAGGCAGTAAAAAGAGTCAGTCTTCTTGTACTTAAGTCGGCATTGTGCCTTTTCTATTTTATTCCGATGCTATTTCTGTGTTTCATGGTCAATAAGAAGGTCCAAGGGAAACAGTAAACAAATAGTGAAGCATCGGAATCTAAAACTGGTCTCACAGGGAGTGTTCAAAACATAGTCAGTAAGAAGAGTCGGTCTTCTTGTACTTAAGTCGGCATTGTGCCGTTTGTATTTAATTCCGATGAAATTTCTGTGTTTCATCGTCAATAAGAATGTCACAGGGATACAGTAAACCTGAAGTGAAGCATCGGAATCTATAACTAGTGTCACAGGAATGGTTCAAAACATACACAGCAAGAAGAGTCAGTCTTCTTGTACATGAGTCGGCATTGTGCATTTTGTATTTAATTCCGATGCAATTACTGTGTTTCATCGTCAATAAGAAGGTCAGAGGTATACAGTAAACCTGAAGTGAAGCATCGGAATCTATAACTAGTGTCTCAGGAATGGTTAAAACATAGACAGTAGGAAGAGTCAGTCTTCTTGTACTTAAGTCGGCATTGTGCCTTTTGTGTTTAATTCCGATGCAATTTCTGTGTTTCATCGTCAATAAGAAGGTCCAAGGGATACAGTAAACCTGAAGTAAAGCATCGGAATCTATAACTAAAGTCACAGGAATGATTCAAAACATAGACAGTAGGAAGAGTCAGTCTTCTTGTACTTAAGTCGGCATTGTGCATTTTCTATTTAATTCCGATGCAATTTCTGTGTTTCGTCGTCAATACGAAGGTCACCGGGATACAGTAAACCTGAAGTGAAGCATCGGAATCTATAATTAGTGCCACAGGAATGGTTCAAACCATACACAGCAAGAAGAGTCAGTCTTCTTGGACTTAAGTCGGCTTTGTGCCTTTTGTGTTTAATTCCGATGCAATTTGTGTGTTTCATCGTCTTGAGAAGGTCCAAGGGATACAGTAAACCTGAAGTGATGCATCGGAAACTTTAACTAGTGTCACAGGAATGGTTCAAAACATAGACAGTAGGAAGAGTCAGTCTTCTTGTACTTAAGTCGGCATTGTGCCTTTTCTATTTAATTCCGATGCAATTTCTGTGTTTAATCGTCATTAAGAAGGTCCAAGGGATACTGTAAACCTGAAGTGAAGCATCGGAATCTATAACTAGTGTCAAAGGAATCTTTCAAACCATATCAGAAGGAAGAGTCAGTCTTCTTGAAATTAAGTCGGCATTGTGCCTTCTCGATTTAAATCCGATGCAATTTCTGTGTTTTGTCGTCAATAAGAAGGTCCAAATGATACAGTAAACCTGAAGTGAAGCATCGTAATCTATAACTAGTGTCACAGGAATGGTTCAAAACATAGACAGTAGGAAGAGTCAGTCTTATTGTACTTAATTCGGCATTGTGCCTTTTCTATTTAATTCCGTTGCAATTTCTGTGTTTCGTCGTCAATAGGAAGGTCAGAGTGATACAGTAAACCTGAAGTGAAGCATCGAAATCTATAACTAGTGTCACAGGAATGGTTCAAAACATAGGCAGTAAGAAGAGTCAGTCTTCTTGTACTTAGGTCGGCAATGTGCCTTTTCTATTAAATTCCGATGCAATTTCTGTGTTTCGTTGTCAATAACAAGGTCCATGGGATACAGTAAACCTGAAGTGAAGCAACGGAATCTAAAACCGGTCTCACAGGAAAGGCTCAAATCATAGAGAGTAAGAAGAGCCAGTCATCTTGTATTTGAGTCGGCATTGTGCCTTTTGTTTTTAATTCCGATGCAATTTCTGTGTTCCATTGTCAATAAGAAGGTCACAGGGATACAGTAAACCTGAAGTGAAACATCGGAGTCTATAACTAGTGTCACAGGAATTGTTAAAACATAGACAGTAGGAAGAGTCAGTCTTCTTGTACTTAAGTCGGCATTGTGCCGTTTGTATTTTATTCCGATGCAATATCTGTGTTTCGTCGTCAATGAGAAGGTCCAAGTGATACAGTAAACCTGAAGTGAAGCATCGGAATCTATAACTAAAGTCACAGGAATGATTCAAAGCATAGACAGTAGGGAGAGTCAGTCTTCTTGTACTAAAGTCGGCATTGTGCATTTTCTATTTACTTCCGATGCAATTTCTGTGTTTCGTCGTCAATACGAAGGTCAGCGGGATACAGTAAACCTGAAGTGAAGCATCGGAATCTATAATTAGTGTCACAGGAATGGTTCAAACAACACACAGCAAGAAGAGTCAGTCTTCTTGTACTTAAGTTGGCATTGTGCCCATTGTATTTAATTCCGATGCAATTTCTGTGATTCATAGTCTTAAGAAAGTCCAAGGGATACAGTAAACCTGAAGTGATGCATCGGAATCTTTAACTAGTGTCACAGGAATGGTTCAAAACATAGACAGTAGGAAGAGTCAGTCTTCTAGAACTTATGTCGGCATTGTGCCTCTTCTATTTAAATCCGATGCACTTTCTGTGTTTCGTCGTCAAAAACAAGGTCCAAGGGATACAGTAAACATACAGTGAAGCATCGGAATCTATAACTAGTGTCACTGGAATGGATCAAAATATAGACAGTAAGAGGATTTAGTCTACTTGTACTTAAGTCGGCATTGTGCCTTTTCTATTTAATTCCGATGCAATTTCTGTGTTTCGTCGTCAATAAGAACGTCCACGAAAAACAGGAAAACTGAATTGAAGCATCGGAATCTATAACTAGTGTAACAGGAAAAGTTCAAATCATAGACAGTAGGAAGAGTCTGTCTTATTGTTCTTCATCCGGCATTGTGCCCTTTCTATTTAATTCCGTTACAATTTCTGTGTTTCGTCGTCAATAAGAAGGTCAGAGGGATACAGTGAACTTGAAGTGAAGCATCGAAATCTATAACTAGTGTCACAGGAATGGTTCAAAACATAGGCAGTAAGAAGAGTCAGTCTTCTTGTACTTAAGTCGGCATTGTGCCTTTTGTATTTAATTCCGATGCAATTTCAGTGTTTCATCGTGTTGAGAAGGTCCAAGGGATACAGTAAACCTGAAGTGATGCATCGGAAACTTTAACTAGTGTCACAGGAATGGTTCAAAACATAGACAGTAGGAAGAGTCAGTCCTCTTGTACTTAAGTCGGCATTGTGCTTTTTCTATTTAATTCCGATGCAATTTCTGTGTTTCATCGTCATTAAGAAGGTCCAAGGGATTCTGTAAACCTGAAGTGAAGCATCGGAATCTATAACTAGTGTCAAAGGAATCTTTCAAACCATATCAGAAGGAAGAGTCAGTCTTCTTGAACTTAAGTCGGTATTGTGCCTTTTCTATTTAATTCCGTTGCAATTTCTGTGTTTCGTCGTCAATAGGAAGGTCAGAGTGATACAGTAAACCTGAAGTGAAGCATCGAAATCTGTAACTAGTGTCACAGGAATGGTTCAAAACATAGGCAGTAAGAAGAGTAAGTCTTCTTGTACTTAGGTCGGCAATGTGCCTTTTCTATTAAATTCCGATGCAATTTCTGTGTTTCGTTGTCAATAACAAGGTCCATGGGATACAGTAAACCTGAAGGGAAGCAACGGAATCTAAAACCGGTCTCACAGGAAAGGCTCAAATCATAGAGAGTAAGAAGATCCAGTCATCTTGTATTTGAGTCGGCATTGTGCCTTTTGTATTTAATTCCGTTGCAATTTCTGTGTTCCATTGTCAATAAGAAGGTCACAAGGATACAGTAAACCTGAAGTGAAACATCGGAGTCTATAACTAATGTCACAGGAATGGTTGAAACATAGACAGTAGGAAGAGTCAGTATTCTTGTACTTAAGTTGGCATTGTGCCGTTTGTATTTAATTCCGATGCAATATCTGTGTTTCGTCGTCAATGCGAAGGTCCAAGGGATACAGTAAACCTGAAGTGAAGCATCGGAATCTAAAACTAAAGTCACAGTAATGATTCAAAACATAGACAGTAGGAAGAGCCAGTCTTCTTGTACTTAAGTCGGCATTGTGCATTTTCTATTTAATTCCGATGCAAATTCTGTGTTTCGTCGTCAATACGAAGGTCAGCGTGATACAGTAAACATGAAGTGAAGCATCGGAATCTATAATTAGTGTCACAGGAATGGTTCAAACAATACACAGCAAGAAGAGTCAGTCTTCTTGTACTTAAGTTGGCATTGTGCCTATTGTATTTAATTCCGATGCAATTTCTGTGATTCATCGTCTTAAGAAAGTCCAAGGGATACAGTAAACCTGAAGTGATGCATCGGAATCTTTAACTAGTGTCACAGGAATGGTTCAAAACATAGATAGTAGGAAGAGTCAGTCTTCTAGAACTTATGTCGGCATTGTGCCTCTTCTATTTAAATTCGATGCACTTTCTGTGTTTCGTCGTCAATAAGAAGGTCCAAGGGATACAGTAAACATACAGTGAAGCATCGGAATCTATAACTAGTGTCACAGGAATGGTTCAAAATATAGACAGTAAGAAGATTTAGTCTACTTGTACTTAAGTCGGCATTGTGCCTTTTCTATTTAATTCCGATGCAGTTTCTGTGTTTCGTCGTCAATAAGAAGGTCCACGAAAAACAGGAAAACTGAATTGAAGCATCGGAATCTATAACTAGTGTAACAGGAAAAGTTCAAAACATAGACAGTAGGAAGAGTCAGTCTTATTGTTCTTCATTCGGCATTGTGCCTTTTCTATTTAATTCCGTTACAATTTCTGTGTTTCGTCGTCAATAAGAAGGTCAGAGGGATACAGTGAACCTGAAGTGAAGCATCGGAATCTATAACTAGTGTCAAAGGAATCTTTCAAAACATAGCAGAAGGAGGAGTCAGTCTTCTTGAACTTAAGTCGGCATTGTGCCTCTTCTATTTAAATCAGATGCAATTTCTGCGTTTCGTCGTCAATAAGAAGGTCCAAACGATACAGTAAACATATAGTGAAGCATCGGAGTCTAAAACTGGTCTCACAGGGAATGTTAAAAACATAGTCAGTAAGAAGAGTCAGTCTTCTTGTACTTAAGTCGGCATTGTGCCTTTTGTATTTAATTCCGATGCAATTTCTGTGTTTCGTCGACAATAGGAAGGTCAGAGGGATACATTAAACCTGAAGTGAAGCATCGAAATCTATAACTAGTGTCACAGGAATGGTTCAAAACATAGGCAGTCAGAAGAGTCAGTCTTCCTGTACTTAAGTCGGCATTATGCCTTTTGTATTTAATTCCGATACAATTTCTGTGTTTCGTTGTCAATAACAAGGTCCATGAGATACAGTAAACCTGAAGTGAGGCAACGGAATCTAAAACCGGTATCACAGGAAAGGCTCAAATCATAGAGAGTAAGAAGAGCCAGTCATCTTGTATTTGAGTCGGCATTGTGCCTTTTGTATTTAATTCCGATGCAATTTCTGTGTTTCATCGTCAATAAGAGGGTCACAGGGATACAGTAAACCTGAAGTGAAGCGTCGGAGTCTATAACTAGTGTCACAGGAATGGTTAAAACATAGACAGTAGGAAGAGTCAGTCTTCTTGTACTTAAGTCGGCATTGTGCCGTCTGTATTTAATTTCGATGCAATTTCTGTGTTTCATCGTCAATAAGAATGTCAGAGGGATACAGTAAACCTGAAGTGAAGCATCGGAATCTATAACTAGTGTCACAGGAATGTTTCAAAACATAGACAGCAGGGAGATTCAGTCTTCTTGTACTTAAGTCGGAATTTTGGCTTTTCTATTTAATTCTAATGCAATTTCTATGTTTCGTCGTCAATAAGAAGGACAGAGGGATACAGCAAAACCTGAAGTGAAGCATCGGAATCTATATCTAGTGTCACAGGAAAGGTTCAAAGCATAGACAGTAAGAAGAGTCAGTCTTCTTGGACATGAGTCGGCATTGTGCCATTTGTATTTAATTCCGATACAATTACTGTACTTCATCGTCAATAAGAAGGTCAGAGGGATACAGTAAACCTGAAGTGAAGCATCGGAATCTATAACTAGTGTCAAAGGAATCTTACAAACCATATCAGAAGGAAGAGTCAGTCTTCTTGAACTTAAGTCGGTATTGTGCCTTTTCTATTTAATTCCGTTGCAATTTCTGTGTTTCGTCGTCAATAGGAAGGTCAGAGTGATACAGTAAACCTGAAGTGAAGCATCGAAATCTGTAACTAGTGTCACAGGAATGGTTCAAAACATAGGCAGTAAGAAGAGTAAGTCTTCTTGTACTTAGGTCGGCAATGTGCCTTTTCTATTAAATTCCGATGCAATTTCTGTGTTTCGTTGTCAATAACAAGGTCCATGGGATACAGTAAACCTGAAGGGAAGCAACGGAATCTAAAACCGGTCTCACAGGAAAGGCTCAAATCATAGAGAGTAAGAAGATCCAGTCATCTTGTATTTGAGTCGGCATTGTGCCTTTTGTATTTAATTCCGTTGCAATTTCTGTGTTCCATTGTCAATAAGAAGGTCACAAGGATACAGTAAACCTGAAGTGAAACATCGGAGTCTATAACTAGTGTCACAGGAATGGTTGAAACATAGACAGTAGGAAGAGTCAGTATTCTTGTACTTAAGTTGGCATTGTGCCGTTTGTATTTAATTCCGATGCAATATCTGTGTTTCGTCGTCAATGCGAAGGTCCAAGGGATACAGTAAACCTGAAGTGAAGCATCGGAATCTAAAACTAAAGTCACAGTAATGATTCAAAACATAGACAGTAGGAAGAGCCAGTCTTCTTGTACTTAAGTCGGCATTGTGCATTTTCTATTTAATTCCGATGCAATTTCTGTGTTTCGTCGTCAATACGAAGGTCAGCGTGATACAGTAAACATGAAGTGAAGCATCGGAATCTATAATTAGTGTCACAGGAATGGTTCAAACAATACACAGCAAGAAGAGTCAGTCTTCTTGTACTTAAGTTGGCATTGTGCCTATTGTATTTAATTCCGATGCAATTTCTGTGATTCATCGTCTTAAGAAAGTCCAAGGGATACAGTAAACCTGAAGTGATGCATCGGAATCTTTAACTAGTGTCACAGGAATGGTTCAAAACATAGATAGTAGGAAGAGTCAGTCTTCTAGAACTTATGTCGGCATTGTGCCTCTTCTATTTAAATTCGATGCACTTTCTGTGTTTCGTCGTCAATAAGAAGGTCCAAGGGATACAGTAAACATACAGTGAAGCATCGGAATCTATAACTAGTGTCACAGGAATGGTTCAAAATATAGACAGTAAGAAGATTTAGTCTACTTGTACTTAAGTCGGCATTGTGCCTTTTCTATTTAATTCCGATGCAATTTCTGTGTTTCGTCGTCAATAAGAAGGTCCACGAAAAACAGGAAAACTGAATTGAAGCATCGGAATCTATAACTAGTGTAACAGGAAAAGTTCAAAACATAGACAGTAGGAAGAGTCAGTCTTATTGTTCTTCATTCGGCATTGTGCCTTTTCTATTTAATTCCGTTACAATTTCTGTGTTTCGTCGTCAATAAGAAGGTCAGAGGGATACAGTGAACCTGAAGTGAAGCATCGGAATCTATAACTAGTGTCAAAGGAATCTTTCAAAACATAGCAGAAGGAGGAGTCAGTCTTCTTGAACTTAAGTCGGCATTGTGCCTCTTCTATTTAAATCAGATGCAATTTCTGCGTTTCGTCGTCAATAAGAAGGTCCAAACGATACAGTAAACATATAGTGAAGCATCGGAGTCTAAAACTGGTCTCACAGGGAATGTTAAAAACATAGTCAGTAAGAAGAGTCAGTCTTCTTGTACTTAAGTCGGCATTGTGCCTTTTGTATTTAATTCCGATGCAATTTCTGTGTTTCGTCGACAATAGGAAGGTCAGAGGGATACATTAAACCTGAAGTGAAGCATCGAAATCTATAACTAGTGTCACAGGAATGGTTCAAAACATAGGCAGTCAGAAGAGTCAGTCTTCCTGTACTTAAGTCGGCATTGTGCCTTTTGTATTTAATTCCGATACAATTTCTGTGTTTCGTTGTCAATAACAAGGTCCATGAGATACAGTAAACCTGAAGTGAGGCAACGGAATCTAAAACCGGTATCACAGGAAAGGCTCAAATCATAGAGAGTAAGAAGAGCCAGTCATCTTGTATTTGAGTCGGCATTGTGCCTTTTGTATTTAATTCCGATGCAATTTCTGTGTTTCATCGTCAATAAGAGGGTCACAGGGATACAGTAAACCTGAAGTGAAGCGTCGGAGTCTATAACTAGTGTCACAGGAATGGTTAAAACATAGACAGTAGGAAGAGTCAGTCTTCTTGTACTTAAGTCGGCATTGTGCCGTCTGTATTTAATTTCGATGCAATTTCTGTGTTTCATCGTCAATAAGAATGTCAGAGGGATACAGTAAACCTGAAGTGAAGCATCGGAATCTATAACTAGTGTCACAGGAATGTTTCAAAACATAGACAGCAGGGAGATTCAGTCTTCTTGTACTTAAGTCGGAATTTTGGCTTTTCTATTTAATTCTAATGCAATTTCTATGTTTCGTCGTCAATAAGAAGGACAGAGGGATACAGCAAAACCTGAAGTGAAGCATCGGAATCTATATCTAGTGTCACAGGAAAGGTTCAAAGCATAGACAGTAAGAAGAGTCAGTCTTCTTGGACATGAGTCGGCATTGTGCCATTTGTATTTAATTCCGATACAATTACTGTACTTCATCGTCAATAAGAAGGTCAGAGGGATACAGTAAACCTGAAGTGAAGCATCGGAATCTATAACTAGTGTCACAGGAAAGGTTCAAAACATAAACAGTTAGGAGAGTCAGTATTCTTGTACTTAAGTCGGCATTGTGCTTTTTCTAATTAATTCCGATGCAATTTCTGGGTTTCATCGTCATTAAGAAGGTCCAAGGGATACTGTAAACCTGAAGTGAAGCATCGGAATCTATAACTAGTGTGAAAGGAATCTTTCAAAAACATAGCAGAAGGAAGAGTCAGTCTTCTTGAACTTATGTCATCATTGTGCCTCTTCTATTTAAATCCGATGCAATTTCTGTGTCTCGTCGTCAATAAGAAGGTCCAAGGGATACAGTAAACATACAGTGAAGCATCGGAATTTATTAATAGTGTCACAGGAATGGTTCAAAATATAGACAGTAAGAAGATTTAGTCTACTTGTACTTAAGTCAGCATTGTGCCTTTTCTATTTAATTCCGATGCAATATCTGTGTTTCATCGTCAATAATAATGTCAGAGGGATACAGTAAACCTGAAGTGAAGCATCGGAATCTATAACTAGTGTCTCATTAATAGTTCAAATCATGTACAGTAGGAAGAGTCAGTGTTCTTTACTTAAGTCGGCATTGTGCCTTTTCTATTTAATTCCGATGCAATTTCTGTGTTTCGTCGTAAATAAGAAGGTCCAAGAAAAGCAGGAAAACTGAATTGAAGCATCGGAATCTATAACTAGTGTAACAGGAAATGTTCAAAACATAGACAGTAAGAAGAGTCAGTCTTCTTGTACTTAAGTCGGCATTGTGCCTTTTGTATTTAATTCGGATTCAGTTTCTGTGTTTCATCGTCAATAAGAAGGTCAGAGAAATATAGTAAACCTGAAGTGTAGCATTGTAATTTATAACTAGTGTCACAGGAATGGTTCAAAACATAGGCAGAAAGAAGAGTCAGTCTTCTTGTACTTAAGTCGGCATTGTGCCTTTTATATTTAATTCCGATGCTATTTCTGTGTTTCATGGTCAATAAGAAGGTCCAAGGGAAACAGTAAACAAATAGTGAAGCATCCGAATCTAAAACTGGTCTCACAGGGAGTGTTCAAATCATAGTCAGTAAGAAGAGTCGGTCTTCTTGTACTTAAGTCGGCATTGTGCCGTTTGTATTTAATTCCGATGCAATTTCTGTGTTTCATCGTCAATAAGAATGTCACAGGGATACAGTAAACCTGAAGTGAAGCATCGGAATCTATAACTAGTGTCACAGGAATGGTTCAAAACATACACAGCAAGAAGAGTCAGTCTTCTTGTACATGAGTCGGCATTGTGCATTTTGTATTTAATTCCGATCCAATTACTGTGTTTCATCGTCAATAAGAAGGTCAGAGGGATACAGTAAACCTGAAGTGAAGCATCGGAATCTATAACTAGTGTCTCAGGAATGGTTAAAACATAGACAGTAGGAAGAGTCAGTCTTCTTGTACTTAAGTCGGCATTGTGCCTTTTGTGTTTAATTCCGATGCAATTTCTGTGTTTCATCGTCAATAAGAAGGTCCAAGGGATACAGTAAACCTGAAGTAAAGCATCGGAATCTATAACTAAAGTCACAGGAATGATTCAAAACATAGACAGTAGGAAGAGTCAGTCTTCTTGTACTTAAGTCGGCATTGTGCATTTTCTATTTAATTCCGAAGCAATTTCTGTGTTTCGTCGTCAATACGAAGGTCACCGGGATACAGTAAACCTGAAGTGAAGCATCGGAATCTATAATTAGTGTCACAGGAATGGTTCAAACCATACACAGCAAGAAGAGTCAGTCTTCTTGGACTTAAGTCGGCTTTGTGCCTTTTGTGTTTAATTCCGATGCAATTTCTGTGTTTCATCGTCTTGAGAAGGTCCAAGGGATACAGTAAACCTGAAGTGATGCATCGGAAACTTTAACTAGTGTCACAGGAATGGTTCAAAACATAGACAGTAGGAAGAGTCAGTCCTCTTGTACTTAAGTCGGCATTGTGCTTTTTCTATTTAATTCCGATGCAATTTCTGTGTTTCATCGTCATTAAGAAGGTCCAAGGGATTCTGTAAACCTGAAGTGAAGCATCGGAATCTATAACTAGTGTCAAAGGAATCTTTCAAACCATATCAGAAGGAAGAGTCAGTCTTCTTGAACTTAAGTCGGTATTGTGCCTTTTCTATTTAATTCCGTTGCAATTTCTGTGTTTCGTCGTCAATAGGAAGGTCAGAGTGATACAGTAAACCTGAAGTGAAGCATCGAAATCTGTAACTAGTGTCACAGGAATGGTTCAAAACATAGGCAGTAAGAAGAGTAAGTCTTCTTGTACTTAGGTCGGCAATGTGCCTTTTCTATTAAATTCCGATGCAATTTCTGTGTTTCGTTGTCAAAAACAAGGTCCATGGGATACAGTAAACCTGAAGGGAAGCAACGGAATCTAAAACCGGTCTCACAGGAAAGGCTCAAATCATAGAGAGTAAGAAGATCCAGTCATCTTGTATTTGAGTCGGCATTGTGCCTTTTGTATTTAATTCCGTTGCAATTTCTGTGTTCCATTGTCAATAAGAAGGTCACAAGGATACAGTAAACCTGAAGTGAAGCATCGGAATCTATAATTAGTGTCACAGGAATGGTTCAAACAATACACAGCAAGAAGAGTCAGTCTTCTTGTACTTAAGTTGGCATTGTGCCTATTGTATTTAATTCCGATGCAATTTCTGTGATTCATCGTCTTAAGAAAGTCCAAGGGATACAGTAAACCTGAAGTGATGCATCGGAATCTTTAACTAGTGTCACAGGAATGGTTCAAAACATAGATAGTAGGAAGAGTCAGTCTTCTAGAACTTATGTCGGCATTGTGCCTCTTCTATTTAAATCCGATGCACTTTCTGTGTTTCGCCGTCAATAAGAAGGTCCAAGGGATACAGTAAACATACAGTGAAGCATCGGAATCTATAACTAGTGTCACAGGAATGGTTCAAAATATAGACAGTAAGAAGATTTAGTCTACTTGTACTTAAGTCGGCATTGTGCCTTTTCTATTTAATTCCGATGCAATTTCTGTGTTTCGTCGTCAATAAGAAGGTCCACGAAAAACAGGAAAACTGAATTGAAGCATCGGAATCTATAACTAGTGTAACAGGAAAAGTTCAAAACATAGACAGTAGGAAGAGTCAGTCTTATTGTTCTTCATTCGGCATTGTGCCTTTTCTATTTAATTCCGTTACAATTTCTGTGTTTCGTCGTCAATAAGAAGGTCAGAGGGATACAGTGAACCTGAAGTGAAGCATCGGAATCTATAACTAGTGTCAAAGGAATCTTTCAAAACATAGCAGAAGGAGGAGTCAGTCTTCTAGAACTTAAGTCGGCATTGTGCCTCTTCTATTTAAATCAGATGCAATTTCTGCGTTTCGTCGTCAATAAGAAGCTCCAAACGATACAGTAAACATATAGTGAAGCATCGGAGTCTAAAACTGGTCTCACAGGGAATGTTAAAAACATATTCAGTAAGAAGAGTCAGTCTTCTTGTACTTAAGTCGGCATTGTGCCTTTTGTATTTAATTCCGATGCAATTTCTGTGTTTCGTCGACAATAGGAAGGTCAGAGGGATACATTAAACCTGAAGTGAAGCATCGAAATCTATAACTAGTGTCACAGGAATGGTTCAAAACATAGGCAGTCAGAAGAGTCAGTCTTCTTGTACTTAAGTCGGCATTGTGCCTTTTGTATTTAATTCCGATACAATTTCTGTGTTTCGTTGTCAATAACAAGGTCCATGAGATACAGTAAACCTGAAGTGAGGCAACGGAATCTAAAACCGGTATCACAGGAAAGGCTCAAATCATAGAGAGTAAGAAGAGCCAGTCATCTTGTATTTGAGTCGGCATTGTGCCTTTTGTATTTAATTCCGATGCAATTTCTGTGTTTCATCGTCAATAAGAGGGTCACAGGGATACAGTAAACCTGAAGTGAAGCGTCGGAGTCTATAACTAGTGTCACAGGAATGGTTAAAACATAGACAGTAGGAAGAGTCAGTCTTCTTGTACTTAAGTCGGCATTGTGCCGTCTGTATTTAATTTCGATGCAATTTCTGTGTTTCATCGTCAATAAGAATGTCAGAGGGATACAGTAAACCTGAAGTGAAGCATCGGAATCTATAACTAGTGTCACAGGAATGTTTCAAAACATAGACAGCAGGGAGATTCAGTCTTCTTGTACTTAAGTCGGAATTTTGCCTTTTCTATTTAATTCTAATGCAATTTCTATGTTTCGTCGTCAATAAGAAGGACAGAGGGATACAGCAAAACCTGAAGTGAAGCATCGGAATCTATATCTAGTGTCACAGGAAAGGTTCAAAGCATAGACAGTAAGAAGAGTCAGTCTTCTTGGACATGAGTCGGCATTGTGCCATTTGTATTTAATTCCGATACAATTACTGTACTTCATCGTCAATAAGAAGGTCAGAGGGATACAGTAAACCTGAAGTGAAGCATCGGAATCTATAACTAGTGTCACAGGAAAGGTTCAAAACATAAACAGTTAGGAGAGTCAGTCATCTTGTACTTAAGTCGGCATTGTGCTTTTTCTAATTAATTCCGATGCAATTTCTGTGTTTCATCGTCATTAAGAAGGTCCAAGGGATACTGTAAACCTGAAGTGAAGCATCGGAATCTACAACTAGTGTGAAAGGAATCTTTCAAAAACATAGCAGAAGGAAGAGTCAGTCTTCTTGAACTTATGTCATCATTGTGCCTCTTCTATTTAAATCCGATGCAATTTCTGTGTCTCGTCGTCAATAAGAAGGTCCAAGGGATACAGTAAACATACAGTGAAGCATCGGAATTTATTAATAGTGTCACAGGAATGGTTCAAAATATAGACAGTAAGAAGATTTAGTCTACTTGTACTTAAGTCAGCATTGTGCCTTTTCTATTTAATTCCGATGCAATATCTGTGTTTCATCGTCAATAATAATGTCAGAGGGATACAGTAAACCTGAAGTGAAGCATCGGAATCTATAACTAGTGTCTCATTAATAGTTCAAATCATGTACAGTAGGAAGAGTCAGTGTTCTTTACTTAAGTCGGCATTGTGCCTTTTCTATTTAATTCCGATGCAATTTCTGTGTTTCGTCGTAAATAAGAAGGTCCAAGAAAAGCAGGAAAACTGAATTGAAGCATCGGAATCTATAACTAGTGTAACAGGAAATGTTCAAAACATAGACAGTAAGAAGAGTCAGTCTTCTTGTACTTAAGTCGGCATTGTGCCTTTTGTATTTAATTCGGATTCAGTTTCTGTGTTTCATCGTCAATAAGAAGGTCAGAGAAATATAGTAAACCTGAAGTGTAGCATTGGAATTTATAACTAGTGTCACAGGAATGGTTCAAAACATAGGCAGAAAGAAGAGTCAGTCTTCTTGTACTTAAGTCGGCATTGTGCCTTTTATATTTAATTCCGATGCTATTTCTGTGTTTCATGGTCAATAAGAAGGTCCAAGGGAAACAGTAAACAAATAGTGAAGCATCCGAATCTAAAACTGGTCTCACAGGGAGTGTTCAAAGCATAGTCAGTAAGAAGAGTCGGTCTTCTTGTACTTAAGTCGGCATTGTGCCGTTTGTATTTAATTCCGATGCAATTTCTGTGTTTCATCGTCAATAAGAATGTCACAGGGATACAGCAAACCTGAAGTGAAGCATCGGAATCTATAACTAGTGTCACAGGAATGGTTCAAAACATACACAGCAAGAAGAGTCAGTCTTCTTGTACATGAGTCGGCATTGTGCATTTTGTATTTAATTCCGATCCAATTACTGTGTTTCATCGTCAATAAGAAGGTCAGAGGGATACAGTAAACCTGAAGTGAAGCATCGGAATCTATAACTAGTGTCTCAGGAATGGTTAAAACATAGACAGTAGGAAGAGTCAGTCTTCTTGTACTTAAGTCGGCATTGTGCCTTTTGTGTTTAATTCCGATGCAATTTCTGTGTTTCATCGTCAATAAGAAGGTCCAAGGGATACAGTAAACCTGAAGTAAAGCATCGGAATCTATAACTAAAGTCACAGGAATGATTCAAAACATAGACAGTAGGAAGAGTCAGTCTTCTTGTACTTAAGTCGGCATTGTGCATTTTCTATTTAATTCCGATGCAATTTCTGTGTTTCGTCGTCAATACGAAGGTCACCGGGATACAGTAAACCTGAAGTGAAGCATCGGAATCTATAATTAGTGTCACGGGAATGGTTCAAACCATACACAGCAAGAAGAGTCAGTCTTCTTGGACTTAAGTCGGCTTTGTGCCTTTTGTGTTTAATTCCGATGCAATTTCTGTGTTTCATCGTCTTGAGAAGGTCCAAGGGATACAGTAAACCTGAAGTGATGCATCGGAAACTTTAACTAGTGTCACAGGAATGGTTCAAAACATAGACAGTAGGAAGAGTCAGTCTCCTTGTACTTAAGTCGGCATTGTGCCTTTTCTATTTAATTCCGATGCAATTTCTGTGTTTCATCGTCATTAAGAAGGTCCAAGGGATACTGTAAACCTAAAGTGAAGCATCGGAATCTATAACTAGTGTCAAAGGAATCTTTCAAACCATATCAGAAGGAAGAGTCAGTCTTCTTGAACTTAAGTCGGCATTGTGCCTTTTCGATTTAAATCCGATGCAATTTCTGTGTTTTGTCGTCAATAAGAAGGTCCAAATGATACAGTAATCCTGAAGTGAAGCATCGTGATCTATAACTAGTGTCACAGGAATGGTTCAAAACATAGACAGTAGGAAGAGTCAGTCTTATTGTACTTAATTCGGCATTGTGCCTTTTCTATTTAATTCCGTTGCAATTTCTGTGTTTCGTCGTCAATAGGAAGGTCAGCGTGATACAGTAAACCTGAAGTGAAGCATCGAAATCTATAACTAGTGTCACAGGAATGGTTCAAAACATAGGCAGTAAGAAGAGTCAGTCTTCTTGTACTTAAGTCGGCATTGTGCCTTTTGTATTTAATTCCGATGCAATTTCAGTGTTTCATCGTCTTGAGAAGGTCCAAGGGATACAGTAAACCTGAAGTGATGCATCGGAAACTTTAACTAGTGTCACAGGAATGGTTCAAAACATAGACAGTAGGAAGATACAGTCTTCTTGTACTTAAGTCGGCATTGTGCCTTTTCTATTTAATTCCGATGCAATTTCTGTGTTGCATCGTCATTAAGAGGGTCCAAGGGATTCTGTAAACCTGAAGTGAAGCATCGGAATCTATAACTAGTGTCAAAGGAATCTTTCAAACCATATCAGAAGGAAGAGTCAGTCTTCTTGAACTTAAGTCGGCATTGTGCCTTTTCTATTTAAATCCGATGCAATTTCTGTGTTTCGTCGTCAATAAGAAGGTCCAAGGGATACAGTAAACCTGAAGTGGAGCATCGTAATCTATAACTAGTGTCACAGGAATGGTTCAAAACATAGACAGTAGGAAGAGTCAGTCTTATTGTACTTAATTCGGCATTGTGCCTTTTCTATTTAATTCCGTTGCAATTTCTGTATTTCGTCGTCAATAGGAAGGTCAGAGTGATACAGTAAACCTGAAGTGAAGCATCGAAATCTGTAACTAGTGTCACAGGAATGGTTCAAAACATAGGCAGTAAGAAGAGTCAGTCTTCTTGTACTTTAGTCGGCATTGTGCCTTATGTATTTAATTCCGATGCAATTTCTGTGTTTCATCGCCAATAAGAGTGAAAGAGGGATACAGTAAACCTGAAGTCAAGCATCGAAATCTATAACTAGTGTCACAGGAATGGTTCAAATCATAGACAGTAGGAAGAGTCAGTCTTCTAGAACTTATGTCGGCATTGTGCCTCTTCTATTTAAATCCGATGCACTTTCTGTGTTTCGTCGTCAATAAGAAGGTCCAAGGGACACAGTAAACATACAGTGAAGCATCGGAATCTATAACTAGTGTCACTGGAATGGATCAAAATATAGACAGTAAGAAGATTTAGTCTACTTGTACTTAAGTCGGCATTGTGCCTTTTCTATTTAATTCCGATGCAATTTCTGTGTTTCGTCGTCAATAAGAACGTCCACGAAAAACAGGAAAACTGAATTGAAGCATCGGAATCTATAACTAGTGTGACAGGAAAAGTTCAAATCATAGACAGTAGGAAGAGTCAGTCTTATTGTTCTTCATCCGGCATTGTGCCCTTTCTATTTAATTCCGTTACAATTTCTGTGTTTCGTCGTCAATAAGAAGGTCAGAGGGATACAGTGAACTTGAAGTGAAGCATCGAAATCTATAACTAGTGTCACAGGAATGGTTCAAAACATAGGCAGTAAGAAGAGTCAGTCTTCTTGTACTTAAGTCGGCATTGTGCCTTTTGTATTTAATTCCGATGCAATTTCAGTGTTTCATCGTCTTGAGAAGGTCCAAGGGATACAGTAAACCTGAAGTGAAGCATCGGAATCTATAACTAAAGTCACAGTAATGATTCAAAACATAGACAGTAGGAAGAGTCAGTCTTCTTGTACTTAAGTCGGCATTGTGCATTTTCTATTTAATTCCGATGCAATTTCTGTGTTTCGTCGTCAATACGAAGGTCAGCGGGATACAGTAAACCTGAAGTGAAGCATCGGAATCTATAATTAGTGTCACAGGAATGGTTCAAACAATACACAGCAAGAAGAGTCAGTCTTCTTGTACTTAAGTTGGCATTGTGCCTATTGTATTTAATTCCGATGCAATTTCTGTGATTCATCGTCTTAAGAAAGTCCAAGGGATACAGTAAACCTGAAGTGATGCATCGGAATCTTTAACTAGTGTCACAGGAATGGTTCAAAACATAGATAGTAGGAAGAGTCAGTCTTCTTGTACTTAAGTCGGCATTGTGCCTCTTCTATTTAAATCCGATGCACTTTCTGTGTTTCGTCGTCAATAAGAAGGTCCAAGGGATACAGTAAACATACAGTGAAGCATCGGAATCTATAACTAGTGTCACAGGAATGGTTCAAAATATAGACAGTAAGAAGATTTAGTCTACTTGTACTTAAGTCGGCATTGTGCCTTTTCTATTTAATTCCGATGCAATTTCTGTGTTTCGTCGTAAATAAGAAGGTCCACGAAAAACAGGAAAACTGAATTGAAGCATCGGAATCTATAACTAGTGTAACAGGAAAAGTTCAAAACATGGACAGTAGGAAGAGTCAGTCTTATTGTTCTTCATTCGGCATTGTGCCTTTTCTATTTAATTCCGTTATAATTTCTGTGTTTCGTCGTCAATAAGAAGGTCAGAGGGATACAGTGAACCTGAAGTGAAGCATCGGAATCTATAACTAGTGTCAAAGGAATCTTTCAAAACATAGCAGAAGGAGGAGTCAGTCTTCTTGAACTTAAGTCCTCATTGTGCCTCTTCTATTTAAATCAGATGAAATTTCTGCGTTTCGTCGTCAATAAGAAGGTCCAAACGATACAGTAAACATATAGTGAAGCATCGGAGTCTAAAACTGGTCTCAAAGGGAATTTTAAAAACATAGTCAGTAAGAAGAGTCAGTCTTCTTGTACTTAAGTCGGCATTGTGCCTTTTGTATTTAATTCCGATACAATTTCTGTCTTTCATCGTCATTAAGAAGGTCCAAGGGAAACAGTAAACATATAGTGAAGCGTCGGAGTCTACAACTGGTCTCACAGGGAATGTTAAAAACATAGTCAGTAAGAAGAGTCAGTTCTTGTACTTAGGTCGGCAATGTGCCTTTTCTATTAAATTCCGATGCAATTTCTGTGTTTCGTTGTCAATAACAAGGTCCATGGGATACAGTAAACCTGAAGTGAGGCAACGGAATCTAAAACCGGTATCACAGGAAAGGCTCAAATCATAGAGAGTAAGAAGAGCCAGTCATCTTGTATTTGAGTCGGCATTGTGCCTTTTGTATTTAATTCCGATGCAATTTCTGTGTTTCATCGTCAATAAGAGGGTCACAGGGATACAGTAAACCTGAAGTGAAGCGTCGGAGTCTATAACTAGTGTCACAGGAATGGTTAAAACATAGACAGTAGGAAGAGTCAGTCTTCTTGTACTTAAGTCGGCATTGTGCCGTCTGTATTTAATTTCGATGCAATTTCTGTGTTTCATCGTCAATAAGAATGTCAGAGGGATACAGTAAACCTGAAGTGAAGCATCGGAATCTATAACTAGTGTCACAGGAATGTTTCAAAACATAGACAGTAGGGAGATTCAGTCTTCTTGTACTTAAGTCGGAATTTTGCCTTTTCTATTTAATTCTAATGCAATTTCTATGTTTCGTCGTCAATAAGAAGGACAGAGGGATACAGCAAAACCTGAAGTGAAGCATCGGAATCTATATCTAGTGTCACAGGAAAGGTTCAAAACATAGACAGTAAGAAGAGTCAGTCTTCTTGGACATGAGTCGGCGTTGTGCCATTTGTATTTAATTCCGATACAATTACTGTACTTCATCGTCAATAAGAAGGTCAGAGGGATACAGTAAACCTGAAGTGAAGCATCGGAATCTATAACTAGTGTCACAGGAAAGGTTCAAAACATAAACAGTTAGGAGAGTCAGTCTTCTTGTACTTAAGTCGGCATTGTGCTTTTTCTAATTAATTCCGATGCAATTTCTGTGTTTCATCGTCATTAAGAAGGTCCAAGGGATACTGTAAACCTGAAGTGAAGCATCGGAATCTATAACTAGTGTGAAAGGAATCTTTCAAAAACATAGCAGAAGGAAGAGTCAGTCTTCTTGAACTTATGTCATCATTGTGCCTCTTCTATTTAAATCCGATGCAATTTCTGTGTTTCGTCGTCAATAAGAAGGTCCAAGGGATACAGTAAACATACAGTGAAGCATCGGAATTTATTAATAGTGTCACAGGAATGGTTCAAAATATAGACAGTAAGAAGATTTAGTCTACTTGTACTTAAGTCGGCATTGTGCCTTTTCTATTTATTTCTATGCAATATCTGTGTTTCATCGTCAATAATAATGTCAGAGGGATACAGTAAACCTGAAGTGAAGCATCGGAATCTATAACTAGTGTCTCATTAATAGTTCAAATCATGTACAGTAGGAAGAGTCAGTGTTCTTTACTTAAGTCGGCATTGTGCCTTTTCTATTTAATTCCGATGCAATTTCTGTGTTTCGTCGTAAATAAGAAGGTCCAAGAGAAGCAGGAAAACTGAATTGAAGCATCGGAATCTATAACTAGTGTAACAGGAAATGTTCAAAACATAGACAGTAAGAAGAGTCAGTCTTCTTGTACTTAAGTCGGCATTGTGCCGTTTGTATTTAATTCGGATTCAGTTTCTGTGTTTCATCGTCAATAAGAAGGTCAGAGAAATATAGTAAACCTGAAGTGTAGCATTGGAATTTATAACTAGTGTCACAGGAATGGTTCAAAACATAGACAGTAGGAAGAGTCAGTCTTATTGTACTTCATTCGGCATTGTGCCTTTTCTATTTAATTCCGTTACAATTTCTGTGTTTCGTCGTCAATAAGAAGGTCAGAGGGATACAGTAAACCTGAAGTGAAGCATCGAAATCTATAACTAGTGTCACAGGAATGGTTCAAAACATAGGCAGAAAGAAGAGTCAGTCTTCTTGTACTTAAGTTGGCATTGTGCCTTTTGTATTTAATTCCGATGCTATTTCTGTGTTTCATGGTCAATAAGAAGGTCCAAGGGAAACAGTAAACAAATAGTGAAGCATCGAAATCTAAAACTGGTCTCACAGGGAGTGTTCAAAACATAGTCAGTAAGAAGAGTCGGTCTTCTTGTACTTAAGTCGGCATTGTGCCGTTTGTATTTAATTCCGATGCAATTTCTGTGTTTCATCGTCAATAAGAATGTCACAGGGATACAGTAAACCTGAAGTGAAGCATCGGAATCTATAACTAGTGTCACAGGAATGGTTCAAAACATACACAGCAAGAAGAGTCAGTCTTCTTGTACATGAGTCGGCATTGTGCATTTTGTATTTAATTCCGATGCAATTACTGTGTTTCATCGTCAATAAGAAGGTCAGAGGGATACAGTAAACCTGAAGTGAAGCATCGGAATCTATAACTAGTGTCTCAGGAATGGTTAAAACATAGACAGTAGGAAGAGTCAGTCTTCTTGTACTTAAGTCGGCATTGTGCCTTTTGTGTTTAATTCCGATGCAATTTCTGTGTTTCATCGTCAATAAGAAGGTCCAAGGGATACAGTAAACCTGAAGTAAAGCATCGGAATCTATAACTAAAGTCACAGGAATGATTCAAAACATAGACAGTAAGAAGAGTCAGTCTTCTTGTACTTAAGTCGGCATTGTGCATTTTCTATTTAATTCCGATGCAATTTCTGTGTTTCGTCGTCAATACGAAGGTCACCGGGATACAGTAAACCTGAAGTGAAGCATCGGAATCTATAATTAGTGCCACAGGAATGGTTCAAACCATACACAGCAAGAAGAGTCAGTCTTCTTGGACTTAAGTCGGCTTTGTGCCTTTTGTGTTTAATTCTGATGCAATTTATGTGTTTCATCGTCTTGAGAAGGTCCAAGGGATACAGTAAACCTGAAGTGATGCATCGGAAACTTTAACTAGTGTCACAGGAATGGTTCAAAACATTGACAGTAGGAAGAGTCAGTCTTCTTGTACTTAAGTCGGCATTGTGCCTTTTCTATTTAATTCCGATGCAATTTCTGTGTTTCATCGTCATTAAGAAGGTCCAAGGGATACTGTAAACCTGAAGTGAAGCATCGGAATCTATAACTAGTGTCAAAGGAATCTTTCAAACCATATCAGAAGGAAGAGTCAGTCTTCTTGAACTTAAGTCGGCATTGTGCCTTTTCGATTTAAATCCGATGCAATTTCTGTGTTTTGTCGTCAATAAGAAGGTCCAAATGATACAGTAAACCTGAAGTGAAGCATCGTAATCTATAACTAGTGTCACAGGAATGGTTCAAAACATAGACAGTAGGAAGAGTCAGTCTTATTGTACTTAATTCGGCATTGTGCCTTTTCTATTTAATTCCGTTGCAATTTCTGTGTTTCGTCGTCAATAGGAAGGTCAGAGTGATACAGTAAACCTGAAGTGAAGCATCGAAATCTATAACTAGTGTCACAGGAATGGTTCAACACATAGGCAGTAAGAAGAGTCAGTCTTCTTGTACTTAAGTCGGCATTGTGCCTTTTGTATTTAATTCCGATGCAATTTCAGTGTTTCATCGTCTTGAGAAGGTCCAAGGGATACAGTAAACCTGAAGTGATGCATCGGAAACTTTAACTAGTGTCACAGGAATGGTTCAAAACATAGACAGTAGGAAGAGTCAGTCTTCTTGTACTTAAGTCGGCATTGTGCCTTTTCTATTTAATTCCGATGCAATTTCTGTGTTTCATCGTCATTAAGAGGGTCCAAGGGATTCTGTAAACCTGAAGTGAAGCATCGGAATCTATAACTAGTGTCAAAGGAATCTTTCAAACCATATCAGAAGGAAGAGTCAGTCTTCTTGAACTTAAGTCGGCATTGTGCCTTTTCTATTTAAATCCGATGCAATTTCTGTGTTTCGTCGTCAATAAGAAGGTCCAAGGGATACAGTAAACCTGAAGTGGAGCATCGTAATCTATAACTAGTGTCACAGGAATGGTTCAAAACATAGACAGTAGGAAGAGTCAGTCTTATTGTACTTAATTCGGCATTGTGCCTTTTCTATTTAATTCCGTTGCAATATCTGTGTTTCGTCGTCAATAGGAAGGTCAGAGTGATACAGTAAACCTGAAGTGAAGCATCGAAATCTGTAACTAGTGTCACAGGAATGGTTCAAAACATAGGCAGTAAGAAGAGTCAGTCTTCTTGTACTTAAGTCGGCATTGTGCCTTATGTATTTAATTCCGATGCAATTTCTGTGTTTCATCGCCAATAAGAGCGAAAGAGGGACACAGTAAACCTGAAGTCAAGCATCGAAATCTATAACTAGTGTCACAGGAATGGTTCAAATCATAGACAGTTGGAAGAGTCAGTTTTCTTGTACTTAAGTCGGCATTGTGCCTTTTCTATTTAATTCCGATGCTATTTCTGTGTTTCGTCGTCAATAAGAAGGTAAGAGGGATACAATAAACCTGAAGTGAGGCATCGGAATCTATATCTAGTGTCAAAGGAAAGGTTCAAAACGTAGACAGTAAGAAGAGTCAGTCTTCTCGTATATGAGTCGGCATTGTGCCTTTTGTATTTCATTCCGATGCAATTACTGTGTTTCATCGTCAATAACAAGGTCAAAGGGATACAGTAAACCTGAAGTGAAGCTTCGGAACCTATAACTAGTGTCACAGGAATGGTTCAAAACATAGACAGTAGGAAGAGTCAGTCTTATTGTACTTAATTCGGCATTGTGCCTTTTCTTTTTAATTCCGTTGCAATCTCTGTGTTTCGTCGTCAATAGGAAGGTCAGAGTGATACAGTAAACCTGAAGTGAAGCATCGAAATCTGTAACTAGTGTCACAGGAATGGTTCAAAACATAGGCAGTAAGAAGAGTCAGTCTTCTTGTACTTAGGTCGGCAATGTGCCTTTTCTATTAAATTCCGATGCAATTCCTGTGTTTCGTTGTCAATAACAAGGTCCATGGGATACAGTGAACCTGAAG
This sequence comes from Schistocerca americana, assembly GCF_021461395.2. NCBI lineage: Eukaryota > Metazoa > Arthropoda > Insecta > Orthoptera > Acrididae > Schistocerca > Schistocerca americana. The sequence continues at coordinate 13,777,515 of NC_060119.1, read as the reverse complement.
TGAAGCAACGGAATCTAAAAGCGGTCTCACAGGAAAGGCTCAAATCATAGAGAGTAAGAAGAGCCAGTCATCTTGTATTTGAGTCGGCATTGTGCCTTTTGTATTTAATTCCATTGCAATTTCTGTGTTCCATTGTCAATAAGAAGGTCACAGGGATACAGTAAACCTGAAGTGAAACATCGGAGTCTATAACTAGTGTCACAGGAATGGTTAAAACATAGACAGTAGCAAGAGTCAGTCTTCTTGTACTTAAGTCGGCATTGTGCCGTTTGTATTTATTTCCGATGCAATATCTGTGTTTCGTCGTCAATGAGAAGGTCCAAGGGATACAGTAAACCTGAAGTGAAGCATCGGAATCTATAACTAAAGTCACAGGAATGATTCAAAACATAGACAGTAGGAAGAGTCAGTCTTCTTGTGCTTAAGTCGGCATTGTGCATTTTCTATTTAATTCCGATGCAATTTCTGTGTTTCGTCGTCAATACGAGGAATGGTTCAAACAATACACAGCAAGAAGAGTCAGTCTTCTTGTACTTAAGTTGGCATTGTGCCTATTGTATTTAATTCCGATGCAATTTCTGTGATTCATCGTCTTAAGAAAGTCCAAGGGATACAGTAAACCTGAAGTGATGCATCGGAATCTTTAACTAGTGTCACAGGAATGGTTCAAAACATAGACAGTAGGAAGAGTCAGTCTTCTAGAACTTATGTCGGCATTGTGCCTCTTCTATTTAAATCCGATGCACTTTCTGTGTTTCGTCGTCAATAACAAGGTCCAAGGGATACAGTAAACATACAGTGAAGCATTGGAATCTATAACTAGTGTCACAGGAATGGTTCAAAATATAGACAGTAAGAAGATTTAGTCCACTTGTACTTAAGTCGGCATTGTGCCTTTTCTATTTAATTCCGATGCAATTTCTGTGTTTCGTCGTCAATAAGAAGGTCCACGAAAAACAGGAAAACTGAATTGAAGCATCGGAATCTATAACTAGTGTAACAGGAAAAGTTCAAAACATAGACAGTAGGAAGAGTCAGTCTTATTGTTCTTCATTCGGCATTGTGCCTTTTCTATTTAATTCCGTTACAATATCTGTGTTTCGTCGTCAATAAGAAGGTCAGAGGGATACAGTGAACCTGAAGTGAAGCATCGAAATCTATAACTAGTGTCACAGGAATGGTTCAAAACATAGGTAGTAAGAAGAGTCAGCCTTCTTGTACTTAAGTCGGCATTGTGCCTTTTGTATTTAATTCCGATGCAATTTCGGTGTTTCATCGTCAATAAGAAGCCCCAAGGGAAACAGTAAACAAATAGTGAAGCATCGGAATCTATAACTGGTCTCACAGGGAGTGTTCAAAACATAGTCAGTAAGAAGAGTCGGTCTTCTTGTACTTTAGTCGGCATTGTGCCGTTTGTATTTAATTCCGATGCAATTTGTGTGTTTCATCGTCAATAAGAATGTCAGAGGGACGCAGTAAACCTGAAGTGAAGCATCGGAATCTGTAACTAGTGTCACAGGAATGGTTCAAAACATAGACAGTAGGAAGATTCAGTCTTCTTGTACTTAAGTCAGCATTGAGCTTTTTCTATTTAATTTTAATGCAATTTCTATGTTTCGTCGTCAATAAGAAGGTCAGAGGGATACAGAAAAACCTGAAGTGAAGCATCGGAATCTATATCTAGTGTCACAGGAAAGGTTCAAAACATAGACACTAAGAAGGTTTAGTCTTCTTGGACATGAGTCGGCATTGTGCCTTTTTATCTAATTCCGATGCAATTACTGTGCTTCATCGTCAATAAGAAGGTCAGAGGGATACAGTAAACCTGAAGTGAAGCATCGGAATCTACAACTAGTGTCACAGGAATGGTTCAAAGCATACACAGCAAGAAGAGTCGGTCTTCTTGTACATGAGTCGGCATTGTGTATTTTGTATTTAATTCCGATGCAATTACTGTGTTTCATCGTCAATAAGAAGGTCAGAGGGATGCAGTAAACATGAAGTGAAGCATCGGAATCTATAACTAGTGTCACAGGAATGGTTAAAACATAGACAGTAGGAAGAGTCAGTCTTCTTGTACTTAAGTCGGCATTGGGCCTTTTGTATTTAATCCCGATGCTATTTCTGTGTTTCGTCGTCAATAAGAAGGTCCAAGGGATACAGTAAACCTGTAGTGAAGCATCGGAATCTATATCTAGTGTCACAGGAATGGTTCAAAACTTGGACACGGAAGAGTCAGTCTTCTTGTACATAGGTCGGCATTTTACCTTTTCTATTTAATTCCGATGCAATATCTGTGTTTCGTCGTCAATGAGATGGTCCAACTGATACAGTAAACCTGAAGTGAAGCATCGGAATCTATAATTAGTGTCACAGAAAAGGTTCTAAACATAGACAGTAAGAAGAGTCAGTCTTCTTGTACTTAAGTCGGCATTGTGCCTTTTGTGTTTAATTCCGATGCAATATCTGTGTTCCATCGTCAATAAGAAGGTCCAAGGTATACAGGAAACCTGAAGTGAAGCATCGGAATCTATAACTAAAGTCACAGGAATGATTCAAAACATAGACAGTAGGAAGTGTCAGTCTTCTTGTACTTAACTCGGCTTTGTGCATTTTCTATTTAATTCCGATGCAATTTCTGTGTTTCGTCGTCAATACGAAGGTCAGCGGGTTACAGTAAACCTGAAGTGATGCATCGGAATCTATAATTAGTGTCACAGGAATGGTTCAAACCATACACAGCAAGAAGAGTCAGTCTTCTTGTACTTAAGTCGGCATTGCGCCTTTTGTATTTAATTCCGATGCAATTTCTGTGTTTCATCGTCTTGAGAAGGTCCAAGGGATACAGTAAGCCTGAAGTGATGCATCGGAATCTTTAACTAGTGTCACAGGAATGGTTCAAAACATAGACAGTAGGAAGAGTCAGTCTTCTTGTACTTCAGTTGGCATTGTGCCTTTTCTATTTAATTCCGTTGCAATTACTGTGTTTCGTCGTCAATAAGAAGGACCAAGGGGTACAGTAAACCTGAAGTGAAGCATTGGAATCTATAACTAGTGACACAGGAATGGTTGAAAACATAGAGAGTAGGAAGAATTAGTCTTCTTGAACTTAAGTCGGCATTGTGCCTTTTCTATTTAATTCCGATGCAATTTCTGTGTTTCGTCGGCAATAAGAAGGTCCAAGGGATACACTAAACATATAGCGAAGCATCGGAACCTAAAACGGGTCTCACAGGAAATGTTCAAAACATAGTCAGTAAGTAGAGTCAGTCTTCTTGTACTTAAGTCGGCATTGTGCCTTTTCTATTTAATTCCGATGCAATTTCTGTGTTTCGACGTCATTAAGAGGGTCCAGGGGATACAGTGAACTTGAAGTGAAGCATCGGAATCTATAACTAGTGTCACAGGAATGGTTCAAAATATAGACAGTAAGAAGATTTAGTCTACTTGTACTTTAGTCGGCATTGAGCCTTTTCTATTTAATTCCGATGCAATATCTGTGTTTCATGGTCAATAAGAATGTCAGAGGAATACAGTAAACCTGAAGTGAAGCATCGGAATCTATAACTAGTGTGTCAGGAATGGTTCAAATCATATACAGTAGGAAGAGTCAGTCTTCTTTACTTAAGTCGGCATTGTGCCTTTTCTATTTAATTCCGATGCAATATCTGTGTTTCGTCGTCAATAAGAAGGTCCACGAAAAGCAGGAAAACTGAATTGAAACATCGGAATCTATATCTAGTGTCACAGGACTGGTTCAAACAAAGCCAGTAGGAAGAGTCAGTCTTATTGTACTTAATTCGGCATTGTGCCTTTTCTATTTAATTCCGTTACAATATTTGTGTTTCGTCGTCAATAAGAAGGTCAGTGGGATACAGTAAACCTGAAGTGAAGCATCGAAATCTATAACTATTGTCACAGGAATGGTTCAAAACATAGGCAGTAAGAAGAGTCTGTCTTCTTGTACTTAAGTCGGCATTGTGCCTTTTGTATTTAATTCCGATGCAATTTCTGTGTTTCATCGTCAATAAGAAGGTCCAAAGGATACAGTAAACCTGAAGTGAAGCTTCGGAATCTATAACTAGTGTCACAGGAATGGTTTAAAACATAGACAGTAAAAAGAGAGAGTCTTCTTGTACTTAAGTCGGCATTGTGCCTTATGTATTTAATTCCGATGGAATTTCTGTGTTTCATCGCCAATAAGAGTGACAGAGGGATACAGTAAACCTGAAGTCAAGCATCGAAAACTATAACTAGTGTCACAGGAATGTTTCAAATCATAGACAGTTGGAAGAGTCAGTTTTCTTGTACTTAAGTCGGCATTGTGCCTTTTCTATTTAATTCCGATGCTATTTCTGTGTTTCGTCGTCAATAAGAAGGTAAGAGGGATACAATAAACCTGAAGTGAAGCATCGGAATCTATATCTAGTGTCAAAGGAAAGGTTCAAAACGTAGACAGTAAGAAGAGTCAGCCTTCTCGTATATGAGTCGGCATTGTGCCTTTTGTATTTCATTCCGATGCAATTACTGTGTTTCATCGTCAATAACAATGTCAAAGGGATACAGTAAACCTGAAGTGAAGCTTCGGAATCTATAACAAGTGTCACAGGAATGGTTTAAAACATAGACAGTAAGGAGAGTGAGTCTTCTTGTACTTAAGTCGGCAATGGGCCTTTTGTATTTAATTCCGATTCAATTTCTGTGTTTCGTCGTCAATAAGAAGGATCAAGGGATACAGTAAACTTAAAGTGAATCATCGTAATCTACATCAAGTGTCACAGGATTGGTTCTAACCATAGACACGGAAGATTCAGTCTTCTTGTACTTAAGTCGGCATTGTGCCTTTTCTATTTAATTCCGATGCAATTTCTGTGTTTCGTCGTCAATAAGTAGGTCCAAGCGATACAGTAAACCTGAAGTGAAGCATCGGAACCTGTAACTAGTGTCAGAGAAAAGGTTCAAAACATTGCAGTAAGAACAGTCAGTCTTCTTGTACTTAAGTCGGCATTGTGCCTTTTCTATTTAATTACAATGCAATTTCTGTGTTTCGTCGTCAATAAGAAGGTCAGAGGGATACAGTAAACCTGAAGTGAAGCATGGGAATCTATAACTAGTGTCACAGGAATCGTTAAAACATAGACAGTAGGAAGAGTCAGTCTTCGTGTACTTAAGTCGGCATTGTGCCTTTTGTATATAATCCCGATGCAATTTCTGTGTTTCGTCGTCAATAAGAAGATCCAAGGGATACAGTAAACCTGAAGTGAAGCATCGGAATCTAAATCTAGTGTCACAGGAATGGTTCAAAACTTAAACACGGAAGAGTCAGTCTTCTTGTACTTAAGTCGGCATTTTGCCTTTTCTATTTCATTCCGATGCAATTTCTGTGTTTCGTCGCCAATAAGAAGGACCAAGGGATACAGTAAACCTCAAGTGAAGCATCGGAATCTATAACTAGTGTGTCAGGAATGGTTCAAATCATATACAGTAGGAAGAGTCAGTCTTCTTTACTTAAGTCGGCATTGTGCCTTTTCTATTTAATTCCGATGCAATTTCTGTGTTTCATCGTCAATAAGAAGGTCCAAGGGAAACAGTAAACATATAGTGAAGCATCTAAACCTAAAACAGGTCTCACAGGGAATGTTCAAAACATAGTCAGTAAGAAGTGTCGGTCTTCTTGTACTTAAGTCGGCATTGTGCCGTTTGTATTTAATTCCAATGCAATTTCTGTGTTTCATCGTCAATAAGAATGTCAGAGGGATACAGTAAACCTGAAGTGAACCATCGGAATCTATAACTAGTGTCACAGGAATGGTTCAAAACTTAAACACGGAAGAGTCAGTCTTCTTGTACTTAAGTCGGCATTTTGCCTTTTCTATTTCATTCCGATGCAATTTCTGTGTTTCGTCGTCACTAAGAAGGACCAAGGGATACAGTAAACCTCAAGTGAAGCATCGGAATCTATAACTAGTGTCTCAGGAATGGTTCAAATCATATACAGTAGGAAGAGTCAGTTTTCTTGTACATAAGTCGGCATTGTGCCGTTTGTATTTAATTCCTATGCAATTTCTGTGTTTCATCGTCAATACGTATGTCAGAGGGATACAGTAAACCTGAAGTGAAGCATCGGAATCTATAACTTGTGTCACAGGAATGGTTCAAAACATAGACAGTAGGAAGATTCAGTCTTCTTGTACTTAAGGCGGCATTGTGCTTTTTCTATTTAATTTTAATGCAATTTCTGTGTTTCGTCGTCAATAAGAAGGTCAGAGGGATACAGAAAAACCTGAAGTGAAGCATCGGAATCTATATCTAGTGTCACAGGAAAGGTTCAAAACATAGACAGTAAGAAGAGTCAGTCTTCTTGGACAAGAGTCGGCATTGTGCCTTTTTTATCTAATTCCGATCCAATTACTGTGCTTCATCGTCAATACGAAGGTCAGAGGGATACAGTAAACCTGAAGTGTAGCATCGGAATCTATAACTAGTGTCACAGGAATGGTTCAAAACATACACAGCAAGAAGAGTCAGTCTTCTTGTACATGAGTCGGCATTGTGCATTTTGTATTTAATTCCGATGCAATTACTGTGTTTCATCGTCAATAAGAAGGTCAGAGGGATGCAGTAAACCTGAAGTGAAGCATCGGAATCTATAACTAGTGTCACAGGAATGGTTAAAATATAGACAGTAGAAAGAGTCAGTCTTCTTGTACTTAAGTCGGCATTGGGCCTTTTCTATTTAATTCCGATGCAATATCTGTGTTTCATCGTCAGTAAGAAAGTCCAAGGGATACAGTTAACATACAGTAAAGCATCGGAATCTAAAACTGGTCTCACAGGAAATGTTCAAAATAAAGTCAGTAAGAAGAGTCAGTCTTCTTGTACTTAAGTTGGCATTGTGCCTTTTCTATTTAATTCCGTTGCAATTTCTGTGTTTCGTCGTCAATAAGAAGGACCAAGGGATACAGTAAACCTCAAGTGAAGCATCGGAATCTATAACTAGTGACACAGGAATGGTTCAAAACATAGAGAGTAGGAAGAGTTAGTCTTCTTGAACTTAACTCGGCATTGTGCCTTTTCTATTTAATTCCGATGCAATTTCTGTGTTTCGTCGGCAATAAGAAGGTCCAAGGGATACAGTAAACATATAGTGAAGCATCGGAACCTAAAACGGGTCTCACAGGAAATGTTCAAAACATAGTCAGTAAGAAGAGTCATTCTTCTTGTACTTAAGTCGGCATTGTGCCTTTTCTATTTGATTGCGACGCAATTTCTGTGTTTCGACGTCAATAAGAGGGTCCAGGGGATACAGTGAACCTGAAGTGAAGCATCGGAATCCATAACTAGTGTCACAGGAATGGTTCAAAATATAGACAGTAAGAAGATTTAGTCTACTTGTACTTAAGTCGGCATTGTGCCTTTTATATTTAATTCCGATGCAATATCTGCGTTTCATCGTCAATAAGAATGTCAGAGGGATTCAGTAAACCTGAAGTGAAGCATCGGAATCTATAACTAGTGTCTCAGGAATGGTTCAAATCATATACAGTAGGAAGAGTCAGTTTTCTTGTACATAAGTCGGCATTGTGCCGTTTGTATTTAATTCCGATGCAATTACTGTGTTTCATCGTCAATAAGAAGGTCAGAGGGATGCGGTAAACCTGAAGTGAAGCATCGGAATCAATAACTAGTGTCACAGGAATGGTTAAAACATAGACAGTAGGAAGAGTCAGTCTTCTTGTACTTAAGTCGGCATTGGGCCTTTTCTATTTAATTCCGATGCAATATCTATGTTTCGTCGTCAATGGGAAGGCCCAAGGGATACAGTAAACCTGAAGTGAAGCATCGGAATCTATAACTAGTGTCACAGAAAAGGTTCAAAACATAGACAGTAAGAAGAGTCAGTCTTCTTGTACTTAAGTCGGCATTGTGCCTTTTGTATTAATTTCCGATGCAAATTCTGTGTTTCATCGTCAATAAGATGGTCCAAAGGATACAGTAAACCTGAAGTGAAGCTTCGGAATCTATAACTAGTGTCACAGGAATGGTTTAAAACATAGACAGTAAAAAGAGAGAGAGTTCTTGTACTTAAGTCGGCATTGTGCCTTATGTATTTAATTCCGATGCAATTTCTGTGTTTCATCGCCAATAAGAGTGACAGAGGGATACAGTAAACCTGAAGTCAAGCATCGAAATCTATAACTAGTGTCACAGGAATGGTTCAAATCATAGACAGTTGGAAGAGTCAGTTTTCTTGTACTTAAGTCGGCATTGTGCCTTTTCTATTTAATTCCGATGCTATTTCTGTGTTTCGTCGTCAATAAGAAGGTAAGAGGGATACAATAAACCTGAAGTGAAGCATCGGAATCTATATCTAGTGTCAAAGGAAAGGTTCAAAACGTAGACAGTAAGAAGAGTCAGTCTTCTCGTATATGAGTCGGCATTGTGCCTTTTGTATTTCATTCCGATGCAATTACTGTGTTTCATCGTCAATAACAAGGTCAAAGGGATACAGTAAACCTAAAGTGAAGCTTCGGAATCTATAACTAGTGTCACAGGAATGGTTTAAAACATAGACAGTAAGGAGAGTGAGTCTTCTTGTACTTAAGTCGGCAATGGGCCTTTTGTATTTAATTCCGATTCAATTTCTGTGTTTCGTCGTCAATAAGAAGGATCTAGGGATACAGTAAACTTAAAGTGAAGCATCGTAATCTACATCAAGTGTCACAGGAGGGGTTCTAACCATAGACACGGAAGATTCAGTCTTCTTGTACTTAAGTCAGCATTGTGCCTTTTCTATTTAATTCCGATGCAATTTCTGTGTTTCGTCGTCAATAAGTAGGTCTAAGCGATACAGTAAACCTGAAGTGAAGCATCGGAAAATGTAACTAGTGTCAGAGAAAAGGTTCAAAACATAGACAGTAAGAACTGTCAGTCTTCTTGTACTTAAATCGGCATTGTGCCTTTTCTATTTAATTACGATGCAATTTCTGTGTTTCGTCGTCAAAAAGAAGGTCAGAGGGATACAGTAAACCTGAAGTGAAGCATGGGAATCTATAACTAGTGTCACAGGAATCGTTAAAACATAGACAGTAGGAAGAGTCAGTCTTCGTGTACTTAAGTCGGCATTGTGCCTTTTGTATATAATCCCGATGCAATTTCTGTGTTTCGTCGTCAATAAGAAGGTCCAAGGGATACAGTAAACCTGAAGTGAAGCATCGGAATCTAAATCTAGTGTCACAGGAATGGTTCAAAACTTAGACACGGAAGAGTCAGTCTTCTTGTACTTAAGTCGGCATTTTGCCTTTTCTATTTCATTCCGATGCAATTTCTGTGTTTCGTCGCCAATAAGAAGGACCAAGGGATACAGTAAACCTCAAGTGAAGCATCGGAATCTATAACTAGTGTGTCAGGAATGGTTCAAATCATATACAGTAGGAAGAGTCAGTCTTCCTTACTTAAGTCGGCATTGTGCTTTTTCTATTTAATTCCGATGCCATTTCTGTGTTATATCGTCAATAAGAAGGTCCAAGGGAAACAGTAAACATATAGTGAAGCATCTAAACCTAAAACTGGTCTCACAGGGAATGTTCAAAACATAGTCAGTAAGAAGTGTCGGTCTTCTTGTACTTAAGTCGGCATTGTGCCGTTTGTATTTAATTCCAATGCAATTTCTGTGTTTCATCGTCAATAAGAATGTCAGAGGGATACAGTAAACCTGAAGTGAACCATCGGAATCTATAACTAGTGTCACAGGAATGGTTCAAAACATAGACAGTAGGAAGATTCAGTCTTCTTGTACTTAAGTCAGCCTTGTGCCTTTTGTGTTTAATTCCGATGCTATTTCTGTGTTTCATCGTCGATCTGAAGGTCCAAGGGATACAGTAAACCTGAAGTGAAGCATCGGAATCTATAACTTGTGTCACAGGAATTGCTCAAAACATAGACAGTAAGTAGAGTCAGTCTTCTTGTACTTAAGTCGGCATTGTGCCTTTTGTATTAATTTCCGATGCAAATTCTGTGTTTCATCGTCAATAAGATGGTCCAAAGGATACAGTAAACCTGAAGTGAAGCTTCGGAATCTATAACTGGTGTCACAGGAATGGTTTAAAACATAGACAGTAAGAAGAGAGAGTCTTCTTGTACTTAAGTCGGCATTGTGCCTTATGTATTTAATTCCGATGCAATTTCTGTGTTTCATCGCCAATAAGAGTGACAGAGGGATACAGTAAACCTGAAGTCAAGCATCGAAATCTATAACTAGTGTCACAGGAATGGTTCAAATCATAGACAGTTGGAAGAGTCAGTTTTCTTGCACTTAAGTCGGCATTGTGCCTTTTCTATTTAATTCCGATGCTATTTCTGTGTTTCGTCGTCAATAAGAAGGTAAGAGGGATACAATAGACCTGAAGTGAAGCATCGGAATCTATATCTAGTGTCAAAGGAAAGGTTCAAAACGTAGACAGTAAGAAGAGTCGGTCTTCTCGTATATGAGTCGGCATTGTGCCTTTTCAATTTCATTCCGATGCAATTTCTGTGTTTCGTCGTCAATAAGAAGGACCAAGGGATACAGTAAACCTCAAGTGAAGCATCGGAATCTATAACTAGTGTCTCAGGAATGGTTCAAATCATATACAGTAGGAGGAGTCAGTTTTCTTGTACATAAGTCGGCATTGTGCCGTTTGTATTTAATTCCTATGCAATTTCTGTGTTTCATCGTCAATAAGAATGTCAGAGGGATAGAGTAAACCTGAAGTGAAGCATCGGAATCTATAACTTGTGTCAAAGGAATGGTTCAAAACATAGACAGTAGGAAGATTCAGTCTTCTTGTACTTAAGGCGGCATTGTGCTTTTTCTATTTAATTTTAATGCAATTTCTGTGTTTCGTCGTCAATAAGAAGGTCAGAGGGATACAGAAAAACCTGAAGTGAAGCATCGGAATCTATATCTAGTGTCACAGGAAAGGTTCAAAACATAGACAGTAAGAAGAGTCAGTCTTCTTGGACATGAGTCGGCATTGTGCCTTTTTTATCTAATTCCGATGCAATTACTGTGCTTCATCGTCAATAAAAAGGTCAGAGGGATACAGTAAACCTGAAGTGTAACATCGGAATCTATAACTAGTGTCAAAGGAATGGTTCAAAACATACACAGCAAGAAGAGTCAGTCTTCTTGTACATGAGTCGGCATTGTGCATTTTGTATTTAATTCCGATGCAATTACTGTGTTTCATCGTCAATAAGAAGGTCAGAGGGATGCAGTAAACCTGAAGTGAAGCATCGGAATCTATAACTAGTGTCACAGGAATGGTTAAAACATAGACAGTAGGAAGAGTCAGTCTTCTTGTACTTAAGTCGGCATTGGGCCTTTTCTATTTAATTCCGATGCAATATCTGTGTTTCGTCGTCAATAAGAGAGTCCAAGGGATACAGTTAACATACAGTAAAGCATCGGAATCTAAAACTGGTCTCACAGGAAATGTTCAAAATAAAGTCAGTAAGAAGAGTCAGTCTTCTTGTACTTAAGTTGGCATTGTGCCTTTTCTATTTAATTCCGTTGCAATTTCTGTGTTTCGTCGTCTATAAGAAGGACCAAGGGATACAGTAAACCTCAAGTGAAGCATCGGAATCTATAACTAGTGACACAGGAATGGTTCAAAACATAGAGAGTAGGAAGAGTTAGTCTTCTTGCACTTAACTCGGCATTGTGCCTTTTCTATTTAATTCCGATGCAATTTCTGTGTTTCGTCGGCAAAAAGAAGGTCCAAGGGATACAGTAAACATATAGTGAAGCATCGGAACCTAAAACGGGTCTCACAGGAAATGTTCAAAACATAGTCAGTAAGAAGAGTCATTCTTCTTGTACTTAAGTCGGCATTGTGCCTTTTCTATTTGATTGCGACGCAATTTCTGTGTTTCAACGTCAATAAGAGGGTCCAGGGGATACAGTGAACCTGAAGTGAAGCATCGGAATCCATAACTAGTGTCACAGGAATGGTTCAAAATATAGACAGTAAGAAGATTTAGTCTACTTGTACTTAAGTCGGCATTGTGCCTTTTCTATTTAATTCCGATGCAATATCTGCGTTTCATCGTCAATAAGAATGTCAGAGGGATTCAGTAAACCTGAAGTGAAGCATCGGAATCTATAACTAGTGTCTCAGGAATGGTTCAAATCATATACAGTAGGAAGAGTCAGTTTTCTTGTACATAAGTCGGCATTGTGCCGTTTGTATTTAATTCCGATGCAATTACTGTGTTTCATCGTCAATAAGAAGGTCAGAGGGATGCGGTAAACCTGAAGTGAAGCATCGGAATCAATAACTAGTGTCACAGGAATGGTTAAAACATAGACAGTAGGAAGAGTCAGTCTTCTTGTACTTAAGTCGGCACTGTGCATTTTCTATTTAATTCCGATTCAATTTCTGTGTTTCGTCGTCTATACGAAGGTCAGCGGGATACAGTAAACCTGAAGTGAAGCATCGGAATCTATAATTAGTGTCACATGAATGGTTCAAACCATACACAGCAAGAAGAGTCAGTCTTCTTGTACTTGATTCGGCATTGTGCCTTTTGTATTTAATTCCGATGCAATTTCTGTGTTTCATCGTCTTGAGAAGGTCCAAGCGATACAGTAAACCTGAAGTGATGCATCGGAATCTTTAACTAGTGTCACAGGAATGGTTCAAAACATAGACAGTAGGAAAAGTCAGTCTTATTGTACTTAATTCGGCATTGTGCCTCTTCTATTTAAATCCGATGCAATTTCTGTGTTTCGTCGTCAATAAGAAGGTCCAAGGGAAACAGTAAACATACAGTGAAGCATCGGAATCTATAACTGGTCTCACAGCAAATGTTCAAAACAAAGTCAGTAAGAAGAGTCTGTCTTCTTGTACTTCAGTTGGCATTGTGCCTTTTCTATTTAATTCCGTTGCAATTTCTGTGTTTCGTCGTCACTAAGAAGGACCAAGGGATACAGTAAACCTGAAGTGAAGCATCGGAATCTGTAACTAGTGGCACAGGAATGGTTGAAAACATAGACAGTAGGAAGAGTCAGTCTTATTGTACTTAATTCGGCATTGTGCCTTTTCTATTTAATTCCGTTACAATTTCTGTGTTTCGTCGTAAATAAGAAGGTCAGTGGGATACAGTAAACCTGAAGTGAAGCATCGAAATCTATAACTATTGTCACAGAAATGGTTCAAAACATAGGCAGTAAGAAGAGTCAGACTTCTTGTACTTAAGTCGGCATTATGTCTTTTGTATTTAATTCCGATGCAATTTCTGTGTTTCATCGTCAATAAGAAGGTCCAAGGGAAACAGTAAACATATAGTGAAGCATCTAAACCTAAAACTGGTCTCACAGGGAATGTTCAAAACATAGTCAGTAAGAAGTGTCGGTCTTCTTGTACTTAAGTCGGCATTGTGCCGTTTGTATTTAATTCCAATGCAATTTCTGTGTTTCATCGTCAATAAGAATGTCAGAGGGATACAGTAAACCTGAAGTGAACCATCGGAATCTATAACTAGTGTCACAGGAATGGTTCAAAGCATAGACAGTAGGAAGATTCAGTCTTCTTGTACATAAGTCAGCCTTGTGCCATTTGTGTTTAATTCCGATGCTATTTCTGTGTTTCAACGTCGATCAGAAGGTCCATGGGATACAGTAAACCTGAAGTGAAGCATCGGAATCTATAACTTGTGTCACAGGAATTGCTCAAAACATAGACAGTAAGTAGAGTCAGTCTCCTTGTACTTAAGTCGGCATTGTGCCTTTTGTATTAATTTCCGATGCAAATTCTGTGTTTCATCGTCAATAAGATGGTCCAAAGGATACAGTAAACCTGAAGTGAAGCTTCGGAAACTATAACTAGTGTCACAGGAATGGTTTAAAACATAGACAGTAAGAAGAGAGAGTCTTCTTGTACTTAAGTCGGCATTGTGCCTTATGTATTTAATTCCGATGCAATTTCTGTGTTTCATCGCCAATAAGAGTGACAGAGGGATACAGTAAACCTGAAGTCAAGCATCGAAATCTATAACTAGTGTCACAGGAATGGTTCAAATCATAGACAGTTGGAAGAGTCAGTTTTCTTGTACTTAAGTCGGCATTGTGCCTTTTCTATTTAATTTCCGATTCAATTTCTGTGTTTCGTCGTCAATAACAAGGATCAAGGGATACAGTAAACCTAAAGTGAAGCATCGTAATCTACATCAAGTGTCACAGGAGTGGTTCTAACCATAGACACGGAAGATTCAGTCTTCTTGTACTTAAGTCGGCATTGTGCCTTTTCTATTTAATTCCGATGCAATTTCTGTGTTTCGTCGTCAATAAGTAGGTCCAAGCGATACAGTAAACCTGAAGTGAAGCATCGGAACCTGTAACTAGTGTCAGAGAAAAGGTTCAAAACATAGACAGCAAGAACTGTCAGTCTTCTTGTACTTAAGTCGGCATTGTGCCTTTTGTATTTATTTCCGATGCAATTTCTGTGTTTCATCGTCAATAAGAAGGTCCAAGGGATACAGTAAACCTGAAGTGAAGCACCGGAATCTAAAACTAATGTCACATGAATGGTTGAAAGCATAGTCAGTAAGATGAGTCAGTTTTCTTGTACTTAAGTCGACATTGTGCATTTGTATTTAATTCCGATGCAATTTCTATGTTTCATCGTCAATAAGAAGGTCCAAGGGATACAGTAAACCTGAAGTGAAGCATCAGAATCTATAACTTGTGTCACAGGAATGGTTCAAAACATTGTCAGTAAGAAGAGTCAGTCTTCTTGTACTTAAGTTGGCATTGTGCCTTTTCTATTTAATTCCGTTGCAATTTCTGTGTTTCGTCGTCAATAAGAAGGACCAAGGGATACAGTAAACCTCAAGTGAAGCATCGGAATCTATAACTAGTGACACAGGAATGGTTCAAAACATAGACAGTAGGAAGAGTCAGTCTTCGTGTACTTAAGTCGGCATTGTGCCTTTTGTATTTAATCCCGATGCAATTTCTGTGTTTCGTCGTCAATAAGAAGGTCCAAGGGATACAGTAAACCTGAAGTGAAGCATCGGAATCTAAATCTAGTGTCGCAGGAATGGTTCAAAACTTAGACACGAAAGAGTCAGTCTTCTTGTACTTAAGTCGGCATTTTGCCTTTTCTATTTCATTCCGATGCAATTTCTGTGTTTCGTCGTCAATAAGAAGGACCAAGGGATACAGTAAACCTCAAGTGAAGCATCGGAATCTATAACTAGTGACACAGGAATGGTTCAAAGCATAGAGAGTAGGAAGAGTTAGTCTTCTAGAACTTAAGTCGGCATTGTGCCTTTTCTATTTAATTCCGATGCAATTTCTGTAATTCGTCGGCAATAAGAAGGTCCAAGGGATACAGTAAAGATATAGTGAAGCATCGGAACCTAAAACGGGTCTCACAGGAAATGTTCAAAACATAGTCAGTAAGAAGAGTCATTCTTCTTGTACTTAAGTCGGCATTGTGCCTTTTCTATTTAATTGCGACGCAATTTCTGTGCTTCGACGTCAATAAGAGGGTCCAGGGGATACAGTGAACCTGAAGTGAAGCATCGGAATCCATAACTAGTGTCACAGGAATGGTTCAAAATATAGACAGTAAGAAGATTTAGTCTACCTGTACTTAAGTCGGCATTGTGCCTTTTCTATTTAATTCCGATGCAATATCTGTGTTTCATCGTCAATAAGAATGTCAGAGGGATTCAGTAAACCTGAAGTGAAGCATCGGAATCTATAACTAGTGTCTCAGGAATGGTTCAAATCATATACAGTAGGAAGAGTCAGTTTTCTTGTACATAAGTCGGCATTGTGCCGTTTGTATTTAATTCCTATGCAATTTTTGTGTTTCATCGTCAATAAGAATGTCAGAGGGATACAGTAAACCTGAAGTGAAGCATCGGAATCTATAACTTGTGTCACAGGAATGGTTCAAAACATAGACAGTAGGAAGATTCAGTCTTCTTGTACTTAAGGCGTCATTGTGCTTTTTCTATTTAATTTTAATGCAATTTCTGTGTTTCGTCGTCAATAAGAAGGTCAGAGGGATACAGAAAAACCTGAAGTGAAGCATCGGAATCTATATCTAGTGTCACAGGAAAGGTTCAAAACATAGACAGTAAGAAGAGTCAGTCTTCTTGGACATGAGTCGGCATTGTGACTTTTTTATCTAATTCCGATGCAATTACTGTGCTTCATCGTCAATAAGAAGGTCAGAGGGATACAGTAAACCTGAAGTGTAGCATCGGAATCTGTAACTAGTGTCACAGGAATGGTTCAAAACATACACAGCAAGAAGAGTCAGTCTTCTTGTACATGAGTCGGCATTGTGCATTTTGTATTTAATTCCGATGCAATTACTGTGTTTCATCGTCAATAAGAAGGTCAGAGGGATGCAGTAAACCTGAAGTGAAGCATCGGAATCTATAACTAGTGTCACAGGAATGGTTAAAACATAGACAGTAGGAAGAGTCAGTCTTCTTGTACTTAAGTTGGCATTGGGCCTTTTCTATTTAATTCCGATGCAATATCTGTGTTTCGTCGTCAATAAGAAAGTCCAAGGGATACAGTTAACATACAGTGAAGCATCGGAATCTAAAACTGGTCTCACAGGAAATGTTCAAAATAAAGTCAGTAAGAAGAGTCAGTCTTCATGTACTTAAGTTGTCATTGTGCCTTTTCTATTTATTTCCGTTGCAATTTCTGTGTTTCGTCGTCAATAAGAAGGACCAAGGGATACAGTAAACCTCAAGTGAAGCATCGGAATCCATAACTAATGACACAGGAATGGTTCAAAATATAGACAGTAAGAAGATTTAGTCTACCTGTACTTAAGTCGGCATTGTGCCTTTTCTATTTAATTCCGATGCAATATCTGTGTTTCATCGTCAATAAGAATGTCAGAGGGATTCAGTAAACCTGAAGTGAAGCATCGGAATCTATAACTAGTGTCTCAGGAATGGTTCAAATCATATACAGTAGGAAGAGTCAGTTTTCTTGTACATAAGTCGGCATTGTGCCGTTTGTATTTAATTCCTATGCAATTTTTGTGTTTCATCGTCAATAAGAATGTCAGAGGGATACAGTAAACCTGAAGTGAAGCATCGGAATCTATAACTTGTGTCACAGGAATGGTTCAAAACATAGACAGTAGGAAGATTCAGTCTTCTTGTACTTAAGGCGTCATTGTGCTTTTTCTATTTAATTTTAATGCAATTTCTGTGTTTCGTCGTCAATAAGAAGGTCAGAGGGATACAGAAAAACCTGAAGTGAAGCATCGGAATCTATATCTAGTGTCACAGGAAAGGTTCAAAACATAGACAGTAAGAAGAGTCAGTCTTCTTGGACATGAGTCGGCATTGTGACTTTTTTATCTAATTCCGATGCAATTACAGTGCTTCATCGTCAATAAGAAGGTCAGAGGGATACAGTAAACCTGAAGTGTAGCATCGGAATCTATAACTAGTGTCACAGGAATGGTTCAAAACATACACAGCAAGAAGAGTCAGTCTTCTTGTACATGAGTCGGCATTGTGCATTTTGTATTTAATTCCGATGCAATTACTGTGTTTCATCGTCAATAAGAAGGTCAGAGGGATGCAGTAAACCTGAAGAGAAGCATCGGAATCTATAACTAGTGTCACAGGAATGGTTAAAACATAGACAGTAGGAAGAGTCAGTCTTCTTGTACTTAAGTTGGCATTGGGCCTTTTCTATTTAATTCCGATGCAATATCTGTGTTTCGTCGTCAATAAGAAAGTCCAAGGGATACAGTTAACATACAGTGAAGCATCGGAATCTAAAACTGGTCTCACAGGAAATGTTCAAAATAAAGTCAGTAAGAAGAGTCAGTCTTCATGTACTTAAGTTGTCATTGTGCCTTTTCTATTTAATTCCGTTGCAATTTCTGTGTTTCGTCGTCAATAAGAAGGACCAAGGGATACAGTAAACCTCAAGTGAAGCATCGGAATCTATAACTAGTGACACAGGAATGGTTCAAAACATAGAGAGTAGGAAGAGTTAGTCTTCTTGAACTTAAGTCGGCATTGTGCCTTTTCTATTTAATTCCGTAGCAATATCTGTGTTTCATCGTCAATAAGAATGTCAGAGGGATTCAGTAAACCTGAAGCGAAGCATCGGAATCTATAACTAGTGTCTCAGGAATGGTTCAAATCATATACAGTAGGAAGAGTCAGTTTTCTTGTACATAAGTCGGCATTGTGACGTTTGTATTTAATTCCGATGCAATTACTGTGTTTCATCGTCAATAAGAAGGTCAGAGGGATGCAGTAAACCTGAAGTGAAGCATCGGAATCAATAACTAGTGTCACAGGAATGGTTAAAACATAGACAGTAGGAAGAGTCAGTCTTCTTGTACTTAAGTCGGCATTGGGCCTTTTCTATTTAATTCCGATGCAATATCTACGTTTCGTCGTCAATGAGAAGGTCCAAGGGATACAGTAAACCTGAAGTGAAGCATCGGAATCTATAACTAGTGGCACAGAAAAGGTTCAAAACATAGACAGTAAGAAGAGTCAGTCTTCTTGTACTTAAGTCGGCATTGTGCATTTTCTATTTAATTCCGATTCAATTTCTGTGTTTCGTCGTCAATACGAAGGTCAGCGGGATAGAGTAAACCTGAAGTGAAGCATCGGAATCTATAAGTAGTGTGACATGAATGGTTCTAACCATACACAGCAAGAGGAGTCAGTCTTCTTGTACTTAAGTCGGCATTGTGCCTTTTGTATTTAATTCCGATGCAATTTCTGTGTTTCATCGTCTTGAGAAGGTCCAAGGGATACAGTAAACCTGAAGTGATGCATCGGAATCTTTAACTAGTGTCGCAGGAATGGTTCAGAACATAGACAGTAGGAAGAGTCAGTCTTCTTGTACTTAAGTCGGCATTGTGCCTTTTCTATTTAATTCCGATGCAATTTCTGTGTTTCATCGTTATTAAGGAGGTCCAAGGGATACTGTAAACCTGAAGTGAAGAATCGGAATCTATAACTAGTATCAAAGGAATCTTTCAAACCATAGCAGAAGGAAGAGTCAGTCTTCTTGAACTTAAGTCGGCATTGTGCCTCTTCTATTTAAATCCGATGCAATTTCTGTGTTTCGTCGGCAATAAGAAGGTCCAAGGGATACAGTAAACATATAGCGAAGCATCGGAACCTAAAACGGGTCTCACAGGAAATGTTCAAAACATAGCCAGTAAGGAGAGTCAGTCATCTTGTACTTAAGTCGGCATTGTGCCTTTTCTATTTAATTCCGATGCAATTTCTGTGTTTCGACGTCAATAAGAAGGTCCAGGGGATACAGTGAACCTGAAGTGAAGCATCGGAATCTATAACTAGTGTCACAGGAATGGTTCAAAATATAGACAGTATGAAGATTTAGTCTACTTGTACTTAAGTCGGCATTGTGCCTTATCTATTTAATTCCGATGCAACTTCTGTGTTTCATCGTCAATAAGAAGGTCAGAGGGATATAGTAAACCTGAAGTGTAGGATTGGAATTCATAACTAGTGTCACAGGAATGGTTCAAAACATAGACAGTAGGAAGAGTCAGTCTTATTGTACTTAATTCGGCATTGTGCCTTTCCTATTTAATTCCGTTACATTTTCAGTGTTTCGTCGTCAATAAGAAGGTCAGTGGGATACAGTAAACCTGAAGTGAAGCATCGAAATCTATAACTAGTGTCACAGGAATGGTTCAAAACATAGGCAGTATGAAGAGTCAGTCTTCTTGTACTTAAGTCGGCATTGTGCCTTTTGTATTTAATTCCGATGCAATTTCTGTGTTTCATCGTCAATAAGAAGGTCCAAGGGAAACAGTAGACATATAGTGAAGCATCTAAACCTAAAACTGGTCTCACAGGGAATGTTCAAAACATAGTCAGTAAGAAGAGTCGGCCTTCTTGTACTTAAATCGGCATTGTGCCGTTTGTATTTAATTCCAATGCAATTTCTGTGTTTCATCGTCAATAAGAATGTCAGAGGGATAGAGTAAACCTGAAGTGAAGCATCGGAATCTATAACTAGTGTCAGAGGAATGGTTCAAAACATAGACAGTTGGAAGATTCAGTCTTCTTGTACTTAAGTCAGCCTTGTGCCTTTTGTATTTCATTCCGATGCTATTTCTGTGTTTCATCGTCGATAACAAGGTCGAAGGGATACAGTAAACCTGAAGTGTAGCATTGGAATCTATAACTAGAGTCAAAGGAATTGCTCAAAACGTAGACAGTAAGTAGAGTCAGTCTTCTTGTACTTATGTCGGCATTGTGCCTTTTGTTTTTATTTCCGATGCAAATTCTGTGTTTCATCGTCAATAAGATGGTCCAAAGGATACAGTAAAAATGACGTGAAGCTTCGGAATCTATAACTAGTGTCACAGGAATGGTTTAAAACATAGATAGTAAGAAGAGAGAGTCTTCTTGTACTTAAGTCGGCATTGTGCCTTTTCTATTTAATTCCGATTCAATTTCTGTGTTTCGTCGTCAATACGAAGGTCAGCGGGATACAGTAAACCTGAAGTGAAGCATCGGAATCTATAACTAGTGTCTCAGGAATGGTTCAAATCATATACAGTAGGAAGAGTCAGTTTTCTTGTACATAAGTCGGCATTGTGCCGTTTGTATTTAATTCCGATGCAATTACTGTGTTTCATCGTCAATAAGAAGGTCAGAGGGATGCGGTAAACCTGAAGTGAGGCATCGGAATCAATAACTAGTGTCACAGGAATGGTTAAAACATAGACAGTAGGAAGAGTCAGTCTTCTTGTACTTAAGTCGGCACTGTGCATTTTCTATTTAATTCCGATTCAATTTCTGTGTTTCGTCGTCAATACGAAGGTCAGCGGGATACAGTAAACCTGAAGTGAAGCATCGGAATCTATAATTAGTGTCACATGAATGGTTCAAACCATACACAGCAAGAAGAGTCAGTCTTCTTGTACTTGATTCGGCATTGTGCCTTTTGTATTTAATTCCGATGCAATTTCTGTGTTTCATCGTCTTGAGAAGGTCCAAGCGATACAGTAAACCTGAAGTGATGCATCGGAATCTTTAACTAGTGTCACAGGAATGGTTCAAAACATAGACAGTAGGAAAAGTCAGTCTTATTGTACTTAATTCGGCATTGTGCCTCTTCTATTTAAATCCGATGCAATTTCTGTGTTTCGTCGTCAATAAGAAGGTCCAAGGGAAACAGTAAACATACAGTGAAGCATCGGAATCTATAACTGGTCTCACAGCAAATGTTCAAAACAAAGTCAGTAAGAAGAGTCTGTCTTCTTGTACTTCAGTTGGCATTGTGCCTTTTCTATTTAATTCCGTTGCAATTTCTGTGTTTCGTCGTCACTAAGAAGGACCAAGGGATACAGTAAACCTGAAGTGAAGCATCGGAATCTGTAACTAGTGGCACAGGAATGGTTGAAAACATAGACAGTAGGAAGAGTCAGTCTTATTGTACTTAATTCGGCATTGTGCCTTTTCTATTTAATTCCGTTACAATTTCTGTGTTTCGTCGTAAATAAGAAGGTCAGTGGGATACAGTAAACCTGAAGTGAAGCATCGAAATCTATAACTATTGTCACAGAAATGGTTCAAAACATAGGCAGTAAGAAGAGTCAGTCTTCTTGTACTTAAGTCGGCATTATGCCTTTTGTATTTAATTCCGATGCAATTTCTGTGTTTCATCGTCAATAAGAAGGTCCAAGGGAAACAGTAAACATATAGTGAAGCATCTAAACCTAAAACTGGTCTCACAGGGAATGTTCAAAACATAGTCAGTAAGAAGTGTCGGTCTTCTTGTACTTAAGTCGGCATTGTGCCGTTTGTATTTAATTCCAATGCAATTTCTGTGTTTCATCGTCAATAAGAATGTCAGAGGGATACAGTAAACCTGAAGTGAACCATCGGAATCTATAACTAGTGTCACAGGAATGGTTCAAAGCATAGACAGTAGGAAGATTCAGTCTTCTTGTACATAAGTCAGCCTTGTGCCATTTGTGTTTAATTCCGATGCTATTTCTGTGTTTCAACGTCGATCAGAAGGTCCATGGGATACAGTAAACCTGAAGTGAAGCATCGGAATCTATAACTTGTGTCACAGGAATTGCTCAAAACATAGACAGTAAGTAGAGTCAGTCTCCTTGTACTTAAGTCGGCATTGTGCCTTTTGTATTAATTTCCGATGCAAATTCTGTGTTTCATCGTCAATAAGATGGTCCAAAGGATACAGTAAACCTGAAGTGAAGCTTCGGAAACTATAACTAGTGTCACAGGAATGGTTTAAAACATAGACAGTAAGAAGAGAGAGTCTTCTTGTACTTAAGTCGGCATTGTGCCTTATGTATTTAATTCCGATGCAATTTCTGTGTTTCATCGCCAATAAGAGTGACAGAGGGATACAGTAAACCTGAAGTCAAGCATCGAAATCTATAACTAGTGTCACAGGAATGGTTCAAATCATAGACAGTTGGAAGAGTCAGTTTTCTTGTACTTAAGTCGGCATTGTGCCTTTTCTATTTAATTTCCGATTCAATTTCTGTGTTTCGTCGTCAATAACAAGGATCAAGGGATACAGTAAACCTAAAGTGAAGCATCGTAATCTACATCAAGTGTCACAGGAGTGGTTCTAACCATAGACACGGAAGATTCAGTCTTCTTGTACTTAAGTCGGCATTGTGCCTTTTCTATTTAATTCCGATGCAATTTCTGTGTTTCGTCGTCAATAAGTAGGTCCAAGCGATACAGTAAACCTGAAGTGAAGCATCGGAACCTGTAACTAGTGTCAGAGAAAAGGTTCAAAACATAAACAGCAAGAACTGTCAGTCTTCTTGTACTTAAGTCGGCATTGTGCCTTTTGTATTTATTTCCGATGCAATTTCTGTGTTTCATCGTCAATAAGAAGGTCCAAGGGATACAGTAAACCTGAAGTGAAGCACCGGAATCTAAAACTAATGTCACATGAATGGTTGAAAGCATAGTCAGTAAGATGAGTCAGTTTTCTTGTACTTAAGTCGACATTGTGCATTTGTATTTAATTCCGATGCAATTTCTATGTTTCATCGTCAATAAGAAGGTCCAAGGGATACAGTAAACCTGAAGTGAAGCATCAGAATCTATAACTTGTGTCACAGGAATGGTTCAAAACATTGTCAGTAAGAAGAGTCAGTCTTCTTGTACTTAAGTTGGCATTGTGCCTTTTCTATTTAATTCCGTTGCAATTTCTGTGTTTCGTCGTCAATAAGAAGGACCAAGGGATACAGTAAACCTCAAGTGAAGCATCGGAATCTATAACTAGTGACACAGGAATGGTTCAAAACATAGACAGTAGGAAGAGTCAGTCTTCGTGTACTTAAGTCGGCATTGTGCCTTTTGTATTTAATCCCGATGCAATTTCTGTGTTTCGTCGTCAATAAGAAGGTCCAAGGGATACAGTAAACCTGAAGTGAAGCATCGGAATCTAAATCTAGTGTCGCAGGAATGGTTCAAAACTTAGACACGAAAGAGTCAGTCTTCTTGTACTTAAGTCGGCATTTTGCCTTTTCTATTTCATTCCGATGCAATTTCTGTGTTTCGTCGTCAATAAGAAGGACCAAGGGATACAGTAAACCTCAAGTGAAGCATCGGAATCTATAACTAGTGACACAGGAATGGTTCAAAGCATAGAGAGTAGGAAGAGTTAGTCTTCTAGAACTTAAGTCGGCATTGTGCCTTTTCTATTTAATTCCGATGCAATTTCTGTAATTCGTCGGCAATAAGAAGGTCCAAGGGATACAGTAAAGATATAGTGAAGCATCGGAACCTAAAACGGGTCTCACAGGAAATGTTCAAAACATAGTCAGTAAGAAGAGTCATTCTTCTTGTACTTAAGTCGGCATTGTGCCTTTTCTATTTAATTGCGACGCAATTTCTGTGCTTCGACGTCAATAAGAGGGTCCAGGGGATACAGTGAACCTGAAGTGAAGCATCGGAATCCATAACTAGTGTCACAGGAATGGTTCAAAATATAGACAGTAAGAAGATTTAGTCTACCTGTACTTAAGTCGGCATTGTGCCTTTTCTATTTAATTCCGATGCAATATCTGTGTTTCATCGTCAATAAGAATGTCAGAGGGATTCAGTAAACCTGAAGTGAAGCATCGGAATCTATAACTAGTGTCTCAGGAATGGTTCAAATCATATACAGTAGGAAGAGTCAGTTTTCTTGTACATAAGTCGGCATTGTGCCGTTTGTATTTAATTCCTATGCAATTTTTGTGTTTCATCGTCAATAAGAATGTCAGAGGGATACAGTAAACCTGAAGTGAAGCATCGGAATCTATAACTTGTGTCACAGGAATGGTTCAAAACATAGACAGTAGGAAGATTCAGTCTTCTTGTACTTAAGGCGTCATTGTGCTTTTTCTATTTAATTTTAATGCAATTTCTGTGTTTCGTCGTCAATAAGAAGGTCAGAGGGATACAGAAAAACCTGAAGTGAAGCATCGGAATCTATATCTAGTGTCACAGGAAAGGTTCAAAACATAGACAGTAAGAAGAGTCAGTCTTCTTGGACATGAGTCGGCATTGTGACTTTTTTATCTAATTCCGATGCAATTACTGTGCTTCATCGTCAATAAGAAGGTCAGAGGGATACAGTAAACCTGAAGTGTAGCATCGGAATCTGTAACTAGTGTCACAGGAATGGTTCAAAACATACACAGCAAGAAGAGTCAGTCTTCTTGTACATGAGTCGGCATTGTGCATTTTGTATTTAATTCCGATGCAATTACTGTGTTTCATCGTCAATAAGAAGGTCAGAGGGATGCAGTAAACCTGAAGTGAAGCATCGGAATCTATAACTAGTGCCACAGGAATGGTTAAAACATAGACAGTAGGAAGAGTCAGTCTTCTTGTACTTAAGTTGGCATTGGGTCTTTTCTATTTAATTCCGATGCAATATCTGTGTTTCGTCGTCAATAAGAAAGTCCAAGGGATACAGTTAACATACAGTGAAGCATCGGAATCTAAAACTGGTCTCACAGGAAATGTTCAAAATAAAGTCAGTAAGAAGAGTCAGTCTTCATGTACTTAAGTTGTCATTGTGCCTTTTCTATTTAATTCCGTTGCAATTTCTGTGTTTCGTCGTCAATAAGAAGGACCAAGGGATACAGTAAACCTCAAGTGAAGCATCGGAATCCATAACTAGTGACACAGGAATGGTTCAAAATATAGACAGTAAGAAGATTTAGTCTACCTGTACTTAAGTCGGCATTGTGCCTTTTCTATTTAATTCCGATGCAATATCTGTGTTTCATCGTCAATAAGAATGTCAGAGGGATTCAGTAAACCTGAAGTGAAGCATCGGAATCTATAACTAGTGTCTCAGGAATGGTTCAAATCATATACAGTAGGAAGAGTCAGTTTTCTTGTACATAAGTCGGCATTGTGCCGTTTGTATTTAATTCCTATGCAATTTTTGTGTTTCATCGTCAATAAGAATGTCAGAGGGATACAGTAAACCTGAAGTGAAGCATCGGAATCTATAACTTGTGTCACAGGAATGGTTCAAAACATAGACAGTAGGAAGATTCAGTCTTCTTGTACTTAAGGCGTCATTGTGCTTTTTCTATTTAATTTTAATGCAATTTCTGTGTTTCGTCGTCAATAAGAAGGTCAGAGGGATACAGAAAAACCTGAAGTGAAGCATCGGAATCTATATCTAGTGTCACAGGAAAGGTTCAAAACATAGACAGTAAGAAGAGTCAGTCTTCTTGGACATGAGTCGGCATTGTGACTTTTTTATCTAATTCCGATGCAATTACAGTGCTTCATCGTCAATAAGAAGGTCAGAGGGATACAGTAAACCTGAAGTGTAGCATCGGAATCTATAACTAGTGTCACAGGAATGGTTCAAAACATACACAGCAAGAAGAGTCAGTCTTCTTGTACATGAGTCGGCATTGTGCATTTTGTATTTAATTCCGATGCAATTACTGTGTTTCATCGTCAATAAGAAGGTCAGAGGGATGCAGTAAACCTGAAGTGAAGCATCGGAATCTATAACTAGTGTCACAGGAATGGTTAAAACATAGACAGTAGGAAGAGTCAGTCTTCTTGTACTTAAGTTGGCATTGGGCCTTTTCTATTTAATTCCGATGCAATATCTGTGTTTCGTCGTCAATAAGAAAGTCCAAGGGATACAGTTAACATACAGTGAAGCATCGGAATCTAAAACTGGTCTCACAGGAAATGTTCAAAATAAAGTCAGTAAGAAGAGTCAGTCTTCATGTACTTAAGTTGTCATTGTGCCTTTTCTATTTAATTCCGTTGCAATTTCTGTGTTTCGTCGTCAATAAGAAGGACCAAGGGATACAGTAAACCTCAAGTGAAGCATCGGAATCTATAACTAGTGACACAGGAATGGTTCAAAACATAGAGAGTAGGAAGAGTTAGTCTTCTTGAACTTAAGTCGGCATTGTGCCTTTTCTATTTAATTCCGTAGCAATATCTGTGTTTCATCGTCAATAAGAATGTCAGAGGGATTCAGTAAACCTGAAGCGAAGCATCGGAATCTATAACTAGTGTCTCAGGAATGGTTCAAATCATATACAGTAGGAAGAGTCAGTTTTCTTGTACATAAGTCGGCATTGTGACGTTTGTATTTAATTCCGATGCAATTACTGTGTTTCATCGTCAATAAGAAGGTCAGAGGGATGCAGTAAACCTGAAGTGAAGCATCGGAATCAATAACTAGTGTCACAGGAATGGTTAAAACATAGACAGTAGGAAGAGTCAGTCTTCTTGTACTTAAGTCGGCATTGGGCCTTTTCTATTTAATTCCGATGCAATATCTACGTTTCGTCGTCAATGAGAAGGTCCAAGGGATACAGTAAACCTGAAGTGAAGCATCGGAATCTATAACTAGTGGCACAGAAAAGGTTCAAAACATAGACAGTAAGAAGAGTCAGTCTTCTTGTACTTAAGTCGGCATTGTGCATTTTCTATTTAATTCCGATTCAATTTCTGTGTTTCGTCGTCAATACGAAGGTCAGCGGGATAGAGTAAACCTGAAGTGAAGCATCGGAATCTATAAGTAGTGTGACATGAATGGTTCTAACCATACACAGCAAGAGGAGTCAGTCTTCTTGTACTTAAGTCGGCATTGTGCCTTTTGTATTTAATTCCGATGCAATTTCTGTGTTTCATCGTCTTGAGAAGGTCCAAGGGATACAGTAAACCTGAAGTGATGCATCGGAATCTTTAACTAGTGTCGCAGGAATGGTTCAAAACATAGACAGTAGGAAGAGTCAGTCTTCTTGTACTTAAGTCGGCATTGTGCCTTTTCTATTTAATTCCGATGCAATTTCTGTGTTTCATCGTTATTAAGGAGGTCCAAGGGATACTGTAAACCTGAAGTGAAGAATCGGAATCTATAACTAGTATCAAAGGAATCTTTCAAACCATAGCAGAAGGAAGAGTCAGTCTTCTTGAACTTAAGTCGGCATTGTGCCTCTTCTATTTAAATCCGATGCAATTTCTGTGTTTCTTCGGCAATAAGAAGGTCCAAGGGATACAGTAAACATATAGCGAAGCATCGGAACCTAAAACGGGTCTCACAGGAAATGTTCAAAACATAGCCAGTAAGGAGAGTCAGTCATCTTGTACTTAAGTCGGCATTGTGCCTTTTCTATTTAATTCCGATGCAATTTCTGTGTTTCGACGTCAATAAGAGGGTCCAGGGGATACAGTGAACCTGAAGTGAAGCATCGGAATCTATAACTAGTGTCACAGGAATGGTTCAAAATATAGACAGTATGAAGATTTAGTCTACTTGTACTTAAGTCGGCATTGTGCCTTATCTATTTAATTCCGATGCAACTTCTGTGTTTCATCGTCAATAAGAAGGTCAGAGGGATATAGTAAACCTGAAGTGTAGGATTGGAATTCATAACTAGTGTCACAGGAATGGTTCAAAACATAGACAGTAGGAAGAGTCAGTCTTATTGTACTTAATTCGGCATTGTGCCTTTTCTATTTAATTCCGTTACATTTTCAGTGTTTCGTCGTCAATAAGAAGGTCAGTGGGATACAGTAAACCTGAAGTGAAGCATCGAAATCTATAACTAGTGTCACAGGAATGGTTCAAAACATAGGCAGTATGAAGAGTCAGTCTTCTTGTACTTAAGTCGGCATTGTGCCTTTTGTATTTAATTCCGATGCAATTTCTGTGTTTCATCGTCAATAAGAAGGTCCAAGGGAAACAGTAGACATATAGTGAAGCATCTAAACCTAAAACTGGTCTCACAGGGAATGTTCAAAACATAGTCAGTAAGAAGAGTCGGCCTTCTTGTACTTAAATCGGCATTGTGCCGTTTGTATTTAATTCCAATGCAATTTCTGTGTTTCATCGTCAATAAGAATGTCAGAGGGATAGAGTAAACCTGAAGTGAAGCATCGGAATCTATAACTAGTGTCAGAGGAATGGTTCAAAACATAGACAGTTGGAAGATTCAGTCTTCTTGTACTTAAGTCAGCCTTGTGCCTTTTGTATTTCATTCCGATGCTATTTCTGTGTTTCATCGTCGATAACAAGGTCGAAGGGATACAGTAAACCTGAAGTGTAGCATTGGAATCTATAACTAGAGTCAAAGGAATTGCTCAAAACGTAGACAGTAAGTAGAGTCAGTCTTCTTGTACTTATGTCGGCATTGTGCCTTTTGTTTTTATTTCCGATGCAAATTCTGTGTTTCATCGTCAATAAGATGGTCCAAAGGATACAGTAAAAATGACGTGAAGCTTCGGAATCTATAACTAGTGTCACAGGAATGGTTTAAAACATAGATAGTAAGAAGAGAGAGTCTTCTTGTACTTAAGTCGGCATTGTGCCTTATGTATTTAATTCCGATGCAATTTCTGTGTTTCATAGTCAATAAGAGTGTCAGAGGGATACAGTAAACATGAAGTGAAGCATCAGAATCTATAACTAGTGTCACAGGAATTGTTCAATTATAGACAGTAAGTAGAGTCAGTCATCGTGTACTTAAGTCGGCATTGTGCCTTTTCTAATTAATTCCGATTCTATTTCTGTGTTTCGTCGTCAATAAGAAGGTAAGAGGGATACAATAAACCTGAAGTGAAGCATCGGAATCTATATCTAATGTCACAGGAAAGGTTCAAAACATAGACTGTAAGAAGAGTCAACCTTCTTGTACATGAGTCGGCATTGTGCCTTTTGTATTTAATTCCGATGCAATTACTGTGTTTTATGGTCAATAACAAGGTCCAAGGGATACAGTAAACCTGAAGTGAAGCTTCGGAATCTATAACTAGTGCCACAGGAATGGTTTAAACCATAGACAGTAAGAAGAGTGAGTCTTCTTGTACTTAAGTCGGCTTTGTGCCGTTTTTAGTTAGTCCCGATTCAATTTCTGTGTTTGGTCATCAATAAGAAGGTTGAGGGATACAGTAAACCTAAAGTGAAGCATCGCAATCTATATCAAGTGTCACAGGAGTGGTTCTAAACATGGACTCGGAAGATTCAGTCTTCTTGTACTTAAGTCGGCATTGTGCCTTTTCTATTTAATTCCGATGCAATTTCTGTGTTTCGTCGTCAATAAGAAGGTCCAAGTGATACAGTAAACCTGATGTGAAGCATCGGAATCTGTAACTAGTGTCAGAGAAAAGGTTCAAAACATAAACAGTAAGAACTGTCAGTCTTCTTGTACTTAAGCCGGCATTGTGCCTTTTTTTATTTAATTCCGATGCAATTTCTGTGTTTCATCGTCAATAAGATGGTCCAAGGGATACAGTAAACCTGAAGTGAAGCATCGGAATCTATATCTAGAGTCACAGGAATGTTTCAAAACATAGACAGTAGGAAGAGTCAGTCTTCCTGTACTTAAGTCGGCATTGTGCCTTTTCCATTTGATTACGATGCAATTTCTGTGTTTCGTCGTCAATAAGAAGGTCAGAGGGATACAGTAAACCTGAAGTGAAGCATCGGAATCTATAACTAGTGTCGCAGTAATGGTTCAAAACATAGACAGTAAGAAGAGTCAGTCTTCTTGTACTTAAGTCGGCATTGTGCCTTTTCTATTTAATTCCGATGCAATTTCTGTGTTTCATCGTCAATAAGAAGGTGCAAGGGATACAGTAAACATATAGTGAAGCATCGGAATCTAAAACTGGTCTTACAGGAAATGTTCACAACATAGTCCATAAGAAGCGTCAGTCTTCTTGTACTTAAGTCGGCACTGTGCCGTTTGTATTTAATTCCGATGCAATTTCTGTGTTTCATCGTCATTAAGAATGTCAGAGGGATACGGTAAACCTGAAGTGAAGCATCGGAATCTTTAACTAGTGTCACAGGAATGGTTCAAAAAATACACAGCAAGAAGAGTCAGTATTCTTGTACTTAAGTGGGCATTGTGCCTTTTGTATGTAATTCCGATGCAGTTTCTGTGTTTCATCGTCACCAAGAAGGTCCAAGGGATACAGTAAACATATAGTGAAGCAACGGAATCTAAAACTGGTCTCACAGGAAATGTTCAAATCATAGTCAGTAAGAAGAGTCAGACTTCTTGTACTTATGTCGGCATTGTGCCTTTTCTATTTAATTCCGATGCAATTTCTGTGTTTCGTCGTCAATAAGGAGGTCCAAGGGATACAGTAATCCTGAAGTGAAGCATCGGAACCTAAAACCGGTCTCACAGGAAAGGTTCAAAACATAGAAAGTGAGAAGAGCCAGTCATCTCGTATTTGAGTCGGCACTGTGCCTTTAGTATTTAATTCCGATGTAATTTCTGTGTTTCATCGTCAATAAGAAGGTCAGAGGGATACAGTAAACCTGAAGTTTAACATCGGAATCTATAACTAGTGTCACAGGAATGGTTAAAACATAGACAGTAGGAAGAGTCAGTCTTCTTGTACTTAAGTCGGCATTGTGCCTTTAGTATTAAATCTTGATTCAATTAATGTGTTTCTTCGTCAATAAGAAGGTCCAAGTGATACAGTAAACCTGAAGTGAAGCATCGGAATCTATAACTATTGTCACTGGAGTGGTTCAAGACATAGACAGCATGAAGAGTCAGTCTTCTTGTACTAAAGTCGGCATTGTGCCTTTTGTATTTAATTCCGATGCATTTTCTGTGTTTCATCGTCAAAAAGAAGGTCCAAGGGATACAGTAAACATATAGTGAAGCATAGGAATCTAAAACTGGTCTCACAGGAAATGTTCAAATCATAGTCAGTAAGAAGAATCAGTCTTCTTGTACTTATATCGGCATTGTGCCTTTTCTATTTAATTCCGATGCAATTTCTGTGTTTCGTCGTCAATAAGAAAGTCCAAGGGATACAGTAAACCTGAAGTGAAGCATCGGAATCTAAAACCGGTCTCACAGGAAAGGTTCAAAACATAGAGAGTAAGAAGAGCCAGTCATCTTCTATTTGAGTCAGCATTGTGAATTTTGTATTTAATTCCGATCCAATTTCTGTGTTTCATCGTCTATAAGAAGGTCAGAGGGATACAGTAAACCTGGAGTGCAGCATCGGAATCTATAAGTAGTGTCACAGAATTTTTTCAGACATAGACAGTAAGAAGAGTCAGTCTTCTTGTACTTAAGTCGGCATTGTGCCTTTTGTATTTAATTCCGATGCAATTTCTGTGTTTCGTCGTCAATAAGAATGTCCAAGGGATACAGTAAACCTGAAGTGAAGCATCGGAATCTATATCTAGTGGCACAGGAATGGTTCAAAACATACACAGCAAGAAGAATCAGTCTTGTTGTACTTAAGTCGACATTGTGCCTTTTGTATTTAATTCCGATGCAATTTCTGTGTTTCATCGTCAATAAGAAGGTCCAAGGGATACAGTAAACCTGAAGTGATGCATCGGAATCCATAACTAGTGTCACGGGAATGGTTCAAAACATAGACAGTAGGAAGAGTAAGTCTTCTTGTACTTAAGTCGGCATTGTGCCTTTTGTATTTAATTCCGATGCAATTTCTGTGTTTCGTCGTCAATAAGAATGTCCAAGGGATACAGTAAACCTGAAGTGAAGCATCGGAATCTATATCTAGTGGCACAGGAAAAGTTCAAAACATAGACAGTAAGACAAGTCAGTCTTCTTGTACATGAGTCCACATTGTGCATTTTGTATTTAATTCCGATGCAATTACAGTGTTTCATCGTCTATAAGAAGGTCAGAGGGATACAGTAAACCTGAAGTGAAGCATCGGAATCTATAACTAGTGTCACAGGAATGGTTCAAAACATACACAGCTAGAAGAGTCAGTCACCTTGTACTTATGTCGGCATTGTGAGTTTTCTATTTACTTCCGATGCAATTTCTGTGTTTCGTCGTCAATATGGAGGATCAAGCGATACAGTAATCCTGAAGTGAAACATCGGAATCTAAAACCGGTCTCACAGGAAAGGTTTAAAACATAGAGAGTACGAAGAGCCAGTCATCTAGTATTTGAGTCGGCATTATACCTTAAGTATTTAATTCCGATGCAATTTCTGTGTTTCATCGTCAATAAGAAGGTCAGAGGGATACAGTAAACCTGAAGTGAAGCATCGGAATCTATAAGTAGTGTCACAGGAATGGTTAATACTTAGACAGTACGAAGAGTCAGTGTTCTTGTACTTAAGTCGGCATTGTGAGTTATGTATCTAATCCCGATTCAATTTCTGTGTTTCGTCGTCTATAAGAAGGTCCAAGGGATACAGTAAACCTGAAGTAAAGCATCGGAATCTATAACTAGTGTCACAGGAATGGTTCAAAACATAGACAGTAAGAAGAGTCAGTCTTCTTGTACTTAAGTCGGCATTGTGCCTTTTGTTTTAATTTCCGATGCAAATTCTGTGTTTCATCGTCAATACGATGGTCCAAGGGATACAGTAAACCTGAAGTGAAGCATCGGAATCTATAACTAGTGTCAATGGAATTGCTCAAAACATAGACAGTAAGAAGAGTCAGTCTTCTTGTACTTAAGTCGGCATTGTACTTTTTGTATTTAATTCCGATGCAAATTCTGTGTTTCATCGTCAATAAGAAGGTCCAAGGGAAACAGTAAACCGAAGTGAAGCTTCGGAATCTATAACTAGTGTCACAGCAATGGTTCAAAACATAGACAGTAGGAAGAGTCAGTCTTCTTGTACTTAAGTCGGCATTGTGCCTTTTGTATGTAATTCCGATGCAATTTCTGTGTTTCATCGTCAACAAGAAGGTCCAAGGGATACAGTAAACTTATAGTGAAGCATCGGAATCTAAAACTGGTCTCACAGGAAATGTTCAAATCATAGTCAAAAGGAAGAGTCAGTCTTCTTGTACTTATGTCGGCATTGTGCCTTTTCTATTTAATTCCGATGCAATTTCTGTGTTTCGTCGTTAATAAGGAGTTCCAAGGGATACACTAAACCTAAAGTGAAGCATCGGAATCATTATCTAGTGTCACAGGAAAGGTTCAAAGCATAGACAGTAAGAAGAGTCGGACTTCTTGTACATGAGTCGGCATAGTGCCTTTTGTATTTAATTCCGATGCAATTTCTGGGTTTCATCGTCAATAAGAGGGTCAGAGGGATACAGTAAACCTGAAGTGAAGCATCAGAATCTATAACTAGTGTCACTGGAATGGTTAAAACATAGACAGTAGGAAGAGTCAGTCTTCTTGTACTAAAGTCGGCATTGTGCATTTTGTATTTAATCCCGATTCAATTTCTGTGTTTCATCATCAATAAGAAGGTCCAAGGGATACAGTAAACATATAGTGAAGCATCGGAATCTAAAACTGGTCTCACAGGAAATGTTCAAATCATAGTCAGTAAGAAGAGTCAATCTTCTTGTACTTATGTCGGCATTGTGCCTTTTGTATTTAATTACGATGCAATTTCTGTGTTTCATCGCCAATAAGGAGGTCAGAGGGATACAGTAAACCTGAAGTGAAGCATCGGAATCTATAACTAGTGTCACTGGAATGGTTAAAACATAGTCAGTAAGAAGAGTCAGTCTTCTTGTACTTTAGTCGGCACTGTGCCGTTTGTATTTAACTCCGATGAAATTTCTGTGTTTGATCATTAATAAGAATGTCCAAGGGATACAGTAAACCTGAAGTGAAGCATCGGAATCTATATCTAGTGTCACACGAAAGGTTCAAAACACAGACAGTAAGAAGAGGCAGTCTTCTTGTACATGAGTCGGCATTGGGCATTTTGTATTTAGTTCCGATGCAATTACTGTGTTTTATCGTCAATAAGAAGGTCAGAGGGATACAGTAAACCTGAAGTGAAGCATCGGAATCTATAACTAGTGTCACAGGAATGGTACAAAATATACACAGCTAGAAGAGACAGTCTTCTTGTACTTAAGCCGGCATTGTGCCTTTTGTAATTAATTCCGATGCAATTTCTGTGTTTCATCGTCAACAAGAAGGTCCAAGGGGTAGAGTAAACATATAGTGAAGCATCGGAATCAGAAACTGGCTCACAGAAAATGTTCAAATCATAGTCAGTAAGAAGAGTCAGTCTTCTCGTACTTACGTCGGCATTGTGCCTTTTCTATTAAATTCCGATGCAATTTCTGTGTTTCGTCGTCAATAAGAAGGTCCAAGGGATACAGTAAACCTAAAGCGAAGCATCGGAATCTAATACCGGTCTTACAGGAAAGGTTCAAAACATAGAGAGTAAGAAGAGCCGGTTATCTTGTATTCGAGTCAGCATTGTGCTTTTGTATTTAATTCCGATGCAATTTCTGTGTTTCATCGTCAATAAGAAGGTCAGAGGGATACAGTAGACCTGAAGTGAAGCATCGGAATCTATAACTAGAGTCACAGGAATGGTTCAAAACATAGACAGTAGGAAGAGTCAGTCTTCCTGTACTTAAGTCGGCATTATGCATTTTCTATTTAATTCCGATGCAATTTCTGTGTTTCGTCGTCATTAAGAAGGTCTGAGGGATACAGTAAACCAGAAGTGAAGCATCGGAATCTCTAACTAGTGTCACAGGAATGGTTCAAAACATACACAGCAAGAAGAATCAGTCTTGTTGTACTTAAGTCGACATTGTGCCTTTTGTATTTAATTCCGATGCAATTTCTGTGTTTCGTCGTCAATATGGAGGACCAAGCGATGCAGTAATCCTGAAGTGAAACATCGGAATCTAAAACCGGTCTCACAGGAAAGGTTCAAAACATAGAGAGTAAGAAGAGTCAGTCATCAAGTATTTGAGTCGGCATTGTACCTTAAGTATTTAATTCCGATGCAATTTCTGTGTTTCATCGTCAATAAGAAGGTCAGAGGGATACAGTAAACCTGAAGTGAAGCATCGGAATCTATAACTAGTGTCAATTGAATTGTTCAAAACATAGACAGTAAGAAGAGTCAGTCTTCTTGTATTTAAGTCGGCATTGTACTTTTTGTATTTAATTCCGATGCAAATTCTGTGTTTCATCGTCAATAAGAAGGTCCAAGGGAAACAGTAAACCTGAAGTGAAGCTTCGGAATCTATAACTAGTGTCACAGGAATGGTTCAAGACATAGAAAGTAAGAAGAGTCAGTCTTCTTGTACTTAAGTCGGCATTGTGCCTTTTGTATTTAATTACGATGCAATTTCTGTGTTTCATCGTCAATAGGAGTGTCAGAGGGATACAGTAAACCTGAAGTGAAGCATCGGAATCTATAACTAGTGTCACAGCAATGGTTCAAAACACAGACAGTAGGAAGAGGCAGTCTTCTTGTACTTAAGTCGGCATTGTGCCTTTTGTATGTAATTCCGATGCAATTTCTGTGTTTCATCGTTAACAAGAAGGTCCAAGGGATACAGTAAACAAATAGTGAAGCATCGGAATCTAAAACTGGTCTCAAAGGAAATGTTCAAATCATAGTCAGTAAGAAGAGTCAGTCTTCTTGTACATGAGTCGGCTTTGTGCCCTTTGTATTTAATTCCGATGCAATTACTGTGTTTCATCGCCAATAAGAAGGTCAGAGGGATACAGTAAACCTGAAGTGAAGCATCGGAATCTATAACTGATGTCACAGGAATGGATCAAAACATACACAGCAAGAAGAGTCAGTCTTCTTGTACTTAAGTCGGCATTGTGCCTTTTGTATTTAATTCCGATGCAATTTCTGTGTTTCATCGTCAAAAAGAAGGTCCAAGGGACACTGTAAACATATAGTGAAGCATCGGAATCTAAAACTGGTCTCACAGGAAGTGTTAAAATCATTGTCAGTAAGAAGAGTCAGTCTTCTTATACTTAAGTCGGCATTGTGCCTTTTGTATTTGATTCCGATGCACTTTCTGTGTTTCATCGTCAATAAGATGGTCCATGGTATACAGTAAACGTATAGTAAAGCATCGGAATCTAAAACTGGTCTCACAGGAAATGTTCAAATCATAGTCAGTAAGAAGAGTCAATCGTCTTGTACTTATGTCGGCATTGTGCCTTTGGTATTTAATTCCGATGCAATTTCTGTGTTTCATTGTCAATAAGAAGGTCAGAGGGATACAGTAAACCTGAAGTGAAGCATCGGAATCTATAACTAGTGTCACAGGAATGGTTCAAAACATAGACAGTAGGAAGAGTCAGTCTTCTTGTACTTAAGTCGGCATTGTGCCATTTCTATTTAATTCCGATGCAATTACTGTGTTTCGTCGTCAATAAGAAGGTCCGTGTTATACAGTAAAACTGAAGTGAAGCATCGGAAT
Organism: Schistocerca americana; assembly: GCF_021461395.2. Classification (NCBI taxonomy): domain Eukaryota; kingdom Metazoa; phylum Arthropoda; class Insecta; order Orthoptera; family Acrididae; genus Schistocerca; species Schistocerca americana. Next base: position 13,740,805 of record NC_060119.1, on the reverse strand, counting down.
CTATATCTAGTGTCACAGGAAAGGTTCTAAACATAGACAGTAAGAAGAATCAGTCCTCTTGTACATGAGTCGGCATTGAGCATTTTGTATTTAATTCCGATTCAATTTCTGTGTTTCGTCGTCATTAAGAAGGTCAGAGGGATACAGTAAACCAGAAGTGAAGCATCGGAATCTATAACTAGTGTCACAGGAATGGTTCAAAACATACACAGCAAGAAGAATCAGTCTTGTTGTACTTAAGTCGACAGTGTGCCTTTTGTATTTAATTCCGATGCAATTTCTGTGTTTCGTCGTCAATATGGAGGACCAAGCGATGCAGTAATCCTGAAGTGAAACATCGGAATCTAAAACCGGTCTCACAGGAAAGGTTCAAAACATAGAGAGTAAGAAGAGCCAGTCATCAAGTATTTGAGTCGGCATTGTACCTTAAGTATTTAATTCCGATGCAATTTCTGTGTTTCATCGTCAATAAGAAGGTCAGAGGGATACAGTAAACCTGAAGTGAAGCATCGGAATCTATAACTAGTGTCAATTGAATTGTTCAAAACATAGACAGTAAGGAGAGTCAGTCTTCTTGTATTTAAGTCGGCATTGTACTTTTTGTATTTAATTCCGATGCAAATTCTGTGTTTCATCGTCAATAAGAAGGTCCAAGGGAAACAGTAAACCTGAAGTGAAGCTTCGGAATCTATAACTAGTGTCACAGGAATGGTTCAAGACATAGAAAGTAAGAAGAGTCAGTCTTCTTGTACTTAAGTCGGCATTGTGCCTTTTGTATTTAATTACGATGCAATTTCTGTGTTTCATCGTCAATAGGAGTGTCAGAGGGATACAGTAAACCTGAAGTGAAGCATCGGAATCTATAACTAGTGTCACAGCAATGGTTCAAAACATAGACAGTAGGAAGAGGCAGTCTTCTTGTACTTAAGTCGGCATTGTGCCTTTTGTATGTAATTCCGATGCAATTTCTGTGTTTCATCGTCAACAAGAAGGTCCAAGGGATACAGTAAACATATAGTGAAGCATCGGAATCTAAAACTGGTCTCAAAGGAAATGTTCAAATCATAGTCAGTAAGAAGAGTCAGTCTTCTTGTACATGAGTCGGCTTTGTGCCCTTTGAATTTAATTCCGATGCAATTACTGTGTTTCATCGTCAATAAGAAGGTCAGAGGGATACAGTAAACCTGAAGTGAAGCATCGGAATCTATAACTGATGTCACAGGAATGGATCAAAACATACACAGCAAGAAGAGTCAGTCTTCTTGTACTTAAGTCGGCATTGTGCCTTTTGTATTTAATTCCGATGCAATTTCTGTGTTTCATCGTCAAAAAGAAGGTCCAAGGGACACTGTAAACATATAGTGAAGCATCGGAATCTAAAACTGGTCTCACAGGAAGTGTTAAAATCATAGTCAGTAAGAAGAGTCAGTCTTCTTATACTTAAGTCGGCATTGTGCCTTTTGTATTTGATTCCGATGCACTTTCTGTGTTTCATCGTCAATAAGATGGTCCATGGTATACAGTAAACATATAGTAAAGCATCGGAATCTAAAACTGGTCTCACAGGAAATGTTCAAATCATAGTCAGTAAGAAGAGTCAATCTTCTTGTACTTATGTCGGCATTGTGCCTTTGGTATTTAATTCCGATGCAATTTCTGTGTTTCATTGTCAATAAGAAGGTCAGAGGGATACAGTAAACCTGAAGTGAAGCATCGGAATCTATAACTAGTGTCACAGGAATGGTTCAAAACATAGACAGTAGGAAGAGTCAGTCTTCTTGTACTTAAGTCGGCATTGTGCCATTTCTATTTAATTCCGATGCAATTACTGTGTTTCGTCGTCAATAAGAAGGTCCGTGTTATACAGTAAAACTGAAGTGAAGCATCGGAATTTATATCTAGTGTCACAGGAAAGGTTCTAAACATAGACAGTAAGAAGAATCAGTCTTCTTGTACATGAGTCGGCATTGTGCATTTTGTATTTAATTCCGATTCAATTACTGTGTTTCATCGTCAATAAGAAGGTCAGAGGAATACAGTAAACCTGAAGTGTAGCAACGGAATCTATAACTACTGTCACAGGAATGGTCCAAAACATACACAGCAAGAAGAGTCAGTCTTCTTGTACTTAAGTCAGCATTGTGCCTTTTGTATGTAATTCAGATGCAATTTCTGTGTTTCATCGTCAACAAGTAGGTCCAAGGGATACAGTTAACATATAGTGACGCATCGGAATCTAAAACTGGTCTCACAGGAACTGTTAAAATCATAGTCAGTAAGAAGAGCTAGTCTTCTTGTACTTATGTCGGTATTGTGCCTTTCTATTTAATTCCGATGCAATTTCTGTGTTTCGTCGTCAATAAGGAGGTCCAAGGGATACACTAAACCTAAAGTGAAGCATCGGAATCAATATCTAGTATCACAGGAAAGGTTCAAAGCATAGACAGTAAGAAGAGTCAGACTTCTTGTACATGAGTCGGCATTGTGCCTTTTGTATTTAATTCCGATGCAATTACTGTGTTTCATCGTCAACAAGAAGGTCAGAGGGATACAGTACACCCAAAGTGAAGTATCGGAATCTATAACTAGTGTCACAGGAATGGTTCAAAACATACACAGCAAGAAGAGTCAGTGTTCTTGACTTAAGTCGGCATTGTGCCTTTTGTATTTAATTCCGATGCAATTTCTGTGTTTCTTTGTCAAAAATAAGGTCCAAGGGATACTGTAAACATATAGTGAAGCATCGGAATCTAAAACTGGTCTCACAGGAAATGTTCAACTCATAGTCAGTAAGAAGAGTCAATCTTCTTGTTCTTATGTCGGCATTGTGCCTTTTGTATTTAATTCCGATGCAAATTCTGGGTTTCATCGTCAATAAGAAGGTCAGAGGGATACAGTAAACCTGAAGTGAAGCATCGGAATCTATAACTAGTGTCACTGGAATGGTTAAAACATAGACAGTAGGAAGAGTCAGTCTTCTTGTACTTAAGTCGGCATTGTGCATTTTGTATTTAATCCCGATTCAATTGCTATGTTTCGTCGTCAATAAGAAGGTTCAAGGGATACAGTAAACCTGAAGTGAAGCATCGGAATCTATAACTAGTGTCACAGGAGTGGTTCAAAACATAGACAGTAAGAAGAGTCAGTCTTCTTGTACTTAAGTCGGCATTTTGCTTTTTGTATTTAATTGCGATGCTATTTCTGTGTTTCATCGTCGATAAGAAGGTCCAAGGGATACAATAAACATATAGTGAAACATCGGAATCTAAAACTGGTCTCACAGGAAGTGTTCAAATCATAGTCAGTAAGAAGAGTCAGTCTTCTTATACTTAAGTCGGCATTGTGCCTTTTGTATTTAATTCCGATGCACTTTCTGTGTTTCATCATCAATAAGATGGTCCATGGGATACAGTAAACATATAGTGGAGCATCGGAATCTAAAACTGGTCTCACAGGAAATGTTCACATCATAGTCAGTAAGAAGAGTCAATCATCTTGTACTTATGTCGGCATTGTGCCTTTTGTATTTAATTCCGATGCAATTTCTGTGTTTCATTGTCAATAAGAAGTTCAGAGGAATACAGTAAACCTGAAGTGAAGCATCGGAATCTATAACTAGTGTTACTGGAATGGTTAAAACATAGTCAGTAAGAAGAGTCAGTCTTCTTGTACGTAAGTCGGCACTGTGCCGTTTGTATTTAATTCCGATGAAATTTCTGTGTTTGATCGTCAATAAGAATGTCAGATGGTTACAGTAAACCTGAAGTGAAGCATCGGAATCTATAACTAGTGTCACAGGAATGGTTCAAAACATAGACAGTAGGAAGAGTCAGTCTTCTTGTACTTAAGTCGGCATTGTGCCATTTCTATTTAATTCCGATGCAATTACTGTGTTTCATCGTCAATAAGAAAGTCATAGGAATACAGTAAACCTGGAGTGTAGCAACGGAATCTATAACTAGTGTCACAGGAATGGTTCAAAACATAGACAGTAAGAAGAGTCAGTCTTCTTGTACATGAGTCGGCATTGTGCATTTTGTATTTAATTCCGATGCAATTACTGTGTTTCATCTTAAAAAAGAAAGTCAGAGGAATACAGTAAACCTGGAGTGTAGCAACGGAATCTATAACTAGTGTCACAGGAATGGTTCAAAACATACACAGCAAGAAGAGTCAGTCTTCTTGTACTTAAGTCGGCATTGTGCCTTTTGTATGTAATTCCGATGCAATTTCTGTGTTTCATCGTCAACAAGAAGGTCCAAGGGATACAGTAAACATATAGTGACGCATCGGAATCTAAAACTGGTCTCACAGGAAATGTTCAAATCATAGTCAGTAAGAAGAGTCAGTCTTCTTGTACTTATGTCGGCATTGTGCCTTTCTATTTAATTCCGATGCAATATCTGTGTTTCGTCGTCAATAAGGAGGTCCAAGGGATACACTAAACCTAAAGTGAAGCATCGGAATCAATATCTAGTGTAACAGGAAAGGTTCAAATCATAGACAGTAAGAAGAGTCAGACTTCTTGTACATGATTCGGCATTGTGCCTTTTGTATTTAATTCCGATGCAATTACTGTGTTTCATCGTCAACAAGAAGGTCAGAGGGATACAGTAAACCCGAAGTGAAGCATCGGAATCTATAACTAGTGTCACAGGAATGGTTCAAAACATACACAGCAAGATGAGTCAGTCTTCTTGTACTTAAGTCGGCATTGTGCCTTTTGTATTTAATTCCGATGCAATTTCTGTGTTTCATCGTCAAAAAGAAGGTCCAAGGGATACTGTAAACATATAGTGAAGCATCAGAATCTAAAACTGGTCTCACAGGAAATGTTCAAATCATAGTCAGTAAGAAGAGTCAATCTTCTTGTACTTATGTAGGCATTATGCCTTTTGTATTTAATTCCGATGCAATTTCTGGGTTTCATCGTCAATAAGAAGGACAGAGGGATACAGTAAACGTGAAGTGAAGCATCAGAATCTATAACTAGTGTCACTGGAATGGTTAAAACATAGACAGTAGGAAGAGTCAGTCTTCTTGTTCTTAAGTCGGCATTGTGCATTTTGTATTTAATCCCGATTCAATTTCTGTGTTTCATCATCAATAAGAAGGTCCAAGGGATACAGTAAACATATAGTGAAGCATCGGAATCTAAAACTGGTCTCACAGGAAATGTTCAAATCATAGTCAGTAAGAAGAGTCAATCTTCTTGTACTTATGTCGGCATTGTGCCTTTTGTATTTAATTACGATACAATTTCTGTGTTTCATCGTCAATAAGAAGGTCAGAGGGATACAGTAAACCTGAAGTGAAGCATCGGAATCTATAACTAGAGTCACTGGAATGGTTAAAACTTAGTCAGTAAGAAGAGTCAGTCTTCTTGTACTTTAATCGGCACTGTGCCGTTTGTATTTAATTCCGATGAAATTTCTGTGTTTGATCGTCAATAAGAATGTCAGATGGTTACAGGAAACCTGAAGTGACCAAATCGGAATCTATAACTAGTGTCACAGGAATGGTTCAATGATAGACAGTAGGAAGAGTCAGTCTTCTCGTACTTAAGTCGGCATTGTGCCATTTCTATTTAGTTCCGATGCAATTACTGCGTTTCGTCGTCATTAAGAATATCCAGGGATACAGTAAACCTGATGTGAAGCATCGGAATCTATATCTAGTGTCACAGGAAAGGTTCAAAACATAGACAGTAAGAAGAGTCAGTCTTCTTGTACATGAGTCGGCATTGTGCATTTTGTATTTAATTCCGATGCAATTACTGCGTTTCATCGTCAATAAGAAGGTCAGAGGGATACAGTAAACCTGAAGTGAAGCATCGGAATCTATAACTAGTGTCACAGGAATGGTTCAAAACATACACAGCAAGAAGAGTCAGTCTTCTTGTACTTAAGTCGGCTTTGTGCATTTTGTATTTAATTCCGATGCAATTTCTGTGTTTCGTCGTCAATAAGGAATTCCAAGGGATACACTAATCCAGAAGTGAAGCATCGGAATCTAAAACCGGTCTCACAGGAAAGGTTCAAAACATAGAGAGTAAGAAGAGCCAGTCATCTTGTATTATAGTCGGCATTGTACCTGTTGTATTTAATTCCGATGCAATTTCTGTGTTTCATCGTCAATAAGAAGGTCAGAGGGATACAGTAAACCTGAAGTGAAGCATCGGAATCTATAACTAGTGTCACAGGAATGGTTAATACATAGACAGTAGGATGAGTCCGTCTTCTTGTACTTAAGTCGGCATTGTGCCTTCTCTATTTAACTCCGATGCAATTTCTGTGTTTCATCGTCAACAAGAAGGTCCAAGGGATACCGTAAACATATAGTGAAGCATCGGAATCTAAAACCGGTCTCACAGGAAAGGTTCAAATCATAGAGGGTAAGAAGAGCCAGTCATCTTGTATTTGAGTCGGCATTGTACCTTTTGTATTTAATTCCGATGCAATTTCTGTGTTTCATCGTCAATAAGAAGGTCAGAGGGATACAGTAAACCTGAAGTGAAGCATCGGAATCTATAAATAGTGTCACAGGAATGGTTAATACATAGACAGTAGGATGAGTCAATCTTCTTGTACTTAAGTCAGCATTGTGCCTTTTGTATTTAATCCCGATTCAATTTCTGTGTTTCGTCGTCAAAAAGAAGGTCCAAGGGATACAGTAAACCTGAAGTGAGGCATCGGAATCTATAACTAGTGTCACAGGAATGGTTTCAAAACATAGACAGTAAGAAGACTCAGTCTACTTGTACTTAAGTCGGGATCGTGCCTTTTGTATTTAATTCCGATACTATTTCTGTGTTTCATCGTCGATAAGAAGGTCCAAGGGCTACAGTAAACCTGACGTGAAGCATCGGAATCTATAACTAGTGTCAATGGAATTGCTCAAAACATAGACAGTACGAAGAGTCAGTCTTCTTGTACTTAAGTCGGCATTGTACCTTTTGTATTTAATTCCGATGCATATTCTGTGTTTCATCGTTAATAAGAAGGTCCAAAGGATACAGTAAACCTGATGTGAAGCTTTGGAATCTATAACTAGTGTCACAGGAATGGTTCAAAACATAGACATTTGGAAGAGTCAGTCTTCTTGTACTTAAGTCGGCATTGTGCCTTTTGTATTTAATTCCGATGCAATTTCTGTGTTTCGACGTCATTAAGAGTGTCAGAGGGATACAGTAAACCGGAAGCGAAGCATCGGAATTTATAACTAGTGTCACAGGAATGGTTCAAAACATAGACAGTAGGAAGAGTCAGTCTTTTTGTACTTAAGTCGGCATTGTGCCTTTTGTATTTAATTCCGATGCAATTTCTGTGTTTCATCGTCAATAAGAGTGTCAGAGGGATACAGTAAACCTGAAGTGAAGCATCGGAATCTATAACTAGTGTCACAGGAATGGGTCAAAACATAGACATTTGGAAGAGTCAGTCTTCTTGTACTTGAGACGGCATTGTGCCTTTTGTATTTAATTCCGATGCAATTTCTGAGTTTCATCGTCAATAAGTGTGTCAGAGGGATACAGTAAACCTGAAGTGAAGCATCGGCATCTATAACTAGTGTCACAGGAATGGTTCAAAACATAGACACGGACGAGTCAGTCGTCTTGTACTTAAGTCGGCATTGTGCCTCTTGTATTTAAATCCGATGCAATTTCTGTGTTTCATCGTCAATAAGAAGGTCAGAGGGATACAGTAAACCTGAAGTGAAGCTTCGGAATCTATAACTAGTGTCACAGGAATGGTTTAAATCATAGACAGTGAGAAGAATGAGTCTTCTTGTACTTAAGTCGGCATTGTGCCTTTTGTATTAAATCCCGATTCAATATCTGTGTTTCGTCGTCACTAAGAAGGTCCAAGGGATACAGTAAACCTCAAGTGAAGCATCGGAATCTATATCAAGTGTCACAGTAATGGTTCTCAACATAGACACGGAAGAGTCAGTCTTCTTGTACTTAAGTCGGCATTGTGCCTTTTCCATATAATTCCGATGCAATTTCTGTGTTTCGTCGTCAATAAGAAGGTCCAAGGGATACAGTAAACTTGAAGTGAAGCATCGGAATCTGTAACTAGTGTCAGAGAAAAGGTTCAAAACATAGACAGTAAGAAATGTCAGTCTTCTTGTACTTAAGTCGGCATTGTGCCTTTTGTATTTAATACCGATTCAATTTCTATGTTTCATCGTCAATAAGAAGGTCCAAGGGCTACAGTAAACCTGAAGTGTAGCATCGGAATCTATAACTAGAGTCACAGGAATGGTTCAAAACATAGACAGTAGGTAGAGTCAGTCTTCCTGTACTTAAGTCAGCATTGTGCCTTTTCTATTTAATTACGATGCAATTTCTGTGTTTCATCGTAAATAAGAGTGTCAGAGGGATACAGTAAACCTGAAGGGAAGCATCGGAATCTATAACTAGTGTCACAGGAAAGGTTTAAAACATAGACAGTAAGAAGAGTCAGTCTTCTAGTACATGAGTCGGCATTGTGCATTTAGTATTTAATCCCGATGCAATTACTGTGTTTCATCGTCAATAAGAAGGTCAGAGGAATACAGAAACCATACAGTGAAGCATCGGAATCTAAAACTGGTCTCACAGGAAAGGTTCAAAACATAGAGAATGTGAAGAGCCAGTCATCTTGTATTTGAGTCGGCACTGTGCCATTTGTATTTAATTCCGACGCAATTTCTGTGTTTCATCGTCAATAAGGAGGTCCAAGGGATACAGTAATCCTGAAGTGAAGCATCGGAATCTAATACCGGTCTCACAGGAAAGGTTCAAAACATAGAGAGTGTGAAGAGCCAGTCATCTTGTATTTGAGTCGGCACTGTGCCATTTGTATTTAATTCCGATGCAATTTCTGCGTTTCATCGTCAATAAGGGTGTCTGAGGGATACAGTAAACCTGAAGTGAAGCTTCGGAATCTATAACTAGTGTCACAGGAATGGTTTAATACATAGACAGTATGAAGAGTGAAGCTTCTTTTACTTAAGTCGGCATTGTGCCTTTTGTATTTAATTCCGATGCAATTTCTGTGTTTCATCGTCAATAAGAGTGGCAGAGGGATACAGTAAACCTGAAGTGAAGCATCGGAATCTGTAAGTAGTGTCACAGGAATGGTTCAAGGCATAGACACGGACGAGTCAGTCTTCTTGTACTTAAGTCAGCATTGTGCCTCTTCTATTTAATTCCGATGCAATTTCTGTGTTTCGTCGTCAATAAGATGGTCCAAGGGATACAGTAAACCTGAAGTGAAGCATCTGAATCTATCTCAAGTGTCACAGGAATGGTTCTAAACATAGACACGGAAGAGTCAGTCTTCTTGTACTTATGTCGGCATTGTGCCTTTTCTATTTAATTCCGATGCAATTTCTGTGCTTCGTCGTCAATAAGGAGGTCCAAGGGATACAGTAATCCTGAAGTGAAGCGTCGGAATCTAAAACCGGTCTCACAGGAAAGGTTCAAAACATAGAGTGTAAGAAGAGCCAGTCAACTTGTATTTGAGTAGGCATTGTGCCTTCTGTATTTAATTGCGATGCAATTTCTGTGTTTCATCGTCAACAAGAACGTCAGAGGGATACAGTAAACCTGAAGTGAAGCATCGGAATCTATAACTAGTGTCACAGGAATGGTTAAAACATAGACAGTAATAAGAGTCAGTCTTCTTTTACTTTAGTCGGCATTGTACCTTTTGTATTTAATTCCGATGCAAATTCTGTGTTTCATCGTCAATAAGAAGGTCCAAAGGATACAGTAAACCTGAAGTGAAGCTTCGGAATCTATGACTAGTGTCACAGGAATGGTTCAAATCATAGACAGTAAGAAGAGTGAGTCATCTTGTACTTAAGTCGGCATTGTGCCATTTGTATTTAATTCCGCTGCAATTTCTGTGTTTCAACGTCAATAAGAGTGTCAGAGGGATACAGTAAACCTGAAGTGAAGCATCGGAATCTCTAACTAGTGCCACAGGAATGGTTCAAAACATAGACAGTTGGAAGAGTCAGTCTTCTTGCACTTTAGTCGGGATTGTGCCTTTTCTATTTAATTCCGATGCTATTTCAGTGTTTCGTCGTCAATAAGAAGGTAAGAGGCATACAATAAACCTGAAGTGAAGCAACGGAATCTATATATAGTGTCACAGTAAAGGTTCAAAACATAGACAGTAAGAAGAGTCAGTCTTCTTGTACATGAGTCGGCATTGTGCCTTTTGTATTTAATTCCGATGCAATTACTGTGTTTCATCGTCAATAAGAAGGTCAGAGGGATACAGTAAACCTGATGTGAAGCATCGGAATCTATAAATAGTGTCACAGGAATGGTTCAAAACATACACAGCAAGAAGAGTCAGTCTTCTTGTACTCAAGTCGGCATTGTGCCTTTTGTATTTAATTCCGTTGCAATTTCTGTGTTTCATTGTCAAAAAGAAGGTCCAAGGGATACAGTAAACCTGAAGTGAAGCATCGGAATCTAAAACCGGTCTCACAGGAAAGGTTCAAAACATAGCAAGTAAGAAGAGCCAGTCATCTTGTATTTGAGTCAGCATTGTGCCTTTTGTATTTAATTTCGATGCAATTTCTGTGTTTCATCGTCAATAAGAAGGTCAAAGGGATATATTAAACCTGAAGTGAAGCATCGAATCTATAACTTGTATCACAGGAATGGTTAAAACATAGACAGTAGGAAGAGTCAGTCTCTTGTACTTAAGTCGGCATTGTGCCTTTTGTATTTAATTCCGATGCAGTTTCTGTGTTTCTTCGTCAATAAGAAGGTCCAAGGGATATGGTAAACATATAGTGAAGCATCGGAATCTAAAACTGGTCTCACAGGAAATGTTCAAATCATAGTCAGTAAGAAGAGGCAGTCTTCCTATACTTAAGTCGGCATTGTGACTTTTGTATTTAATTCCGATGCACTTTCTGTGTTTCATCATCAATAAGAAGGTCCAAGGGATATAGTAAACATATAGTGAAGCATCGGAATCTAAAACTGGTCTCATAGGAAATGTTCACATAATAGTCAGTAAGAATAGTCAGTCTTCTTGTACCTAAGTCGGCTCTGTGCCGTTTGTATTTAATTCCGATGCAATTTCTGTGTTTCATCGTCAATAAGAATGTCAGAGGGATACAGTAAACCTGAAGTGAAGCATCGGAATCTGTATCTAGTGTCACAGGAAAGGTTCAAAACACAGACAGTAAGAAGAGTCAGTCTTCTTGTACATGAGTCGGCATTGTGCATTTTGTATTTAATTCCGATGCAATTACTGTGTTTCATCGTCAATAAGAAGGTCAGAGGAATACAGTAAACCTGAAGAGAAGCATCGGAAACTATAACTAGTGTCACAGGAATGGTTCAAATCATACACAGCAAGAAGAGTCAGTCTTCTTGTACTTAAGTCGGCGTTGTGCCTTTTGTATGTAATTCCGTTGCAATTTCTGTGTTTCATCGTCAACAAGAAGGTCCAAGGGATACAGTAAACATATAGTGAAGCATCGGAATCTAAAACTGGTCTCACAGGAAATGTTCAAATCATAGTCAGTAAGAAGAGTCAGTCTTCTTGTACTTATGTCGCCATTGTGCCTTTTGTATTTAATTCCGATGCAATTTCTGTGCTTCGTCGTCAATAAGGAGGTCCAAGGGATACAGTAATCCTGAAGTGAAGCGTCGGCATCTAAAACCGGTCTCACAGGAAAGGTTCAAAACATAGAGAGTAAGAAGAGCCAGTCAACTTGTATTTGAGTCGGCAGTGTGCCTTCTGTATTTAATTCCGATGCAATTTCTGTGTTTCATCGTCAACAAGAAGGTCAGAGGGATACAGTGAACCTGAAGTGTAGCATCGGAATCTATAACTAGTGTCACAGGAATGGTTAAAACATAGACAGTAGGAAGAGTCAGTGTTCTTGTACTTTAGTCGGCATTGTGCCTTTTGTATTTATTTCCGATGCAAATTCTGTGTTTCATCGTCAATAAGAGGGTCCAAAGGATACAGTAAACCTAAAGTGAAGCTTCGGAATCTATAACTAGTGTCACAGGAATGGTTCAAATCATAGACAGTAAGAAGAGTGAGTCATCTTGTACTTAAGTCGGCATTGTGCCATTTGTATTTAATTCCGATGCAATTTCTGTGTTTCAAAGTCAATAAGAGTGTCAGAGGGATACAGTAAACCTGAAGTGAAGCATCGGAATCTCTAACTAGTGCCACAGGAATGGTTCAAAACATAGACAGTTGGAAGAGTCAGTCTTCTTGCGCTTTAGTCGGCATTGTGCCTTTTCTATTTAATTCCGATGCTATTTCAGTGTTTCGTCGTCAATAAGAAGGTAAGAGGGATACAATAAACCTGAAGTGAAGCAACGTAATCTATATATAGTGTCACAGGAAAGGTTCAGAACATAGATAGTAAGAAGAGTCAGTCTTCTTGTACATGAGTCGGCATTGTGCCTTTTGTATTTAATTCCGATGCAATTACTGTGTTTCATCGTCAATAAGAAGGTCAGGGGGATACAGTAAACCTGATGTGAAGCATCGGAATCTATGAATAGTGTCACAGGAATGGTTCAAAGCATACACAGCAAGAAGAGTCAGTGTTCTTGTACTTAAGTCGGCATTGTGCCTTTTGTATTTAATTCCGATGCAATTTCTGTGTTTCATTGTCTAAAAGAAGGTCCAAGGGATACAGTAAACCTGAAGTGAAGCATCGGAATCTAAAACCGGTCTCACAGGAGAGGTTCGAAACATAGCAAGTAAGAAGAGCCAGTCATCTTGTGTTTGAGTCAGCATTGTGCCTTTTGTATTTAATTCCGATGCAATTTCTGTGTTTCATCGTCAATAAGATGGTCAGAGGTATATATTAAACCTGAAGTGAAGAATCGGAATCTATAACTTGTATCACAGGAATGGTTAAAACATAGACAGTAGGAAGAGTCAGTCTCTTGTACTTAAGTCGGTATTGTGCCTTTTGTACTTAATCCCGATGCAATTTCTGTGTTTCGTCGTCAATAAGAAGGTCCAAGGGATACAGCAAACCTGAAGTGTAGCATCGGAATCTATAACTAGTGTCACTGTAATGGTTCAAAACATAGACAGTAAGAAGAGTCAGTCTTCTTGTACTTAAGTCGGCATTGTGCCTTTTGTATTTAATTCCGATGCAGTTTCTGTGTTTCTTCGTCAATAAGAAGGTCCAAGGGATACAGTAAACATATAGTGAAGCATCGGAATCTAAAACTGGTCTCACAGGAAATGTTCAAATCATAGTCAGTGAGAAGAGTCAGTTTTCTTATACTTAAGAAGGCATTGTGCCTTTTGTATTTAATTCCGATGCACTTTCTGTGTTTCATCATCAATAGGAAGGTCCAAGGGATATAGTAAACATATAGTGAAGCATCGTAATCTAAAACTGGTCTCATAGGAAATGTTCACAACATAGTAAGTAAGAAGAGTCAGTCTTCTTGTACTTAAGTCGGCACTGTGCCGTTTGTATATAATTCCGATGCAATTTCTGTGTTTCATCGTCAATAAGAAGGTCAGAGGGATACAGTAAACCTGAAGTGAAGCATCGGAATCTATTACTAGTGTCACAGGAATGGTTTAAACATAGACAGTAGGAAGAGTCAGTCTTCTTGTACTTAAGTCGGCATTGTGCCTTTTGTATTTAATTCCGATGCAATTTCTGTGTTTCGTCGTCAATAAGAAGGTAAGAGGGATACAATAAACCTGAAGTGAAGCATCGGAATCTATATCTAGTGTCACAGGAAAGGTTCAAAACATAGACAGTGACTAGAGTCAGTCTTCTTGTTTATGAGTCGGCATTGTGCCTTTGTATTTAATTCCGATGCAATTACTGTGTTTCATCGTCAATAAGAAGGTCAGAGAGATACAGTAAACCTGAAGTGAAGCATCGGAATCTATAACTAGTGTCACAGGAATGGTTCAAAACATACACAGCAAGAAGAGTCAGTCTTCTTGTACTTAAGTCGGCGTTGTGCCATTTGTATTTAATTCCGATGCAATTTCTGTGTTTCGTCGTCAATACGAAGGTCCAAGGGATACAGTAAACCTGAAGTGAAGCACCGGAATCTAAGATCGGTCTCACAGGAAAGGTTCAAAACATAGCGAGTAAGAAGAGCCAGTCATCTTGTATTTGAGTCAGCATTGTGCCTTTTGTATTTAATTCCGATGCAATTTCTTTGTTTCATCGTCAATAAGAAGGTCAGAGGGATATAGTAAACCTGAAGTGCAGTATCGGAATCTATAACTTGTATCACAGGAATGGTTAAAACATAGAAAGTATAACGAGTCAGTCTTCTTGTACTTAAGTCGGCATTGTGCCTTTTGTATTTAATCCCGATGCAATTTCTGTGTTTCGTCGTCAATAAGAAGGTCCAAGGGATACAGTAAACCTGAAGTGAAGCATCGGAATCTAAAACCGGTCTCACAGGAAAGGTTCAAAACATAGCAAGTAAGAAGAGCCAGTCATCTTGTATTTGATTCAGCATTGTGCCTTTTGTATTTAATTTCGATGCAATTTCTGTGTTTCATCGTCAATAAGAAGGTCAAAGGGATATATTAAACCTGAAGTGAAGCATCGAATCTATAACTTGTATCACAGGAATGGTTAAAACATAGACAGTAGGAAGAGTCAGTCTCTTGTACTTAAGTCGGCATTGTGCCTTTTGTATTTAATTCCGATGCAGTTTTTGTGTTTCTTCGTCAATAAGAAGGTCCAAGGGATGTGGTAAACATATAGTGAAGCATCGGAATCTAAAACTGGTCTCACAGGAAATGTTCAAATCATAGTCAGTAAGAAGAGGCAGTCTTCCTATACTTAAGTCGGCATTGTGACTTTTGTATTTAATTCCGATGCACTTTCTGTGTTTCATCATCAATAAGAAGGTCCAAGGGATATAGTAAACATATAGTGAAGCATCGGAATCTAAAACTGGTCTCATAGGAAATGTTCACATAATAGTCAGTAAGAATAGTCAGTCTTCTTGTACCTAAGTCGGCTCTGTGCCGTTTGTATTTAATTCCGATGCAATTTCTGTGTTTCATCGTCAATAAGAATGTCAGAGGGATACAGTAAACCTGAAGTGAAGCATCGGAATCTGTATCTAGTGTCACAGGAAAGGTTCAAAACACAGACAGTAAGAAGAGTCAGTCTTCTTGTACATGAGTCGGCATTGTGCATTTTGCATTTAATTCCGATGCAATTACTGTGTTTCATCGTCAATAAGAAGGTCAGAGGAATACAGTAAACCTGAAGAGAAGCATCGGAAACTATAACTAGTGTCACAGGAATGGTTCAAATCATACACAGCAAGAAGAGTCAGTCTTCTTGTACTTAAGTCGGCATTGTGCCTTTTGTATGTAATTCCGTTGCAATTTCTGTGTTTCATCGTCAACAAGAAGGTCCAAGGGATACAGTAAACATATAGTGAAGCATCGGAATCTAAAACTGGTCTCACAGGAAATGTTCAAATCATAGTCAGTAAGAAGAGTCAGTCTTCTTGTACTTATGTCGCCATTGTGCCTTTTGTATTTAATTCCGATGCAATTTCTGTGCTTCGTCGTCAATAAGGAGGTCCAAGGGATACAGTAATCCTGAAGTGAAGCGTCGGCATCTAAAACCGGTCTCACAGGAAAGGTTCAAAACATAGAGAGTAAGAAGAGCCAGTCAACTTGTATTTGAGTCGGCAGTGTGCCTTCTGTATTTAATTCCGATGCAATTTTTTTGTTTCATCGTCAATAAGAAGGTCAGAGGGATATAGTAAACCTGAAGTGCAGTATCGGAATCTATAACTTGTATCACAGGAATGGTTAAAACATAGAAAGTAGGACGAGTCAGTCTTCTTGTACTTAAGTCGGCATTGTGCCTTTTGTATTTAATTCCGATGCAGTTTCTGTGTTTCTTCGTCAATAAGAAGGTCCAAGGGATATGGTAAACATATAGTGAAGCATCGGAATCTAAAACTGGTCTCACAGGAAATGTTCAAATCATAGTCAGTAAGAAGAGGCAGTCTTCCTATACTTAAGTCGGCATTGTGCCTTTTCTATTTAATTCTGATGCTATTTCTTTGTATCGTGGTCAATAAAAAGGTCCAAGGGATACAGTAAACCTGAAGTGAAGCATCGGAAACTGTAACTAGTATCAGAGAAAAGGTTCAAAACATAGACAGTAAGAAGAGTCAGTCTTCTTGTACTTAAGTCGGCATTGTGCCTTTTGTATTTAACTCCGATGCAGTTTCTGTGTTTCTTCGTCAATAAGAAGGTCCAAGGGATACAGTAAACATATAGTGAAGCATCGGAATCTAAAACTGGTCTCACAGGAAATGTTCAAATCATAGTCAGTAAGAAGAGTCAGTCTTCTTATACTTAAGAAGGCATTGTGCCTGTTGTATTTAATTCCGATGCACTTTCTGTGTTTCATCATCAATAAGAAGGTCCAAGGGATATAGTAAACATATAGTGAAGCATCGTAATCTAAAACTGGTCTCATAGGAAATGTTCACAACATAGTCAGTAAGAAGAGTCAGTCTTCTTGTACTTAAGTCGGCACTGAGCCGTTTGTATTTAATTCCGATGCAATTTCTTTGTTTCATCGTCAATAAGAAGGTCAGAGGGATACAGTAAACCTGATGTGAAGCATCGGAATCTATTACTAGTGTCACAGGAATGGTTAAAACATAGACAGTAGGAAGAGTCAGTCTTCTTGTACTTAAGTCGGCATTGTGCCTTTTGTATTTAATTCCGATGCAATTTCTGTGTTTCGTCGTCAATAAGAAGGTAAGAGGGATACAATAAGCCTGAAGTGAAGCATCGGAATCTATATCTAATGTCACAGGAAAGGTTCAAAACATAGACTGTAAGAAGAGTCACTCTTCTTGTTTATGAGTCGGCATTGTGCCTTTTGTATTTAATTCCGATGCAATTACTGTGTTTCATCGTCAATAAGAAGGTCAGAGGGATATAGTAAACCTGAAGTGAAGCATCGGAATCTATAACTTGTATCACAGGAATGGTTAAAATATAGAATGTAGGACGAGTCAGTCTTCTTGTACTTAAGTCGGCATTGTGCCTTTTGTATTTAATCCCGATGCAATTTCTGTGTTTCGTCGTCAATAAGAAGGTCCAAGGGTTACAGTAAACCGGACGTGATGCATCGGAATCCATAACTAGTGTCACAGGAATGGTTCAAAACATAGACAGTAGGAAGAGTCAGTCTACTTGTACTTAAGTCGGCATTGTGCCTTTTGTATTTAATTCCGATTCAATTTCTGTGTTTCTTCGTCAATAAGAAGGTCCAAGGGATACAGTAAACAGATAGTGAAACATCGGAATCTAAAACTGGTCTCACAGGAAATGTTCAAATCATAGTCAGTAAGAAGAGTCAGTCTTCTTATACTTAAGTCGGCATTGTGCCTTTAGTATTTAATTCCGATGCACTTTCTGTGTTTCATCATCAATAAGAAGGTCCAAGGGATACAGTAAACATTTAATGAAGCATCGGAATCTAAAACTGGTCTCACAGGAAATGTTTACAACATAGTCAGTAAGACGAGTCAGTCTTCTAGTACTTAAGTCGGCACTGTGCCGTTTGTATTTAATTCCGATGCTATTTCTGTGTTTCATCGTCAATAAGAAGGTCAGAGGGTTACAGTAAACTTGAAGTGAAGCATCGAAATCTATAACTAGTGTCACAGAAAAGGTTCAAAACATAGACAGTAAGAAGAGTCAGTCTTCTTGTACTTAGGTCGGCGCTGTGCCTTTTGTATTCAATTCCGATGCAATTTCTGTGTTACATCGTCAATAAGAAAGTCAGAGGGATACATTAAACCTGAAGGGAAGCTTCGGAATCTATAACTAGTGTCACAGGAATGGTTTAATACATAGACAGTATGAAGAGTGAAGCTTCTTGTACTTAAGTCGGCATTGTGCGTTTTGTATTTAATCCCGTTTCAATATCTGTGTTTCGTCGTCAATAAGAAGGTCCAAGGGATACAGTAAACCTGAAGTGAAGCATCGGAATCGCTATAAAGTGTCACAGGAATGGTTCTAAACATAGACACGGAAGAGTCAGTCTTCTTGTACTTAAGTCGGCATTGTGCCTTTTGTATTTAATTCCGATGCAATTTCTGTGTTTCTTCGTCAATAAGAAGGTCCATGGGATATGGTAAACATATAGTGAAGCATCGGAATCTAAAACTGGTCTCAGAGGAAATGTTCAAATCATAGTCAGTAAGAAGAGGCAGTCTTCTTATACTTAAGTTGGCATTGTGCCTTTTGTATTTAATTCCGATGCAATTTCTTTGTTTCGTCGTCAATAAGAAGGTCAGAGGGATACAGTAAACCTGAACTGAAGCATCGGAATCTATTTCAAGTGTCACAGGAATGGTTCTAAACATAGACACGGAAGAGTCAGTCTTCTTGTACTTAAGTCGGCATTGTGCCTTTTCTATTTAATTCCCATGCTATTTCTTTGTTTCGTCGTCAATAAGAAGGTCCAAGGGATACAGTGAACCTGAAGTGAAGCATCGGAATCTGTAACTAGTATCAGAGAAACGGTTCAAAACATAGACAGCAAGAACAGTCAGTCTTCTTGTACTTAAGTCGGCATTGTGCCTTTTGTATTTAATTCCGACGCAATTTCTTTGTTTCGTCGTCAATTAGAAGGTCAGAGGGATACAGTAAACCTGAAGTGAAGCATTGGAATCTATAACTAGTGTCACAGGAATGGTTCGAAGCATACACAGCAAGAAGAGTCAGTCTTGATGTACTTCAGTCGGCATTGTGCCTTTTGTATTTAATTCCGATGCAATTTCTGTGTTTCATCGTCAATAAGAAGGTCCAGGGGTTACAGTAAACCGGAAGTGATGCATCGGTATCCGTAACCAGTGTCACAGGAATGGTTCAAAACATAGACAGTAGGAAGAGTCAGTCTTGTTGTACTTAAGTCGGCATTGTGCCTTTTGTATTTAATTCCGATGCAATTTCTGTGTTTCATCGACAATAACAAGGTCCAAGGGATACAGTAAACCTGAAGTGAAGCATCAGAATCTATAACTAGTGTCACAGAAATGGTTCAAAACACAGACAGTAAGAAGAGTCAGTCTTCTTGTACTTAAGTCTGCATTGTGCCTTTTGTATTTAATTCCGATGCAATTTCTGTGTTTCTTCGTCAATAAGAAGGTCCAAGGGATACAGTAAACAGATAGTGAAACATCGGAATCTAAAACTGGTCTCACAGGAAATGTTCAAATCATAGTCAGTAAGAAGAGTCAGTCTTCTTGTACTAATGTCGGCATTGTGCCTATTCTATTTACTTCCGATGCAATTTCTGTGTTTCGTCATCAATAAGGAGGTCCAAGGGATACAGTAATACTGAAGTGAAGCATCGGAATCTAAAACCGGTCTCACAGGAAAGGTTCAAAGCACAGAGAGTAAGAAGAGCCAGTCATCTAGTACTTGAGTCGGCATTTTACCTTTTGTATTTAATTCCGATGCAATATCTGTGTTTCATCGTCAATAAGAAGGTCAGAGGGATACAGTAAACTTGAAGTGAAGCATCGGAATCTATTACTAGTGTCACAGGAATGGTTAAAACATAGACAGTAGGAAGAGTCAGTCTTCTTGTACTTAAGTCGGCATTGTGCCTTTTGTATTTAATCCCGATTCAATTTCTGTGTTCCGTCGTCAATAAGAAGGTCCGAGCGATACAGTAAACCTGAAGTGAAGCATCGGAATCTATAAATAGTGTCACAGGAATGGTTCAAAACATAGACAGTGAGAAGAGTCAGTCTTCTTGTACTTAAGTCGGCATTGTGCCTTTTGTATGTAATTGCGATGCTATTTCTGTGTTTCATCGTCGAAAAGAAGGTCCAAAGGATACAGTAAGACAGAAGTGAAGCATCGGAATCTATAACTAGTGTCAATGGAATTGCTCAAAACATAGACAGTAGGAGGAGTCAGTCTTCTTGTACTTAAGTCGGCATTGTACCTTTTGTATTTAACTCCGATGCAAATTCTGTGTTTCATCGACAATAAGAAGGTCCAAAGTATACAGTAAACATGAAGTGAAGCTTCAGAATCTATAACTAGTGTCACAGGAATGGTTCAAAACATAGACAGTAACAAGAGTGAGTCTTCTTGTACTTAAGTAGGCATTGTGCCTTTTCTATTTAATTCCGATGCTATTTCAGTGTTTCGTCGTCAATAAGAAGGTAAGAGGGATACAATAAACCTGAAGTGAAGCATCGGAATCTATATCTAGTGTTACAGGAAAGGTTCAAAACATAGACAGTAAGAAGAGTCAGTCTTCTTGTTTATAAGTCGGCATTGTGCCTTTTGTATTTAATTCCGATACAATTACTGTGTTTCATCGTCAATAAGAAGGTCAGAGAGATACAGTAAAACTGAAGTGAAGCATCGGAATCTATAATTAGTGTCACAGGAATGGTTCAAAACATACACAGCAAGAAGAGTCAGTCTTCTTGTACTTAAGTCGGCGTTGTGCCTTTTGTATTTAATTCCGATGCAATTTCTGTGTTTCATCGTCAAAAAGAACGTCCAAGGGATACAGTAAACATATAGTGAAGCGTCGGAATCTAAAACTGGTCTCACAGGAAATGTTCAAATCATAGTCAGTAAGAAGAGTCAGTATTCTTGTACTTATGTCGGCATTGTGCCTTTTCTATTTGATTCCGATGCAATTTCTGTGTTTCGTCGTCAATACGAAGGTCCAAGCGTTACAGTAAAGCTGAAGTGAAGCGCCGGAATCTAAGACCGGTCTCACAGGAAAGGTTCAAATCATAGCGAGTAAGAAGAGCCGGTCATCTTGTATTTGATTCAGCATTGTGCCTTTTGTATTTAATTCCGATGCAATTTCTGTGTTTCATCGTCAATAAGAAGGTCAGAGGGATATAGTAAACCTGAAGTGAAGCATCGGAATCTATAACTTGTATCACAGGAATGGTTAAAACATAGAAAGTAGGAAGAGTCAGTCTTCTTGTACTTAAGTCGGCATTGTGCCTTTTGTATTTAATCCCGATGCAATTTCTGTGTTTCGTCGTCAATAAGAAGGTCCAAGGGATACAGTAAACCTGAAGTGAAGCATCGGAATCTATATCAAATGTCACAGGAATGGTTCTAAACATAGACACGGAAGAGTCAGTCTTCTTGTACTTAAGTCGGCATTGTGCCTTTTCTATTTAATACCGATGCTATTTCTTTGTTTCGTCGTCAATAAGAAAGTCAGAGGGATACAGTAAACCTGAAGTGAAGCATCGGAATCTATAACTAGTGTCACAGAAATGGTTCAAAACATAGACAGTAAGAAGAGTCAGTCTTCTTGTACTTCAGTCGGCATTGTGCCTTTTGTATTTAATTCCGATGCAATTTCTGTGTTTCATCGTCTATAAGAGTGTCAGAGGGATACAGTAAACCTGAAGGGAAGCATCCGAATCTATAACTAGTGTCACAGGAATGGTTCAAAACATAGACAGTTGGAAGAATCAGTATTCTTGTACTTAAGTCGGCATTGTGCCTTTTGTATTTAATCCCGATGCAATTTCTGTGTTTCGTCGTCAATAAGAAGGTCCAAGGGATACAGTAAACCTGAAGTGAAGCATCGGAATCTATAACTGGAGTCACAGGAATGGTTCAAAACATGACAGTAGCAATAGTCAGTCTTCCTGTACTTAAGTCGGCATTGTGCCTTTTCTATTTTATTCCGATGCAATTTCTGTGTTTCGTCGTCAATAAGAAAGTCAGAGGGATACTGTAAACCTGAAGTGAAGCATCGGAATCTATAACTAGTGTCACAGGAATGGTTCAACTCATACACAGCAAGAAGAGTCAGTCTTGTTGTACTTAAGTCGGCATTGAGCCTTTTGTATTTAATTCCGATGCAATTTCTGTGTTTCATCGTCTTGAGAAGGTCCAAGGGATAAAGTAAACCTGAAGTGATGCATCGGAATCCTTAACTAATGTCACAAGAATCGTTGAAAACATAGACAGTAAGAAGAGTCAGTCTTCTTGTACTTAAGTCTGCATTGTGCCTTTTGTTCTTCATTCCGATGCAATTTCTGTGTATCTTCGTCAATAAGAAGGTCTAAGGGATACAGTAAACATATAGTGAAACATCGGAATCTAAAACTGGTCTCACAGAAAATGTTCAAATCATAGTCAGTAAGAAGAGTCAGTCTTCTTATACTTAAGTCGGCATTGTGCCTTTTGTAATCAATTCCGATGCACTTTCTGTGTTTCATCATCAATAAGAAGGTCCAAGGGATACAGAAAACATTTCCTGAAGCATCGGACTCTAAAACTGGTCTCACAGGAAATGTTTACAACATAGTCAGTAAGAAGAGTCAGTCTTCTTGTACTTAAGTCGGCACTGTGCCGTTTGTATTTAATTCCAATGCAATTTCTGTGTTTCATCGTCAACAAGAAGGTCTGAGGGATACAGTAATCCTGAAGTGAAGCATCGGAATCTATAACTAGTGTCACAGGAATGGTTCAAAACATAGACAGTTGGAAGAGTCAGTATTCTTGTACTTAAGTCGGCATTGTGCCTTTTGTATTTAATCCCGATGCAATTTCTGTGTTTCGTCGTCAATAAGAAGGTAAGAGGGATACAATAAACCTGAAGTGAAGCAACGGAATCATTATCTAGTGTCACAGGAATGGTTCAAAACATACACAGCAAGAAGAGTCAGTCTTCTTGTACTTAAGTCGGCATTGTGCCTTTTGTATTTAATTCCGATGCAATTTCTGTGTTTCATAGTCAAAAAGAAGGTCCAAGGGATACAGTAAACATATAGTGAAGCATCGGAATCTAAAACTGGTCTCACAGGATAAGTTCAAATCGTAGTCAGTAAGAAGAGTCAGTCTTCTTGTACATATCAGCATTGTGCCTTTTCAATTTAATTCCGTTGCAATTTCTCTGTTTCGTCGTCAATACGATGGTCCAAGGGATACAGTAAACCTGAAGTGAAGCATCGGAATCTAAAACCGGTCTCACAGGAAATGTTCAAAACATAGCAAGTAAGAAGAGCCACTCATCTTGTATTTGAGTCAACATTGTGCCTTTTGTATTTAATTCCGAAGCAATTTCTGTGTTTCATCGTCAATAAGAAGGTTAGAGGGATATAGTAAACCTGAAGTGAAGCATCGGAATCTATAACTTGTATCACAGGAATGGTTAAAACATAGACAGCAAGAAGAGTCAGTCTTCTTGTACTTAAGTCGGCATTGTGCCTTTTGTATTTAATCCCGATGCAATTTCTGTGTTTCATCGTCAATAAGAAGGTCCAAGGGATACACTAAACCTGAAGTGAAGCATCGGAATCTGTAACTAGTATCAGAGAAAAGGTTCAAAACATAGACAGTAGGAAGAGTCAGTCTTCCTGTACTTAAGTCGGCATTGTGCCTTTTGTATTTAATCCCGATTCAATTTCTGTGTTTCGTCGTCAATAAGGAGGTCCAAGGGATACAGTAATCCTGAAGTGAAGCATCGGAATCTTAAACCGGTCTCACAGGAAAGGTTCAAAACATAGAGAGTAAGAAGAGCCAGTCATTTTGTATTTGGGTCGGCATTGTGCCTTTTGTATGTGATTCCGATGCAATTTCTGTGTTTCATCGTCAATAAGGAGGTCAGAGGGATACAGTAAACCTGAAAAGAAGCATCGGAATCTTAAACTAGTGTCACAGGAATGGTTAAAACATAGACAGTAGGAAGAGTCAGTCTTCTTGTACTTAAGTCGGCATTGTGCCTTTTGTATTTAATCCCGATTCAATTTCTGTGTTTCGTCGTCAATAAGAAGGTCCAAGGGATACACAAAACCTGAAGTGAAGCATCGGAAGCTATAACTAGTGTCACAGGAATGGTTCAAAACATAGACAGTAAGAAGAGTCAGTCTTCTTGTACATAAGTCGGCATTGTGCCTTTTGTATTTAATTGTGATGCATTATCTGTGTTCCATCGTTGATAAGAAGGTCCAAAGTATACAGTAAACCTGAAGTGAAGCATCGGAATCTATAACTAGTGTCAATGGAATTGCTCAAAACATAGACAGTAGGTATAGTCAGTCTTCTTGTACTTTAGTCGGCTTTGTACTTTTTGCATTTAATTCCGATGCAAATTCTGTGTTTCATCGTCAATAAGAAGGTCCAAAAGATACAGTAAATCTGAAGTGAAGCTTCGGAATCTATAACTAGTGTCACAGGAATGGTTCGAATCATATACTGTAAGAAGAGTGAGTCTTCTTGTCCTTAAGTCGGCATTGTGCCTTTTTGTATTTAATTCCGATGCAATTTCTGTGTTTCATCGTCAATAAGAGTGTCAGAGGGATATAGTAAACCTTAAGTGAAGCATCGGAATCTCTAACTAGTGCCACAGGAATGGTTCAAAACATAGACAGTTGGAAGAGTCAGTCTTCTTGTACTTAAGTCGGCCTTGCGCCTTTTCTATTTAATTCCGATGCTATTTCAGTGTTTCGTCGTCAATAAGAAGGTAAGAGGGATACAATAAACCTGAAATAAAGCAACGGAATCTATATCTAGTGTCTCAGGAAAGGTACAAAACATAGTCAGTAAGAAGAGTCAGTCTTCTTGTACATATCGGCATTGTGCCTTTTCAATTTAATTCCGATGCAATTTCTGTGTTTCGACGTCAATAAGAAGGTCATAGGGATACAGTAAACCTGAAGTGAAGCATCGGAATCTGAAACTAGTGTCACAGGAATGGTTCAAAACATACACAGCAAGAAGAGTCAGTCTTGTTGTACTTGAGTCGGCATTGTGCCTTTTCTATTTAATTACGATGCAATTTCTGTGTTTCCTCGTCAATAAGAAGGTCAGAGGGATACAGTAAACCTGAAGTGAAGCATCGGAATCTAAAACTAGTGTCACAGGAATGGTTAAAACATAGACAGTAGGAAGAGACAGTGTTCTTGTACTTAGTCGGCCATGTGCCTTTTGTATTTAATTGCGATGCTATTTCTGTGTTTCATCGTCGATAAGAAGGTCCAAAGGATACAGCAAACCTGAAGTGAAGCATCGGAATCTATAACTAGTGTCAATGGAATTGCTCAAAACACAGACAGTAGGAAGAGTCAGTCTTCATGTACTTATGTCGGCTTTGTACCTTTTGTATTTAATTCCGATGCAAATTTTGTGTTTCATCGTCAATAAGAAGGTCCAAAGGATACAGTAAACCTGACGTGAAGCTTCAGAATCTATAACTAGTGTCACAGGAATGGTTCAAAACATAGACAGTAAGAAGAGTGAGTCTTCTTGTACTTAAGTCGGCATTGTGCCTTTTGTATTTAATTCTGATGCAATTTCTGTGTTTCATCGTCTATAAGAGTGTCAGAGGGACACAGTAAACCTGAAGTGAAGCATCGGAATCTATAACTAGTGTCACAGGAATGGTTCAAAACATAGACAGTTGGAAGAATCAGTATTCTTGTACTTAAGTCGGCATTGTGCCTTTTGTATTTAATCCCGATGCAATTTCTGTGTTTCGTCGTCAATAAGAAGGTCCAAGGGATACAGTAAACCTGAAGTGAAGCATCGGAATCTATAACTAGAGTCACAGGAATGGTTCAAAACATGACAGTAGCAAGAGTCAGTCTTCCTGTACTTAAGTCGGCATTGTGCCTTTTCTATTTTATTCCGATGCAATTTCTGTGTTTCGTCGTCAATAAGAAGGTCAGAGGGATACTGTAAACCTGAAGTGAAGCATCGGAATCTATAACTAGTGTCACAGGAATAATTCAAATCATACACAGCAAGAAGAGTCAGTCTTGTTGTACTTAAGTCTGCATTGTGCCTTTTGTACTTAATTCCGATGCAATTTCTGTGTATCTTCGTCAGTAAGAAGGTCCAAGGGATACAGTAAACATATAGTGAAACATCGGAATCTAAAACTGGTCTCACAGAAAATGTCTAAATCATAGTCAGTAAGAAGAGTCAGTCTTCTTATACTTAAGTCGGCATTGTGCCTTTTGTAATCAATTCCGATGCACTTTCTGTGTTTCATCATCAATAACAAGGTCCAAGGGATACAGTAAACATTTAGTGAAGCATCGGAGTCTAAAACTGGTCTCACAGGAAATGTTTACAACATAGTCAGTAAGAAGAGTCAGTCTTCTTGTACTTAAGTCGGCACTGTGCCGTTTGTATTTAATTCCAATGCAATTTCTGTGTTTCATCGTCAACAAGAAGGTCTGAGGGATACAGTAAACCTGAAGTGAAGCATCGGAATCTATAACAGGTGTCACAGGAATGGTTCAAAATATAGACAGTTGGAAGAGTCAGTATTCTTGTACTTAAGTCGGCATTGTGCCTTTTCTATTTAATCCCGATGCAATTTCTGTGTTTCGTCGTCAATAAGAAGGTAAGAGGGATACAATAAACCTGAAGTGAAGCAACGGAATCTTTATCTAGTGTCACAGGAATGGTTCAAAACATACACAGCAAGAAGAGTCGGTGTTCTTGTACTTAAGTCGGCATAGTGCCTTTTGTATTTAATTCCGATGCAATTTCTGTGTTTCATAGTCAAACAGAAGGTCCAAGGGATACAGTAAACATATAGTGAAGCATCGGAATCTAAAACTGGTCTCACAGGATAAGTTCAAATCATAGACAGTAAGAAGAGTCAGTCATCTTGTACATATCAGCATTGTGCCTTTTCAATTTAATTCCGATGCAATTTCTGTGTTTCGTCGTCAATACGATGGTCCAAGGGATACAGTAAACCTGAAGTGAAGCATCGGAATCTAAAACCGGTCTCACAGGAAAGGTTCAAAACATAGCAAGTAAGAAGAGCCACTCATCTTGTATTTGAGTCAGCATTGTGCCTTTTGTATTTAATTCCAAAGCAATTTCTGTGTTTCATCATCAATAAGAAGGTCAGAGGGATATAGTAAACCTGAAGTGAAGCATCGGAATCTATAACTTGTATCACAGGAATGGTTAAAACATAAACAGCAAGAAGAGTCAGTCTTCTTGTACTTAAGTCGGCATTGTGCCTTTTGTATTTAATCCCGATGCAATTTCTGTGTTTCATCGTCAATAAGAAGGTCCAAGGGATACAGTAAACCTGAAGTGAAGCATCGGAATCTGTAACTAGTATCAGAGAAAAGGTTCAAAACATAGACAGTAGGAAGAGGCAGTCTTCCTGTACTTAAGTCGGCGTTGTGCCTTTTCTATTTAATTACGATGCGATTTCTGTGTTTCGTCGTCAATAAGAAGGTCAGAGGGATACAGTAAACCACAAGTGAAGCATCGGAATTTAAAACTAGTGTCACAGGAATGGTTCAAAACATACACAGCAAGAAGAGTCAGTCTTGTTGTACTTAAGTCGGCATTGTGCCGTTTGTATTTAATTCCGATGCAATTTCTGTGTTTCATCGTCAATAACAAGGTACAAGGGATACAGTAAACCTGAAGTGAAGCATTGGAATCTATAAATAGCGTCACACGAATGGTTCAAAACATACACAGCAAGAACAGTCAGTCTTCTTGTACTTAAAACGGCATTGTGCCTTTTGTATTTAATTCCGATGCAATTTCTGTGTTTCATCGTCAAAAAGAAGGTCCAAGGGATACAGTAAACATATAGTGAAGCATCGGAATCTAAAACTGGTCTCACAGTATAAGTTCAAATCATAGTCAGTAAGAAGAGTCAGTCTTCTTGTACATATCGGCATTGTGCTTTTCAATTTAATTCCGATGCAATTTCTGTGATTCGTCGTCAATACGAAGGTCCAAGGGATACAGTAAACCTGAAGTGAAGCATCAGAATCTAAAACCGGTCTCACAGGAAAGGTTCAAAACATAGCAAGTAAGAAAAACCACTCATCTTGTATTTGAGTCAGCATTGTGCCTTCTGTATTTAATCCCGATGCAATTTCTGTGTTTCGTCGTCAATAAGAAGGTCCAAGGGATACAGTAAACCTGAAGTGAAGCATCGGAATCTATATCAAGTGTCACAGGAATGTTTCTAAACATAAACACGAAAGAGTCAGTCTTCTTGTACTTAAGTCACCATTGTGCCTTTTCTATTTAATTCCGATGCTATTTCTTTGTTTCGTCGTCAATATGAAGGTCCAAGGGATACAGTAAACCTGAAGTAAAGCATCGGAATCTGTAACTAGTATCAGAGAAAAGGTTCAAAACATAGACAGTAGGAAGAGTCAGTCTTCCTGTTCTTAAGTCGGCATTGTGCCTTTTCTATTTAATTACGATGCCATTTCTGTGTTTCGTCGTCAATAAGAAGGTCAGAGGAATACAGTAAACCTGAAGTGAAGCATCGGAATCTAAAACTAGTGTCACAGGAATGGTTCAAAACATACACAGCAAGAAGAGTCAGTCTTGTTGTACTTGAGTCGGCATTGTGCCTTTTGTATTTAATTGCGATGCAATTTCTGTGTTTCATCGTCAATAACAAGGTCCAAGGGATACAGTAAACCTGAAGTGAAGCATCGGAATCTATAGCTAATGTCACAGTAATGGTTCAAAACATAGACAGTAAGAAGAGTCAGTCTTCTTGTACTTAAGTCGGCATTGTGCCTTTTGTATATAATTCCGAAGCAATTTCTGTGTTTCTTCGTCAATAAGAATGTCCAAGGGATACAGTAAACCTGAAGTGAAGCATCGGAATCTGTATCTAGTGTCACAGGAAAGGTTCAAAACATAGACAGTAAGAAGAGTCAGTCTTCTTGTACATGAGTCCGCATTGTGCATTTTGTATTTAATTCCGATGCCTTTACTGTGTTTCTTCGTCAATAAGAAGGTCAGAGGAATACGGTAAACCTAAAGTGAAGCATCGAAATCTATAACTCGAGTCACAGGAATGGTTCAAAACATACACAGCAAGAAGAGTCAGTCTCCTTGTACTTAAAGCTTCATTGTGCCTTTTGTATGTAATTCCGATGCAATTTCTGTGTTTCATCGTGAACAAGAAGGTCCAAGGGATATAGTAAACATATAGTGAAGCATCGGAATCTAAAACTGGTCTCACAGGAAACGTTCAAATCATAGTCAGTAAGAAGAGTCAGTCTTCTCGTACTTAACTCGGCATTGTGCCTTTAGTATTTAGTTCCGATGCATTTTCTGTGTTTCGTCGCCAATAAGGAGGTCCAAGGGATACAGTAATCCTGCAGTGAAGCATCGGAATCTAAAACCGGTCTCACAGGAAAGGTTCAAAACATAGAGAGTAAGAAGAGCCAGTCATCTTGTATTTGAGTCGGCATTGTGCCTTTTGTATTTTATTCCGATGCAATTTCTGTGTTTCTTCGTCAATAAGAAGGTCAGAGGGATACAGTAAACCTGAAGTGAAGCATCGGAATCTATAACTAGTGTCACAGGAATTGTTAAAACATAGACAGTAGGAAGAGTCAGTGTTCTTGTACTTAAGTCGGCATTGTTCCTTTTGTATTTTATCCCGATTCAATTTCTGTGTTTCGTCGTCAATAAGAAGGTCCAAGCGATACAGTAACCCTGAAGTGAAGCATCTGAATCTATAACTAGTGTCACAGGAATGGTTCAAATCATAGACAGTGAGAAGAGTCAGTCTTCTCGTACTTAAGTCGGCATTGTGCCTTTTGTATTTAATTGCTATGCTATTTCTGTGTTTCATCGTCGATAAGAAGGTCCAAAGGATACAGTAAACCTGAAGTGAAGCATTGGAATCTATAACTAGTGTCAATGGAATTGCTCAAAACATACACAGTAGGAAGAGTCAGTCTTCTTGTACTTAAGTCGGCTTTGTACCTTTTGTATTTATTTCCGATGCAAATTCTGTGTTTCATCGTCAATAAGAAGGTCCAAAGGATACAGTAAACCTGAAGTGAAGCTTCGGAATCTATAACTAGTGTCGCAGGAATGGTTCAAAACATAGACAGTAAGAAGAGTGAGTCTTCTTGTACTTAAGTCGGCATTGTGCCTTTTGTATTTAATTCCGATGCAATTTCTGTGTTTCATCGTCTATAAGAGTGTCAGAGGGATACAGTAAACCTGAAGTGAAGCATCGGAATCTATAACTAGTGTCACAGGAAATTTTCAAAACATAGACAGGTGGAAGAGTCAGTATTCTTGTACTTAAGTCGGCATTGTGCATTTTGTATTTAATCCCGATGCACTTTCTGTGTTTCGTCGTCAATAAGAAGGTCCAAAGGATACAGTAAACATGAAGTGAAGCATCGGAAACTATATCAAGTGTCACAGGAACGGTTCTAAACATAGACACCGAAGAGTCAGTCTTCTTGTACTTAAGTCGGCATTGTGCCTTTTCTATTTAATTCCGATGCTATTTCTTTGTTTCGTCGTCAATAAGAAGGTCCAAGGGATACAGTAAACCTGAAGTGAAGCATCGGACTCTGTAACTAGTATCAGAGAAAAGGTTCAAAACATAGACAGTAAGAAGAGTCAGTCTTCTTGTACTTAAGTCGGCATTGTGCTTTTGTATTTAATTCCGATGCAATTTCTGTGTTTCATCGTCAATAAGAAGGTCCAAGGGATACAGTAAACCTGAAGTGAAGCATCGGAATCTATAACTAGAGTCACAGGAATGGTTCAAAACGTGACGGTAGGAAGAGTCAGTCTTCCTGTACTTCAGTCGGCATTGTGCCTTTTCTATTTTATTCCGATGCAATTTCTGTGTTTCGTCGTCAATAAGAAGGTCAGAGGGATACAGTAAACCTGAATTGAAGCATCGGAATCTATAACTAGTGTCACAGGAATGGTTCAAATCATACACAGCTGGAAGAGTCAGTCTTGTTGTACTTAAGACGGCATTGTGCCTTTTGTATTTAATTCCGATGTAATTTCTGTGTTTCATCGTTAATAAGAAGGTCCAAGGGATACAGTAAACCTGAAGTGATGCATCTGAATCCATAACTAGTGTCACAAGGATGGTTCAAAACATAGACAGTAAGAAGAGTCAGTCTTCTTGTACCTAAGTCTGCATTGTGCCTTTTGTACTTAATTCCGATGCAATTTCTGTGTATCTTCGTCAATATGAAGGTCCAGGGGATACAGTAAACATATAGTGAAACATAGGAATCTAAAACTGGTCTCACAGGAAATGTTCAAATCATAGTCAGTTAGAAGAGTCAGTCTTCTTATACTTAAGTAGGCATTGTGCCTTTTGTATTCCATTCCGATGCACTTTCTGTGTTTCATCATCAATAAGAAGGTCCAAGGGATACAGTAAACATTTAGTGAAGCATCGGAATCTAAAACTAGTCTCACAGGAAATGTTTACAGCATAGTCAGTAAGAAGAATAAGTCTTCTTGTACTTAAGTCGGCACTGTGCCGTTTGTATTTAATTCCGATGCAATTTCTGTGTTTCATCGTCAACAAGAATTTCAGAGGGATACAGTAAACCTGAAGTGAAGCATCGGAATCTCTAACTAGTGCCGCAGGAATGTTTCAAAACATAGACAGTTGGAAGAGTCAGTCTTCTTGTACTTAAGTCGGCATTGTGCCTTTTCTATTTAATTCCGATGCTATTTCAGTGTTTCGTCGTCAATAAGAAGGTAAGAGGGATACAATAAACCTGAAGTGAAGCAACGGAATCTATATCTAGTGTCACAGGAAAGGATCAAAACATAGACAGTAATAAGAGCCAGTCTTCTTGTACATGAGTCGGCTTTGTGCCTTTTGTATTTAATTCCGATGCAATTGCTGTGTTTCATCGTCAATAAAAAGGTCCAAGGGATACAGTAAACCTGAAGTGAAGCATCGGAATCTATATCAAGTGTCACAGGAATGGTTCTAAACATAAACACGGAAGAGTCAGTCTTCTTGTACTTAAGTCACCATTGTGCCTTTTCTATTTAATTCCGATGCTATTTCTTTTTTTCGTCGTCAATAAGAAGGTCCAAGGGATACAGTAAACCTGATGTTAAGCATCGGAATCTGTAACTAGTATCAGAGAAAAGGTTCAAAACATAGACAGTGGGAAGAGTCCGTCTTCCTGTACTTAAGTCGGCATTGTGCCTTTTCTATTTAATTACGATGCAATTTCTGTGTTTCGTCGTCAATACGAAGGTCAGAGGGATACAGTAAACCTGAAGTGAAGCATCGGAATCTAAAACTAGTGTCACAGGAATGGTTCAAAACATACACAGCAAAAAGAGTCAGTCTTGTTGTACTTAAGTCGGCATTGTGCCTTTTGTATTTAATTCCGATGCAATTTCTGTGTTTCTTCGTCAATAAGAAGGTCCAAGGGATATAGTAAACATATAGTGAAGAATCGGAATCTAAAACTGGTCTCATAGGAAATGTTCACAACATAGTCAGTAAGAAGAGCCAGTCTTTTACTTAAGTCGGCACTGTGCCGTTTGTATTTAATTCCGATGCAATTTCTGTGTTTCATCGTCAATAAGAATGTCAGAGGGATACAGTAAACCTGAAGGGAAGAATCGGAATCTATAACTAGTGTCACAGGAATTGTTCAAAACATAGACAGTAGGAAGAGTCAGTCTTCTTGTACTTAAGTCGGCATTGTGCCTTTTCTATTTATTTCCGATGAAATTTCTGTGTTTCGTCGTCAATAAGAAGCTCCAAGGGATACAGTAAACCTGAAGTGAAGCATCGGAATCTGTATCTAGTGTCACAGGAAAGGTTCGAAACATAGACAGTAAGAAGAGTCAGTCTTCTTGTACATGAGTCCGCATTGTGCATTTTGTATTTATTTCCGATGCCATTACTGTGTTTCATCGTCAATAAGAAGGTCAGAGGAATACAGTAAACCTGAAGTGAAGCATCGGAATCTATAACTAGTGTCACAGGAATGGTTCAAAACATACACAGCAAGAAGAGTCAGTCTTCTTGTACTGAAGGCTTCATTGTGCCTTTTGTATGTAATTCCGATGCAATTTCTGTGTTTCATCGTCAACAGGAAGGTCCAAGGGATACAGTAAACATATAGTGAAGCAGCGGAATCTAAAACTGGTCTCACAGGAAATGTTCAAATCATAGTCAGTAAGAAGAGTCAGTCTTCTTGTACTTATGTCGGCATTGTGCCTTTTCTATTTTATTCCGATGCATTTTCTGCGTTTCGTCGTCAATAAGGAGGTCCAAAGGATACAGTAATCCTGACGTGAAGCATCGGAATCTAAAACCGGTCTCACAGGAAAGGTTCAAAACATAGAGAGTAAGAAGAGCCAGTCATCTTGTATTTGAGTCGGCATTGTGCCTTTTATATTTAATTCCGATGCAATTTCCGTGTTGCATCGTCAATAAGAAGGTCAGAGGGATACAGTAAACCTGAAGTGAAGCATCGGAATCTATAACTAGTGTCACAGGAATGGTTAAAACGTAGACAGTAGGAAGAGTCAGTCTTCTTGAACTTAAGTCGGCATTGTCCCTTTTGTATTTAATCCCAATTCAATTTCTGTGTTTCGTCGTCAATAAGAAGGTCCAAGCGATACAGTAAACCTGACGTGAAGCATCGGAATCTATAACTAGTGTCACAGGAATGGTTCAAATCATAGACAGTGAGAAGAGTCAGTCTTCTCGTACTTAAGTCGGCATTGTGCGTTTTGTATTTAATTGCGATGCTATTCCTGTGTTTCGTCGTCGATAAGAAGGTCCAAAGGATACAGTAAACCTGAAGTGAATCATCGGAATCTATAACTAGTGTCAACGGAATTGCTCAAAACATAGACAGTAGGAAGAGTCAGTCTTCTTGTACTTAAGTCGGCATTGTACCTTTTGTATTTAATTCCGATGCAAATTCTGTGTTTCATCGTCAAGAAGAAGGTCCAAAGGATAGAGTAAACCTGAAGTGAAGCTTCGGAATCTATAACTAGTGTCACAGGAATGCTTCAAAACATAGACAGTAAGAAGAGTGAGTCTTCTTGTACTTAAGTCGGCATTGTACCTTTTGTATTTAATTCCGATGCAATTTCTGTGTTTCATCGTCTATAAGAGTGTCAGAAAGATACAGTAAACGTGAAGTGAAGCATCGGAATCAATAACTAGTGTCACAGGAATGGTTCACAACATAGACAGTTGGAAGAGTCAGTATTCGTGTACTTAAGTCGGCATTGTGCCTTTTCTATTTTATTCCGATGCAATTTCTGTGTTTCGTCGTCAATAAGAAGGTCAGAGGGATACAGTAAACCTGAATTGAAGCATCGGAATCTATAACTAGTGTCACAGGAATGGTTCAAATCATACACAGCTGGAAGAGTCAGTCTTGTTGTACTTAAGTCGGCATTGTGCCTTTTGTATTTAATTCCGATGCAATTTCTGTGTTTCGTCGTCAATAAGAAGGTCCAAGGGATACAGTAAACTTGAAGTGAATCATCGGAATCTATATCAAGTGTCACAGGAATGGTTCTAAACATAGAGACGGAAGAGTCAGTCTTCTTGTACTGATGTCGGCATTGTGCCATTTCTATTTAATTCCGATGCCATTTCTTTGTTTCGTCGTCAATAAGAAGGTCCAAGGGATACAGTAAACCTGAAGTGAAGCATCGGAATCTGTAACTAGTATCAGCGAAAAGGTTCAAAACATAGAGTGTAAGAAGAGTCAGTCTTCTTGTACTTAAGTCGGCATTGTGCCTTTTCTATTTAATTCCGATGCTATTTCTTTGCTTCGTCGTCAATAAGAAGGTCAGAGGGATACAGTAAACCTGAAGTGAAGCACCGGAATCTATAACTAGTGTCACAGGAATGGGTCAAAACATAGACAGTAGGAAGAGTCAGTCTTCTTGTACTTAAGTCGGCATTGTGCCTTTTGTATTTAATTCCGATGCTATTTCTTTGCTTCGTCGTCAATAAGAAGGTCAGAGGGATACAGTAAACCTGAAGTGAAGCACCGGAATCTATAACTAGTGTCACAGGAATGGGTCAAAACATAGACAGTAGGAAGAGTCCGTCTTCCTGTACTTAAGTCGGCATTGTGCCTTTTCTATTTAATTACGATGCAATTTCTGTGTTTCGTCGTCAATAAGAAGGTCAGAGGGATACAGTAAACCTGAAGTGAAGCATCGGAATCTAAAACTAGTGTCACAGGAATGGTTCAAAACATACACAGCAAAAAGAGTCAGTCTTGCTGTACTTAAGTCGGCATTGTGCCTTTTGTATTAAATTCCGATGCAATTTCTGTGTTTCATCCTCATTAAGAAGGTCCAAGGGATACAGTAAACATATAGTGGTGCATCGGAATCTAAAAGTGGTCTCACAGGAAATGTTCACAACATAGTCTGTAAGAAGACTCAGTCTGCTTGTACTTAAGTCGGCACTGTGCCGTTTGTATTAATTCCGATGCAATGTCTGTGTTTCATCGTCAATAAGAATGTCAGAGGGATACAGTAAAACCTGAAGTGAAGCATCGGAATCTATAACTAGTGTCACAGGAATGGTTCAAAACATAGACAGTAGGAAGAGTCAGTCTTCTTGTACATAAGTCTGCATTGTGCCCTTTCTATTTCATTCCGATGCAATTTCTGTGTTTTGTCGTCAATAGGGAGGTCCAAGGGATACAGTAAACCTGAAGTGAAGCATCGGAATCTATATCTAGTGTCACAGGAAAGGTTCAAAACATAGACAGTAAGACGAGTCAGTCTTCTTGTACATGAGTCGGCATTGTGCCTTTTGTATTTAATTCCGATGCAATTACTGTGTTTCATCGTCAATAAGAAGGTCAGAGGGATACAGTAAACCTGAAGTGAAGCATCGGAAGCTATAACTAATGTCACAGGAATGGTTCAAAGCATACACAGCAAACAGAATCAGTCTTCTTGTACTTAAGTCGGCATTGTGCCTTTTGTATTTAATTCCGATGCGATTTCTGTGTTTCATCGTCAACAAGAAGGTAAAAGGGATACAGTAAACATATAGTGAAGCGTCGGAATGTAAAACTGGTCTCACAGGAAATGTTCAAATCATAGTCAGTAAGAAGAGTCAGTCTTCTTGTACTTATGTCCGCATTGTGCCTTTTCTATTTAATTCCGACGCAATTTCTGTGTTTCGTCGTCAATAAGAAGGTCCATGGGATACAGTAAACCTGTAGTGAAGCATCGGAATCTATAACTAGAGTCACAGGAATGGTTAAAACATAGACAGTAGGAAGGGTCAGTCTTCTTGTACTTAAGTCGGAATTGTGCCTTTTGTATTTAATCCTGATTCAATTTCTGTGTTTCGTCGTCAATGAGATGGTCCAAGGGATACAGTAAACCTGAAGTGAAGCATCGGAATCTATATCTAGTGTCACAGGAAAGGTTCAAAACATAGACAGTAAGACGAGTCAGTCTTCTTGTACATGAGTCGGCATTGTGCCTTTTGTATTTAATTCCGATGCAATTTCTGTGTTTCATCGTCGATAAGAAGGTCCAAGGGATACAGTAAACCTGAAGTGAAGCATCGGAATCTACAACTATGTGTCACAGGAATTGTTTAAAACATAGGCAGTAAGAAGAGTCAGTCTTCTTGTACCTAAGTCGACATTGTGCCTTTTGTATTTAATTCCGATGCAAATTATTTGTTTCATCGTCAATAAGAAGGTCCAAAGGATACAGTAAACCTGAAGTGAAGCTTTGGAATCTGTAACTAGTGTCACAGGAATGGTTCAAAACAAAGACAGTTGGAAGAGTCAGTCTTCTTGTACTTAAGTCAGCAATGTGCCTTTTCTCTTTAATTCCGATGCAATTTCTATGTTTCGTCGTCAATAAGAAGGTCCAAGGTATACAGTAAACCTGAAGTGAAGCATCGGAATCTAAAACCGGTCCCACAGGAAAGTTTGAAAACATAGAGAGTAAAAAGAGCCAGTCATCTTGTATTTGAGTCGGCATTGTGCTTTTTGTATTTAATTCCGATGCAATTTCTGTATTTCATCGTCAATAATAAGGTCAGAGGGATACAGTAAACGTGAAGTGAAGCATTGGAATCTATAACTAGTGTCACAGGAATGGTTAAAACATAGAGAGTAGGGAGAGTCAGTCATCATGTATTTGAGTCGGCATTGTGCCATTTGTATTTAAATCCGATGCAATTTCTGTTTTTCATCGTCAATAAGAAGGTCCAAGGGATACAGTAAACATATAGTGAAGCATCGGAATCCAAAACTGGTCTCACAGGAAATGTTCAAATCATAGTCAGTAAGAAGAGTCAGTCTTCTTGTACTTATGTCTGCATTTTGCCTTTTCTATTTAATTCCGATGCAATTTCTGTGTTTCGTCGTCAATAGGATGGTCCAAGGGATACAGTAAACCTGAAGTGAAGCATCGGAATCTAAAACCCGTCTCACAGGAAAAATTCAAAGCATAGAGAGTAAGAATGGCCAGTCATCTTGTATTTGAGTCGGCATTGTGCCTTTTGTATTCAATTCCGATGCAATTTCTGTGTTTCATCGTCAATAAGAAGGTCAGAGGGATACAGTAAACCTGAAGTGAAGCATCGGAATGTATAACTAGAGTCACAGGATGGTTCAAAACATAGACAGTAGGAAGAGTCAGTCTTCTTGTACTTGAGTCGGCATTGTGCCTTTTGTATTTAATTCCGATGCAATTTCTGTTTTTCATCGTCAATAAGAAGGTCCAACTGATACAGTAAAACTGAAGTGAAGCTTTGGAATCTATGACTAGTGTCACAGAATGGTTCAAAACATAGACAGTAAGAAGAGTCAGTCTTCTTGTACTTAAATCGGCATTGTGATTTTTGTATTTAATTCCGATGTAATTTCTGTGTTTCATAGTCAATAAGAGTGGCAGAGGGATACAGTAAACCTGAAGTGAAGCATCGGAATCTATAACTAGTGTCACAGAATAGGTTCAAAACATAGACAGTAAGAAGAGTCAGTCTTCTTGTACTTAAGTCGGCATTTTGCCTTTTGTATTTAATTCCGATGCAATTTCTGTGTTTCATCGTCAATAAGAAGGTCAGAGGGATACAGTAAACCTGAAGTGAAGCATCGGAATCTATAACTAGTGTCACAGGAATGGTTCAAAACAGAGACAGTTGGAAGAGTCAGTCTTCTTGTACTTGAGTCAGCATTGTGCCTTTTCTATTTAATTCCGATGCAATTTCTGTGTTTCGTCGTCAATAAGAAGGTCCAAGGGATACAGTAAACCTGAAGTGAAGCATAGGAATCTAAAACCGGTCTCACAGGAAAGTTTCAAAACGTAGAGTGTAAGAAGAGCCAGTCATCTTGTATTTGAGTCGGCATTGTGCCTTTTGTATTTACTTCCGATGCAATTTCTGTGTTTCATCGTCAATAAGAAGGTCAGAGGGATACAGTAAACGTGAAGTGAAGCATCGGAATCTATAACTAGTGTCACAGGAATGATTAAAACATAGAGAGTAGGAAGAGTCAGTCCTCTAGTACTTTAGTCGGCATTGTGCCTTTTCTATTTAATTCCGATGCAATTTCTGTGTTTCGTCGTCAATAAGAAGGTCCAAGGGATACAGTAAACCTGAAGTGGAGCATCGGAATCAATATATAGTGTCACAGGAATGGTTGAAAACATAAACACGGAAGAGTTAGTCTTCTTGTACTTATGTCGGCATTGTGCACTTTGTATTTAATTCAGATGCAATTTCTGTGTTTCGTCGTCAATATGAAGGTCCAAGGTATACAGTAAACCTAAAGTGAAGCATCGGAATCCATAACTAGTGTCACAGGAATGTTTAAAACATAGAGAGTAGGAAGAGTCAGTCTTCTTGTACTTAAGTCGGCATAGTGTCTATTACATTTAATTCCCATGCAATTTCTGTGATCCATCGTCAATAAGAAGGTCAAAGGGATACAGTAAACGTGAAGTGTAGCATCGGAATCTATAACTAGTGTCACAGGAATGGTACAAAACATAGACAGTAGAAAGAGTCAGTCTTCTTGTACTTAAGTCGGCAATGTGCCTTTTCTATTTAATTCCGATGCAATTTCTGTGTTTCGTAGTCAATAAGAAGGTCAGAGGGATACAGTAAACCTGAAGTGAAGCATCGGAATCTATAACTAGTTTCAGAGGAATGTTTCAATACATACGGAGCAAGAAGAGTCAGTCTTCTTGCACTTAAGTCGG
Organism: Schistocerca americana; assembly: GCF_021461395.2. Lineage (NCBI taxonomy): Eukaryota > Metazoa > Arthropoda > Insecta > Orthoptera > Acrididae > Schistocerca > Schistocerca americana. The sequence continues at coordinate 13,701,767 of NC_060119.1, read as the reverse complement.
CATTGTGCATTTTGTATTTAATTCCGATGCAATTTCTGTGTTTCATCGTCAATAAGAAGGTCCAAGGGATACAGAAAACCTGAAGTGATGCATCGGAATCTATAACTAGCGTCACAGGAATGGTTCAAAACATAGACAGTTGGAAGAGTCAGTCTTCTTGTACTTAAGTCGGCATTGTGCCCGTTGTATTTAATTCCGATGCAATTTCTGTGTTTCATCGTCAATAACAAGGTCCAAGGGATACAGTAAACCTGAAGTGAAGCATCGGAATCTATAACTAGTGTCACAGGAATGGCTCAAAGCACAGACCGTAAGAAGAGTCAGTCTTCTTGTACTTAAGTCGGCCTTGTGCCTTTTGTATTTAAATCCGATGCAATTTCTGCGTTTCATCGTCAATAAGAAGGTCCAAGGGATACAGTAAACCAGAAGTGAAACATCGGAATCTATAACTAGTGTCACAGGAGTGGTTTAAAACATAGACAGTAAGAAGAGTCAGTCTTCTTGTACTTATGTCGGCATTGTGCCTGTTGTATTTAATTTCGATGCAATTTCTGTGTTTCATCGTCAATAAGAAGGTCCAAGGGGTACAGTAAACACATAGTGAAGCATCGGAATCTAAAACTGGTCTCACAGGAAATGTTCAAATCATTGTAAGTAAGAGGAGTCAGTCTTCTTTTACTTAAGTCGGTATTTTGCCTTTTCTATGTAATTTTGATGCAATTTCTGTGTTTCGTTGTCAATAAGAAGGTCCAAGGGATACAGTGAACCAGAAGTGAAGCACCGGAATCTAAAACCGGTCTCTCAGGAAAGGGCAAAACATAGAGAGTAAGAAGAGCCAGTCATCTTGTATTTGAGTCGGCAAATTGCCTTTTGTATTAAATTCCGTTGCAGTTTCTGTGTTTCATCGTCAATAAGAAGGTCAGAGGGAATCAGTAAACCTGAAGTGAAGCATCGGAATCTATAACTAGTGTCACAGGAATGGTTAAAACATAGACAGTAGGAAGGGTCTGTGTACTTGTACTTAAGTCGGCATTGTGGCTTTTCTATTTCATTCCGATGCAATGTATGTGTTTCATCGTCAATAAGAAGGTCCAAGGGATACAGTAAACATAATGTGAAGCATCGGAATCTAAAACTGGTCTCACAGGAAATGTTCACAACATAGTCAGTAAGAAGAGTCAGTCTTCTTGTACTTAAGTCGGCCATTGTGTATTTTGTATTTAATTCCGATGCAATTTCTGTGTTTCATCATCAATAAGAAGGTCAGAGGGATACAGTAAACCTGAAGTGAAGCAACGGAATCTATAACTAGTGTCACAGGAATGGTTCAAAACATAGACAGTAGGAAAAGTCAGTCTTCTTGTACTTAAGTCGGCATTGTGCCTTTTCTATTTAATTCCGATGCAATTTCTGTGTTTCGTCGTCAATAAGAAGGTCAAAAGGACACAGTAAACCTAAAATGAAGCATCGGAATCTATAACTAGTGTCACAGGAATGGTTCAAAAGATAGACAGTAAGAAGTGTCAGTCTTCTTGTACTTATGTCAACATTGTGCCTCTTGTATTTAATTCCGATGCAATTTCTGTGTTTCATCGTCGATAAGAAGGTCCAAGGGATACAGTAAACCTGAAGTGAAGCATCGGAATCTATAACTAGTATCACAGGAATTGTTCAAAACATAGACAGTAAGAAGAGTCAGTCTTCTTGTACTTAAGTCGGCATTGTGCCTTTTGTATTTAGTTCCGATGCAATTTCTGTGTTTCATCGTCAATAAGAAGGTCCAAGTGATACAGTAAACCTGAAGTGAAGCATCTGAAACTATAACTTGTGTCACCGGAATGGTTCAAAAGATAGACAGTAAGAAGAGTTAGTCTTCTTGTACTTAAGTCGGCATTGTGCCTTTTGTATCTAATTCCTATGCAATTTCTGTGTTTCATCGTAAATAAGAAGGTGAGAGGGATACAGTAAACCTGAAGTGAACCATCGGAATCTATGACTAGTGTCACAGGAACGGTTCTAACCATAGACAGTAAGTAGAGTCAGTCTTCTTGTACTTAGGTCTGCATTGTGCTTTTTCTATTTGATTTCGATGCAATTTCTGTGTTTCATCGTCAATAAGAGGGTCCGGGGGATACAGTAAATCTGAAGTGAGGCATCGGAATCTATAACTAGTGTCACAGGAATCGTTCAAAGCATAGACAATAGGAAGGGTCAGTCTTCTTGTACTTAAGTCGGCATTGTGCCTTTCCTATTTTTTTCCGATGCAATTTCTGTGTTTCGTCGTCAATAAGGTCAGAGGGATACAGTAAACCTGAAGTGAAGCATCGGAATCTATAACTAGTGTAACAGGAATGGTTCATATCATAGAGATTAGAAAGAGTCAGTCTTCCTATACTTAAATCGGTACTGCGCCTTTTGTGTTTAATTCCGATGCAATTTCTGTGTTTCATCGTCAATAAGAAGGTCAGAGGGATACAGTAAACCTTAAGTGAAGCATCGGAATGTATAACTAGTGTCACAGGAATGGTTCAAAACATAGACAGTAGGAAGAGTCAGTCTTCTTGTACTTGAGACGGCAACGTGCCATTTGTAATTATTTCCGATGCCATTTCTGTGTTTCAACGTCAATAAGAAGGTCAGAGGGATACAGTAAACATAATGTGAATCATCGGAATCTAAAACTGGTGTCACAGAATAGGTTCAAAACATAGACAGTAAGAAGAGTCAGTCTTCTTGTACTTAAGTCGGCATTTTGCCTTTTGTATTTAATTCCGATGCAATTTCTGTGTTTCATCGTCTATAAGGTCAGAGGGATACAGTAAACGTGAAGTGAAGCATCGGAATCTATAACTAGTGTCACAGGAATGGTTCAAAACATAGACAGTATGAAGAGTGAAGCTTCTTGTAGTTAAGTCGGCATTGTGCCTTTAGTATTTAAATCCGATGCAATTTCTGTGTTTCATCGTCAATAAAGATGTCAGAGGGATACAGTAAACCTGAAGTGAAGCATTGGAATCTATAACTAGTGTCACAGGAATGGTTCAAAACAGAGACAGTTGGAAGAGTCAGTCTTCTAGTACTTGAGTCAGCATTGTGCCCTTTCTATTTAATTCCGATGCAATTTCTGTGTTTCGTCGACAATAAGAAGGTCCAAGGGATACAGTAAACCTGAAGAGAAGCATAGGAATCTAAAACCGGTCTCACAGGAAAGTTTCAAAACGTAGAGAGTAAGAAGAGCCAGTCATCTTGTATTTGAGTCGGCATTGTGCCTTTTGTATTTAATTCCGATGCATTTTCTGTGTTTCATCGTCAATAAGAAGGTCAGAGGGATACAGTAAACGTGAAGTGAAGCATCGGAATCTATAACTAGTGTCACAGGAATGATTAAAACATAGAGAGTAGGAAGAGTCAGTCCTCCTGATCTTAAGTCGGCATTGTGCCTTTTCTATTTAATTCCGATGCAATTTCTGTGTTTCGTCGTCAATAAGAAGGTCCAAGGGATACAGTAAACCTGAAGTGGAGCATCGGAATCAATATCTAGTGTCACAGGAATGGTTGAAAACATAAACACGATAGAGTTAGTCTTCTTGTACTTATGTCGGCATTGTGCATTTTGTATTTAATTCCGATGCAATTTCTGTGTTTCATCATCAATAAGAAGGTCCAAGGGATACAGTAAACCTGAAGTGATGCATCGGAATCTATAACTAGTGTCACAGGAATGGTTCAAAACATAGACAGTTGGAAGAGTCAGTCTTCTTGTACTTAAGTCGGCATTGTGCCCGTTGTATTTAATTCCGATGCAATTTCTGTGTTTCATCGTCAATAACAAGGTCCAAGGGATACAGTAAACCTGAAGTGAAGCATCGGAATCTATAACTAGTGTCACAGGAATGGCTCAAAGCACAGACCGTAAGAAGAGTCAGTCTTCCTGTACTTAAGTCGGCCTTGTGCCTTTTGTATTTAAATCCGATGCAATTTCTGTGTTTCATCGTCAATAAGAAGGTCCAAGGGATACTGTAAACCAGAAGTGAAACATCGGAATCTATAACTAGTGTCACAGGAGTGGTTTAAAACATAGACAGTAAGAAGAGTCAGTCTTCTTGTACTTACGTCGGCATTATGCCTGCTGTATTTAATTTCGATGCAATTTCTGTGTTTCATCGTCAATAAGAAGGTCCAAGGGGTACAGTAAACACATAGTGAAGCATCGGAATCTAAAACTGGTCTCACAGGAAATGTTCACAACATAGTCAGAAAGAAGAGACAGTCTTCTTGTATTTAAGTGGGCATTGTGCCTTTTGTATTTAATTCCGATGCAATTTCTGTGTTTCATCGTCAATAAGAAGGTCAGAGGGATACAGTAAACCTGAAGTGAAGCATCGGAATCTATATCTAGTGTCACAGGAATGGTTCAAAACAGAGACAGTAGGAAGAGTCAGTCTTTTTGTACTTAAGTCGGCATTGTGCCTTTTCTATTTAATTCCGATGCAAATTCTGTGTATCGTCGTCAATACGAAGATCCAAGGGATACAATAAACCTGAAGTGAAGCATCGGAATCTATAACTAGTGTCACAGTAATGGTTCAAAAGATAGACAGTAAGAAGAGTCAGTCTTCTTGTACTTAAGTCTGCATTAAGCTTTTTCTATTTGATTTCGATGCAATTTCTGTGTTTCATCGTCAATAAGAGGGTCCGAGGGATACAGTAAACCTGAAGTGAGGCATCGGAATCTATAACTAGTGTCACAGGAATCGTTCAAAACATAGACAATAGGAAGGGTCAGTCTTCTTGTACTTAAGTCGGCATTGTGCCTTTCCTATTTTTTTCCGATGCAATTTCTGTGTTTCGTCGTCAATAAGAAGGTCAAAGGGATGCAGTAAAATGGATGTGAAGCATCGGAATCTATAACTAGTGTCATAGGAATGGTTCAAAAAATAGACAGTAAGATGAGTCAGTCGTCTTGTACGTAAGTCGGCATTGTGCCTTTTGTATTTCATTCCGATGCAATTTCTGTGTTTCATCGTCAATAAGGTCAGAGGGATACAGTAAACCTGAAGTGAAGCATCGGAATCTATAACTAGTGTCACAGGAATGGTTCATATCATAGAGATTAGAAAGAGTCAGTCTTCCTATACTTAAATCATCACTGCGCCTTTTGTATTTAATTCCGATGCAATTTCTGTGCTTCATCGTCAATAAGGTCAGAGGGATACAGTAAACCTGAAGTGAAGCATCGGAATCTATAACTAGTGTCACAGGAATGGTTCATATCATAGAGATTAGAAAGAGTCAGTCTTCCTATACTTAAATCGGCACTGCGCCTTTTGTATTTAATTCCGATGCCATTTCTGTGTTTCATCACCAATAAGAAGGTCAGAGGGATACAGTAAACCTGAAGTGAAGCATCGGAATCTATAACTAGTGTCACAGGAATGGTTCAAAACATAGACAGTAGGAAGAGTCATTCTTCTTGTACTTAAGTCAGCATAGTGCCTTTTCTATTTAATTCCGATGAAATTTCTGTGTTTCATTATCACGAGGAAGGCCAGAGCGATACTGTAAACCTGAAGTGAAGCATGGGAATGTATAACTAGTGTCACAGGAATGTTTCAAACACAGACAGTAGGAAGAGTCCGTCTTCTTCTACTTGTGTCGGCATTGTGCCATTTGTATTTAATTCCGATACAATTTCTGAGTGTCATCGTCAATAAGAAGGTCAGAGGGATGCAGTAAACCTGAAGTGAAGCATCGGAATCTATAACTAGTGTCACAGGAATGGTTCAAACCACAGACAGTAGGAAGAGTCAGTATTCTTGTACTTAAGTCGGCATTGTGCCTTTTGTATTTGATTCCGATGCAATTTCTGTGTTTTATCGTCAATAAGAAGGTCCAAGTGATACAGTAAACCTGAAGTGAAGCATCGGAAACTATAACTAGTGTCACCGGAATGGTTCAAAACATAGACGGTAAGAAGTGTCAGTCTTCATGTACTTAAGTCGGCATTGTGCCTTTTGTAATTAATTCCGATGCAATTTCTGTGTTTCATCGTATATAAGAGGGGTCAGAGGGATACAGTAAACCTGAAGTGAAGCATCGGAATCTATAACTAGTGTCACAGGAATGGTTCTAAACATAGACAGTAAGTAGAGTCAGCCTTTTTGTACTTAAGTCGGCATTGCGCTTTTGTATTTAATTGCGATGCAATTTCTGTGATTCATCGTCAGTAAGAAGGTCCAAGGGATACAATAAACATATAGTGAAGCATCGGAATCTAAAACTGGTCTCACAGGAAATGTTCACAACATAGTCAGAAAGAAGAGGCAGTCTTCTTGTACTTAAGTCGGCATTGTGCCTTTTGTATTTAATTCAGATGCAATTTCTGTGTTTCATCGTCAATAAGAAGGTCAGAGGGATACAGTAAACCTGAAGTGAAGCATCGGAATGTATAACTAGTGTCACAGGATGGTTCAAAACATAGACAGTAGGAAGAGTCAGTCTTCTTGTACTTGAGTCGGTATTGTGCATTTTGTATTTAATTCCGATGGAATTTCTGTTTTTCATCGTCAATAAGAAGGTCCAAGTGATACAGTAAATCTGAAGTGAAGCATCGGAAACTATAACTAGTGTCACCGGAATGGTTCAAAACATAGACCGTAAGAAGAGTCAGTCTTCTTGTACTTAAGTCGGCTTTGTGCCTTTTCTATTTAATTCCGGTGCAATTTCTGTGTTTCATCGTGAATAAGAATGTCAGAGGGATACAGTAAACCTGACGTGAAGCATCAGAATCTGTAACTAGTGTCACAGGAATGGTTTTAATCATAGACAGTAAGAAGAGTCAGTCTACTTGTACTAAAGTCGGCGTTGTGCCCTTTGTATTTAATTCCGATGCAATTTCTGTGTTTCATCGTCAATAAGAAGGTCCAAGGGATACAATAGACATATAGTGAAGCATCGGAATGTAAAACTGGTTTCACAGGAAATGTTCACAACATAGTCAGAAAGAAGAGACAGTCTTCTTGTACTTAAGTCGGCATTGTGCCTTTTGTATTTAATTCAAATGCAATTTCTGTGATTCATCGTCAGTATGAAGGTCCAAGGGATACAATAAACATATAGTGAAGCATCGGAATCTAAAACTGGTCTCACAGGAAATGTTCACAACATAGTCAGAAAGAAGAGACAGTCTTCTTGTACTTAAGTCGGCATTGTGCCTTTTGTATTTAATTCAGATGCAATTTCTGTGTTTCATCGTCAATACGAAGGTCAGAGGGATACAGTAAACCTGAAGTGAAGCATCGGAATGTATAACTAGTGTCACAGGATGGTTCAAAACATAGACAGTAGGAAGAGTCAGTCTTCTTGTACTTGAGTCGGTATTGTGCATTTTGTATTTAATTCCGATGGAATTTCTGTTTTTCATCGTCAATAAGAAGGTCCAAGTGATACAGTAAATCTGAAGTGAAGCATCGGAAACTATAACTAGTGTCACCGGAATGGTTCAAAACTTAGACAGTAAGAAGAGTCAGTCTTCTTGTACTTAAGTCGGCATTGTGCCTTTTCTATTTAATTCCGGTGCAATTTCTGTGTTTCATCGTGAATAAGAATGTCAGAGGGATACAGTAAACCTGAAGTGAAGCATCGGAATCTGTATCTAGTGTCACAGGAATGGTTTTAATCATAGACAGTAAGAAGAGTCAGTCTACTTGTACTAAAGTCGGCATTGTGCCTTTTCCATTTAATTCCGATGCAAATTCTGTGTTTCGTCGTCAATAAGAAGATCCAAGGGATACAATAAACCTGAAGTGAAGCATCGGAATCTATAACTAGTGTCACAGTAATGGTTCAAAACATAGACAGTAAGAAGAGTCAGTCTTCTTGTACTTGAGTCGGCATTGTGCCTTTTCTATTTAATTCCGATGCAATTTCTGTGTTTCATCGTCAATAAGAGGGCCAGAGGGATACAGAAAACCTGAAGTGAAGCATCGGAATCTATAACTAGTGTCACAGGAATCGTTCAAAGCATAGACAATGGGAAGGGTCAGTCTTCTTGTACTTAAGTCGGCATTGTGCCTTTCCTACTTTATTCCGATGCAATTTCTGTGTTTCGTCGTCAATAAGAAGGTCCAAGGGATGCAGTAAACCTGAAGTGAATCATCAGAATCTATAACTAGTGTCACAGGAATGGTTCATAACATAGACAGTAAGAAGAGTCAGTCCTCATGTACTTAAGTCGGCATTGTGCCTTTTGTATTTAATTCCGATGCAATTTCTGTGTTTCATCGACAATAAGAAAGGCCAGAGGGATACACTAAACCTAAAGTGAAGCATCGGAATCTATAACTAGTGTCACAGGAATGGTTCAAAAAATAGACAGTAAGATGAGTCAGTCTTCTTGTACGTTAGTCGGCATTGTGCCTTTTGTACTTAATTCCGATGCAATTTCTGTGTTTCATCGTCAATAAGGTCAGAGGGATACAGTAAACCTGAAGTGAAGCATCGGAATCTATAACTAGTGTCACAGGAATGGTTCAAATCATAGAGGTTAGAAAGAGTCAGTCTTCTTATACTTAAGTCTCCACTGTGCCCTTTGTATTTAATTCCGATGCAATTTCTTTGTTTCATCGTCAATAAGATCGTCAGAGGGATACAGTAAACCTTACGTGAAGCATCAGAATGTATAACTATTGACACAGGAATGGTTCAAAACATAGACAGTAGGAAGAGTCAGTCTTCTTGTACTTTTGTCGGGATTGTGCCTTTTGTATTTATTTCCGATGCCATTTCTGTGTTTCATCGTCAATAAGAAGGTCAGAGGGATACAGTAAACCTGAAGTGAAGCATCGGAATGTATAACTAGTGTCACAGGATGGTTCAAAACATAGACAGTTACTAAGAGTCATTCTTCTTGTACTTGAGTCGGTATTGTGCATTTTGTATTAATTTCCGATGGAATTTCTGTTTTCCATCGTCAATAAGAAGGTCCAACTGATACAGTAAAACTGAAGTGAAGCTTTGGAATCTATGACTAGTGTCACAGAATGGTTCAAAACATAGACAGTAGGAAGAGTCAGTCCTCTTGTACTTAAGTCGGCATTGTGCCTTTTGTATTTAAATCCGATGCAATTTCTCTGTTTCATCGTGAATAAGAAAGTCAGAGGGATACAGTAAACCTGAGGTGAAGCATCGGAATCTATAACTAGTGTCACAGGAATGGTTGAAAACATTGACAGTAAGAAGAGTCAGTCTTCTTGTACTTAAGTCGGCATTTTGCGTTTTGTATTTAATTCCGATGCAATTTCTGTGTTTCATCGCCAATAAGAAGGTCAGAGGGATACAGTAAACCTGAATTGAAACATCGGAATGTATAACTAGTGTTACAGGAATGATTCAAAACATAGACAGTAGGAAGAGTCAGTGTTCTTGTACTTGAATCGGCATTGTGCCTTTTCTATTTAATTCCGATGCATATTCTGTGTTTCGTCGACAATAAGAAGGTCCAAGGGATACAGTAAACCTGAAGTGAAGAATCGGAATCTATAACTAGTGTCACAGGAATGGTTCAAACATAGACAGTGGGAAGCGTCAGTCTCCTTGTACATAAGTCGGCATTGTGCCTTTTCTATTTAATTACGATGCAATTTCTGTGTTTCATCGTCAATAAGAAGGTCAGAGGGATACGGTACACCTGAAGTGAAGCATCGGAATCTATAACTAGTGTCACAGGAATGGTTGAAAACATAGACAGTAAGAAGAGTCAGTATTCTTGTACTTAAGTCGGCATTGTGCGTTTTGTATTTAATTCCGATGCAATTTCTAAGTTTCATCGTCAATAAGAAGGTCAGAGGGATACTGTAAACATGAAGTGAAGCATCGGAATCTAAAACCGGTCTCACAGGAAAGGATCAAAACATAGAGTGTAAGAAGAGACAGTCATCTTGTATTTGAGTCGGCATTCTGCCTTTTGTGTCTAATTCCAATGCAATTTCTAAGTTTCATCGTCAATAAGAAGGTCAAAGGGATACAGTAAACCTGGAGTGAACCATCGGAATCTGTAACTAGTGTCAATGGAATGGTTCAAATCATAGACAGTAAGAAGAGTCAGTCCTCTTGTACTTATTTCGGCAATGTGCCTTTTGTATTTAATTCTGATGCAATTTCTGTGTTTCATCGTCAATAAGAAGGTCCAAGGGGTTCAGTAAACCTGAAGTGAAGCATCGGAATCTATAACAAGTGCCATAGGAGTGGTTCAAAGAATAGACAGTAGGAAGAGTCAGTCTTCTTGTACTTAAGTCAGCATTGTGGCTTTTGTATTTCATTCCGATGCGATTTCTGAGTTTCATCGTCAATAAGAAGGTCCAAGGGATACAGTTAACCTGAAGTGAGGCATCGGAATCTATAACTAGCGTCACAGGAATGCTTCAAAACATAGACAGTAGAAAGAGTCAGTCTTCTTGTACTTAAGTTGGCATTGTGCCTTTTGTATTTACTTCCGATGCAATTTCTTTGTTTCATCATCAATAAGAAGGTCCAAGGGATACAGTAAACCTGAAGTGAGGCATCGGAATCTATAACTAGTGTCACAGGAATGGTTCAAAACATAGTCAGTAAGAGGAGTCAGTCTTCTTGTACTTAGGTCGGCATGGTGCCTTTTGTATTTAATTCCGATGCAATTTCTGTGTTTCATCGTCAATAAGAAGGTCCAAGGGATACAGTAAACATATAGCGAGGCATCGGAATCTAAAACTGGTCTCACAGGAAATGTTCAAAGCATAGTCAGTAAGAAGAGTCAGTCTTCTTGTACTAAAGTCGGCATTGTGCCTTTTCTATTTAATTCCGATGCAATTTCTAAGTTTCATCGTCAATAAGAAGGTCAGAGGGATACAGTAAACCTGAAGTGACGCTTCGGAATCTATAACTAGTGTCACACGAATGGTTAATAACATTGACAGTAAGAAGAGTCAGTCTTCTTGTACTTGAGTCGGCATTGTGCCTTTTGTATTTAATTCTGATGCAATTTCTGTGTTTTATCGTCAATAAGAAGATCAGAGGCATGCAGTAAACATGAAGTGAAGCATCGGAATCTAAAACCGGTCTCACAGGAAAGGATCAAAACATAGAGTGTAAGAAGAGTCAGTCATCTTGTATTTAAGTCGGCATTGTGCCTTTTGTATTTAATTCCGACGCAATTTCTAAGTTTCATCGTCAATAAGAAGGTCAGAGGGATACAGTAAACATGAAGTGAAGCATCGGAATCTAAAACCGGTCTCACAGGAAAGAATCAAAACATAGAGTGTAAGAAGAGCCAGTCATCTTGTATTTGAGTCGGCATTGTGCCTTTTGTATTTAATTCCGATGCAATTTCTAAGTTTCATCGTCAATAAGAAGGTCAGAGGGATACAGTAAGCCAGAAGTGAAGCACAGGAATCTATAACTAATGTCACAGGAATGGTTAAAAACATTGACAGTAAGATGAGTCAGTCTTCTTGTACTTAAGTCGGCATTGTGCCTTTTGTATTAAATTCCGATGCAATTTCTGTGTTTCATCGTCAAGAAGTAGGTCCAAGTGATACAGTAAACCTAAAGTGACGCATCGGAATCTATAACTAGTGTCACAGGAATGGTTCAAAGCATAGACAGGAAGAAGAGTCAGTCTTCTTGTACTTAAGTCGGCATTGTGCCTTTCCTATTTAATTCCGGTGCATTTTCTGTGTTTCGTCGTCAATAAGAAGGTCCAAGGGATGCAGTAAACCTGAAGTGAAGCATCGAAATCTATAACTAGTGTCACAGGAATGGTTCAAATCATTGACAGTGAGAAGAGTCAGTCTACTTGTACTTAAGTCGGCATTGTGCCCTTTCTATTTAATCCCGATGCAATTTCTGTGTTTCATCGTAAATAAGAAGGTCCAAGGGATACAGTAAACCTGAAGTGAATCATCGGAATCCATAACTAGTGTCACAGGAATGGTTCAAAACATAGTCAGTAAGAAGAGTCAGTCTTCTTGTACTTATGTCGACATTGCGCCTTTTCTGTTTAATTCCGATGCAATTTCAGTGTTTCATCGTCAATAACAAGGTCAAAGGGATACAGTAAACCTGGAGTTAACCATCGGCATCTATAACTAGTGTCAATGGAATGGTTCAAATCATAGACAGTAAGAAGAGTCAGTCTTCTTGTACTTAAGTCGGCATTGTGCCTTTTGTATTTAATTCTGATGCAATTTCTGTGTTTCATCGTCAATAAGAACGTCCAAGGGATACAGTAAACCTGAAGTGAAGCATCGGAATCTATAACAAGTGTCACAGGAATGGTTCAAAGAAAAGACAGTAGGAAGAGTCAGTCTTCTTGTACTTAAGTCAGCATTGTGCCTTTTGTATTTAATTCCGATGCAATTTCTGTGTTTCATCGTCAATAAGAAGTCCAAGGGATACAGTAAACCTGAAGTGAGGCATCGGAATCTATAACTAGCGTAACAGGAATGCTTCAAAACACAGACAGTCGGAAGAGTCAGTCTTCTTGTACTTAAGTCGGCATTGTGCCTTTTGTATATAATTCCGATGCAATTTCTGTGTTTCATCATCAATAAGAAGGTCCAAGGGATACAGTAAACCTGAAGTGAAGCATCGGAATCTACAACTAGTGTCACAGGAATGGCTCAAAACATAGACAGTTTGAAGAGTCAGTCTTCTTGTTCTTTAGTCGGCATTGTGCCTTTTCTATTTATCTCCGATGCAGTTTCTGTGTTTCGTCGTCAATGAGAAGGTCCAAGGGATACAGTAAACATGAAGTGAAGCATCGGAATCTAAAACCGGTCTCACAGGAAAGAATCAAAACATAGAGTGTAAGAAGAGCCAGTCATCTTGTATTTGAGTCGGCATTAAGCCTTTTGTATTTAATTCCGATGCAATTTCTGTGTTTCATCATCAATAAGAAGGTCCAAGGGATACAGTAAACCTGAAGTGAGGCATAGGAATCTATAACTAGTGTCACAGGAATGGTTCAAATCATAGTCGGTAAGAGGAGTCATTCTTCTTGTACTTAAGTCCGCATGGTGCCTTTTGTATTTAATTTCGATGGAATTTCTGTGTTTCATCGTCAATAAGAAGGTCCAAGGGATACAGTAATCATATAGCGAAGCATCGGAATCTAAAACTGGTCTCACAGGAAAAGTTCAAAGCATAGTCAGTAAGAAGTGTCAGTCTTCTTGTACTTAAGTCTCATTGTGCCTTTTCTATTTAATTCCGATGCAATTTCTAAGTTTCATCGTCAATAAGAAGGTCAGAGGGATACAGTAAACCTGAAGTGAAGCGTCGGAATCTATAACTAGTGTCACACGAATCGTTAATAACATTGACAGTAAGAAGAGTCAGTCTTCTTGTACTTAAGTCGGCATTGTGCCTTTTGTATTTAATTCGGATACAATTTCTGTGTTTCATCGTCAATAAGAAGGTCCAAGAGATACAGTAAACCTAAGGTGAAGCATCGGAATCTGTAACTAGTGTCACAGGAATGGTTCAAATCATAGACAGTAAGAAGAGTCAGTCTTCTTGTACTTAAGTCGGCATTGTGCCTTTCCTAAGTAATTCCGATGCAATTTCTGTGTTTCGTCGTCAATAAGAAGGTCCAAGGGATGCAGTAAACCTGAAGTGAAGCATCGGAATCTATAACTAGTGTCACAGGAATGGCTCAAAACATAGACAGTTTGAAGAGTCAGTCTTCTTGTTCTTTAGTCGGCATTGTGCCTTTTCTATTTATCTCCGATGCAGTTTCTGTGTTTCGTCGTCAATGAGAAGGTCCAAGGGATACAGTAAACCTGAAGTGAAGCATCGGAACCTATAACTAGTGTCACAAGAATGGTTCAAAACATAGACAGAAGGATGAGTCAGTCTTCTTGTACGTAAGTCGGCATTGTGCCTTCTGTATTTAATTCCGATGCAATTTCTGTGTTTCATCGTCAATAAGAAGGTCAGAGGGATACAGTAAACCTGAAGTGAAGCATCGGAATCTATAACTAGTGTCACGGGAATGGTTCAAAACATAGAGATTAGGAAGAGTCAATCTTCTTATACTTAAGTCGGCAGTGTGCCTTTTGTATTTAATTTCGATGCAATTTCTGTGTTTCATCGTCAATTAGAAGATCAGAGGGATACAGTAAACCTGAAGTGAAGCATCGGAATGTATAACTAGTGTCACAGGAATGGTTCAAATCATAGTCAGTAGGGAAAGTCAGATTTCCTGTACTTGAGTCGGCATTGTGCCTTTTGTATTTAATTCCGATGCAATTTCTGTGTTTCATCGTCAATAAGAAGTTCCAAGTGATACAGTAAACCTAAAGTGAAGCATTGGAAACTATAACTAGTGTCACCGGAATGGTTCAAAACATAGACAGTAAGAAGAGTCAGTCTTCTTGTACTTCAGTCGGCATTGTGCCTTTTGTATTTAAGTCCGATGCAATTTCTGTGCTTCATCGTCAATAAGAAGGTCCAAGGGATACATTAATCCTGAAGTGAAGCATCGGAATCTATAAGAAGTGTCACAGGAATGGTTCAAAAATCGACAGTAGGAAGAGTCAGTCTTCTTGTACTTAAGTCAGCAGTGTGCCTTTTGTATTTAATTCCGATGCAATTTCTGTGTTTCATCGTCAATAAGAAGGTCCAAGGGAAACTGTAAACCTGAAGTGAGGCATCGGAATCTATAATTAGTGTCACAGGAATGGTTTAAAGCATAGTCAGTAAGAGGAGTCAGTCTTCTTGTACTTAAGTCGGCATGGTGCCTTTTGTATTTAATTCAGAAGCAATTTCTGTGTTTCATCGTCAATAAGAAGGTCCAAGGGATACAGTAAACATATAGCGAAGCATCGGAATCTAAAACTAGTCTCACAGGAAAAGTTCAAAGCATAGTCAGTAAGAAGAGTCAGTCTTCTTGTACTTAAGTCGGCATTGTGCCTTCTGTATTTAATTCCGATGCAATTTCTGTGTTTCATCGTAAATAAGAAGGTCAGAGGGATACAGTAAACCTGAAGTGAAGCATCGGAATCTGTAACTAGTGTCACAGGAATGGTTCTAAACATAGATACTAAGAAGAGTCAGTCTTCTTGTACCTAAGTCGGCATTGTACCTTTTGTATTTAATTCCGATGCAATATCTGTGTTTGATCGTCAATAAGAAGGTCCAAGGGATACAATGAACATATTGTGAAGCATCGGAATCTAAAACTGGACTCACAGGAAATGTTCACAACATAGTCAGAAAGAAGAGACACTCTTCTTGTACTTAAGTCGGCATTGTGCCTTTTGTATTTAATTCCGATGCAATTTCTGTGTTTCGTCGTCAATAAGAAGGTCAGAGGGCTACAGAAAACCTGAAGTGAATCATCGGAATCTATAGCTAGTGTCACAGGAATGGTTCAAAACAGAGACAGTAGGAAGAGTCAGCCTTCTTGTACTTGAGTCGGCATGTGCCTTTTCTATTTAATTCCGATGCAAATTCTGTGTTTCGTCGTCAATAAGAAGGTCCAAGGGATACAGTAAACCTGAAGTGAGGCATCGTAATCTATAAGTAGTGTCACAGGAATGGTTCAAAACATAGACAGTAGGAAGAGTAAGTCTTCTTGTACTTAAGTCGGCATTGTGCCCTTTGTATTTAATTCCGATGCAATTTCTGTGTTTCAACATCAATAAGAAGGTCAGAGGGATACAGTAAACCTGAAGTGAAGCATAGGTAGTGTCACAGGAATGGTTCAAAACATAGGGATTAGGAAGAGTCAATCTTCTTGTACTCAAGTCGGCACTGTGCCTTTTGTATTTAATTCCGATGCAACTTCTGTGTTTCATCGTCAATTAGAAGGTCAGAGGGATACAGTAAACCTGAAGTGAAGCATCGGAATGTATAACTAGTGTCACCGGAATGGTTCAAAACATAAACAGTAAGAAGAGTCAGTCTTCTTGTACTTAAGTCGGCATTGTGCCTTTTGTATTTAATTCCGATGCAATTTCTGTGTTTCAACATCAATAAGAAGGTCAGAGGGATACAGTAAACCTGAAGTGAAGCATAGGTAGTGTCACAGGAATGGTTCAAAACATAGGGATTAGGAAGAGTCAATCTTCTTGTACTCAAGTCGGCACTGTGCCTTTTGTATTTAATTCCGATGCAACTTCTGTGTTTCATCGTCAATTAGAAGGTCAGAGGGATACAGTAAACCTGAAGTGAAGCATCGGAATGTATAACTAGTGTCACCGGAATGGTTCAAAACATAAACAGTAAGAATGCAATTTCTGTGTTTCGTCGTCAATAAGAAGGTCAGAAGGCTACAGTAAACCTGAAGTGAAGCATCGGAATCTATAGCTAGTGTCACAGGAATGGTTCAAAACAGAGACAGTAGGAAGAGTCAGTCTTCTTGTACTTAAGTCGGCATTGTGCTCTTTCTATTTCATTCCGATGCAAATACTGTGTGTCGTCGTCAATAAGAAAGTCCAAGGGATGCAGTAAACCTGAGGTGAAGCATCGGAATCTATAACTAGTGCCACAGGAATGGTTCAAAACATAGACAGTAAGAAAAGTCAGTCTTCCTGTACTTAAAACGGCATTGTGTCTTTTCTATCTAATTCCGATGCAATTTCTGTGTTTCATCATCAAGAAGAAGGTCAGAGGGATACAGTAAAGCTGAAGTGAAGCACCGAAATCTATAGCTAGTGTCACAGGAATGTTTCAAAACATAGTCAGTAAGAAGAGTCAGTCTTCTTGTACTTATGTCGACATTGTGCCTTTTCTATTTAGTTCCGATGCAATTTCTGTGTTTCATCGTCAATAACAAGGTCAAAGGGATACAGTAAACCTGGAGTGAACCATCGGAATCTATAACTAGTGTCAATGGAATGGTTCAAGTCATAGACAGTAAGAAGAGTCAGTCTTCTTGTACTTCAGTCGGCATTGTGCCTTTTGTATTTAAGTCCGATGCAATTTCTGTGCTTCATCGTCAATAAGAAGGTCCAAGGGATACATTAATCCTGAAGTGAAGCATCGGAATCTATAAGAAGTGTCACAGGAATGGTTCAAAAATCGACAGTAGGAAGAGTCAGTCTTCTTGTACTTAAGTCAGCAGTGTGCCTTTTGTATTTAATTCCGATGCAATTTCTGTGTTTCATCGTCAATAAGAAGGTCCAAGGGAAACTGTAAACCTGAAGTGAGGCATCGGAATCTATAATTAGTGTCACAGGAATGGTTTAAAGCATAGTCAGTAAGAGGAGTCAGTCTTCTTGTACTTAAGTCGGCATGGTGCCTTTTGTATTTAATTCAGAAGCAATTTCTGTGTTTCATCGTCAATAAGAAGGTCCAAGGGATACAGTAAACATATAGCGAAGCATCGGAATCTAAAACTAGTCTCACAGGAAAAGTTCAAAGCATAGTCAGTAAGAAGAGTCAGTCTTCTTGTACTTAAGTCGGCATTGTGCCTTTTCTATTTAATTCCGATGCAATTTCTGTGTTTCGTCGTCAATAAGAAGGTCCAAGGGATACAGTAAACCTGATGTGAAGCATCGGAATCTAAAACCGGGCTCACAGGAAAGGTTCAAAACATGGAGAGTAAGTAGAGCCAGTCATCTTGTATTTGAGTCGGCGTTGTGCCTTTTGTATTTAATTCCTAAGCAATTTCTGTGTCTCATCGTAAATAAGAAAGTCAGAGGGCTACAGTAAACCTGAAGTGAAGCATCGGAATCTGTAACTAGTGTCACAGGAATGGTTCTAAACATAGCCAGTAAGAAGAGTCAGTCTTCTTGTACTTAAGTCAGCATTGTGCCTTTTCTATTCAATTCCGATGCAATTTCTTTGTTTTATCGTCAATAAGAAGGTCAGAGGGATACAGTAAACTTGAAGTAAAGCATCGGAATCTATAACTAGTGTCACAGGGATGGTTCAAATCATAGACAGTAAGAGGAGTCAGTCTTCTTGTACTTAAGTCGGCATTGTGCCTTTTCTATTTAATTCCGATGTAATTTCTGTGTTTCATCATCAAGAAGAAGGTCAGAGGGATACAGTAAACCTGAAGTGAAGCATCGGAATGTATAACTAGCGTCACAGGAATGGTTCAAAACATAGACAGTAGGAAGAGTCAGTCTTCTTGTACTTGAGTCAGCATTGTGCCTTTTGTATTTAATTCCGATGCAATTTCTGTGTTTCATCGTCAATAAGAAGGTCAGAGGGATGCAGTAAACCTGAAGTGAAGCATCGGAATCTATAACAAGTGTCACAGGAATGGTTCAAAAAATAGACAGTAGGAGGAGTCAGTCTTCTTGTACTTAAGTCGGCATTGTGCCTTTTGTATTTAATACCGATGCAATTTCTGTGTTTCATCGTCAATAAGAAGGTCCAAGGGATACAGTACACCTGAAGTGAGACATCGGAATCTATAACTAGTGTCACAGGAATCGTTCAAAACATAGACAGTAGGAAGAGTCAGTCTTCTTGCAATTAAGTCGGCATTGTGCCTTTTGTATTTAATTCCGATGCAATTTCAGTGTTTCATCATCAATACGAAGGTCCAAGGGATACAGTAAACCTGAATTGAAGCATCGGAATCTATAACAAGTGCCACAGGAATGGTTCAAAACATAGTCAGTAAGAAGAGTCAGTCTTCTTGTACTTTAGTCGGCATGGTGACTTTTGTATTTAATTCCGATGCAATTTCTGTGTTTCATCGTCTATAAGAAGGTCCAAGGGATACAGTAAACATACAGTATAGCATCGGAATCGTAAACTGGTCTCACAGGAAATGTTCAAAACATAGTAAGTAAGAAGAGTCAGTCTTCTTGTACTTAAGTCAGCAATGTGCCTTTTCTATTTAATTCCGATGCAATTTCTGTGTTTGGTCAACAATAAGGAGGTCCAAGGGATACAGTAAACCTGAAGTGAAGCATCGGAATCTATAACAAGTGCCACAGGAATGGTTCAAAACATAGTCAGTAAGAAGAGTCAGTCTTCTTGTACTTAAGTCGGCATTGTGCCTTTTGTATTTAATTCCGCTGCAATTTCTAAGTTTCATCGTCAATAAGAAGGTCAGTGGGATACAGTAAACCCGAAGTGAAGCATCGGAATCTATAACTAGAGTCACAGGAATGGTTAAAAACTTTGACAGTAGGAAGAGTCAGTTTTCTTGCACTTATGTCGGCATTGTGACTTTTCTATTTAATTCCGATGCAATTTCTGTGTCTCATCGTCAATAAGAAGGTCCAAGTGATACAGTAAACCTAAAGTGAGGCATCGAAATCTATAACTAGTGTCACAGGAATGGTTCAAAGCATAGTCAGTAAGAAGAGTCAGTCTTCTTTTACTTAAGCCGGCATGGTGCCTTTTGAATTTAATTCCGATGCAATTTCTGTGTTTCATCGTCAATAGGAAGGTCCAAGATATACAGTAAACATATAGTGAAGCATCGGAATCTAAAACTGGTCTCACAGGAAATGTTCCAAGCATAGTCAGTAAGAAGAGTCAGTGTTCTTGTACTTATGTCGGCATTGTGCCTTTTCTATTTAATTCCGATGAAATTTCTGTGTTTCGTCATCAATAAGAAGGTCCAAGGGATACAGTAAACCTGAAGTGAAGCATCGGAATCTAATACCGGTCTCACAGGAAAGGTTCAAAGCATCGTGAGTAAGATGAGCCAGTCATCTTGTATTTGATTTGGCATTGTGCCTTTTGTATTTCATTCCGATGATATTTCTAAGTTTCATCGTCAATAAGAAGGTCAGAGGGATACAGTAAACCTGAAGTGAAGCATTTGAATCTATAACTAGTGTCACAGGAATGGTTAAAAACATTGACAGTAAAAAGATACAGTCTTCTTGTACTTAAGTCGGCATTGTTCCTTTTGTATTTAATTCCGATACAATTTCTGTGTTTTATCGTTAATAAGAAGGTCCAAGTGGTACAGTAAACGTAAAGTGAAGCATCGGAATCTATAACTAGTGTCACAGGAATGGTTCAAAACATTGACAGTAGGAAGAGTCAGTCTTCTTGTACTTAAGTCGGCATTGTTCCTTTTGTATTTAATTCCGATGCAATTTCTAAGTTTCATCGTCAATAAGAAGGTCAGTGGGATACAGTAAACCTGAAGTGAAGCATCGGAATCTATAACTAGTGTCACAGGAATGATAAAAACTTTGACAGTAAGAAGAGTCGGTCTTCTTGCACTTAAGTCGGCATTGTGACTTTTCTATTTAATCCGATGCAATTTCTGTGTCTCATCGTCAATAAGAAGGTCCAAGTGATACAGTAAACCTAAAGTGAAGCATCGAAATCTATAACTAGTGTCACAGGAATGGTTCAAATCACAATCAGTAAGAAGAGTCAGTCTTCTTGTACTTAAGTCAGCATTGTGATTTTCTATTTAATTCCGATGCAATTTCTTTGTTTTATCGTCAATAAGAAGGTCAGAGGGATACAGTAAACCTGAAGTGAAGCATCGGAATGTATAACTAGTGTCACAGGAATGGTTCAAAACATAGACAGTAGGAAGAGTCAGTCTTCTTGTACTTGAGTCGGCATTGTGCCTTTTGTATTTAATTCCGATGCAATTTCTGTGTTTCATCGTCAATAAGAAGGTCCGAGGGATACAGTAAACCTGAAGTGAAGCATCGGAATCTATAACAAGTGTCACAGGAGCGGTTCAAAAAATAGACAGTAGGAGGAGCCAGTCTTCTTGTACTTAAGTCGGCATTGTGCCTTTTGTATCTAATTCCGATGCAATTTCTGTGTTTCATCGTCAATAAGAAGGTCCAGGGGATACAGTAAACCTGATGTGAGACATCGGAATCTATAACTAGTGTCACAGGAATGGTTCAAAACATAGACAGTAGGAAGAGTCAGTATTCTTGTACTTAACCCTCTAACCGGAACATCTTTTACTCGGCGGTAAGATGGAACATCGGTCTGCTAGACCGCTAGGACATTTAAAGTGTATTTTTCTCTATTTTTATGACTTTTCCGCACTTCTACGTTGCTTCTCTCTCTCTTTAAGGTGTAATTAAACATAATAATAGGTTTTTGAACCATAATATTTGTTAAAATACCAGTAAATTCAAGTTTATTACTAGGAAAATCTTTAATTTGCAGTGTTTTGTTGTTTACACATTACTCCTTTAGAAATACTTTTTTTTTACATTATTATAGTTACAACACAAAGAAAATGAATACTAAAATGTAATGCAAAGAAAAAATTTAACTTTTATTTTTAATTGCACAAGTCTTGCACACTTTTCGTGAACACTCCAAGCACGTTGGTTCTTCGCAAGAAATACACTTGTAGGCAGTTTTCCTCTTTTTTTGATATGGACAAAATCGACAGGTTTTTCTTTTACCAAGTGTGTCCGTCGGACACTCATCAACTCGAACAACAAATTTATTCCGTTGGCTAACGATTTGCTTTTCTTTTGCTGCCTCTTCTTCTAAAGATGAAATAATACTTTGTAGCTCTTGAGGCAGATTGGAGATTGCCAGTCGGGATTTTACGAAATCGTAGACCAAATATAGAGAAACTCTTTTCAGGAAATCAAAACGTGATACGGTTTTCTTCTCTCCAAAAAGTCCATAAAGTATACTTGCGTTTGATCCAGCCATGGCCACCATGTGGTAAAAAATAGCCAACGGCCACCTTCTTGTTTTGCGATTAGTAGAATAAACACTGCACTTCATATCTAGCGTGTCTATTCCACTTTTTGTGGCGTTATAAAAAGATATGATTTCAGGTTTATCATTTGAAACGTCAGTGTAATTGGAATGATGCATTGACGAAAGAAGTAGGACTGCCTTATTCCTTTTTGGGACATAAGAAAGCAGAGTCATTTCTTTCGTAAAGCCATAAAGGCTGGACCCAATTTCACGATCGCTTCTTGCTTGAAATTCTGCTGGTATCTGGGGTCTGTTTCTTTTTAGTGTCCCAACTAATGTCAAATTGTGAGCTAGTAGCTCCTGGGCAAGTTCCACAGAACAAAACCAATTGTCGCAACTAATATTTCTGTTTGTGCCATACAGCCCTTTAGATAGGCGGATTACAGACTGCGTGGGAATGCTCTTTTTCTTTTCTGCTGTAGAAAGTGTGGCTCCATCACAGCCTTTGCCGGAGTAGATGTAGGCATTGTAAATATATGCATTGTGTGCATCTGCCAGACCCATGACCTTAATGCCATATTTAGCCGGTTTATTCGGCATATATATACGAAATTTAACCCTCCCTCTGAAAGGCACCAAAGTTTCATCAACTGTCAAATGCGCTCCAGGGCTATAAATTTGTTGGCAGTTCCAAATAAACTTATTAAATATGTCTGTAATGGCAGCAGCTGGGTCATATTTTTCCCTCTGTTCCCTCGTGCTCGAGTCATCGAATCTAAATGCCCTAAGCAATATTCCTAATCGCTTTTCTGTTATTATTGATCGAAAAATTGGCCTCCCCAAGACCGAAGTGGAAAACAGCGAGGTCATAGGCTCCCTCGCAGATTTGAATATGCTGCAAAGAACTGTGACTCCAATCACAGCGTTCACTTCCTGCACAGTAGTGTCTCTGTAAGCTACACTTTCTTTTAGTTCAATAACAGAACGAATTTTGGCCAACTTTTCATTAGTATGCTTTACAATCGTCTCAATCATGTCGTCAGTAAACAAAAGGCGCCACACTTCACCTGGGAGTGGGTTTTTCCCCACGGTAAGAGCAGGCCCTTGTATCTTTGATAGCCGTACCTTTATTATATTGGATGCTGCTGTTCGCGTCTTAGAGCGAACAGGAGTTGATGACCATGTGAAACACTTGTTTCTTCCGTAGTAAGAAACTGGAAGACGACTCTCATCTAGAGTGTCATCAGAACGCGTAGATGAGCTAGCAACATCAGCAGGCTTCTGTGGAGTGATTAGTCTGCTTCCACCAGAAGTTATGTCAGACTGTGGTTGCTCTCCAGTTTCTTCGCGAACTGCGGTATTTTCGACTTCAAATATTTCTCGAATAGTTTCATCATCGCGATCATCATCATTGGGAGAGTCATCGTCATTATCTGTTTCATTGCGAGGATCTTGGATAGTAAGGTCCTCATCTGGAATGCATGATTCATCTGAATCCACTTCCGAGTCTGATTCTTCAAGGTAATTTTGAGAGCGTGCAAGGGCTACAATTCTTTTCGACCGATTTGAAACATATTTCGGACCTTCCATTGTAAACCTGCAAGGAAAAAGGGAAAAATGAGTTTTAACGAAATTTAATGGGGATAATTCTATCGCTGTAATAAGTTTGCGCGGTAAATTGGAGAATGTGTGTGAAAAACGGAAAGAGGAAAAATTAAAACGTTAAATACGAGTTGTTACACTTTTTTCTCGTTCTTCTATGAACACAAAAGTATTAAGCATCGTGTGGTGGCAAAAATTTCAATCAAATAGATGAAATGTTGCTACACAGAAAACAGAAGAGTTCAAAGAGTGGAACATCGGTCATACAGACCGACAAATGCGTGATACTTTTAGGAACACCGGTCTGGGAGACCGGCAAAAATTTGACACTTTTAGGAACACCCGGTCTGTCAGACCGGGAGGGGAATGCATTTTTTCGGAACACGGTCTCACAGACCGACAATACGTAACAAAAATTCTACTTACTTGAAAACAATGCATGCGCCGACAATACGTTGTTGGCCAGCTGCGGTTCGGGACCCGACTGAAGATTACTGGGCTTCTCCCCACCCTCACGAACAATGCAGCGCCGTTAGCATTGTTAATGTCAACTATGGCGGTATCTCAGACCGATGTTCCGTTCAAAGGGTTAAGTCGGCATTGTGCCTTTTCTATTTAATTCCGATGCAATTTCTGTGTTTCATCATCAATACGAAGGTCCAAGGGATACAGTAAACCTGTAGTGAGGCATCGGAATCTATAACTAGTGTCACAGGAATGGTTCAGATTATAGTCAGTAAGAAGAGTCAGTCTTCTTGTACTTAAGTCATCATGGTGCCTTTTGAATTTAATTCCGACGCAATTTCTGTGTTTCATCGTCAATAGGAAGGGCCAAGATATACAGTAAACATATATTGAAGCATCGGAATCTAAAACTGGTCTCACAGGAAATGTTCAAAGCATTGTCAGTAAGAAGAGTTAGTCTTCTTGTACCTAAGTCGGCATTGTGCCTTTTCTATTTAATTCCGATGAAATTTTTGTGTTTCGTCGTCAATAAGAAGGTCCAAGGGATACAGTAAACCTGAAGTGAAGCATCGGAATCTAATACCGGTCTCACAGGAAAGGTTCAAAGCATTGTGAGTAAGATGAGCCAGTCATCTTGTATTTGATTCGGCATTGTACCTTTTGTATTTAATTCCGATGCAATTTCTAAGTTTCATCGTCAATAAGAAGGTCAGAGGGATACAGTAAACCTAAAGTGAAGCATCGGAATCTATAACTAGTGTCACAGGAATGGTTCAAAACATAGTCAGTAAGAAGAGTCAGTCTTCTTGTACTTAAGTCAGCATTGTGCCTTTTCTATTTCATTCCGATGCAATTTATGCGATTTATCGTCAATAAGAAGGTCAGAGGGATACAGTAAACCTGAAGTGAAGCATCGGAATCTATAACTTGTGTCACAGGGATGTTTCAAAACGTAGACAGTATGAAGAGTCAGTCTTCTTGTACTTAAGTCGACATTGTGCCTTTTCTATTTCATTACGATGCAATATCTATGTTTCATCGTCAATAAGAAGGTCAGAGGGATACAGTAAACCTGAAGTGAAGCATCGGAATGTATAACTAGTCTCACAGGAATGGTTCAAAACATAGACAGTAGGAAGAGTCAGTCTTCTTGTACTTGAGTCGGCATTGTGCCTTTTGTATTTAATTCCGATGCAATATCTGTGTTTCATCGTCATTAAGAAGGTCAGAGGGATACAGTAAACCTGAAGTGAAGCATCGGAATCTATAACTAGTGTCACAGGAATGCTTCAAAACATTGACAGTAGGAAGAAACAGGCTTCTTGTACTTAAGTCGGCATTGTGCCTTATCTATTTAATTCCGATGCAATTTCTCTGTTTCATCGTCAATAAGAAAGTCAGAGGGATACAGTAAACCTGAAGTGAAGCATCGAAATCTATAACAAGTGTCACAGGAATGGTTCAAAACATAGTCAGTAAGAGGAGTCAGTCTTCTTGTACATAAGTCGGCATGGTGCCTTTTGTATTTAATTCCGATGCAATTTCTGTGTTTCATCGTCAATAAGAAGGTCCAAGGGATACAGTAAACATACGGTGAAGCATCGGATTCTAAAACTGGTCTCAAAGCAAATGTTCAAAACATAGTAAGTAAGAAGAGTCAGTCTTCTTGTACTTAAGTCGGCAATGTGCCTTTTCTATTTATTTCCGATGCAATTTTTGTGTTTTATCGTCAATAATAAGATCAGAGGGATACAATAAACTTGAAGTGAAGCATCGGAATCTATAACTAGTGTCACAGGGATGAGTCAAAACGTAGACAGTAGGAAGAGTCAGTCATCTTGTACTTAAGTCGGCATGTGATTTTTGTATTTAATTCCGATGCAATTTCTGTGTTTCATCGTCAATAAGAAGGTCCAAGGGATACAGTACACCTGAAGTGAAGAATCGGAATCTATAACTAGTGTCACAGGAATGGTTCAAAACATAGACAGTAGGAAGAGTCACTCTTCTTGTACTTAATTCGGCATTGTGCCTTTTCTATTTAATTCCGATGCAATTTCTATGTTTCATCGTCAATAAGAAGGTCCAAGGGATACAGTAAACCCTAAGTGAGGCATCGGAATCTATAACTAGTGTCACAGGAATAGTTCAAATCATAGACAGTGAGAAGAAGCAGTCTTCTTGTACTTATGTCGGCATTGTGCCTTTTCTATTTAATTCCTATGCAATTTCTATGTTTCATCGTCAATAAGAGGGTCAGAGGGATACAGTGAACCTGAAGTGAGGCATCAGAATCTATAACTAGTGTCACAGGTATGGTTCAAAGCATAGACAGTAGAAAGAGTCAGTCTTCTTGTACTTAAGTCGGCATTGTGCCTTTTCTATTTATTTCCGATGCAATTTCTGTGTTTCATCGTCAATAAGAAGGTCAGAGGGATACAGTAAACTTGAAGTGAAGCATCGGAATCTATAACTAGTGTCACAGGGATGGTTCAAAACGTAGACAATAGGAAGAGTCAGTCTTCTTGTACTGAGGTCGGCATTGTGGCATTTCTACTTAATTCCGATGCAATTTCTGTCTTTCTTCGTCATTAAGTAGGTCCAAGGGATACAGTAAACCTGAAGTGATGCATCGGAATCTATAACTAGTGTCACAGGAATGGTTCAAAACATAGACAGTAGGGAGAGACAGTCTTCTTGTACTTAAGTCGGCATTGTGCCTTTTGTATTTTATTCCGATGCAATTTCTGTGTTTCATCGACAATAAGAAGGTCAGAGGTATACAGTAAAACTGAAGTGAAGCATCAGAATCTATAACTAGTGTCACTGGAATGGTTCAAAACATAGACAGTAAGAATAGTCAGTCTACTTGTACTTAAGTCGGCATTACGCCTTTTGTATTTAATCCCGATGCAATTTCTGTGTTTCATAGTCAATACGAAGGTGCAAGGAATACAGTACACCTGAAGTGAAGCATCGGAATCAATAACTAGTGTCACAGGAATGGTTCAAATCATATACAGTAAGAAGAGTCAGTCTTCTTGTACTTAAGTCGGCATTGTGCTTTTCTATTTAATTCCGATGCAATTTCTGTGTTTCATCATCAAGAAGTAGGTCAGAGGGATACAGTAAACCTGAAGTGAAGCATCGGAATGTATAACTAGTGTCACAGGAATGGTTCAAAACATAGACGGTAGGAAGAGTCAGTCTTCTTGTACTTGAGTCGGCATTGTGCCTTTTGTATTTAATTCCGATGCAATTTCTGTGTTTCATCGTCAATAAGAAGGTCCAAAGGATATAGTAAACCTGAAGTGAGGCATCGGAACCTATAACTAGTGTCACAGGAATGGTTCAAAACATAGACAGTCAGAAGAGTCAGTCTTCTTGTACTTAAGTCGGCATTGTGCCTTTTGTGTTTTATTCCGATGCAATTTCTGTGTTTCATCATCAATACGAAAGTCCATGGGATACAGTAAACCTGAAGTGAGGCATCGGAATCTATAACTAGTGTCACAGGAATGGTTCAAAACATAGTCAGTAAGAAGAATCAGTCTTCTTGTACTTAAGTCGGCATGGTGCCTTTTGTCTTTAATTCCGATGCAATTTCTGTGTTTCGTCGTCAATAAGAAGGTACAAGATATACAGTAAACATATAGTGAAGCATCGGAATCTAAATCTGGTATCACAGGAAATGTTCAAAGCATAGTCAGTAAGAAGAGTCAGTCTTCTTGTACGTAAGTCGGCATTGTGCCTTTTCTATTTAATTCCGATGAAATTTCTGTGTTTCGTCGTCAATAAGAAGGTCCAAGGGATACAGTAAACCAGAAGTGAAGCATTGGAATCTAATACCGGTCTCACAGGAAAGGTTCAACGCATAGTGAGTAAGAAGAGCCAGTCATCTTGTATTTGAGTCGGCATTGTGCCTTTTGTATTTAATTCCGATGCAATTTCTAAGTTTCATCGTCAATAAGAAGGTCAGGGGGATACAGTAAACCTGAAGTGAAGCATCGGAATCTATAACTAGTGTCAGAGGAATGGTTCAATAATTAGACAGTAGGAAGAGACAGTCTTCTTGTACTTAAGTCGGCAATGTGCCTTTTGTATTTAATTCCGATGCAATTTCTGTGTTTCATCGTCAATAAGAAGGTCAGAGGCATACAGTAAACCTGAAGTGAAGCATCGGAATCTATAACTAGTGTCACAGGAATGTTTCAAAGCATTGACAGTATTAAGAGACAGTCTTCTTGTACTTAAGTCGGCATTGTGCCTTATCTATTAAATTCCGATGCAATTTCTCTGTTTCATCGTCAATAAGAAAGTCAGAGGGATACAGTAAACCTGAAGTGAAGCATCGGAATCTATAGCAAGTGTCACAGGAATGGTTCAAAACATAGTCAGTAAGAAGAGTCAGTCTTCTTGTACTTAAGTCGGCATGGTGCCCTTTGTATTTAATTCCGATGCAATTTCTGTCTTTCATCGTCAATAAGAAGGTCCAAGGGATACAGTAAACTTACAGTGAAGCATCGGAATCTAAAACTGGTCTCACAGCAAATTTTCAAAACGTAGTAAGTAAGAAGAGTCAGTCTTCTTGTACTTAAGTCGGCAATGTGCATTTTTTATTTAATTCCGATGCAATTTCTGTGTTTCGTCATCAATAAGAAGGTCCAAGGGATACAGTAAACCTGAAGTGAAGCATCGGAATCTAAGACCGGTCTCACTGGAAAGGTTCAAAACATAGAGAGTAAGAAGAGCCAGTCTTCTTGTACTTATGTCAGCATTGTGCCTTTTCTACCTAATTCCGATGCAATTTCTGTGTTTTATCGTCAATAAGAAGGTCAGAGGGATACAGTAAACTTGAAGTGAAGCATCGGAAACTATAACTATTGTCACAGGAATGGTTCAAAACATTGACAGTAAGAAGAGTCAGTCATCTTGCACTTAAGTCGGCATTGTGATTTTTGTATTTAATTCCGATGCAATTTCTGTGTTTCATCGTCAATAAGAAGGTCCAAGGGATACAGTACACCTGAAGTGAAGAATCGGAATCTATAACTAGTGTCACAGGAATGGTTCAAATCACAGACAATAAGAAGAGTCAGTCTTCTTGTACTTATGTCGGCATTGTGCCTTTTCTATTTAATTCCGATGCAATTTCTGTGTTTCATCGTCAATAAGAAGGTTAGAGGGATACAGTATACATGAAGTGAATCATCGGAATCTATAATTAGTGTCACAGGAATGGTTCTAAACATAGACAGTAGGAACAGTCAGTCATCTTGTACTTGAGTCGGCATTGTGCCTTTTGTATTTACTTCCGATGCAATTTCTGTTTTTCATCGTCGATAAGAAGGTCAGAGGGATACAATAAACTTGATTTGAAGCATCGGAATCTATAATTAGTGTCACAGGAATGGTTCAAAACGTAGACAGTAGGAAGAGTCAGTCTTCTTGTACATAAGTCGGCATTGTGCCTTTTGTATTTAATTCCGATGCAACTTCTGTGTTTCATCGTCAATAAGAAGGTCCAAGGGATATAGTAAACCTGAAGTGAGGCATCGGAATCTATTACTACTGTCACAGGAATGGTTCAAAACATAGGCAGTAAGAAGAGTCAGTCTTCTTGCATATAAGTCAGCATAGTGCCTTTTCTATTAATTTCCGATGCAATTTCTGTGTTTCATCGTCAATAAGAGGGTCAGAGGGATACAGTAAACCTCATGTGAGGCATCACAATCTATAACTAGTGTTACAGGAATGGTTCAAAACATAGACAGTAAGAATAGTCAGTCTACTTGTACTTAAGTCGGCATTGTGCCTTTTGTATTTAATTCCGGTGCAATTTCTGTGTTTCATCGTCAATACGAAGGTCCAAGGGATACAGCACACCTGAAGTGAAGAATCGGAAACTATAACTAGTGTCACAGCAATGGTTCAAATCATAGACAGTGAGAAGAGTCAGTCTTCCTGTACTTATGTCGGCATTGTGCCTTTTCTATTTAAATCTGATGCAATTTCTGTGTTTCATCGTCAATAAGAAGGTCAGAGGGATACAGTGAACCTGACGTGAATCATCGAAATCTATAACTAGTGTCACAGGATTGGTTCTAAACATAGACAGTAGGAAGAGTCAGTCTTCTTGTACTTGAGTCGGAATTGTGATTTTTGTATTTAATTCCGATACAATTTCTGTGTTTCATCGTCAATAAGAGGGTCAGAGGGATACAGTGAACCTGAAGTGAGGCATCAGAATCTATAACTAGTGTCACAGGAATGGTTCAAAGCATAGACAGTAGGAAGAGTCAGTCTTCTTGTACTTAAGTCAGCATTGTGCCTTTTCTGTTTAATTCCGATGCAATTTCTGTGTTTCATCGTCAATAAGAAGGTCAGAGGGATACAGTAAACCTGAAGTTAAACATCGGAATCTATAACTAGTGCCACAGGGATGGTTCAAAACGTAGACAGTAGGAAGAGTTAGTCTTCTTGTACTGAAGTCGGCATTGTGCCTTTTGTATTTAATTCCGATGCAATTTCTGTCTTTCATCGTCAATAAGAAGGTCCAAGGGATTCAGTAAACCTGAAGTGAAGCATCAGTATCTATAACTAGTGTCACAGGAATGGTTCAAAGCATAGACAGTAAGAAGAGTCAGTCTACTTGTACTTAAGTCGGCATTGTGCCTTTTGTATTTAATCCCGATGCAATTTCTGTGATTCATCGTCAATACGAAGGTCCAAGGGATACAGTAAACTTGAAGTGAAGCATCGGAATGTATAACTAGTGTCACAGGAATGGTTCAAATCACAGACAATAAGAAGAGTCAGTCTT
This sequence comes from Schistocerca americana, assembly GCF_021461395.2. NCBI lineage: Eukaryota > Metazoa > Arthropoda > Insecta > Orthoptera > Acrididae > Schistocerca > Schistocerca americana. Next base: position 13,671,277 of record NC_060119.1, on the reverse strand, counting down.
CTTGTACTTATGTCGGCATTGTGCCTTTTCTATTTAATTCCGATGCAATTTCTGTGTTTCATCGTCAATAAGAAGGTTAGAGGGATACAGTATACATGAAGTGAATCATCGGAATCTATAATTAGTGTCACAGGAATGGTTCTAAACATAGACAGTAGGAACAGTCAGTCATCTTGTACTTGAGTCGGCATTGTGCCTTTTGTATTTACTTCCGATGCAATTTCTGTTTTTCATCGTCGATAAGAAGGTCAGAGGGATACAGTAAACTTGATTTGAAGCATCGGAATCTATAATTAGTGTCACAGGAATGGTTCAAAACGTAGACAGTAGGAAGAGTCAGTCTTCTTGTACTTAAGTCGGCATTGTGCCTTTTGTATTTAATTCCGATGCAACTTCTGTGTTTCATCGTCAATAAGAAGGTCCAAGGGATATAGTAAACCTGAAGTGAGGCATCGGAATCTATTACTACTGTCACAGGAATGGTTCAAAACATAGGCAGTAAGAAGAGTCAGTCTTCTTGTATATAAGTCAGCATAGTGCCTTTTCTATTAATTTCCGATGCAATGTCTGTGTTTCATCGTCAATAAGAGGGTCAGAGGGATACAGTAAACCTCATGTGAGGCATCACAATCTATAACTAGTGTTACAGGAATGGTTCAAAACATAGACAGTAAGAATAGTCAGTCTACTTGTACTTAAGTCGGCATTGTGCCTTTTGTATTTAATTCCGGTGCAATTTCTGTGTTTCATCGTCAATACGAAGGTCCAAGGGATACAGCACACCTGAAGTGAAGAATCGGAAACTATAACTAGTGTCACAGCAATGGTTCAAATCATAGACAGTGAGAAGAGTCAGTCTTCCTGTACTTATGTCGGCATTGTGCCTTTTCTATTTAAATCTGATGCAATTTCTGTGTTTCATCGTCAATAAGAAGGTCAGAGGGATACAGTGAACCTGACGTGAATCATCGAAATCTATAACTAGTGTCACAGGATTGGTTCTAAACATAGACAGTAGGAAGAGTCAGTCTTCTTGTACTTGAGTCGGAATTGTGATTTTTGTATTTAATTCCGATACAATTTCTGTGTTTCATCGTCAATAAGAGGGTCAGAGGCATACAGTGAACCTGAAGTGAGGCATCAGAATCTATAACTAGTGTCACAGGAATGGTTCAAAGCATAGACAGTAGGAAGAGTCAGTCTTCTTGTACTTAAGTCAGCATTGTGCCTTTTCTATTTAATTCCGATGCAATTTCTGTGTTTCATCGTCAATAAGAAGGTCAGAGGGATACAGTAAACCTGAAGTTAAACATCGGAATCTATAACTAGTGCCACAGGGATGGTTCAAAACGTAGACAGTAGGAAGAGTTAGTCTTCTTGTACTGAAGTCGGCATTGTGCCTTTTGTATTTAATTCCGATGCAATTTCTGTCTTTCATCGTCAATAAGAAGGTCCAAGGGGTTCAGTAAACCTGAAGTGAAGCATCAGTGTCTATAACTAGTGTCACAGGAATGGTTCAAAGCATAGACAGTAAGAAGAGTCAGTCTACTTGTACTTAAGTCGGCATTGTGCCTTTTGTATTTAATCCCGATGCAATTTCTGTGATTCATCGTCAATACGAAGGTCCAAGGGATACAGTAAACTTGAAGTGAAGCATCGGAATGTATAACTAGTGTCACAGGAATGGTTCAAAACATTGACAGTAGGAAGAGTCAGTCTTCTTGTACTTGAGTCGGCATTGTGCCTTTTGTATTTAATTCCGATGCAATTTCTGTGTTTCATCGTCAATAAGAAGGTCAGAGGGATACAGTAAACCTGAAGTGAAGCATCGGAATCTATAACAAGTGTCACAGGAATGGTTCAAAAAATAGACAGTAGGAGGAGTCATTCTTCTTGTACTGAAGTCGGCATTGTGTCTTTTGTATTTAATTCCGATGCAATTTCTGTGTTTCATCGTCAATAAGAAGGTCCAAGGGATACAGTAAACCTGAAGTGAGGCATCGGAATCTATAACTAGTGTCTCAGGAATGGTTCAAAACATAGTCAGTAAGAAGAATCAGTCTTCTTGTACTTAAGTCGGCATGGTGTCTTTTGTCTTTAATTCCGATGCAATTTCTGTGTTTCGTCGTCAATAAGAAGGTACAAGATATACAGTACACATATAGTGAAGCATCGGAATCTAAATCTGGTATCACAGGAAATGTTCAAAGCATAGTCAGTAAGAAGAGTCAGTCTTCTTGTACGTAAGTCGGCATTGTGCCTTTTCTATTTAATTCCGATGAAATTTCTGTGTTTCGTCGTCAGTAAGAAGGTCCAAGGGATACAGTAAACCAGAAGTGAAGCATTGGAATCTAATACCGGTCTCACAGGAAAGGTTCAACGCATAGTGAGTAAGAAGAGCCAGTCATCTTGTATTTGAGTCGGCATTGTGCCTTTTGTATTTAATTCCGATGCAATTTCTAAGTTTCATCGTCAATAAGAAGGTCAGGGGGATACAGCAAACCTGAAGTGAAGCATCGGAATCTATAACTAGTGTCAGAGGAATGGTTCAATAATTAGACAGTAGGAAGAGACTGTCTTCTTGTACTTAAGTCGGCAATGTGCCTTTTGTATTTAATTCCGATGCAATTTCTGTGTTTCATCGTCAATAAGAAGGTCAGAGGCATACAGTAAACCTGAAGTGAAGCATCGGAATCTATAGCAAGTGTCACAGGAATGGTTCAAAACATAGTCAGTAAGAAGAGTCAGTCTTCTTGTACTTAAGTCGGCATGGTGCCCTTTGTATTTAATTCCGATGCAATTTCTGTCTTTCATCGTCAATAAGAAGGTCCAAGGGATACAGTAAACTTACAGTGAAGCATCGGAATCTAAAACTGGTCTCACAGCAAATGTTCAAAACGTAGTAAGTAAGAAGAGTCAGTGTTCTTGTACTTAAGTCGGCAATGTGCATTTTTTATTTAATACCGATGCAATTTCTGTGTTTCGTCATCAATAAGAAGGTCCAAGGGATACAGTAAACCTGAAGTGAAGCATCGGAATCTAAGACCGGTCTCACTGGAAAGGTTCAAAACATAGAGAGTAAGAAGAGCCACTCTTCTTGTACTTATGTCAGCATTGTGCCTTTTCTACTTAATTCCGATGCAATTTCTGTGTTTTATCGTCAATAAGAAGGTCAGAGGGATACAGTAAACTTGAAGTGAAGCATCGGAAACAATAACTATTGTCACAGGAATGGTTCAAAACATTGACAGTAAGAAGAGTCAGTCATCTTGCACTTAAGTCGGCATTGTGCCTTTTCTATTTAATTCCGATGCAATTTCTGTGTTTCATCGTCAATAAGAAGGTACAAGTGATACAGTAAACCTAAAGTGAAGCATCGGAATCTATAACTAGTGTCACAGGAATATTTCAATACATAGTCAGTAAGAAGAGTCAGTCTTGTTGTACTTAAGTCAGCATTGTGCCTTTTCTTTTTAATTCCGATGCAATTTCTGTGTTTTATCGTCAATAATAAGGTCAGAGGGATACAGTAAACCTGAAGTGAAGCATCGGAATCTATAATTAGTTTCACAGGAATTGTTCAAAACTTAGACAGTAGGAAGAGTAACTCTTCTTGTACTTAATTCGGAATTGTGCCTTTTCTATTTAATTCCGATGCAATTTCTATGTTTCATCGTCAATAAGAAGGTCAGAGGGATACAGTAAACTTGATTTGAAGCATCGGAATCTATAATTAGTGTCACAGGAATGGTTCAAAACGTAGACAGTAGGAAGAGTCAGTCTTCTTGTACTTAAGTCGGCATTGTGCCTTTTGTATTTAATTCCGATGCAACTTCTGTGTTTCATCGTCAATACGAATGTCCAAGGGATATAGTAAACCTGAAGTGAGGCATCGGAATCTATTACTACTGTCACAGGAATGGTTCAAAACATAGGCAGTAAGAAGAGTCAGTCTTCTTGTATATAAGTCAGCATAGTGCCTTTTCTATTAATTTCCGATGCAATTTCTGTGTTTCATCGTCAATAAGAGGGTCAGAGGGATACAGTAAACCTGATGTGAGGCATCACAATCTATAACCAGTGTTACAGGAATGGTTCAAAACATAGACAGTAAGAATAGTCAGTCTACTTGTACTTAAGTCGGCATTGTGCCTTTTGTATTTAATTCCGGTGCAATTTCTGTGTTTCATCGTCAATACGAAGGTCCAAGGGATACAGCACACCTGAAGTGAAGAATCGGAAACTATAACTAATGTCACAGCAATGGTTCAAATCATAGACAGTGAGAAGAGTCAGTCTTCTTGTACTTATGTCGGCATTGTGCCTTTTCTATTTAAATCCGATGCAATTTCTGTGTTTCATCGTCAATAAGAAGGTCAGAGGGATACAGTGAACCTGACGTGAATCATCGAAATCTATAACTAGTGTCACAGGATTGGTTCTAAACATAGACAGTAGGAAGAGTCAGTCTTCTTGTACTTGAGTCGGCATTGTGATTTTTGTATTTAATTCCGATACAATTTCTGTGTTTCATCGTCAATAAGAGGGTCAGAGGGATACAGTGAACCTGAAGTGAGGCATCAGAATCTATAACTAGTGTCACAGGAATGGTTCAAAGCATAGACAGTAGGAAGAGTCAGTCTTCTTGTACTTAAGTCAGCATTGTGCCTTTTCTATTTAATTCCGATGCAATTCCTGTGTTTCATCGTCAATAAGAAGGTCAGAGGGATACAGTAAACCTGAAGTTAAACATCGGAATCTATAACTAGTGCCAGAGGGATGGTTCAAAACGTAGACAGTAGGAAGAGTTAGTCTTCTTGTACTGAAGTCGGCATTGTGCCTTTTCTATTTAATTCCGATGCAATTTCTGTCTTTCATCGTCAATAAGAAGGTCCAAGGGATTCAGTAAACCTGAAGTGAAGCATCAGTATCTATAACTAGTGTCACAGGAATGGTTCAAAGAATAGACAGTAAGAAGAGTCAGTCTACTTGTACTTAAGTCGGCATTGTGCCTTTTGTATTTAATCCCGATGCAATTTCTGTGATTCATCGTCAATACGAAGGTCCATGGGATACAGTAAACTTGAAGAGAAGCATCGGAATGTATAACTAGTGTCACAGGAATGGTTCAAAACATTGACAGTAGGAAGAGTCAGTCTTCTTGTACTTGAGTCGGCATTGTGCCTTTTGTATTTAATTCCGATGCAATTTCTGTGTTTCATCGTCAATAAGAAGGTCAGAGGGATACAGTAAACCTGAAGTGAAGCAACGGAATCTATAACAAGTGTCACAGGAATGGTTCAAAAAATAGACAGTAGGAGGAGTCATTCTTCTTGTACTTAAGTCGGCATTGTGTCTTTTGTATTTAATTCCGATGCAATTTCTGTGTTTCATCGTCAATAAGAAGGTCCAAGGGATACAGTAAACCTGAAGAGAGGCATCGGAATCTATAACTAGTGTCACAGGACTGGTTAAAAACATAGACAGTAGGAAGAGTCAGTCTTCTTGTACTTAAATCGGCATTGTGCCTTTTGTTTTTAATTCCGATGCAATTTCTGTGTTTCATCATCAATACGAAGGTCCATGGGATACAGTAAACCTGAAGTGAGGCATTGGAATCTATAACTGGTGTCACAGGAATGGTTCAAAACATAGTGAGTAAGAAGAGCCAGTCATCTTGTATTTGAGTCGGCACTGTGCCTTTTGTATTTAATTTCGATGCAAATTCTAAGTTTCATCGTCAATAAGAAGGTCAGGGGGATACAGTAAACCTGAAGTGAAGCATCTGAATGCATAACTAGTCTCATAGGAATGGCTCAAAACATAGACAGTAGGAAGAGTCAGTCTTCTTGTACTTTAGTCGGCATTGTGCATTTGTATTTAATTCAGATGCAATTTCTGTGTTTCATCGTCAATAAGAAGGTCCAAGATATACAGTAAACGTATAGTGAAGCATCGGAATCTAAAACTGGTCTCACAGGAAATGTTCAAAGCATAGTCAGTAAGAAGAATCAGTTTTCTTGTACGTAAGTCGGCATTGTGCCTTTTCTATTTAATTCCGATGAAATTTCTGTGTTTCGTCGTCAATAAGAAGGTCCAAGGGATACAGTAAACCAGAAGTGAAGCATCGGAATCTAATACCGGTCTCACAGGAAAGGTTCAAAGCATAGTGAGTAAGAAGAGCCAGTCATCTTGTATTTGAGTCGGCACTGTGCCTTTTGTATTTAATTTCGATGCAAATTCTAAGTTTCATCGTCAATAAGAAGGTCAGGGGGATACAGTAAACCTGAAGTGAAGCATCTGAATGCATAACTAGTCTCATAGGAATGGCTCAAAACATAGACAGTAGGAAGAGTCAGTCTACTTGTACTTTAGTCGGCATTGTGCATTTGTATTTGATTCAGATGCAATTTCTGTGTTTCATCGTCAATAAGAAGGTCCAAGTGATACAGTAAACATAAGTGAAGCATCGGAATCTATAACTAGTGTCACAGGAATAGTTCAAAACATAGTCAGGAAGAAGAGTAAGTCTTCTTGTACCTAAGTCAGCATTGTGCCTTTTCTATTTAATTCCAATGCAATTTCTGTGTTTTATCGTCAATAAGAAGGTCAGAGGGATACAGTAAACTTAAAGTGAAGCATCGGAATCTATAACTAGTGTCACAGGGATGGTTCAAACCGTAGACAGTAGGAAGAGTCAGTCTTCTTGCACTTAAGTCGGCACTGTGATTTTTGTATTTATTTCCGATGCAATTTCTGTGTTTCATCATCAATTAGAGGGTCAGAGAGATACAGTAAACCTAAAGTGAAGCATCGGAAACTGTAACTACTGTCACAGGAATGGTTCAAATCATAGTCAGTAAGAAGAGTCAGTCTTCTTGTACTTAAGTCAGCATTGTGCCTTTTCTATTTAATTCCGATGCAATTTCTGTGTTTTACCGTCAATAAGAAAGTCAGAGGGCTACAGTAAACTTGAAGTGAAGAATCGGAATCTATAACTAGTGTCACAGGAATGGTACAAATCATAGACTGTAAGAAGAGTCAGTCTTCTTGCACTTATGTCGGCATTGTGCCTTTTGTATTTAATTCCGATACAACTTCTGTGTTTCATCGTCAATAAGAAGGTCCAAGGGATACAGTAAACCTGAAGTGGGGCATCGGAATCTGTTACTACTGTCACAGGAATATTTCAAAACGTAGACAGTAACAAGAGTCAGTCTTCATGTACATAAGTCAGCATTGTGCCTTTTCTATTAAATTCCGATGCAATTTCTGTGTTTCATCGTCAATAAGAGGGTCAGAGGGATACAGTAAACCTGAAGTGAGGCATCGGAATCTATAACTAGTGTCACAGGAATGGTTCAAAACATAGACCGTAAGAAGAGTCAGTGTACTTGTACTTAAGTCGGCATTGTGATTTTTGTATTTAATTCCGATGCAATTTCTGTGTTTCATCGTCAATAAGAAGGTCCAAGGGATACAGCACACCTGAAGTGAAGAATCGGAATCTATAACTAGTGTCACAGGATTAGTTCAAATCATAGACAGTGAGAAGAGTCAGTCTTCTTGTACTTATGTCGGCATTGTGCCTTTTCCATTTAAATACGATGCAATTTCTATGTTTCATCGTCAATAAGAAGGACAGAGGGATACAGAAAACCTGACGTGTATCATCGGAATCCATAACAAGTGTCACAGGATTGGTTCAAAACATAGACAGTAATAAGAGTCAGTCTTCTTGTACTTGAGTCGGCATTGTGATTATTGTATTTAATTCCGACGCAATTTCCGTGTTTCATCGTCAATACGAGGGTCAGAGGGATACAGTGAACCTGAAGTGAGGCATCAGAATCTATAACTAGTGTCACAGGAATGGTTCAAAGCATAGACAGTAGGAAGAGTAAGTCTTCTTGTACTTAAGTCGGCATTGTGCCTTTTCTATTTAATTCCGATGCAATTTCTGTGTTTCATCGTCAATAAGAAGGTCAGGGGGATACAGTAAACCTGAAGTGAAGCATCGGAATCTATAACTAGTGTCAGAGGAATGGTTCAATAATTAGACAGTAGGAAGAGACAGTCTTCTTGTACTTAAGTCGGCAATGTGCCTTTTGTATTTAATTCCGATGCAATTTCTGTGTTTCATCGTCAATAAGAAGGTCAGAGGCATACAGTAAACCTGAAGTGAAGCATCGGAATCTATAACTAGTGTCACAGGAATGTTTCAAAACATTGACAGTATTAAGAGACAGTCTTCTTGTACTTAAGTCGGCATTGTGCCTTATCTATTAAATTCCGATGCAACTTCTCTGTTTCATCGTCAATAAGAAAGTCAGAGGGATACAGTAAACCTGAAGTGAAGCATCGGAATCTATAGCAAGTGTCACAGGAATGGTTCAAAACATAGTCAGTAAGAAGAGTCAGTCTTCTTGTACTTAAGTCGGCATGGTGCCCTTTGTATTTAATTCCGATGCAATTTCTGTCTTTCATCGTCAATAAGAAGGTCCAAGGGATACAGTAAACTTACAGTGAAGCATCGGAATCTAAAACTGGTCTCACAGCAAATGTTCAAAACGTAGTAAGTAAGAAGAGTCAGTCTTCTTGTACTTAAGTCGGCAATGTGCATTTATTATTTAATTCCGATGCAATTTCTGTGTTTCGTCATCAATAAGAAGGTCCAAGGGATACAGTAAACCTGAAGTGAAGCATCGGAATCTAAGACCGGTCTCACTGGAAAGGTTCAAAACATAGAGAGTAAGAAGAGCCAGTCTTCTTGTACTTATGTCAGCATTGTGCCTTTTCTACTTAATTACGATGCAATTTCTGTGTTTTATCGTCAATAAGAAGGTCAGAGGGATACAGTAAACTTGAAGTGAAGCATCGGAAACTATAACTATTGTCACAGGAATGGTTCAAAACATTGACAGTAAGAAGAGTCAGTCATCTTGCACTTAAGTCGGCATTGTGCCTTTTCTATTTAATTCCGATGCAATTTCTGTGTTTCATCGTCAATAAGAAGGTACAAGTGATACAGTAAACCTAAAGTGAAGCATCGGAATCTATAACTAGTGTCACAGGAATATTTCAAAACATAGTCAGTAAGAAGAGTCAGTCTTGTTGTACTTAAGTCAGCATTGTGCCTTTTCTTTTTAATTCCGATGCAATTTCTGTGTTTTATCGTCAATAATAAGGTCAGAGGGATACAGTAAACTTGAAGTGAAGCATCGGAATCTATAACTAGTGTCACAGGGAAGGGTCAAAACTTAGACGGTAGGAAGAGTCAGTCTTCTTGTACTTAAGTCGGCATTGTGATTTTTGTATTTAATTCCGATGCAATTACTGTGTTTCATCGTCAATAAGAAGGTCCAAGGGATACAGAACACCTGAAGTGAAGAATCGGAATCTATAACTAGTGTCACAGGAATGGTTCAAATCACAGACAATAAGAAGAGTCAGTCTTCTTGTACTTATGTCGGCATTGTGCCTTTTCTATTTAATTCCGATGCTATTTCTGTGTTTTATCGTCAATAATAAGGTCAGAGGGATACAGTAAACCTGAAGTGAAGCATCGGAATCTATAATTAGTTTCACAGGAATTGTTCAAAACTTAGACAGTAGGAAGAGTAACTCTTCTTGTACTTAATTCGGAATTGTGCCTTTTCTATTTAATTCCGATGCAATTTCTATGTTTCATGGTCAATAAGAAGGTCAGAGGGATACAGTAAACTTGATTTGAAGCATCGGAATCTATAATTAGTGTCACAGGAATGGTTCAAAACGTAGACAGTAGGAAGAGTCAGTCTTCTTGTACTTAAGTCGGCATTGTGCCTTTTGTATTTAATTCCGATGCAACTTCTGTGTTTCATCGTCAATAAGAAGGTCCAAGGGATATAGTAAACCTGAAGTGAGGCATCGGAATCTATTACTACTGTCACAGGAATGGTTCAAAACATAGGCAGTAAGAAGAGTCAGTCTTCTTGTATATAAGTCAGCATAGTGCCTTTTCTATTAATTTCCGATGCAATTTCTGTGTTTCATCGTCAATAAGAGGGTCAGAGGGATACAGTAAACCTCATGTGAATCATCACAATCTATAACTAGTGTTACAGGAATGGTTCAAAACATAGACAGTAAGAATAGTCAGTCTACTTGTACTTAAGTCGGCATTGTGCCTTTTGTATTTAATTCCGGTGCAATTTCTGTGTTTCATCGTCAATACGAAGGTCCAAGGGATACAGCACACCTGAAGTGGAGAATCGGAAACTATAACTAGTGTCACAGCAATGGTTCAAATCATAGACAGTGAGAAGAGTCAGTCTTCTTGTACTTATGTCGGCATTGTGCTTTTTCTATTTAAATCCGATGCAATTTCTGTGTTTCATCGTCAATAAGAAGGTCAGAGGGATACAGTGAACCTGACGTGAATCATCGAAATCTATAACTAGTGTCACAGGATTGGTTCTAAACATAGACAGTAGGAAGAGTCAGTCTTCTTGTACTTGAGTCGGCATTGTGATTTTTGTATTTAATTCCGATACAATTTCTGTGTTTCATCGTCAATAAGAGGGTCAGAGGGATACAGTGAACCCGAAGTGAGGCATCAGAATCTATAACTAGTGTCACAGGAATGGTTCAAAGCATAGACAGTAGGAAGAGTCAGTCTTCTTGTACTTAAGTCAGCATTGTGCCTTTTCTATTTAATTCCGATGCAATTCCTGTGTTTCATCGTCAATAAGAAGGTCAGAGGGATACAGTAAACCTGAAGTTAAACATCGGAATCTATAACTAGTGCCAGAGGGATGGTTCAAAACGTAGACAGTAGGAAGAGTTAGTCTTCTTGTACTGAAGTCGGCATTGTGCCTTTTCTATTTAATTCCGATGCAATTTCTGTCTTTCATCGTCAATAAGAAGGTCCAAGGGATTCAGTAAACCTGAAGTGAAGCATAAGTATCTATAACTAGTGTCACAGGAATGGTTCAAAGCATAGACAGTAAGAAGAGTCAGTCTACTTGTACTTAAGTCGGCATTGTGCTTTTTGTTTTTAATTCCGATGCAATTTCTGTGTTTCATCATCAATACGAAGGTCCATGGGATACAGTAAACTTGAAGTGAAGCATCGGAATGTATAACTAGTGTCACAGGAATGGTTCAAAACATTGACAGTAGGAAGAGTCAGTCTTCTTGTACTTGAGTCGGCATTGTGCCTTTTGTATTTAATTCCGATGCAATTTCTGTGTTTCATCGTCAATAAGGAGGTCAGAGGGATACAGTAAACCTGAAGTGAAGCAACGGAATCTATAACAAGTGTCACAGGAATGGTTCAAAAAATAGACAGTAGGAGGAGTCATTCTTCTTGTACTTAAGTCGGCATTGTGTCTTTTGTATTTAATTCCGATGCAATTTCTGTGTTTCATCGTCAATAAGAAGGTCCAAGGGATACAGTAAACCTGAAGTGAGGCATCGGAATCTATAACTAGTGTCACAGGACTGGTTAAAAACATAGACAGTAGGAAGAGTCAGTCTTCTTGTACTTAAATCGGCATTGTGCCTTTTGTTTTTAATTCCGATGCAATTTCTGTGTTTCATCATCAATACGAAGGTCCATGGGATACAGTAAACTTGAAGTGAGGCATTGGAATCTATAACTGGTGTCACAGGAATGGTTCAAAACATAGTGAGTAAGAAGAGCCAGTCATCTTGTATTTGAGTCGGCACTGTGCCTTTTGTATTTAATTTCGATGCAAATTCTAAGTTTCATCGTCAATAAGAAGGTCAGGGGGATACAGTAAACCTGAAGTGAAGCATGTGAATGCATAACTAGTCTCATAGGAATGGCTCAAAACATAGACAGTAGGAAGAGTCAGTCTTCTTGTACTTTAGTCGGCATTGTGCATTTGTATTTAATTCAGATGCAATTTCTGTGTTTCATCGTCAATAAGAAGGTCCAAGATATACAGTAAACATATAGTGAAGCATCGGAATCTAAAACTGGTCTCACAGGAAGTGTTCAAAGCATAGTCAGTAAGAAGAATCAGTTTTCTTGTACGTAAGTCGGCATTGTGCCTTTTCTATTTAATTCCGATGAAATTTCTGCGTTTCGTCGTCAATAAGAAGGTCCAAGGGATACAGTAAACCAGAAGTGAAGCATCGGAATCTAATACCGGTCTCACAGGAAAGGTTCAAAGCATAGTGAGTAAGAAGAGCCAGTCATCTTGTATTTGAGTCGGCACTGTGCCTTTTGTATTTAATTTCGATGCAAATTCTAAGTTTCATCGTCAATAAGAAGGTCAGGGGGATACAGTAAACCTGAAGTGAAGCATCTGAATCCATAACTAGTCTCATAGGAATGGCTCAAAACACAGACAGTAGGAAGAGTCAGTCTACTTGTACTTTAGTCGGCATTGTGCATTTGTATTTGATTCAGATGCAATTTCTGTGTTTCATCTTCAATAAGAAGGTCCAAGTGATACAGTAAACATAAGTGAAGCATCGGAATCTATAACTAGTGTCACAGGAATAGTTCAAAACATAGTCAGGAAGAAGAGTAAGTCTTCTTGTACCTAAGTCAGCATTGTGCCTTTTCTATTTAATTCCGATGCAATTTCTGTGTTTTATCGTCAATAAGAAGGTCAGAGGGATACAGTAAACTTAAAGTGAAGCATCGGAATCTATAACTAGTGTCACAGGGATGGTTCAAACCGTAGACAGTAGGAAGAGTCAGTCTTCTTGCACTTAAGTCGGCATTGTGATTTTTGTATTTATTTCCGATGCAATTTCTGTGTTTCATCATCAATTAGAGGGTCAGAGAGATACAGTAAACCTAAAGTGAAGCATCGGAATCTGTAACTAGTGTCACAGGAATGGTTCAAATCATAGTCAGTAAGAAGAGTCAGTCTTCTTGTACTTAAGTCAGCATTGTGCCTTTTCTATTTAATTCCGATGCAATTTCTGTGTTTTACCGTCAATAAGAAAGTCAGAGGGCTACAGTAAACTTGAAGTGAAGAATCGGAATCTATAACTAGTGTCACAGGAATGGTACAAATCATAGACTGTAAGAAGAGTCAGTCTTCTTGCACTTATGTCGGCATTGTGCCTTTTCTATTTAATTCCGATGCAATTTCTGTGTTTCATCGTCAATAAGAGGGTTAGAGGGATACAGTAATCAAGAAGTGAATCATCGGAATCTATAATTAGTGTCACAGGAATGGATCTAAACATAGACAGTAGGAAGAGTCAGTCTTCTTGTACTTAATTGGGCATTGTGCCTTTTCTATTTAATTCCGATGCAATTTCTATGTTTCATCGTCAATAAGAAGGTCAGAGGGATACAGTAAACCTGAAGTGAAGCATCGGAATCTATAACTAGTGTCACAGGAATTTTTTCAAAACATAGACAGTAGGAAGAGTCAGTCTTCTTGTACTTAAGGCGGCATTGTGCCTTTTGTATTTAATTCCGATACAACTTCTGTGTTTCATCGTCAATAAGAAGGTCCAAGGGATACAGTAAACCTGAAGTGGGGCATCGGAATCTGTTACTACTGTCACAGGAATATTTCAAAACGTAGACAGTAACAAGAGTCAGTCTTCATGTACATAAGTCAGCATTGTGCCTTTTCTATTAAATTCCGATGCAATTTCTGTGTTTCATCGTCAATAAGAGGGTCAGAGGGATACAGTAAACCTGAAGTGAGGCATCGGAATCTATAACTAGTGTCACAGGAATGGTTCAAAACATAGACCGTAAGAAGAGTCAGTGTACTTGTACTTAAGTCGGCATTGTGATTTTTGTATTTAATTCCGATGCAATTTCTGTGTTTCATCGTCAATAAGAAGGTCCAAGGGATACAGCACACCTGAAGTGAAGAATCGGAATCTATAACTAGTGTCACAGGATTAGTTCAAATCATAGACAGTGAGAAGAGTCAGTCTTCTTGTACTTATGTCGGCATTGTGCCTTTTCCATTTAAATACGACGCAATTTCTATGTTTCATCGTCAATAAGAAGGTCAGAGGGATACAGAAAACCTGACGTGTATCATCGGAATCCATAACAAGTGTCACAGGATTGGTTCAAAACATAGACAGTAATAAGAGTCAGTCTTCTTGTACTTGAGTCGGCATTGTGATTATTGTATTTAATTCCGACGCAATTTCCGTGTTTCATCGTCAATACGAGGGTCAGAGGGATACAGTGAACCTGAAGTGAGGCATCAGAATCTATAACTAGTGTCACAGGAATGGTTCAAAGCATAGACAGTAGGAAGAGTAAGTCTTCTTGTACTTAAGTCGGCATTGTGCCTTTTCTATTTAATTCCGATGCAATTTCTGTGTTTCATCGTCAATAAGAAGGTCAGAGGGATACAGTAAACTTGAAGTGAAGCATCGGAATCTATAACTAGTGTCACAGGGATGGTTCAAAACGTAGACAGTAGGAAGAGTCAGTCTTCTTGTACTTGAGTCGGCATTGTGCCTTTTGTATTTAATTCCGATGCAATTTCTGTGTTTCATAGTCAATACGAATTTCCAAGGGATACAGTAAACCTGAAGTGCAGCATCGGAATGTATAACTAGTGTCACAGGAATGGTTCAATACATAGACAGTAGGAAGAGACAGTCTTCTTGTACTTAAGTCGGCAATGTGCCTTTTGTATTTAATTCCGATGCAATTTCTGTGTTTCATCGTCAATAAGAAGGTCAGAGGCATACAGTAAAACTGAAGTGAAGCATCAGAATCTATAACTAGTGTCACAGGAATTGTTCAAAACATAGACAGTAAGAAGAGTCAGTCTACTTGTACTTAAGTCGGCATTGTGCCTTTTGTATTTAATCCCTATGCAATTTCTGTGTTTCATCGTCAATAAGAAGGTCCAAGGGATACAGTGCACCCGAAGTGAAGCATCGGAATCTATAACTAGTGTCACAGGAATGGGTCAAATCATAGACAGTAAGAAGAGTCAGTCTTCTTGTACTTAAGTCGGCATTGTGCCTTTTCTATTTAATTCCGATGCCATTTCTGGGTTTCATCATCTAGAAGAAGGTCAGAGGGATACAGTAAATCTGTAGTGAAGCATCGGAATGTATAACTAGTCTCACAGGAATGGTTCAAAACATTGACAGTAGGAAGAGTCAGTCTTCTTGTACTTTAGTCGGCATTGTGCCTTTTGTATTTAATTCCGATAAAATTTCTGTGTTTCATCGTCAATAAGAAGGTCAGAGGGATACAGTAAACCTGAAGTGAAGCATCGGAATCTATAACTAGTGTCACAGGTATGGTTCAAAACATTGACAGTAGGAAGAGTCAGTCTCCTTGTACTTTAGTCGGCATTGTGCCTTTTGTATTTAATTCCGATGCAATATCTCTGTTTCATCGTCGATAAGAAAGTCAGAGGGATACAGTAAACCTGAAGTGAAGCATCGGAATCTATAACAAGTGTCACAGGAATGGTTCAAAACATAGTCAGTAAGAAGAGTCAGTCTACTTGTACCTAAGTCGGCATGGTGCCTTTTGTATTTAATGCCGATGCAATTTCTGTGTTTCATCGTCAATAAGAAGGTCCAAGGGATTCAGTAATCATACAGTGAAGCATCGGAATCTAAAACCGGTCTCACAGGAAAGGTTCAAAACATGGAGAGTAAGAAGAGCCAGTCTTCTTGCACTTAAGTCAGCATTGTGCCATTTCTACTTAATTCCGATGCAATTTCTGTGTTTTATGGTCAATAAGAAGGTCAGAGGGATATAGTAAACTTGAAGTGAAGCATCGGAATCTATAACTAGTGTCACAGGAATGGTTCAAATCATAGACAGTAAGAAGAGTCAGTCTTCTTGTACTTATGTCGGCATTGTGCCTTTTCTATTTAATTCTGATGCAATTTCTATGTTTCATCGTCAATAAGAAGGTCAGAGGGATACAGTAAACCTAATGTGAAGCATCGGAATCTATAACTAGTGTCACAGGAATGGTTCAAAACATAGACAGTAGGAAGAGTCAGTCTTCTTGTACTTAAGCTGCCATTGTGCCTTTTGTATTTAATTCCGATGCAACTAATGTGTTTCATGGTCAATAAGAAGGTCCAAGGGATACAGCACACCTGAAGTGAAGAATGGGAATCTATAACTAGTGTCACAGGATTGGTTTAAAACATAGACAGTAGGAAGAGTCAGTCTTCTTGTACTTGAGTCGGCATTGTGATTTTTGTATTTAATTCCGATGCAATTTCTGTGTTTCATCGTGTATAAGAGGGTCAGAGGGATACAGTGAACCTGAAGTGAGGCATCAGAATCTATAACTAGTGTCACAGGAATGGTTCAAAGCATAGACAGTAGGAAGAGTCAGTCTTCTTGTACTTAAGTCGGCATTGTGCCTTTTGCATTTAATTGCGATGCAACTTCTGTGTTTCATCTTCAATAAGAAGGTCCAAGGGATCCAGTAAACCTGAAGTGAGGCATCGGAATCTATAACTAGTGTGGCAGGAATGGTTCAAAACATAGACAGTAAGAAGAGTCAGTCTTCTTGTACTTAAGACAGCATTGTGCTTTTTCTATTTAATTCCGATGCAATTTCTGTGTTTCATCGTCAATAAGAAGGTCAGAGGGATACAGTAAACCTGACGTGAAGCATCGGAATCTATAACTAGTGTCACAGGGATGGTTCAAAACGTTGACAGTAGGAAGAGTCAGTCTTCTTGTACTGAAGTCGGCATTGTGCGTTTTCTATTTTATTCCGATGCAATTTCTGTGTTTCATCGTCAATAAGAAGCTCCAAGGGATACAGTAAACATACAGTGAAGCATCGGAATCTAAAACTGGTCTCACAGGAAATGTTCAAACATAGTATGTAAGAAGAGTCAGTCTTCTTGTACTTAAGTCGGCAATGTGCCTTTTCTATTTAATTCCGATGCAATATCTGTGTTTCGTCGTCAATAAGAAGGTCCAAGGGATACAGTAAACCTGAAGTGAAGCATCGGAATCTAAAACCGGTCTCACAGGAATGGTTCAAAACATAGAGAGTAAGAAGAGCCAGTCTTCTTGTACTTAAGTCAGCATTGTGCCTTTTCTATTTAATTCCGATGCAATTTCTGTGTTTTATCGTCAATAAGGTCAGAGGGATACAGTAAACTTGAAGTGAAGCATCGGAATCTATAACTAGTGTCACAGGAATGGTTAAAATCATAGACAGTAAGAAGAGTCAGTCTTCTTGTACTTATGTCGGCATTGTGCCTTTTCTATTTAATTCCGATGCAATTTCTGTGTTTCATCGTCAATAAAAAGTTTAGAGGGATACGGTAATCATGAAGTGAATCATCGGAATCTATAATTGGTGTCACAGGAATGGTTCTAAACATAGACAGTAGGAAGAGTCAATCGTCTTGTACTTAATTCGGCATTGTGCCTTTTCTATTTAATTCCGATGCATTTTCTATGTTTCATCGTCAATAAGAAGGTCAGAGGGATACAGTAAACCTGAAGTGAAGTATCGGAATCTATAACTAGTGTCACAGGAATGGTTCAAATCATAGACAGTGAGAAGAGTCAGTGCTCTTGTACTTATGTCGGCATTGTGCCTTTTCTATTTAAATCCGATGCAATTTCTGTGTTTCATCGTCAATAAGAGGGTCAGAGGGATACAGTAAACCTGAAGTGAGGCATCGGAAACTATAACTAGTGTCACAGGAATGGTTCAAAACATAGACAGTAAGAAGAGTCAGTCTACTTGTACTTAAGTCGGCATTGTGCCTTTTCTATTTAATTCCGATGCAATTTCTGTGTTTCATCGTCAATAAGAAGGTCCAAGGGATACAGCACACCTGAAGTGAAGTATCGGAATCTATAACTAGTGTCACAGGAATGGTTCAAATCATAGACAGTGAGAAGAGTCAGTGCTCTTGTACTTATGTCGGCATTGTGCCTTTTCTATTTAAATCCGATGCAATTTCTGTGTTTCATCGTCAATAAGAAGGTCAGAGGGATACAGAAAACCTGACGTGAAATATCGGAATCTATAACTAGTGTCACAGGATTGGTTCAAAACATAGACGGTTGGAAGAGTCAGTCTTCTTGTACTTGAGTCGGCATTGTAATTTTTGTATTTAATTCCAATGCAATTTCTGTGTTTCATCGTCAATAAGAGGGTCAGAGGGATACAGTGAATCTGAAGTGAGGCACCAGAATCTATAAATTGCGTCACAGGAATGGTTCAAAGGATAGACAGTAGGAAAAGTCAGTCTTCTTGTACTTAGGTCGGCATTGTGCCTTTTGTATTTAATTCCGATGCAACTTCTTGGTTTCATCTTCAATAAGAAGGTCCAAGGGATACAGTGAACCTGAAGTGAGGCATCGGAATCTATAACTAGTGTCACAGAAATGGTTCAAAACATACACAGTAAGAAGAGTCAGTCTTCTTGTACTTAAGTCAGCATTGTGCCTTATCTATTTAATTCCGATGCAATTTCTGTGTTTCATCGTCAGTAAGAAGGTCAGAGGGATATAGTAATCCTGAAATGAAGCATCGGAATCTATAACTAGTGTCACAGGGATGGTTCAAAACGTAGACAGTAGGAAGAGTCAGTCTTCTTGTACTGAAGTCGGCATTGTGCCTTTTCTATTTAATTCCGATGCATTTTCTGTCTTTCATCGTCAATAAGAAGGTCCAAGGGATACAGTAAACCTGAAGTGAAGCATCGGAATCTATAACTAGTGTCACAGGAATGGTTCAAATCATAGACAGTAAGAAGAGTCAGTCTTCTTGTACTTAAGTCGGCATTGTGATTTTTGTATTTTATTCCGATGCAATTTCTGTGTTTCATCGTCAATAAGAAGGTCAGAGGGATACAGTAAAACTGAAGTGAAGCAACAGAATCTATAACTAGTGTCACAGGAATGGTTCAAAACATAGACAGTAAGATGTGTCAGTCTACTTGTACTTAAGTCGTCATTGTGCCTTTTGTATTTAATCCCGATGCAATTTCTGTGTTTCATAGTCAATACGAAGGTCCAAGGGATACAGTACACCTGAAGTGAAGCATCGGAATCTATAACTAGTGTCACAGGAATGGTTCAAATCATAGACAGTAAGAAGAGTCAGTCTTCTTGTACTTAAGTCGGCATTGTGCCTTTTCTATTTAATTCCGATGCAATTTCTGTGTTTCATCATCAAGAAGAAGGTCAGAGGGATACAGTAAACCTGAAGTGAAGCATCGGAATGTATAACTAGTGTCACAGGAATGGTTCAACACATAGACAGTAGGAAGAGTCAGTCTTCTTGTACTTGAGTCGGCATTCTGCCTTTTGTATTTAATTCCGATGCAATTTCTGTGTTTCATCGTCAATAAGAAGGTCAGAGGGATACAGTAAACCTTAAGTGGAGCATCGGAATCTATAACAAGTGTCACAGGAATGGTTCAAAACATAGTCAGTAAGAAGAGTCAGTCTTCTTGTACCTAAGTCGGCATGGTGCCTTTTGTATATAATTCCGATGCAATTTCTGTGTTTCATCGTCAATAAGAAGCTCCAAGGGATACAGTAAACATACAGTGAAGCATCGGAATCTAAAACTGGTCTCACAGGAAATGTTCAAAGCACAGTATGTAAGAAGAGTCAGTCTTCTTGTACTTAAGTCGGCAATGTGCCTTTTCTATTTAATTACGATGCAATATCTGTGTTTCGTCGTCAATAAGAAGGTCCAAGGGATACAGTAAACCTGAAGTGAAGCATCGGAATCTAAAACCGGTCTCACAGGAATGGTTCAAAACATAGAGAGTAAGAAGAGCCAGTCTTCTTGTACTTATGTCAGCATTGTGCCTTTTCTATTTAATTCCGATGCAATTTCTGTGTTTTATCGTCAATAAGGTCAGAGGGATACAGTAAACTTGAAGTGAAGCATCGGAATCTGTAACTAGTGTCACAGGAATGGTTAAAATCATAGGCAGTAAGAAGAGTCAGTCTTCTTGTACTAATGTCGGCATTGTGCCTTTTCTATTTAATTCCGATGCAATTTCTGTGTTTCATCGTCAATAAAAAGTTTAGAGGGATACAGTAATCATGAAGTGAATCATCGGAATCTATAATTGGTGTCACAGGAATGGTTCTAAACATAGACAGTAGGAAGAGTCAATCTTCTTGTACTTAATTCGGCATTGTGCCTTTTCTGTTTAATTCCGATGCATTTTCTATGTTTCATCGTCAATAAGAAGGTCAGAGGGATACGTTAAACCTGATGTGAAGCATCGGAATCTATAACTAGTGTCACAGGAATGGTTCAAAACATAGACAGTAGGAAGAGTCAGTCTTCTTGTACTTAAGCCGGCATTGTGCCATTTGTATTTAATTCCGTTGCAACTTCTGTGTTTCATCGTCAATAAGAAGGTCCAAGGGATATAGCACACCTGAAGTGAAGATTCGGAATCTGTAACTAGTGTCACAGGGATGGTTCAAATCATAGACAGTGAGAAGAGTCAGTGTTCTTGTACTTATGTCGGAATTGTGCCTTTTCTATTTAAATCCGATGCAATTTCTGTGTTTCATCGTCAGTAAGAAGGTCAGAGGGATACAGAAAACCTGACGTGAAATATCGGAATCTATAACTAGTGTTACAGGATTGGTTCAAAACATAGACGGTTGGACGAGTCAGTCTTCCTGTACTTGAGTCGGCATTGTGATTTTTGTATTTAATTCCGATGCAATTTCTGTGTTTCATCGTCATTAAGAGGGTCAGAGGGATACAGTGAACCTGAAGTGTGGCACCAGAATCTATAAATAGTGTCACAGGAACGGTTCAAAGGATAGACAGTAGGAAGAGTCAAACTTCTTGTACTTAAGTCGGCATTGTGCCTTTTGTATTTAATTCCGATGCAACTTCTTGGTTTCATCTTCAATAAGAAGGTCCAAGGGATACAGTGAACATTAAGTGAGGCATCAGAATCTATAACTAATGTCACAGAAATGGTTCAAAACATACACAGTAAGAAGAGTCAGTCTTCTTGTACTTAAGTCAGCATTGTGCCTTATCTATTTAATTCCGATGCAATTTCTGTGTTTCATCGTCAGTAAGAAGGTCAGAGGGATATAGTAATCCTGAAATGAAGCATCGGAATCTATAACTGTTTCACAGGGACGGTTCAAAACGTAGACAGTAGGAAGAGTCAGTCTTCTTGTACTGAAGTCGGCATTGTGCCTTTTCTATTTACTTCCGATGCATTTTCTGTCTTTCATCGTCAATAAGAAGGTCCAAGGGATACAGTAAACCTGAAGTGAGGCATCGGAATCAATAACTAGTGTCACTGGAATGGTTCAAAACGTAGACAGTTGGAAGAGACAGTCTTCTTGTACTTAAGTCGGCATTGTGCCTTTTGTATTTTACTCCGATGCAATTTCCGTTTTTCATCGTCAATTAGAAGGTCAGAGGGATACAGTAAAAATTGAAGTGAAGCATCAGAATCTATAACTAGTGTCACAGGAAAGGTTCAAAATATTGACAGTAAGAAGAGTCAGTCTACTTGTACTTAAGTCGGCATTGTGCCTTTTGTATTTAATCCCGATGCAATTTCTGTGTTTCATCGTCAATAAGAAGGTCAGAGGGATACAGTAAACTTGAAGTGAACCATCGGAATCTATAACTAGTGTCACAGGAATGGTTCAAATCATAGACAGGAAGAAGAGTCAGTCTTCTTGTACTTATGTCGGCATTGTGCATTTTCTATTTAATTCCGATTCAATTTCTGTGTTTCATCGTCAATAAGAAGGTCCAAGGGATACAGTAAACCTGAAGTGAGGCATCGGAATCTGTTACTACTGCCACAGGAATGGTTCAAATCATAGACAGTAAGAAGAGTCAGTCTTCATGTACATAAGTCAGCATTGTGCCTTTTCTATTAATTTCCGATGCAATTTCTGTGTTTCATCGTCAATAAGAGGGTCAGAGGGAAACAGTAAACCTGAAGTGAGGCATCGGAATCTATAACTAGTGTCACAGGAATAGTTCAAAACATAGACAGTAAGAAGAGTTTGTCTACTTGTACTTAAGTCGGCATTGTGCCTTTTGTATTTAATTCCGATGCAATTTTTGTGTTTCATCGTCAATAAGAAGGTCCAAGGGATACAGCACACCTGAAGTGAAGAATCGGATTCTATAACTAGTGTCACAGGAATGGTTCAAATCATAGACAGTGAGAAGAGTCAGTCTTCTTGTACTTATGTCGGCACTGTGATTTTTCTATTTAAATCCGATTCAGTTTCTGTGTTTCATCGTCAATAAGAAGGTCAGAGGGATACAGAAAACCTGACGTGAATCATCGGAATCTATAACTAGTGTCACAGGATTGGTTCAAAACATAGGCAGTAGGAAGAGTCAGTCTTCTTGTACTTGAGTCGGCATTGTGATTTTTGTATTTAATTCCGATGCAATTTCTGTGTTTCATCGTCAATAAGAGGGTCAGAGGGATACAGTGAACCTGAAGTGAGGCATCAGAATCTATAACTAGTGTCACAGGAATGGTTCAAAACATAGACAGTAGGAAGAGTCAGTCTTCTTGTACTTAAGTCGGCATTGTGCCTTTGTATTTAATTGCGATGCAACTTCTGTGCTTCATCTTCAATAAGAAGTTCCAAGGGATACAGTAAACCTGAAGTGAGGCATCGGAATCTATAACTAGTGCACAGGAATGGTTCAAAACATAGACAGTAAGAAGAGTCAGTCTTCTTGTACGTAAGACAGCATTGTGCCATTTCTATTTAATTCCGATGCAATTTCTGTGTTTCATCGTCAATAAGAACGTCAGAGGGATACAGTGAACCTGAAGTGAAGCATCGGAATCTATAACTAGTGTCACAGGAATGGTTCAAAACATGGACAGTAAGAAGAGTCAGTGTTCTTGTACTTAAGACAGCAGTGTGCTTTTTTATTTAATTCCGATGCAATTTCTGTATTTCATCGTCAATAAGGAGGTCAGAGGGATACAGTAAACCTGAAGTGAAGCATCGGAATCTATAACTAGTGTCACAGGGATGGTTCAAAACGTAGACAGTAGGAAGAGTCAGTCTTCATGTACTGAAGTCGGCATTGTGCCTTTTCTATTTAATTCCGATGCAATTTCTGTCTTTCATCGTCAATAAGAAGGTCTAAGGGATACAGTAAACCTGAAGTGAGGCATCGGAATCTATAACTAGTGTCACAGGAATGGTTCAAAACATAGACAGTAACATGAGTCAGTCTACTTGTACTTAAGTCGGCATTGTGCCTTTTGTATTTAATCCCGATGAAAATTCTGTGTTTCATAGTCAACACGAAGGTCCAACGGATACAGTACACCTGAAGTGAAGCATCGGAATCCATAACTAGTGTCACAGGAATGGTTCAAATCATAGACAGTAAGAAGAGTCAATCTTCTTGTACTTAAGTCGGCATTGTGCCTTTTCTATTTAATTCCGATGCAATTTCTGTGTTTCATCATCAAGAAGAAGGTCAGAGGGATACAGTAAACCTGAAGTGAAGCATCGGAATGTATAACTAGTGTCACAGGAATGGTTCAAAACATAGACAGTAGGAAGAGTCAGTCTTCTTGTACTTGAGTCGGCATTGTGCCTTTTGTATTTATTTCCGATGCAATTTCTGTGTTTCATCGTCAATAAGAAGGTCAGAGGGATACAGTAAACCTGAAGTGAAGCATCGGAATCTATAACAAGTGTCACAGGAATGGTTCAAAAAATAGACAGTAGGAGGAGTCATTCTTCTTGTACTTAAGTCGGCATTATGCCTTTTGTATTTAATTCCGATGCAATTTCTGTGTTTCATCGTCAATAAGAAGGTCCAAAGGATACAGTAAATCCGGAAGTGAGGCATCGGAATCTATAACTAGTGTCACAGGAATGGTTCAAAACATGGACAGTAAGAAGAGTCAGTCTTCTTGTACTTAAGTCGGCATTGTGCCTTTTGTATTTAATTCCGATGCAATTTCTGTGTTTCATCATCAATACGAAGGTCCATGGGATACAGTAAACCTGAAGTGAGGCATCGGAATCTATAACTAGTGTCACAAGAATGGTTCAAAACATAGTCAGTAAGAAGAGTCAGTCTTCTTGTACTTAAGTCGGCATGGTACCTTTTCTATTTAATTCCGATGAAATTTCTGTGTTTCGTCGTCAATAAGAAGAACCAAGGGATACAGTAAACCTGAAGTGAATCGTCGGAATCTAATACCGGTCTCACAGGAAAGATTCAACGCATAGTGAGTAAGAAGAGCCAGTCATCTTGTATTTGACTCGGCATTGTGCCTTTTGTATTTAATTCCGATGCAATTTCTGTGTTTCATAGTCAATAAGAAGGTCAGAGGCATACAGTAAAACTGAAGTGAAGCATCAGAATCTATAACTAGTGTCACAGGAATGGTTCAAAACATAGACAGTAAGAAGAGTCAGTCTACTTGTACTTAAGTCGGCATTGTGCCTTTTTTATTTATTCCCTATGCAATTTCTGTGTTTCATTGTCAACAAGAAGGTCCAAGGGATACAGTACACCTGAAGTGAAGCATCGGAATTTATAACTAGTGTCACAGGAATGGTTCAAATCATAGACAGTAAGAAGAGTCAGTCTTCTTCTACCTAAGTCGGCATTGTGCCTTTTCTATTTAATTCCGATGCAATTTCTGGGTTTCATAATCAAGAAGAAGGTCAGAGGGATACAGTAAACCTAAAGTGAAGCATCGGAATGTATAACTAGTCTCACAGGAATAGTTCAAATCATAGACAGTAGGAAGAGTCAGTCTTCTTGTACTTTAGTCGGCATTGTGCCTTTTGTATTTAATTCCGATGCAATTTCTGTGTTTCATCGTCAATAAGCAGGTCAGAGGGATACAGTAAACCTGAAGTGAACCATCGGAATCTATAACTAGTGTCACAGGTATGGTTCAAAATATTGACAGTAGGAAGAGTCAGTCTTCTTGTACTTAAGTCGGCATTGTGCCTTTTCTATTTAATTTCGATGCAATATCTCTGTTTCATCGTCAATAAGAAGGTCCAAGGGATACAGTAAACATACAGTGAAACATCGGAATCTAAAACTGGTCTCACATTAAATGTTCATAGCATAGTAAGTAAGAAGAGTCAGTCTTCTTGTACTTAAGTCGGCAATGTGCCTTTTCTATTTAATTCCGATGCAATAGCTGTGTTTCGTCGTCAATAAGAAGGATCAAGGGATACAGTAAACCTGAAGTGAAGCATCGGAATCTAAAACCGGTCTGTCAGGAAAGGTTCAAAACATAGACGGTAAGAAGAGCCAGTCTTCTTGTACTTAAGTCAGCATTGTGCCTTTTCTATTTAATTCCGATGCAATTTCTGTGTTTTATCGTCAATAAGGTCAGAGGGATTCAGCAAACCTGAAGTGAAGCATCGGAATCTATAACTAGTGTCACAGGAATGGTTAAAATCATAGACAGTAAGAAGAGTCAGTCTTCTTGTACTTATGTCGGCATTGTGCCTTTTCTATTTAATTCCGATGCAATTTCTGTGTTTCATTGTCAATAAGAAGTTTAGAGGGATACAGTAATCATGAAGTGAATTATCGGAATGCATAATTAGTGCCACAGGAATGGTTCTAAACATAGACAGTAGGAAGAGTCAGTCTTCTTGTACTTAATTAGGCATTGTGCCTTTTCTATTTAATTCCGATGCAATTTCTATGTTTCATCGTCAATAAGAAAGTCAGAGGGATACAGTAAACCTGATGTGAAGCATCGGAATCTATAACTAGTGTCACAGGAATGGTTCAAAACATAGACAGTAGGAAGAGTCAGTCTTCTTGTACTTAAGCCGGCATTGTGCCTTTTGTATTTAATTCCGATGCAACTTCTGTGTTTCATCGTCAATAAGAAGGTCAAGGGGATACAGTAAACCTGAAGTGAGGCATCGGAATCTGTTACTACTGTCACAGGAATGGTTCAAAACATAGACAGTAAGAAGAGTCAATCTTCTTGTCCATAAGTCAGCATTGTGCCTTTTCTATTAATTTCCGAAGCAATTTCTGTGTTTCATCGTCAATAAGAGGGTCAGAGGGATACAGTAAACCTGAAGTGAGGCAACGAAATCTATAACTAGTATCACAGGAATGGTTCAAAACATAGACAGTAAGAAGAGTCAGTCTACTAGTACTTAAGTCGGCATTGTGCCTTTTCTATTTAATTCCGATGCAATTTCTGTGTTTCATCGTCAATAAGAGGGTCAGAGGGATACAGTGAACCTGAAGTGAGGCATCAGAATCTATAACTAGTGTCACAGGAATGGTTCAAAGGATAGACAG
This sequence comes from Schistocerca americana, assembly GCF_021461395.2. Lineage (NCBI taxonomy): Eukaryota > Metazoa > Arthropoda > Insecta > Orthoptera > Acrididae > Schistocerca > Schistocerca americana. Next base: position 13,644,995 of record NC_060119.1, on the reverse strand, counting down.
TAGGAAGAGTCAGTCTTCTTGTACTTAAGTCGGCATTGTGCCTTTTGTATTTAATTCCGAGCAACTTCTGTGTTTCATCTTCAATAAGAAGGTCCAAGGGATACAGTAAACCTGAAGTGAGGCATCTGAATCTATAACTAGTGTCACAGGAATGGTTCAAAACATACACAGTAAGAAGAGTCAGTCTTCTTGTACTTAAGTCAGCATTGTGCCTTTTCTATTTAATTCCGATGCTATTTCTGTGTTTCATCGTCAATAAGAAGGTCAGAGGGATACAGTAAACCTGAAGTGAAGTATCAGAATCTATAACTAGAGTCACAGGGATGGTTCAAAACTTAGACAGTAGGAAGAGTCAGTCTTCTTGTACTGAAGTCGGCATTGTGCCTTTTCTATTTAATTGCGATGGAATTTTCTGTCTTTCATCGTCAATAAGAAGGTCCAAGAGATACAGTAAACCTGAAGTGAGGCATCGGAATCTATAAGTAGTGTCACAGGAATGGTTCAAAACATAGACAATAGGAAGAGACAGTCTTCTTGTACTTAAGTCGGCATTGTGCCTTTTGTATTTTATTCCGATGCAATTTCTGTGTTTCATCGTCATTAAGAAGGTCAGAGGGATACAGTAAAACTGAAGTGTAGCATCAGAATCTATAACTAGTGTCACAGGAATGGTTCAAAACATAGACAGGAAGAAGAGTCAGTCTACTTGTACTTATGTCGGCATTGTGCCTTTTGTATTTAATCCCGATGCAATTTCTGTGTTTCATAGTCAATACGAAGGTCCAAGGGATACAGTACACCTAAAGTGAAGCATCGGAATCTATAACTAGTGTCACAGGAATGGTTCAAATCATAGACATTACGAAGAGTAAGTCTTCTTGTACTTAAGTCGGCATTGTGCCTTTTCTATTTAATTCCGATGCAATTTCTGTGTTTCATCATCAAGAAGAAGGTCAGAGGGATACAGTAAACCTGAAGTGAAGCATCGGAATGTAAAGCTAGTGTCACAGGAATGGTTCAAAACATAGACAGTAAGAAGAGTCAGTCTTCTTGTACTTGAGTCGGCATTGTGCCTTCTGTATTTAATTCCGATGCAATTTCTGTGTTTCATCATCAATACGAAGGTCCATGGGATACAGTAAACCTGAAGTGAGGCATCGGAATCTATAACTAGTGTCACAGGAATGGTTAAAAACATAGTCAGTAGGAAGAGTCAGTCTTCTTGTACTTAAGTCGGCATGGTGTCTTTTGTATTTAATTCCGATGCAATTTCTGTGTTTCATCGTCAATAAGAAAGTCAGACGGATACAGTAAACTTGAAGTGAAGCATCGGAATCTATAACTAGTGTCACAGGAATGGTTCAAAACAATGACAGTAGGAAGAGTCAGTCTTCATGTACTTAAGTCTGCATTGTGCTTTTTGTACTTAATTCCGATGTAATTTCTAAGTTTCATCGTCAATAAGAAGGTCAGTGGGATACAGTAAACCTGAAGTGAAGTCTCGGAATCTATAACTAGTGTCACAGGATTGGTTAAAAACATTGACAGTAAGAAGAGTGAGTCTTCTTGTACTTAAGTCGGCATTGTGCCTTTTGTATTTAATTCCGATGCAATTTCTGTGTTTCATCGTCAATAAGAAGGTCCAAGTGATACAGTAAACCAAAAGTGAAGCATAGGAATCAATAACTAGTGTCACAGGAATGGTTCAAAACATAGTCAGTAAGAAGAGTCAGACTTCCTGTACTTAAGTCAGCATTGTGCCTTTTCTATTTAATTCCGATGCAATTTCTGTCTTTTACCGTCTGTTAGAAGGTCAGAGGGATACAGTAAACTTGAAGTGAAGCATCGGAATCTATAACTAGTGTCACAGGGATGGTTAAAATCATAGACAGTAAGAAGAGTCAGTCTTCTTGTACTTATGTCGGCATTGTGCCTTTTCTATTTAATTCCGATGCAATTTCTGTGTTTCATCGTCAATAAGAAGTTTAGAGGGATACAGTAATCATGAAGTGAATTATCGGAATGCATAATTAGTGTCACAGGAATGGTTCTAAACATAGACAGTAGGAAGAGTCAGTCTTCTTGTACTTAATTCGGCATTGTGCCTTTTCTATTTAATTCCGATGCAATTTCTATGTTTCATCGTCAATAAGAAAGTCAGAGGGATACAGTAAACCTGATGTGAAGCATCGGAATCTATAACTAGTGTCACAGGAATGGTTCAAAACATAGACAGTAGGAAGAGTCAGTCTTCTTGTACTTAAGCCGGCATTGTGCCTTTTGTATTTAATTCCGATGCAACTTCTGTGTTTCATCGTCAATAAGAAGGTCCAGGGGATACAGTAAACCTGAAGTGAGGCATCGGAATCTGTTACTACTGTCACAGGAATGGTTCAAAACATAGACAGTAAGAAGAGTCAGTCTACTAGTACTTAAGTCGGCATTGTGCCTTTTCTATTTAATTCCGATGCAATTTCTGTGTTTCATCGTCAATAAGAGGGTCAGAGGGATACAATGAACCTGAAGTGAGGCATCAGAATCTATAACTAGTGTCACAGGAATGGTTCAAAGGATAGACAGTAGGAAGAGTCAGTCTTCTTGTACTTAAGTCGGCATTGTGCCTTTTGTATTTAATTCCGATGCAACTTCTGTGTTTCATCTTCAATAAGAAGGTCCAAGGGATACAGTAAACCTGAAGTGAGGCATCTGAATCTATAACTAGTGTCACAGGAATGGTTCAAAACATACACAGTAAGAAGAGTCAGTCTTCTTGTACTTAAGTCAGCATTGTGCCTTTTCTATTTAATTCCGATGCTATTTCTGTGTTTCATCGTCAATAAGAAGGTCAGAGGGATACAGTAAACCTGAAGTGAAGTATCAGAATCTATAACTAGAGTCACAGGGATGGTTCAAAACTTAGACAGTAGGAAGAGTCAGTCTTCTTGTACTGAAGTCGGCATTGTGCCTTTTCTATTTAATTGCGATGGAATTTTCTGTCTTTCATCGTCAATAAGAAGGTCCAAGAGATACAGTAAACCTGAAGTGAGGCATCGGAATCTATAAGTAGTGTCACAGGAATGGTTCAAAACATAGACAATAGGAAGAGACAGTCTTCTTGTACTTAAGTCGGCATTGTGCCTTTTGTATTTTATTCCGATGCAATTTCTGTGTTTCATCGTCATTAAGAAGGTCAGAGGGATACAGTAAAACTGAAGTGAAGCATCAGAATCTATAACTAGTGTCACAGGAACGGTTCAAAACATAGACAGTAAGAAGAGTCAGACTACTTGTACTTATGTCGGCATTGTGCCTTTTGTATTTAATCCCGATGCAATTTCTGTGTTTCATAGTCAATACGAAGGTCCAAGGGATACAGTACACCTAAAGTGAAGCATCGGAATCTATAACTAGTGTCACAGGAATGGTTCAAATCATAGACATTACGAAGAGTAAGTCTTCTTGTACTTAAGTCGGCATTGTGCCTTTTCTATTTAATTCCGATGCAATTTCTGTGTTTTATCATCAAGAAGAAGGTCAGAGGGATACAGTAAACCTGAAGTGAAGCATCGGAATGTAAAACTAGTGTCACAGGAATGGTTCAAAACATAGACAGTAAGAAGAGTCAGTCTTCTTGTACTTGAGTCGGCATTGTGCCTTCTGTATTTAATTCCGATGCAATTTCTGTGTTTCATCATCAATACGAAGGTCCATGGGATACAGTAAACCTGAAGTGAGGCATCGGAATCTATAACTAGTGTCACAGGAATGGTTCAAAACATAGTCAGTAGGAAGAGTCAGTCTTCTTGTACTTAAGTCGGCATGGTGTCTTTTGTATTTAATTCCGATGCAATTTCTGTGTTTCATCGTCAATAAGAAAGTCAGACGGATACAGTAAACTTGAAGTGAAGCATCGGAATCTATAACTAGTGTCACAGGAATGGTTCAAAACAATGACAGTAGGAAGAGTCAGTCTTCATGTACTTAAGTCTGCATTGTGCTTTTTGTACTTAATTCCGATGTAATTTCTAAGTTTCATCGTCAATAAGAAGGTCAGTGGGATACAGTAAACCTGAAGTGAAGCCTCGGAATCTATAACTAGTGTCACAGGATTGGTTAAAAACATTGACAGTAAGAAGAGTGAGTCTTCTTGTACTTAAGTCGGCATTGTGCCTTTTGTATTTAATTCAGATGCAGTTTCTGTGTTTCATCGTCAATAAGAAGGTCCAAGTGATACAGTAAACCAAAAGTGAAGCATCGGAATCAATAACTAGTGTCACAGGAATGGTTCAAAACATAGTCAGTAAAAAGAGTCAGACTTCCTGTACTTAAGTCAGCATTGTGCCTTTTCTATTTAATTCCGTTGCAATTTCTGTCTTTTACCGTCTGTTAGAAGGTCAGAGGGATACAGTAAACTTGAAGTGAAGCATCGGAATCTATAACTAGTGTCACAGGGATGGTTCAAAACGTTGACAGTAGGAAGAGTCAGTCTTCTTGTACTTAAGTCGGCATTGTGATTTTTGCATTTATTTCCGATGCAATTTCTGTGTTTCATCGTCAATTAGAGGATCAGAGAGATACAGTAAACCTAAAGTGAAGCATCGGAATCTATAACTAGTGTCACAGGAATGGTTCAAAACATAGTCAGTAAGAAGAGCCAGTCATCTTGTATTTGAGTCGGCATTGTGCCTTTTGTATTTAATTCCGATTCAATTTCTGTGTTTCATCGTCAATAAGGAGTTCCAAGAGATACAGTAAACCTAAAGTGAAGCATCGGAATCTATAACTAGTGTCACAGGAATGGTTCAAAACATAGTCAGTAAGAAGAGTCAGTCTTCTTGTACTTAAGTCGGCATTGTGCCTTTTGTTTTTAATTCCGATCCAATTTCTGTGTTTCATCGTCAATAAGAAGGTCACAGCGATACAGAAAACCTGAAGTGAAGCATCGGAATCTAAAACCGGTCTCACAGGAAAGGTTCAAAACATAGAGAGTAAGAAGAGCCGTTCATCTTGTATTTGCGTCGGCATTGTGCCTTTTGTATTTAATTCCGATGCAATTTCTAAGTTTCATCGTCAAAAAGAAGGTCAGAGGGATACAGTAAACCTGAAGTAAAGCATCGGAATCTATAACTAGTGTCACAGGAATGGTTCAAAACATAGACAGTAATAAGAGTCAGTCTTCTTGTACTTAAGTCGGCATTGTGCATTTTGTATTTAATTCCGATGCAATTTCTGTGTTTCATCGCCAATAAGAAGGTCCAAGGGATGCAGTACACCTGAAGTGAAGCATCGGAATCTATAACTAGTTTTACAGGAATGGTTCAAAACATAGACAGTAAGAAGAGTCAGTCTTCTTGTACTTAAGTCGGCAGTGTGCCTTTTCTATTTATTTCCGATGCAATTGCTGTGTTTCATTGTCCATAAGAATGTCTGAGGGATACAGTAAACCTGATGTGAACCATCGGAATCAATAACTAGTGTCACAGGATTGGTTAAAAACATTGATAGTAAGAAGAGTGAGTCTTCTTGTACTTAAGTCGGCATTGTGCCTTTCGTATTTAATTCCGATGCAATTTCGGTGTTTCATCGTCAATAAGAAGGTCCAAGGGACACAGTAAACCTAAAGTGAAGAATCGGAATCTATAACTAGTGACACAGGAATGGTTCAAAACATAGTCAGTAAGAAGAGTCAGTCTTCTTCTACTTAAGTCGGCATTGTGCCTTTTCTATTTATTTCCGATGCAATTTCTGTGTTTCATCGTCAATATGAAGGTCAGAGGGATACAGTAAACCTGAAGTGAAGCATCGGAATCTATAACTAGTGTCACAGGAATGGTTCAAATCATAGACAGTAAGAAGAGTAAGTCTTCTTATGCTTATGTCGGCATTGTGCCTTTTGTATTTATTTCCGATGCAATTTCTGTGTTTCATTGTCAATAAAAAGGTCCAAGAGATAGTGTAATCATATAGTGAGGCAACGGATTCTAAATCTGGTATCACAGGAAATGTTCAAAACATAGTCAGTAAGAAGAGTCAGTCTCCTTGTACTTAAGTCGGCATTGTGCCTTTTGTATTTAATGCCGATGCAATTTATGTGTTTTATCGTCAATAAGAAGGTCAGAGGGATACAGTAAACCTGAAGTGAAGCATCGGAATCTATATCTAGTGTCACAGGGATGGTTCAAAACGTAGACAGTAGGAAGAGTCAGTCTTCTTGTACTTCAGTCGGCATTGTGAATTTTGTATTTAATTCCGATGCAATTTCTGTGGTTCATCGTCAATAGGAAGGTCCAAGGGAGACAGTACACCTGAAGTGAAGCATCGGAATTTATAACTAGTGTCACGGGAATGGTTTAAATCATAGACAGTAAGAAGAGTCAGTCTTCTTGTACTTAAGTCGGCATTGTGCCTTTTCTATTTAATTCCGATATAATTTGTATGTTTTATCGTCAATAAGAAGGTCAGAGGGATACAGTAAAATTGATGTGAGGCATCGGAATCTATAACTAGTGTCACAGGAATGGTTCAAAGCATAGTCAGTAAGAAGAGTCAGTCTTCTTGTACTTAAGTCGGCATGGAGCCTTTTGTATTTAATTCCGATGCAATATCTGTGTTTCATCTTCAATAAGAAGGTCCAAGGGATACAGTAAACATATAGTGAAGCGTCGGAATCTGAAACTGGTCTCACAGGAAATGTTCAAAACATAGTCAGTAAGAAGAGTCAGTCTTCTTGTACTTAAGTCGGCATTGTGCCTTTTCTATTAAATCCCGATGCAATTTCGGTGTTTCGTCGTCAATAAGAAGGTTCAAGGAATACAGTAAACCTGAAGTGATGCATCGGAATCTAAAACCCGTCTCACAGGAAAGGTTCAAATCATAGAGAGTAAGAAGAGCCAGTCATCTTGTATTTGAGTCGGCATTGTGCCTTTTGTATTTAATTCCGATTCAATTTCTGTAATTCATCGTCAATAAGGAGTTCCAAGAGATACAGTAAACCTAAAGTGAAGCATCGAAATCTATAACTAGTGTCACAGGGATGTTTCAAAACGTATACAGTAGGAAAAGTCAATCTTCTTGTACTTAAGTCGGCATTGTGCCTTTTGTATTTCATTTGGATGCAATTTCTGTGTTTCATCGTCTATAAGAGGGTCAGAGGAATGCAGTAAACCTGAAGTGAAGCATCAGAATCTATAACTAGTGTCACAGGAATGGTTCAAAACATAGACCATAAGAAGAGTCAGTCTACTTGTACTTAAGTCGGAATTGTGCCTTTTGTATTTAATTCCGATGCAATTCCTGTGTTTCATCGTCAATAAGCAGGTCCAAGGGATACAGTACACATGAAGTGAAGCATCGGAATCTATAACTAGTGTCACAGGTTCCGTTCCAAACATAGACAATAAGAAGAGTCTGTCTTCTTCTACTTAAGTCGGCATTGTGCCTTTTCTATTTAATTCCGAAGCAATTTCTGTGTTTCATCATCAATAAGAAGGTCAGAGTGATACAGTAAACCTGAAGTGAAGCATCGGAGTCAATTACTAGTGTCACAGGAATGGTTCAAAACATATTCAGTAAGAAGAGTCAATCTTCTTGAACTTAAGTCTGCATTGTGCCTTTTCTATTTAAATCCGATGCAATATCTGTGTTTCATCGTCAATAAGAAGGGCAGAGGGATACAGTAAACCTGACGTGAGGCATCGGAATCTATAACTAGTGTCACAGTAATGGTTCAAAACATTGTCAGTATGATGAGTCAGTCTTCTTGCACTTAAGTCGGCATTGTGCCTTTTGTATTTAATTCCGACGCAATTTCCGTGTTTCATCGTCAATAAGAGGGTCAGAGGGATACAGTGCACCTGAAGTGAAGCATCGGAATATATAACTAGTGTCACAGGAATGGTTCAAATCATAGACAGTAAGAATAGTCAGTCTTCTTGTACTTATGTCGGCATTGTGCCTTTTCTATTTAATTCCGATGCAATTTCTGTGTTTCATCGGCAATATGAAGGTCAGAGGGATACAGTAAACCTGAAGTGAAGCATCGGAATCTATAAGTGGTGTCACAGGAATGGTTCAAAACATAGTCAGTAAGAAGAGTCAGTCTTCTTGTACTTAAGTCGGCATTGTGCCCTTTGTATTTAATTCCGATGCATTTTCTGTGTTTCACCGTCAATAAGAGGGTCAGAGGGATACAGTAAACCTGAAGTGAAGCATCATAATCTATAACTACAGTCACAGGAATGGTTCAAACCATAGGCAGTAAGAAGAGTCAGTCTACTTGTACTTAAGTCGGCATTGTGCCTTTTGTATTTAATTCCGATGCAATTTCTGTGTTTCATCGTCAATAAGAAGGTCAGAGGCATACAGTACACCTGAAGTGAAGCATCGGAATCTAAACTAGTGTCACAGGAATGGTTCAAATCATAGACAGTAAGAAGAGTCAGTCTTCTTGTACTTATTTCGGCATTGTGCCTTTTCTATTTAATTCCGATGCAATTTCTGTGTTTCATCGTCAATATGAAGGTCAGAGGGATACAGTAAACCTGAAGTGAAGCATCGGAATCTATAACTAGTGTCACAGGAATGGTTAAAAACATAGACAGTAGGAAGAGTCAGTCTTCTTGTACTTAAGTCGGCATTGTGCGTTTTGTATTTAATTCCGATGCAATTTCTTTGTTTCATCGTCAATATGAAGGTCCAAGGGATAGAGTAAACCTGTAGTGAGGCATCGGAATCTATAACTAGTGTCACAGGAATGGTTCAAAACATAGACAGTAAGAAGAGTCAGTCTTCTTGTACTTAAGTCGGCATTGTGCCTTTTCTGTTTAATTCCGATGCAATTTCTGTGTTTCATCGTGAATAAGAAGGTCAGAGGGATAAAGTAAACTTGAAGTGAAGCATCAGAATCTATAACTAGTGTCACAGGAATGGTTCAAAACATAGCCAGTAGGAAGAGTCAGTCACCTTGTACTTAAGTCGGCATTGTGCCTTTTCTATATAATTCCGGTGCAATTTCTGTGTTTCATCGTCAATAAGAAGGTCAGAGGGATACAGTAAACCAGAAGTGAAGCATCGGTGTCTATAACTAGTGTGACAGGAATGGTTCCAAACATAGACAGTAGGAAGAGCCAGTCTTCTTGTACTTAAGTCGGCATTGTGCCTTTTGTATTTATTTCCGATGCCATTTCTGTGTTTCATCGTCACTAAGAAGGTCCAAGGGATACAGTAAATCTGAAGTGAGGCATCGGAATCTATAACTAGTGTCACAGGAATGCTTCAAAGCATAGTCAGTAAGAAGAGTCAGTCTTCTTGTAATTAAGTCGGCATTGTGCCTTTTCTATTTAATTCCGATGCAATTTCTGTGTTTCATCGTCAATAAGAAGGTCCAAGGGATGCAGTACACCTGAAGGGAAGCAATGGAATCTATAACTAGTGTCACAGGAATGGTTCAAAGCATAGGCACTAAGAAGAGTCAGTTTTCCTGTACTTAAGCCGGCATTGTGCCTTTTCTATTTATTTCCGATACAATTTCAGTGTTTCATCGTCCATAAGAAGGTCAGAGAGATACAGTAGACCTGAAGTGAAGCATTGGAATCTATAAGTGGTGTCACAGGAATGGTTCAAAATATAGTCAGTAGGAAGAGACAGTCTTCTTGTACTTAAGTCGGCATTGTGCCTTTCGTATTTAAGTCCGATGCAATTTCGGTGTTTCATCGTCAATAAGAAGGTCCAAGTGACACAGTAAACCTGAAGTGAAGCATCGGAAACTATAACTAGTGTCACAGGTTCGGTTCAAAACATAGCCAGTAAGTAGAGTCAGTCTTCTTGTACTTAAGTTGGCATTGTGCCATTTCTATTTAATTCCGATGCAATTTCTGTGTTTCATCATCTATAAGGAGGTCAGAGGGATGCAGTAAACCTGAAGTGAAGCATCGGAGTTTATAACTAGTGTCACAGGAATGGTTCAAAACATAGTCAGTAAGAAGAGTCAGTCTTCTTGTACTTAAGTCTGCATTGTGCCTTTTCTATTCAATTCCGATGCAATTTCTGTGTTTCATGATCAATAAGAAGGTCAGAGCGATACAGTAAACCTGAAGTGAAGCACCGGAGTCTATAACTAGTGTTACAGGAATGGTTCAAAACATAGTCAGTAAGAAGAGTAAGTCTTCTTGTACTTAAGTCGGCATTGTGCCTATTCTATTTAATTCTGATGCACTATCTGTGTTTCATCGTCAATAAGAAGGTCACAGGGATACAGTAAACCTGAAGTGAAGCATCGGAATCTATAACTAGTGACACAGGAATGGTTCAAAACATAGACATTAAGAAGAGTCCGTCTTCTTGTACTTAAGTCGCCATTGTGCCTTTTGTATTTACTTCCGATGCAATTTCTGTGTTTCATCGTCAATAAGAAGGTCCAAGGGACACAGTAAACCTAAAGTGAAGAATCGGAATCTATAACTAGTGACACAGGAATGGTTCAAAACATAGTCAGTAAGAAGAGTCAGTCTTCTTCTACTTAAGTCGGCATTGTGCCTTTTCTATTTATTTCCGATGCAATTTCTGTGTTTCATCGTCAATATGAAGGTCAGAGGGATACAGTAAACCTGAAGTGAAGCATCGGAATCTATAACTAGTGTCACAGGAATGGTTAAAAACATAGACAGTAGGAAGAGTCAGTCTTCTTGTACTTAAGTCGGCATTGTGCGTTTTGTATATAATTCCGATGCAATTTGTGTGTTTCATCGTCAATATGAAGGTCCAAGGGATAGAGTAAACCTGAAGTGAGGCATCGGAATCTATAACTAGTGTCACAGGAATGGTTCAAAACATAGACAGTAAGAAGAGTCAGTCTTCTTGTACTTAAGTCGGCATTGTGCCTTTTCTGTTTAATTCCGATGCAATTTCTGTGTTTCATCGTGAATAAGAAGGTCAGAGGGATAAAGTAAACCTGAGGTGAAGCATCAGAATCTATAACTAGAGTCACAGGAATGGTTCAAAACATAGCCAGTAGGAAGAGTCAGTCACCTTGTACTTATGTCGGCATTGTGCCTTTTCTATATAATTCCGGTGCAATTTCTGTGTTTCATCGTCAATAAGAAGGTCAGAGGGATACAGTAAACCAGAAGTGAAGCATCGGTATCTATAACTAGTGTGACAGGAATGGTTCCAAACATAGACAGTAGGAAGAGCCAGTCTTCTTGTACTTAAGTCGGCATTGTGCCTTTTGTATTTATTTCCGATGCCATTTCTGTGTTTCATCGTCAATAAGAAGGTCCAAGGGATACAGTAAATCTGAAGTGAGGTATCGGAATCTATAACTAGTGTCACAGGAATGGTTCAAAACATAGTCAGTAAGTAGAGTCAGTCTTCTTGTAATTAAGTCGGCATTGTGCCTTTTCTATTTAATTCCGATGCAATTTCTGTGTTTCATCGTCAATAAGAAGGTCCAAGGGATGCAGTACACCTGAAGTGAAGCAATGGAATCTATAACTAGTGTCACAGGAACTGTTCAAAGCATATGCACTAAGAAGAGTCAGTTTTCCTGTACTTAAGCCGGCATTGTGCCTTTTCTATTTATTTCCGATACAATTTCAGTGTTTCATCGTCCATAAGACGGTCAGAGGGATACAGCATACCTGAAGTGAAGCATTGGATTCTATAAGTGGTGTCACAGGAATGGTTCAAAATATAGTCAGTAGGAAGAGACAGTCTTCTTGTACATAAGTCGGTATTGTGCCTTTCGTATTTAATTCCGATGCAATTTCGGTGTTTCATGGTCAATAAGAAGGTCCAAGTGACGCAGTAAACCTGAAGTGAAGCATCGGAAAGTATAACTAGTGTCACAGGTTCGGTTCAAAACATAGCCAGTAAGTAGAGTCAGTCTTCTTGTACTTAAGTTGGCATTGTGCCATTTCTATTTAATTCCGATGCAATTTCTGTGTTTCATCATCTATAAGGAGGTCAGAGGGATACAGTAAACCTGAAGTGAATTTCATCGGAGTTTATAACTAGTGTCACAGGAATGGGTCAAAAGCATAGTCAGTAAGAAGAATCAGTCTTCTTGTACTTAAGTCTGCATTGTGCCTTTTCTATTTAATTCCGATGCAATTTCTGTGTTTTATCATCAATAAGATGGTCAGAGGGATACAGTAAACCTGAAGTGAAGCATCGGAGTCTATAACTAGTGTTACAGGAATGGTTCAAATCATAGTCAGTAAGAAGAGTAAGTCTTCATGTACTTAAGTCGGCATTGTGCCTTTTCTATTTAATTCTGATGCACTATCTGTGTTTCATCGTCAATAAGAAGGTCAGAGGGATACAGTAAACCTGAAGTGAAGCATCGGAATCTATAACTAGTCACACAGGAATGGTTCAAAACATAGACATTAGGAAGAGTCCGTCATCTTGTACTGAAGTTGCCATTGTGCCTTTTCTATTTAATTCCGATGCAATTTCTGTATTTCGTTATCAATAGGAAGATCCAAGGGATACAGTAAACCTGAAGTTAGGCATCGGAATCCATAACTACTGTCACAGGAATGGTTAAAAACATAGTCAGTAAGAAGAGTCAGGCATCTTGTACTTAAGTCGTCATTGTGCCTTTTGTATTTACTTCCGATGCAATTTCTGTGTTTCATCGTCAATAAGAAGGTCCAAGGGACACAGTAAACCTAAAGTGAAGCATCGGAATCTATAACTAGTGACACAGGAATGGTTCAAAACATAGTCAGTAAGAAGAGTCATTCTTCTTCTACTTAAGTCGGCATTGTGCCTTTTCTATTTAATTCCGATGACATTTCTGTGTTTTATCGTCAATAAGAAGGTCAGAGAGATATAGTAAACCTGAAGTGAAGCATCGGAATCTATAACTAGTGTCACAGGGATGGTTCAAAACATAGACAGTAGGAAGAGTCAGACTTCTTGTACTTAAGTCGGCATTGTGCCTTTTCTATTTAATTCCGATGCAATTTCTGTGTTTCGTCGTCAATATGAAGGTCAGTGGGAGACAGTAAACCAGAAGTGAAGTATAAGAATCTATAACCAGTGTCACAGGAATGGTTCAATGCATAGCCAGTAAGAAGAATCTGTCTACTTGTACTTAAGTCGGCAATGTGCCTTTTGTACTTATTTCGATGTAATTTCTGTGTTTCATCGTCATTAAGAAGGTCCAAGGGATACAGTACACCTGAAGTGAAGCATCGGAATCTATAACTAGTGTCACAGGAATGGTTCAAATCATAGACAGTAAGAAGAGTCAGTCTTCTTGTATTTAAGTCGGCATTGTGCCTCTTCTATTTAATTCCGATGCTATTTTTGTGTTTCGTCGTTAATAAGAAGGTCAGAGGGATACAGTAAACCTGAAGTGAAGCATCAGAATCTATAACTAGTGTCACAGGAATGGTTCAAAACATAGACAGTGGGAAGAGTCAGTCTTCTTGTACTTGAGTCGGCATTGTGCCTTTTGTATTTAACTCCGATGCAATTTCTGTGTTTCATCGTCAATAAGAAGGTCAGAGGGATACAGTAAACCTGAAGTGAAGCATCAGAATCTATAACTAGTGTCACAGGAATGGTTCAAAACATAGTCAGTAAGAAGAGTCAGCCTTCTTGTACTGAAGTCGGCATTTTGCCTTTTCTATTTAATTCCGATGCAATATCTGTGTTTCATCGTCAATAAGAAGGTCAGAGGGATACAGTAAACCTTAAGTGTGGCATCGGAATCTGTAACTAATGTCACAGGAATGGGTCAAAACATAGGCAGTAAGAAGAGTCAGTCTTCCTGTACTTAAGTCGGCATTTTGCCTTTTCTATTTATTTTCGATGCAATTTCTGTGTTTCATCGTCAATAAGAAGGTCCAAGGGATGCAGTACACCTGAAGTGAATCATTGGAATCTATAACTAGTGTCAGAGGAATGGTTCAAAGCATAGGCACTAAGAAGAGTCAGTTTTCCTGTACTTAAGCCGGCATTGTGCCTTTTCTATTTATTTCCGATGCAATTTCGGTGTTTCATCGTCAATGAGAAGGTCCAAGTGACACAGTAAACCTGAAGTGAAGCATCGGAAACTACAACTAGTGTCACAGGTTCGGTTCAAAACATAGACAGTAAGTAGAGTCAGTATTCTTGTACTTAAGTTGGCATTGTGCCATTTCTACTTAATTCTGATGCAATTTCTGTGTTTCATCGTCAATATGTAGGTCAGAGGGATACAGTGAACCTTAAGTGAAGCATCGGAGTCTATAACTAGTGTCACAGGAATGGTTCAAAACATAGTCAGTAAGAAGAGTCAGCCTTCTTGTACTTAAGTCGGCATTTTGCCTTTTCTATTTAATTCCGATGCAATATCTGTGTTTCATCGTCAGTAAGAAGGTCAGAGGGATACAGTAAACCTGAAGTGTGGCATCGGAATCTGTAACTAGTGTCACAGGAATGGGTCAAAACATAGGCAGTAAGAAGAGTCAGTCTTCCTGTACTTAATTCGGCATTTTGCCTTTTCTATTTATTTTCGATGCAATTTCTGTGTTTCATCGTCCATAACATGGTCAGAGGTATACAGTAAAACTGAAGTGAAGCATCGGAATCTATAAGTGGTGCCACAGGAATGGTTCAAAACATAGTCAGTAAGAAGAGTCAGTCTTCTTGTACTTAAGTCGGCATTGTGCCTTTCGTATTTAATTCCGATGCAATTTCTTTGTTTCAACGTCAATAAGAAGGTCCAAGGGATACAGTAAACCTGAAGTGAGGTATCAGAATCTATAACTAGTGCCACAGGAATGGTTCAAACATAGACTGTAAGAAGAATCTGTCTACTTGTACTTAAGTTGGCATTGTGCCTTTTGTATTTAATTCCGATGCAATTTCTGTGTTTCATCATCAATAAGAAGGCCAGAGGGATACAGTAAACCTGAAGTGAAGCTTTGGAGTCTATAACTAGTGTTACAGGAATGGTTCAAAACATAGTCAGTAAGAAGAGTCAGTCTTCTTGTACTTAAGTCGGCATTGTGCCTTTTCTAGTCAATTCTGATGCACTATCTGTGTTTCATCGTCAATAAGAAGGTCAGAGGGATACAGTAAACCTGAAGTGAAGCACCGGAATCTATAACTGGTTGCACAGGAATGGTTCAAAACATATCCTGTAGGAAGAGTCAGTCTTCATATACTTAAGTCGGCATTGTGCCTTTTCTATTTAATTTCGATGCAATTTCTGTGTTTCATCATCAATAAGAAGGTCAGAGGGATACAGTAAACCTGAAGTGAAGCATCGGAGTTTATAACTAGTGTCACAGGAATGGTTCAAAACATAGACAGTAAGAAGAGTCAGTCTTCTTGTACTTAAGTCGGTATTGTGCATTTTCTGTTTAATTCCGATGCAATTTCTGTGTTTCATCGTCAATAAGAAGGTCAGAGGGATACAGTAAACCTGAAGTGAAGCATCGGAATCTATAACTAGTGTCACAGGAATGGTTCAAAACATAGCCAGTAGGAAGAGTCGGTCACCTTGTACTTAAGTCGGCATTGTGCCTTTTCTATATAATTCCGATGCAATTTCTGTGTTTCATCGTCAATAAGAAGGTCAGAGGGATACAGTATACCAGAAGTGAAGCAACGGTATCTATAACTAGTGTGACAGGAATGGTTCCAAACATAGACAGTAGGAGGAGCCAGTCTTCCTGTACTGATGTCGGCATTGTGCCTTTTGTGTTTATTTCCAATGCAATTTCTGTGTTTCATCGTCAATAAGAAGGTCCAAGGGATACAGTAAATCTGAAGTGATACATCGGAATCTATAACTAGTGTCACAGGAATGGTTCAAAACATAGTCAGTAAGAAGAGTCAGTCTTCTTGTACTTAAGTCGGCATTGTGCCTTATCTATTTAATTCCGATGCAATTTCTGTGTTTCATCGTCAATAAGAAGGTCCAAGGGATGCAGTACACCTGAAGTGAAGCATTGGAATCTATAACTAGTGTCACAGGAATGGTTCAAAGCATAGGCACTAAGAAGAGTCAGTTTTCCTGTACTTAAGCCGGCATTGTGCCTTTTCTATATATTTCCGATGCAATTTCTGTGTTTCATCGTCCATAAGAAGGTCAAAGGGATACAGTAAACCTGAAGTGAAGCATCGGATTCTATAAGTGGTGTCACAGGAATGGTTAAAAATATAGTCAGTAAGAAGAGACAGTCTTCTTGTACTTAAGTCGGCATTGTGCCTTTCGTATCTAATTCCGATGCAATTTCGGTGTTTCATCGTCAGTAAGAAGGTCCAAGTGATACAGTAAACCTGAAGTGAAGCATCGGAGTGTATAACTAGTGTCACAGGAATGGTTCAAAACTTAGTCAGTAAGAAGAGTCAGTCTTCTTGAACTTAAGTCGGCATTTTGCCTTTTCTATTTAATTCCGATGCAATATCTGTGTTTCATCGTCAATAAGAAGGTCAGAGGGATACAGTAAACCTGAAGTGTGGCATCGGAATCTATAACTAGTGTCACAGGAATGGGTCAAAACATAGTCAGTAAGAAGAGTCAGTCTTCTTGTACTTAAGTCGGCATTGTGCCTTTCGTATTTAATTCCGATGCAATTTCGTTGTTTCAACGTCAATAAGAAGGTCCAAGGGATACAGTAAACCTGAAGTGAGGTATCAGAATCTATAACTAGTGTCACAGGAATGGTTCAAACATAGACTGTAAGAAGAATCTGTCTACTTGTACTTAAGTTGGCATTGTGCTTTTTGTATTTAATTCCGATGCAATTTCTGTGTTTCATCATCAATAAGAAGGCCACAGGGATACAGTAAACCTGAAGTGAAGCTTTGGAGTCTATAACTAGTGTTACAGGAATGGTTCAAAACATAGTCAGTAAGAAGAGTCAGTCTTCTTGTACTTAAGTCGGCATTGTGCCTTTTCTAGTTAATTCTGATGCACTATCTGTGTTTCATCGTCAATAAGAAGGTCAGAGGGATACAGTAAACCTGAAGTGAAGCACCGGAATCTATAACTGGTTGCACAGGAATGGTTCAAAACATATCCAGTAGGAAGAGTCAGTCTTCATATACTTAAGTCGGCATTGTGCCTTTTCTATTTAATTTCGATGCAATTTCTGTGTTTCATCATCAATAAGAAGGTCAGAGGGATACAGTAAACCTGAAGTGAAGCATCGGAGTTTATAACTAGTGTCACAGGAATGGTTTAAAACATAGACAGTAAGAAAAGTCAGTCTTCTTGTACTTAAGTCGGTATTGTGCATTTTCTGTTTAATTCCGATGCAATTTCTGTGTTTCATCGTCAATAAGAAGGTCAGAGGGATACAGTAAACCTGAAGTGAAGCATCGGAATCTATAACTAGTGTCACAGGAATGGTTCAAAACATAGCCAGTAGGAAGAGTCGGTCACCTTGTACTTAAGTCGGCATTGTGCCTTTTCTATATAATTCCGATGCAATTTCTGTGTTTCATCGTCAATAAGAAGGTCAGAGGGATACAGTATACCAGAAGTGAAGCAACGGTATCTATAACTAGTGTGACAGGAATGGTTCCAAACATAGACAGTAGGAGGAGCCAGTCTTCTTGTCCTGAAGTCGGCATTGTGCCTTTTGTGTTTATTTCCAATGCAATTTCTGTGTTTCATCGTCAATAAGAAGGTCCAAGGGATACAGTAAATCTGAAGTGATACATCGGAATCTATAACTAGTGTCACAGGAATGGTTCAAAACATAGTCAGTAAGAAGAGTCAGTCTTCTTGTACTTAAGTCGGCATTGTGCCTTATCTATTTAATTCCGATGCAATTTCTGTGTTTCATCGTCAATAAGAAGGTCCGAGGGATGCAGTACACCTGAAGTGAAGCATTGGAATCTATAACTAGTGTCACAGGAATGGTTCAAAGCATAGGCACTAAGAAGAGTCAGTTTTACTGTACTTAAGCCGGCATTGTGCCTTTTCTATATATGTCCGATGCAATTTCTGTGTTTCATCGTCCATAAGAAGGTCAAAGGGATACAGTAAACCTGAAGTGAAGCATCGGATTCTATAAGTGGTGTCACAGGAATGGTTAAAAATATAGTCAGTAAGAAGAGACAGTCTTCTTGTACTTAAGTCGGCATTGTGCCTTTCGTATCTAATTCCGATGCAATTTCGGTGTTTCATCGTCAGTAAGAAGGTCCAAGTGATACAGTAAACCTGAAGTGAAGCATCGGAGTGTATAACTAGTGTCACAGGAATGGTTCAAAACTTAGTCAGTAAGAAGAGTCACTCTTCTTGTACTTAAGTCGGCATTTTGCCTTTTCTATTTAATTCCGATGCAATATCTGTGTTTCATCGTCAATAAGAAGGACAGAGGGATACAGTAAACCTGAAGTGTGGCATCGGAATCTATAACTAGTGTCACAGGAATGGGTCAAAACATAGGCAGTAAGAAGAGTCAGTCTTCCTGTACTTAAGTCGACATTGTGCCTTTTCTATTTAATTCCGATGCAATTTCTGTGTTTCATCATCAAAAAGAAGGTCCTAGGGATGCAGTACACCTGAAGTGAAGCATCGGATTCTATAACTAGACTCACAGGAATGGTTCATAACATAGACAGTAAGAAGAGTCAGTCTTCTTGTACTTACGTCGGCATTGCGCCTTTTCTATTTATTTTCGATGCAAATTCTGTGTTTCATCGTCCATAACAAGGTCAGAGGTATACAGTAAAACTGAATTGAAGCATCGGAATCTATAAGTGGTGTCACAGGAATGGTTCAAAGCATAGTCAGTAAGAAGAGTCAGTCTTCTTGTACTTAAGTCGGCATTGTGCCTTTCGTATTTAATTCCGATGCAATTTCGTTGTTTCAACGTCAATAAGAAGGTCCAAGGGATACAGTAAACCTGAAGTGAGGTATCAGAATCTATAACTAGTGTCACAGGAATGGTTCAAACATAGACTGTAAGAAGAATCTGTCTACTTGTACTTAAGTTGGCATTGTGCCTTTTGTGTTTAATTCCGATGCAATTTCTGTGTTTCATCGTCAATACGAAGTTCCAAGGGATACAGTACACCTGAAGTGAAGCATCGGCATCTATAACTAGTGTCACAGGAATGGTTCAGATCATAGACAGTAAGAAGAGTAAAGTCTTCTTGTACTTATGTCGGCATTGTGCCTCTTCTATTTAATTCCGATGCAATTTCTGTGTTTCATCGTCGATAAGAAGGTCCGAGGGATACGGAAACCTGAAGTGAAGCATCAGAATCTATAACTAGTGTCACAGGAATGGTTCAAAACATAGACAGTAGGAAGAGGGAGTCTTCTTGTACTTGAGTCGGCATTGTGCCTTTTGGTTTTAATTCTGATGCAATTTCTGTGTCTCATCGTCAATAAGAAGGTCAGAGGGATACAGTAAACCTGAAGTGAAGCATCGGAATCTATAACTAGTTGCACAGGAATGGTTCAAAACATATCCAGTAGGAAGAGTCAGGCTTCATATACTTAAGTCGGCATTGTGCCTTTTCTATTTAATTCCGATGCAATTTCTGTGTTTCATCATCAATAAGAAGGTCAGAGGGATACAGTTAACCTGAAGTGAAGCATCGGAGTTTATAACTAGTGTCACAGGAATGGTTCAAAACATAGTCAGTAAGAAGAGTCAGTCTTCTTGTACTTAAGTCTGCATTGTGCCTTTTCTATTTAATTCCGATGCAATTTCTGTGTTTCATCATCAATAAGAAGGTCGGAGGGATACAGTAAACCTGATGTGAAGCTTTGGAGTCTATAACAAGCGTTACAGGAATGGTTCAAAACATAGTCAGTAAGAAGAGTCAGTCTTCTTGTACTTAAGTCGGCATTGTGCCTTTTCTATTTAATTCTGTTGCACTATCTGTGTTTCATCGTCAATAAGAAGGTCAGAGGGATACAGTAAACCTGAAGTGAAGCATCGGAATCTGTAACTAGTGACGCAGGAATGGTTCAAAACATAGACATTAGGAAGAGTCCGTCTTCTTGGACTTAATTCGGCATTGTGCCTTTTCTATTTAATTCCGATGCAATTTCTGTGTTTCGTTATCAATAAGAAGATCCAAGGGATGCAGTAAACCTGAAGTGAGGCATCGGAATCCATAACTACTGTCACAGGAATGGTTAAAAACATAGTCAGTAAGAAGAGTCAGTCTTCTTGTACATAAGTCGTCATTGTGCCTTTTGTATTTACTTCCGATGCATTTTCTGTGTTCCATCGTCAATAAGAAGGTCCAAGGGACACAGTAAACCTAAAGTGAAGCATCGGAATCTATAACTAGTGACACAGGAATGGTTCAAAACATAGTCAGTAAGAAGAGTCAGTCTTCTTCTACTTAAGTCGGCATTGTATCTTTTCTATTTAATTCCGATGCAATATCTGTGTTTCATCGTCAATAAGAAGGTCAGAGGGATACAGTAAACCTGAAGTGAAGCATCGGAATCTATAACTAATGTCACAGGGATGGTACAAAGCATAGACAGTAGGAAGAGTCAGACTTCTTGTACTTAAGTCGGCACTGTGCCTTTTCTATTTAGTTCCGATGCAGTTTCTGTGTTTCGTCGTCAATAAGAAGGTCAGAGGGAGACAGTAAACCCGAAGTGAAGTATAAGAATCTATAACTAGTGTCACAGGAATGGTTCAAAACATAGCCAGTAAGAAGAATCTGTCTACTTGTACTTAAGTCGGCAATGTGCCTTTTGTATTTATTTCGATGCAATTTCTGTGTTTCATCGTCAATAAGAAGGTCCAAGGGATACAGTACACCTTAAGTGAAGCATTGGAATCTATAACTAGTGTCACAGGAATGGTTCAAATCATAGACAGTAAGAAGAGTCAGTCTTCTTGTATTTAAGTCGGCATTGTGCCTCTTCTATTTAATTCCGATGCAATTTTTGTGTTTCATCGTCAATAAGAAGGTCAGAGGGATACAGTAAGCCTGAAGTGTAGCATCAGAATCTATAACTAGTGTCACAGGATTGGTTCAAAACATAGACAGTGGGAAGAGTCAGTCTTCTTGTACTTGAGTCGGCATTTTGCCTTTTGTATTTAATTCCGATGCAATTTCTGTGTTTCATCGTCAATAAGAAGGTCAGAGGGATACAGTAAACCTGAAGTGAAGCATCAGAATCTATAACTAGTGTCATAGGAATGGTTCAAGACATAGACAGTAAGAAGAGTCAGTCTTCTTGTACTTAAATCGGTATTGTGCCTTTTCTGTTTAATTCCGATGCAATTTCTGTGTTTCATCGTCAATAAGAAGGTCAGAGGGATACAGTAAACCTGAAGTGAAGCATCGGAATCTATAACTAGTGTCACAGGAATGGTTCAAAACATAGCCAGTAGGAAGAGTCAGTCACCATGTACTTAAGTCGGCATTGTGCCTTTTTTATATAATTCCGATGCAATTTCTGTGTTCCTTCGTCAATAAGAAGGTCAGAGGGATACAGTGTACCAGAAGTGAAGCAACGGTATCTATAACTAGTGTGACAGGAATGGTTCCAAACATAGACAGTAGGAGGAGCCAGGCTTCTTGTACTGAAGTCGGCATTGTGCCTTTTGTGTTTATTTCCGATGCAATTATCGTGTTTCATCGTCAATAAGAAGGTCCAAGGGATACAGTAAATCTGAAGTGATACATCGGAATCTATAACTAGTGTCACAGGAATGGTTCAAAACATAGTCAGTAAGAAGAGTCAGTTTTCTTGTGCTTAAGTCGGCATTGTGCCTTATCTATTTAATACCGATGCAATTTCTGTGTTTCATCGTCAATAAGAAGGTCCAAGGGATGCAGTACACCTGAAGTTAAGCATTGGAATCTATAACTAGTGTCACAGGAATGGTTCAAAGCATAGGCACTAAGAAGAGTCAGTTTTCCTGTACTTAAGCCGGCATTGTGCCTTTTCTATTTATTTCCGATGCAATTTCTGTGTTTCATCGTCCATAAGAAGGTCAAAGGGATACAGTAAACCTGAAGTGAAGCATCGGATTCTATAAGTGGTGTCACAGGTATGGTTCAAAATATAGTCAGTAAGAAGAGACAGTCTTCTTGTACTTAAGTCGGCATTGTGCCTTTCGTATTTGATTCCGATGCAATTTCGGTGTTTCATCGTCAATAAGAAGGTCCAAGTGATACAGTAAACCTGAAGTGAAGCATCGGAGTGTATAACTAGTGTCACAGGAATGGTTCAAAACATAGTCGGTAAGAAGAGCCAGTCTTCTTGTACTTTAATCGGCGTTGTGCCTTTTCTATTTAATTCCGATGCAATTTCAGTGTTTCATCATCAATAAGAAGGTCAGAGGGATACAGTAAACCTGAAGGGAAGCATCGGAATCCATAACTAGTGTCACAGGAATGGTTAAAAGCATAGACAGTAAGAAGAGTCAGTCTTCTTGTACTTAAGTCGGCATTGTGCCTTTTGTATTTAATTCCGATGCAATTTCTGTGTTTTCATCGTCAATAAGATGGTCCAAGGGATGCAGTACACCTGAAGTGAAGCATCGGAATCTATAACTAGTGTCACAGGAATGGTTCAAATCATAGACTGTAAGAAGAGTCAGTCTTCTTGTATTTAAGTCGGCATTGTGCCTCTTCTATTTAATTCCGATGCAATTTTTGTGTTTCATCGTCAATAAGAAGGTCAGAGGGATACAGTAAGCCTGAAGTGTAGCATCAGAATCTATAACTAGTGTCACAGGATTGGTTCAAAACATAGACAGTGGGAAGAGTCAGTCTTCTTGTACTTGAGTCGGCATTTTGCCTTTTGTATTTAATTCCGATGCAATTTCTGTGTTTCATCGTCAATATGAAGGTCATAGGGATACAGTAAACCTTAAGTGAAGCATCGGAGTCTATAACTAGTGTCACAGGAATGGTTCAAAACATAGTCAGTAAGAAAAGTCAGTCATCTTGTACTTAAGTCTGCATTGTGAATTTTCTATTTAATTCCGATGCAATTTCTGTGTTTCATCATCAATACGAAGGTCAGTGGTATACAGTAAACCTGAAGTGAAGCATCGGAATCTATAACTAGTGACACAGGAATGGTTCAAAACATAGACATTAGGGACAGTCCGTCTTCTTGTACTTAAGTCGGCATTGTGCCTTTTCTATTTAATTCCGATGCAATTCCTGTGTTTCGTTATCAATAAGAAGATCCAAGTGATACAGTAAACCTCAAGTGAGGCATCGGAATCCATAACTACTGTCACAAGAATGGTTAAAAACACAGTCAGTAAGAAGAGTCAGTCTTCTTGTACTTAAGTGGTCATTGTGCCTTTTGTATTTACTTCCGATGCAAGTTCTGTGTTTCATAGTCAATAAGAAGGTCCAAGGGACACACTAAACATAAAGTGAAGCATCGGAATCTACAACTAGTGACACAGGAATGGTTCAAAACATAGTCAGTAAGAAGAGTTAGTCTTCTTCTACTTAAGTCGGCATTGTGCCTTTTCTATTTAATTCCGACGCAATTTCTGTGTTTTATCGTCAATAAGAAGGACAGAGAGACGTAGCACACCTGGAGAGAAACATCGGAATCTATAACTAGTGTCACATGGATGGTTCAAAACATAGACAGTACGAAGAGTCAGACTTCTTGTACTTAAGTCGGCATTGTGCCTTTTCTATTTAATTCCGATGCAATTTCTGTGTTTCGTCGTCAATAAGAAGGTCAGAGGGAGGCAGTAAACCTGAAGAGAGGTATCTGAATCTATAACTAGTGTCACAGGAATGGTTCAAAGCATAGACAGTAAGAAGAATCTGTCTACTTGTACTTAAGTCGGCAATGTGCCTTTTGTATTTAATTTCGATGCAATTTCTGTGTTTCATCGTCAATAAGAAGGTCCAAGGGATACAGTACACCTGAAGTGAAGAATCGGAATCTATAACTAGTGTCACAGGAATGGTTCAAATCATAGACAGTAAGAAGAGTCAGTCTTCTTGTATCTAAGTCGGCATTGTGCCTCTTCTATTTAATTCCGATGCAATTTTTGTGTTTCATCGTCAATAAGAATGTCAGAGGGATACAGTAAACCTGAAGTGAAGCATCAGAATCTATAACTAGTGTCACAGGAATGGTTCAAAACATAGACAGTGGGAAAAGTCAGTCTTCTTGTACTTGAGTCGGCATTGTGCCTTTTGTATTTAATTCCGATGTAATTTCTGTGTTTCATCGTCAATAAGAAGGTCAGGGGGATACAGTAAACCAGAAGTGAAGCATCAGATTCTATAACTAGTGTCACAGGAATGGTTCAAGACATAGCCAGTAGGATGAGTCAGTCTTCTTGTACTTAAGCCGGCATTGTGCCTTTTCTATTTAATTCCGATGGAATTTCTGTGTTTCATCGTCAATAAGAAGGTAAGAGGGATACAGTAAACCTGAAGTGAAGCATCGGAATCAATGAGTGGTGTCACAGGAATGGTTAAAAACATAGTCAGTAAGAACGGTCAGTCTTCTTGTACTTAAGTCGGCATTGTGCATTTCGTATTCAATTCCGATGCAATTTGGTTGTTTCATCGGCAATAAGAAGGTCCAAGGGATACAGTAAACCTGAAGTGAAGCATCGGAATCTATAACTAGTGTCACAGGAATGGTTCAAAACATAGACAGTAAGAAGAGTGAGTCTTCCTGTTCTTAAGTCGGCATTGTGCCTTTTCTATTTAATTCGGATGCGATTTCTGTGTTTCATCCTCAATAAGAAGGTCCAAGGGATACGGTAAACCTATAGTGAAGCATCGGAATCTAAAACCTGTCTCACAGGAAATGTTCAAAACATAGAGAGTAAGAAGAGCCAGTCAACTTGTATTTGAGTCGGCATTGTGCCTTTTGTATTTAATTCCGATGCAATTTATGTGTTTCATCGTCAATAAGAAGGTCAGATGGATACAGTAAACCTGAAGTGAAGCATCGGAATCTATAACTAATGTCACAGGAATGGTTAAAAAATAGACAGTAAGAAGAGTCAGTCTTCTTGTACATCAGTCGGCATTGTGCTTCTTGTATTTAATTCCGATGCAATTTCTGTGTTTCATCGTCAATAAGAAGGTCCAAGGGATACAGTAAACCAGAAGTGAAGCATCGGAATCTACAACTAGTGTCACAGGAATGGTTCAAAACATAGACAGTAAGTAGTGTCAGTCTTCTTGCACTTAAGTCGGCATTGTGCCTTTTGTATTTAATTCCGATGCAATTTTTGTGTTTCATCGTCAATAAGAAGACCAGAGGGATACAGTAAACCTGAAGCGAAGCATCGGAATCTACAACTAGTGTCACAGGAATGGTTCAAAACATAGACAGTAAGATGAGTCAGTCTTCTTGTACATAAGTCGGCATTGTGCCTTTTCTATTTAATTCCGATGCAATTTCTGTGATTCATCGTCAATAAGAAGGTCCAAGGGATACAGTAAACCTGAAGTGAAGCATCGGAATCTATAACTAGTGTCACAGGAATGGTTCAAATCGTAGACAGTAAGAAGAGTCAGTCATCTTGTAACTAAAGGTATTGTGCATTTCCTATTTAGTTCCGATGCAATTTCTGTGATTCAACGTCAATACGAAGGTCCAAGGGATACAGTAAACCTGAAGTGAAGCATCGGAATCTATAACTAGTGTCACAGGAATGGTTCGAATCATAGCCAGTAAGAAGAGTCAGTCTTCTTGTACCTAACGGCATTGTGCCTTTTGTATTTAATTCCGATGCAATTTCTGTGTTTCATCGGCAATTAGAAGGTCAGAGGGATACAGCAAACCTGAAGTGAAGAATCGGAATCTATAATTAGTGTCACATTAATGGTTCAAAACATAGACAATGGGAAGGGTTAGTCTTCTTGAACTTAAGTCAGCATTGTGCCTTTTCATTTATATTCCGATGCAATTTCTGTATTTCGTCGTGAATAAGAAGGTCCAAGGGATACAGTAAATCTGAAGTGAAGCATCCGAATCTATAACTAGTGTTACAGGAATGTTTCAAAACATAGACTGCAAGAAGAGTCAGTCCTGTTGTACGTAAGTGGGCATTGTGCTTTTTGTATCTAATTCCGATGCAATTTCTGTGTTTCATCGTCAATAAGAAGGTCAGAGGGATACAGTAAACCTGAAGTGAAGCATCAGAATCTGTAACTAGTGTCACAGGAATGGTCCAAAACATAGACAGAAGGAAGAGTCAGTCTTCTTCTACTTAAGTCGGCATTGTGCCTTTTGTACTTATTTCCGATGCAATTTCTGCGTTTCATCATCAATAAGAAGGTCAGAGGGATACAGTAAACCTGAAGGGAAGCATCGGAATCTAGAACTAGTGTCACAGCAATGGTTCAAATCATAGACAGTAAGAAGAGTCTGTCTTCTTGAACTTACATCAGAATTGTGCCTTTTCTATTTAATTCCGATGCAATTTCTATGTTTCATCGTCAATAAGAAGGTCAGAGGGATACAGTAAACCTGAAGTGAAGCATCGGAATCTATAACTAGTGTCACAGGGATGGTTAAAAAATTGACAGTAAGAAGAGTCAGTCTGCTTGAACTTAAGTCGGCACTGTGCCTTTTGTATTTATTTCCGATACAATTTCTGTGTTTCATCGTCAATAAGAAGGTCCAATGGATACAGTAAACATATAGTGAAGCATCGGAATATAAAACTGGTCTTACAGGAAATGTTCAAAACATAGTCAGTAAGAAGAGTCAGTCTTCTTGTACTTAAGTCGGCATTGTGCCTTTTCTATTTAATTCCGATGCTATTTCTGTGTTTCATCTTCAATTGGAAGGTCAGAGGGATACAGTTATCCTGAAGTGAAGCATCGGAATCTATAACTAGTGTCGCAGGAATAGTTCAAAACATAGACAATAGGAAGGGTCAGTCTTCTTGTACATAAGTCGGCATTGTGCCTTTTCTATTTAATTCCGATGCAATTTCTGTGTTTCGTCGTCAATAAGAAGGTCCAAGGTATACAGTAAACCTGAAGTGGACCATCGGAATCTATAACAAGTGTCACAGGAATGTCTCAAAACATAGACAGTGAGAAGAGTCAGTCCTCTTGTACACAAGTCAGCATTGTGCTTTTTGTATTTAATTCCGATGCAGATTCTGTGTTTCTTCGGCAATTAGAAGGTCAGAGGGTACAGAAAAGCTGAAGTTAAGCATCGGAATCTGTAGCTAGTGTCTCAGGAATGGTTCAAAACATAGACAGTAGGAAGAGTCAGTGTTCTTGTACATAAGTCGGCATTGTGCCTTTTCTATTTAATTCCGATGCAATTTCTGTGTTTCGTCGTCCTGAAGATGTTCCAAGGGACAGAGTAAATCTGAAGTGAAGCATCGGAATCTATAACTAGTGTCACAGGAATGGTTCAAAACATAGACAGTAAGTTGAGTCAGTCTTCTTGTACTTAAGTCGGCATTGTCCGTTTTGTATTTAATTCCGATGCAATTTCTTTGTTTCATCGTCGTTAAGAAGGTCCAAGGGATACAGTAAACCTGAAGTGAAGCATCGGAATCTATAACTAGTGTCACAGGAATTGTTCAAACATAGACAGTAAGAAGAGTCAGTCTTCTTGTACATAAGTGGGCATTGTGCCTTTTCCATTTAATTCCGTTGCAGTTTCTGTGATTCATTGTCAAAAGGAAGGTCCAAGGGATAAAGTAAACCTGAAGTGAAGCATCGGAATCTATAACTAGTGTCACAGGAATGGTTCAAAACATAGACAGTAAGAAGAGTCAGTCTTCTTGTACTTAAGTCGGCGTTGTGCCTTTTCTATTTAATTCCGATGCTATTTCTGTGTTTCATCTTCAATAGGAAGGTCAGAGGGGTACAGTAAACCTGAAGTGAAGCCTCGGAATCTATAACTAGTGTCACAGGAATGGTTAAATCATAGACAGTAAGAAGAGTCCGTCTTCTTGTACTTAAGTCGTCATTGTGCATTTTCTATTTAATTCCGATGCAATTTCTGTGTTTCATCGTCAATAATAAGGGCAGAGGGATACAGTAAACCTACAGTGAAGCATCGGAATCTATAACTAGTGTCACAGGAAT
Source organism: Schistocerca americana (assembly GCF_021461395.2). Lineage (NCBI taxonomy): Eukaryota > Metazoa > Arthropoda > Insecta > Orthoptera > Acrididae > Schistocerca > Schistocerca americana. Next base: position 13,616,987 of record NC_060119.1, on the reverse strand, counting down.
GTTTCAAACATAGACAGTAAGAAGAGTCAGTCTTCTTGTACTTAAGTCTGCATTGTGCCTTTTGAATTTAATTCCGATGCAATTTCTGTGTTTCATCGTCAATAAGAACGTCAGAGGGATACAGTAAACCTGAAGGGAAGCATCGGAATCTAGAACTAGTGTCACTGGAATTGTTCAAATCATAGACATTAGGTAGAGTCAGTCTTCTTGTACCTAAGTCGGCATTGTGCCTTTTCTATTTAATTCCGATGCAATTTCTATGTTTCGTCGTCAATAAGATGGTCCAAGAGATAGAGTAAATCTGAAGTGAAGCATCGGAATCTACAAATAGTGTCACAGGAATTGTTCAAAACATAGACATTAAGAAAAGTCAGTCTTAAGTCGGCATTGTGCATTTTGTATTTAATTCCGATGCAATTTCTGTGTTTCATCGTCAATAAAAGGTCAGAGGGATACAGTAAACCTGAAGTGAAGCATCGGAATCTATAACTAGTGTCACAGGAATGGTTTAAATCATAGACAGTAAGATGAGTCAGTCTTCTTGTACATAAGTCGGCATTGTGCCTTTTCTATTTAATTCCGATGCAATTTCTGTGATTCATCGTCAAATAGAAGGTCCAAGGGATACAGTAAACCTGAAATGAAGCATCGGAATCTATAACTAGTGTCACAGGAATGGTTCAAAACATAGACAGTAAGAAGAGTCAGTCTTCTTGTACTTAAGTCGGCATTGTGCCTTTTCTATTTAATTCCGATGCTGTGTTTCATCTTCAATAGGAAGGTCAGAGGGATACAGTAAACCTGAAGTGAAGCATCGGAATCTATAACTAGTGTCACGGGGATGGTTCAAAGCATAGACAGTAAGAAGAGTAAGTCCTCTTGTACTTAAGTCGGCATTGTGCCTTTTCTATTTTATTCCGATGCAATTTCTGTGTTTCATCGTCAATAAGAAGGTCCAAGGTATACAGTAAACCTGAAGTGGAGCATCGGAATCTACAACTAGTGTCACAGGAATGTCTCAAAACATAGACAGTAAGAAGAGTCAGCCCTCTTATACTCAAGTCAGCATTGTGCTTTTTGTATCTAATTCCCATGCAATTTCTGTGTTTCTTCGGCAATTAGAAGGTCAGAGGGATACAGTAAACCTGAAGTTAAGCATCGGAATCTATAACTAGTGTCACAGGAATGGTTCAAATCATAGACAATAGGAAGGGTCAGTCTTATTGTACTTATGTCGGCATTGTGCCTTTTGTATTTAATTCCTATGCAATTTCTGTGTTTCATCTTCAATAGGAAGGTCAGAGGGATACAGTAAACCTGAAGTGAAGCACCTGAATCCATAACTAGTGTCACAGGAATGGTTCAAAGCATAGACAGTAAGAAGAGTCAGTCTTCTTGTACTTAAGTCGGCATTGTGCCTTTTCTAATTAATTCCGATGCATTTTCTGTGTTTCATCGTCAATAAGAAGGGCAGATGGATACAGTAAGCCTGAAGTGAAGCATCGGAATCTATAACTAGAGTCACAGCAATGTTTCAAAACGTAGACAGTACGAAGAGTCAGTCCTCTTGTACTTAAGTCGGCATTGTGCTTTTTGTATCTAATTCCGATGCAATTTCTGTGTTTCATCGGCAATTAAAAGTTCAGAGGGATACAGTAAACCTGAAGTGAAGCATCGGAATCTATAACTAGTGTCACAGGAATGGTTCAAAACATAGACAGTTGGAAAAGTCAGTCTACATGTACATAAGTCGGCATTGTGGTTTTTGAATTTAATTCCGATGCAATTTCTGTGTTTCATCGTCAATAAGAAGGTCCAAGGGATACAGTAAATATATAGTGAAGCAGCGGAATCTAAAACTGGTCTCACAGGAAATGTTCACAACATAGTCAGTAAGAAGAGTCAGTCTTCTTGTACTTAAGTCTGCATTGTGCCTTTTGAATTTAATTCCGATGCAATTTCTGTGTTTCATCGTCACTAAGAAGGTCAGAGGGATACAGTAAACCTGAAGGGAAGCATCGGAATCTAGAACTAGAGTCACAGGAATGGTTCAAATCATAGACATTAGGTAGACTCAGTCTTCTTGTACCTAAGTCGGCACTGTGCCTATTGTATTTAATTCCGATGCAATTTCTATGTTTCGTCGTCAATTAGATGGTCCAAGAGATACAGTAAATCTGAAGTGAAGCATCGGAATCTATAACTAGTCTCACAGGAAATGTTCACAACATAGTCAGTAAGAAGAGTCAGTCTTCTTGTACTTAAGTCGGCATTGTGCCTTTTCTAATTAATTCCGATGCAATTTCTGTGTTTCATCGTCAATAAGAAGGGCAGATGGATACAGTAAACCTGAAGTGAAGCATCGGAATCTATAACTAGAGTCACAGGAATGTTTCAAAACATAGACAGTACGAAGAGTCAGTCCTCTTGTACTTAAGTCGGCATTGTGCTTTTTGTATCTAATTCCGATGCAATTTCTGTGTTTCATCGGCAATTAAAAGTTCACAGGGATACAGTAAACCTGAAGTGAAGCATAGGAATCTATATCTAGAGTCACAGGAATGGTTCAAAACATAGACAGTAGGAAAAGTCAGTCTACATGTACATATGTCGGCATTGTGCCTTTTGTATTTAATTCCGATGCAATTTCTGTGTTTCATCGTCAATGAGAAGGTCAGAGAGATACAGTAAACCTGAAGTGAAGCATCGGAATCTGTAACTAGTGTCACAGGAATTGTTCAAACATAGACAGTAAGAAGAGTCAGTCTACTTGTACTTATGTCGGCATTGTACATTTTGTATTTAATTCCGATGCAATTTCTGTGTTTCATCGTCAATACGAAGGTCCAAGGGATACAGTACACCTGAAGTGAAGCATCGGTATCTATAACTAGTGTCACAGGAATACTTAAAAAATAGACAATAACAAGAGTCAGTCTTCTTGTACATAAGTCGGCACTGTGCCTTTTGTATTTAATTCCGTTGCAATTTCTGTGTTTCATCGTCAATAATATGGTCCAAGGGATACAGTAAACATATAGTGAAGCATCGGAATCTAAAACTGGTCTCACAGGAAATGTTCACAACATAGTCAGTAAGAAGAGTCAGTCATCTTGTACTTAAGTCAGCATTGTGCCTTTTGTATTTAATTCCGATGCAATTTCTGTGTTTCATCGTCAATAAGAAGGTCAGTGGGATACAGTACACCTGAAGTGAAGCATCGGAATCTATAACTAGTGTCACAGGAATGGTTCAAATCATAGACAGTAAGAAGAGTCTGTCTTCTTGTACTAAAGTCAGCATTGTGCCTTTTCTATTTAATTCCGATGCAATTTCTATGTTTCATCGACAATAAGAAGGTCACAGGGATACAGTAAACCTGAAGGGAAGCATCGGAATCTATAACTAGTGTCACAGGAATGGTTAAAAAATAGACATTACGAAGAGTCAGTGTTCTTGTACTTAAGTCGGCATTGTGCCTTTTGTATTTAATTCCGATGCAATTTCTGTGATTCATCGTCAAAAAGATGGTTCAAGAGATACAGTAAACCTGAAGTGAAGCATCGGAATCTATAACTAGTGTCACAGGAATGGTTCAAAACGTAGACAGTAAGAGGAGTCAGTCTTCTTGTACTTAAGTCGGGATTGTGCCTTTTCTATTTAAATCCGATGCTATTTCTGTGTTTCATCTTCAATTGGAAGGTCAGAGAGATACAGTAAACCTGAAGTGAAGCATCGGAATCTGTAACTAGTGTCACAGGAATGGTTCAAGGCATAGACAGTAAGAAGAGTCAGTCTTCTTGTACTTAAGTCTGCATTGTGCCTTTTGTATTTAATTCCGATGCATTTTCTGTGTTTCATCGTCAATAAGAAGGTCCAAGGATACAGTACACCTGAAGTGAAGCATCGGAATCTATAACTAGTGTCACAGGAATGGTTCAAATCATAGACAGTAAGAAGAGTCAGTCTTCTTGTACTTAAGTCGGCATTGTGCCATTTTTATTTAATTCCGATGCAATTTCTGTGTTTCATCGGCAATTAAAAGTTCAGAGGGATACAGTAAACCTGAAGTGAAGCATCGGAATCTATAACTAGTGTCACAGGAATACTTAAAAAATAGACAGTAACAAGAGTCAGTCTTCTTGTACATAAGTCGGCACTGTGCCTTTTGTATTTACTTCCGTTGCAATTTCTGTGTTTCATCGTCAATAATAAGGTCCAAGGGATACAGTAAACATATAGTGAAGCATCGGAATCTAAAACTGGTCTCACAGGAAATGTTCACAACATAGTCAGTAAGAAGAGTCAGTCATCTTGTACTTAAGTCAGCATTGTGCCTTTTGTATTTAATTCCGATGCAATTTCTGTGTTTCATCGTCAATAAGAAGGTCAGTGGGATACAGTACACCTGAAGTGAAGCATCGGAATCTATAACTAGTGTCACAGGAATGGTTCAAATCATAGACAGTAAGAAGAGTCTGTCTTCTTGTACTAAAGTCAGCATTGTGCCTTTTCTATTTAATTCCGATGCAATTTCTATGTTTCACCGACAATAAGAAGGTCACAGGGATACAGTAAACCTGAAGGGAAGCATCGGAATCTATAACTAGTGTCACAGGAATGGTTAAAAAATAGACATTACGAAGAGTCAGTGTTCTTGTACTTAAGTCGGCATTGTGCCTTTTGTATTTAATTCCGATGCAATTTCTGTGATTCATCGTCAAAAAGATGGTTCAAGAGATACAGTAAACCTGAAGTGAAGCATCGGAATCTATAACTAGTGTCACAGGAATGGTTCAAAACGTAGACAGTAAGAGGAGTCAGTCTTCTTGTACTTAAGTCGGGATTGTGCCTTTTCTATTTAAATCCGATGCTATTTCTGTGTTTCATCTTCAAGTGGAAGGTCAGAGAGATACAGTAAACCTGAAGTGAAGCATCGGAATCTGTAACTAGTGTCACAGGAATGGTTCAAAGCATAGACAGTAAGAAGAGTCAGTCTTCTTGTACTTAAGTCGGCATTGTGCCTTTTCTATTTAATTCCGATGCTGTGTTTCATCTTCAATAGGAAGGTCAGAGGGATACAGTAAACCTGAAGTGAAGCATCGGAATCTATAACTAGTGTCACGGGGATGGTTCAAAGCATAGACAGTAAGAAGAGTAAGTCCTCTTGTACTTAAGTCGGCATTGTGCCTTTTCTATTTTATTCCGATGCAATTTCTGTGTTTCATCGTCAATAAGAAGGTCCAAGGTATACAGTAAACCTGAAGTGGAGCATCGGAATCTACAACTAGTGTCACAGGAATGTCTCAAAACATAGACAGTAAGAAGAGTCAGCCCTCTTATACTCAAGTCAGCATTGTGCTTTTTGTATCTAATTCCCATGCAATTTCTGTGTTTCTTCGGCAATTAGAAGGTCAGAGGGATACAGTAAACCTGAAGTTAAGCATCGGAATCTATAACTAGTGTCACAGGAATGGTTCAAATCATAGACAATAGGAAGGGTCAGTCTTATTGTACTTATGTCGGCATTGTGCCTTTTGTATTTAATTCCTATGCAATTTCTGTGTTTCATCTTCAATAGGAAGGTCAGAGGGACACAGTAAACCTGAAGTGAAGCACCTGAATCCATAACTAGTGTCACAGGAATGGTTCAAAGCATAGACAGTAAGAAGAGTCAGTCTTCTTGTACTTAAGTCGGCATTGTGCCTTTTCTATTTAATTCCGATGCTGTGTTTCATCTTCAATAGGAAGGTCAGAGGGATACAGTAAACCTGAAGTGAAGCATCGGAATCTATAACTAGTGTCACAGGAATGGTTCAAAACATAGACAGTTGGAAAAGTCAGTCTACATGTACATAAGTCGGCATTGTGGTTTTTGAATTTAATTCCGATGCAATTTCTGTGTTTCATCGTCAATAAGAAGGTCCAAGGGATACAGTAAATATATAGTGAAGCAGCGGAATCTAAAACTGGTCTCACAGGAAATGTTCACAACATAGTCAGTAAGAAGAGTCAGTCTTCTTGTACTTAAGTCTGCATTGTGCCTTTTGAATTTAATTCCGATGCAATTTCTGTGTTTCATCGTCAATAAGAAGGTCAGAGGGATACAGTAAACCTGAAGGGAAGCATCGGAATCTAGAACTAGAGTCACAGGAATGGTTCAAATCATAGACATTAGGTAGACTCAGTCTTCTTGTACCTAAGTCGGCACTGTGCCTATTGTATTTAATTCCGATGCAATTTCTATGTTTCGTCGTCAATTAGATGGTCCAAGAGATACAGTAAATCTGAAGTGAAGCATCGGAATCTATAACTAGTCTCACAGGAAATGTTCACAACATAGTCAGTAAGAAGAGTCAGTCTTCTTGTACTTAAGTCGGCATTGTGCCTTTTCTAATTAATTCCGATGCAATTTCTGTGTTTCATCGTCAATAAGAAGGGCAGATGGATACAGTAAACCTGAAGTGAAGCATCGGAATCTATAACTAGAGTCACAGGAATGTTTCAAAACATAGACAGTACGAAGAGTCAGTCCTCTTGTACTTAAGTCGGCATTGTGCTTTTTGTATCTAATTCCGATGCAATTTCTGTGTTTCATCGGCAATTAAAAGTTCACAGGGATACAGTAAACCTGAAGTGAAGCATAGGAATCTATATCTAGAGTCACAGGAATGGTTCAAAACATAGACAGTAGGAAAAGTCAGTCTACATGTACATATGTCGGCATTGTGCCTTTTGTATTTAATTCCGATGCAATTTCTGTGTTTCATCGTCAATGAGAAGGTCAGAGAGATACAGTAAACCTGAAGTGAAGCATCGGAATCTGTAACTAGTGTCACAGGAATTGTTCAAACATAGACAGTAAGAAGAGTCAGTCTACTTGTACTTATGTCGGCATTGTACATTTTGTATTTAATTCCGATGCAATTTCTGTGTTTCATCGTCAATACGAAGGTCCAAGGGATACAGTACACCTGAAGTGAAGCATCGGTATCTATAACTAGTGTCACAGGAATACTTAAAAAATAGACAGTAACAAGAGTCAGTCTTCTTGTACATAAGTCGGCACTGTGCCTTTTGTATTTAATTCCGTTGCAATTTCTGTGTTTCATCGTCAATAATAAGGTCCAAGGGATACAGTAAACATATAGTGAAGCATCGGAATCTAAAACTGGTCTCACAGGAAATGTTCACAACATAGTCAGTAAGAAGAGTCAGTCATCTTGTACTTAAGTCAGCATTGTGCCTTTTGTATTTAATTCCGATGCAATTTCTGTGTTTCATCGTCAATAAGAAGGTCAGTGGGATACAGTACACCTGAAGTGAAGCATCGGAATCTATAACTAGTGTCACAGGAATGGTTCAAATCATAGACAGTAAGAAGAGTCTGTCTTCTTGTACTAAAGTCAGCATTGTGCCTTTTCTATTTAATTCCGATGCAATTTCTATGTTTCATCGACAATAAGAAGGTCACAGGGATACAGTAAACCTGAAGGGAAGCATCGGAATCTATAACTAGTGTCACAGGAATGGTTAAAAAATAGACATTACGAAGAGTCAGTGTTCTTGTACTTAAGTCGGCATTGTGCATTTTGTATTTAATTCCGATGCAATTTCTGTGATTCATCGTCAAAAAGATGGTTCAAGAGATACAGTAAACCTGAAGTGAAGCATCGGAATCTATAACTAGTGTCACAGGAATGGTTCAAAACGTAGACAGTAAGAGGAGTCAGTCTTCTTGTACTTAAGTCGGGATTGTGCCTTTTCTATTTAAATCCGATGCTATTTCTGTGTTTCATCTTCAATTGGAAGGTCAGAGAGATACAGTAAACCTGAAGTGAAGCATCGGAATCTGTAACTAGTGTCACAGGAATGGTTCAAAGCATAGACAGTAAGAAGAGTCAGTCTTCTTGTACTTAAGTCTGCATTGTGCCTTTTGTATTTAATTCCGATGCATTTTCTGTGTTTCATCGTCAATAAGAAGGTCCAAGGATACAGTACACCTGAAGTGAAGCATCGGAATCTATAACTAGTGTCACAGGAATGGTTCAAATCATAGACAGTAAGAAGAGTCAGTCTTCTTGTACTTAAGTCGGCATTGTGCCATTTTTATTTAATTCCGATGCAATTTCTGTGCTTCATCGGCAATTAAAAGTTCAGAGGGATACAGTAAACCTGAAGTGAAGCATCGGAATCTATAACTAGTGTCACAGGAATGGTTCAAAGCATAGACAGTTGGAAAAGTCAGTCTACATGTACATAAGTCGGCATTGTGGTTTTTGAATTTAATTCCGATGCAATTTCTGTGTTTCATCGTCAATAAGAAGGTCCAAGGGATACAGTAAATATATAGTGAAGCAGCGGAATCTAAAACTGGTCTCACAGGAAATGTTCACAACATAGTCAGTAAGAAGAGTCAGTCTTCTTGTACTTAAGTCTGCATTGTGCCTTTTGAATTTAATTCCGATGCAATTTCTGTGTTTCATCGTCAATAAGAAGGTCAGAGGGATACAGTAAACCTGAAGGGAAGCATCGGAATCTAGAACTAGAGTCACAGGAATGGTTCAAATCATAGACATTAGGTAGACTCAGTCTTCTTGTACCTAAGTCGGCACTGTGCCTATTGTATTTAATTCCGATGCAATTTCTATGTTTCGTCGTCAATTAGATGGTCCAAGAGATACAGTAAATCTGAAGTGAAGCATCGGAATCTATAACTAGTCTCACAGGAAATGTTCACAACATAGTCAGTAAGAAGAGTCAGTCTTCTTGTACTTAAGTCGGCATTGTGCCTTTTCTAATTAATTCCGATGCAATTTCTGTGTTTCATCGTCAATAAGAAGGGCAGATGGATACAGTAAACCTGAAGTGAAGCATCGGAATCTATAACTAGAGTCACAGGAATGTTTCAAAACATAGACAGTACGAAGAGTCAGTCCTCTTGTACTTAAGTCGGCATTGTGCTTTTTGTATCTAATTCCGATGCAATTTCTGTGTTTCATCGGCAATTAAAAGTTCACAGGGATACAGTAAACCTGAAGTGAAGCATAGGAATCTATATCTAGAGTCACAGGAATGGTTCAAAACATAGACAGTAGGAAAAGTCAGTCTACATGTACATATGTCGGCATTGTGCCTTTTGTATTTAATTCCGATGCAATTTCTGTGTTTCATCGTCAATGAGAAGGTCAGAGAGATACAGTAAACCTGAAGTGAAGCATCGGAATCTGTAACTAGTGTCACAGGAATTGTTCAAACATAGACAGTAAGAAGAGTCAGTCTACTTGTACTTATGTCGGCATTGTACATTTTGTATTTAATTCCGATGCAATTTCTGTGTTTCATCGTCAATACGAAGGTCCAAGGGATACAGTACACCTGAAGTGAAGCATCGGTATCTATAACTAGTGTCACAGGAATACTTAAAAAATAGACAGTAACAAGAGTCAGTCTTCTTGTACATAAGTCGGCACTGTGCCTTTTGTATTTAATTCCGTTGCAATTTCTGTGTTTCATCGTCAATAATAAGGTCCAAGGGATACAGTAAACATATAGTGAAGCATCGGAATCTAAAACTGGTCTCACAGGAAATGTTCACAACATAGTCAGTAAGAAGAGTCAGTCATCTTGTACTTAAGTCAGCATTGTGCCTTTTGTATTTAATTCCGATGCAATTTCTGTGTTTCATCGTCAATAAGAAGGTCAGTGGGATACAGTACACCTGAAGTGAAGCATCGGAATCTATAACTAGTGTCACAGGAATGGTTCAAATCATAGACAGTAAGAAGAGTCTGTCTTCTTGTACTAAAGTCAGCATTGTGCCTTTTCTATTTAATTCCGATGCAATTTCTATGTTTCATCGACAATAAGAAGGTCACAGGGATACAGTAAACCTGAAGGGAAGCATCGGAATCTATAACTAGTGTCACAGGAATGGTTAAAAAATAGACATTACGAAGAGTCAGTGTTCTTGTACTTAAGTCGGCATTGTGCATTTTGTATTTAATTCCGATGCAATTTCTGTGATTCATCGTCAAAAAGATGGTTCAAGAGATACAGTAAACCTGAAGTGAAGCATCGGAATCTATAACTAGTGTCACAGGAATGGTTCAAAACGTAGACAGTAAGAGGAGTCAGTCTTCTTGTACTTAAGTCGGGATTGTGCCTTTTCTATTTAAATCCGATGCTATTTCTGTGTTTCATCTTCAATTGGAAGGTCAGAGAGATACAGTAAACCTGAAGTGAAGCATCGGAATCTGTAACTAGTGTCACAGGAATGGTTCAAAGCATAGACAGTAAGAAGAGTCAGTCTTCTTGTACTTAAGTCTGCATTGTGCCTTTTGTATTTAATTCCGATGCATTTTCTGTGTTTCATCGTCAATAAGAAGGTCCAAGGATACAGTACACCTGAAGTGAAGCATCGGAATCTATAACTAGTGTCACAGGAATGGTTCAAATCATAGACAGTAAGAAGAGTCAGTCTTCTTGTACTTAAGTCGGCATTGTGCCATTTTTATTTAATTCCGATGCAATTTCTGTGCTTCATCGGCAATTAAAAGTTCAGAGGGATACAGTAAACCTGAAGTGAAGCATCGGAATCTATAACTAGTGTCACAGGAATGGTTCAAAGCATAGACAGTTGGAAAAGTCAGTCTACATGTACATAAGTCGGCATTGTGGTTTTTGAATTTAATTCCGATGCAATTTCTGTGTTTCATCGTCAATAAGAAGGTCCAAGGGATACAGTAAATATATAGTGAAGCAGCGGAATCTAAAACTGGTCTCACAGGAAATGTTCACAACATAGTCAGTAAGAAGAGTCAGTCTTCTTGTACTTAAGTCTGCATTGTGCCTTTTGAATTTAATTCCGATGCAATTTCTGTGTTTCATCGTCAATAAGAAGGTCAGAGGGATACAGTAAACCTGAAGGGAAGCATCGGAATCTAGAACTAGAGTCACAGGAATGGTTCAAATCATAGACATTAGGTAGACTCAGTCTTCTTGTACCTAAGTCGGCACTGTGCCTATTGTATTTAATTCCGATGCAATTTCTATGTTTCGTCGTCAATAAGATGGTCCAAGAGATACAGTAAATCTGAAGTGAAGCATCGGAATCTATAACTAGTATCACAGGAAATGTTCACAACATAGTCAGTAAGAAGAGTCAGTCTTCTTGTACTTAAGTCGGCATTGTGCCTTTTCTAATTAATTCCGATGCAATTTCTGTGTTTCATCGTCAATAAGAAGGGCAGATGGATACAGTAAACCTGAAGTGAAGCATCGGAATCTATAACTAGAGTCACAGGAATGTTTCAAAACATAGACAGTACGAAGAGTCAGTCCTCTTGTACTCAAGTCGGCATTGTGCTTTTTGTATCTAATTCCGATGCAATTTCTGTGTTTCATCGGCAATTAAAAGTTCACAGGGATACAGTAAACCTGAAGTGAAGCATAGGAATCTATATCTAGAGTCACAGGAATGGTTCAAAACATAGACAGTAGGAAAAGTCAGTCTACATGTACATATGTCGGCATTGTGCCTTTTGTATTTAATTCCGATGCAATTTCTGTGTTTCATCGTCAATGAGAAGGTCAGAGAGATACAGTAAACCTGAAGTGAAGCATCGGAATCTGTAACTAGTGTCACAGGAATTGTTCAAACATAGACAGTAAGAAGAGTCAGTCTACTTGTACTTATGTCGGCATTGTACATTTTGTATTTAATTCCGATGCAATTTCTGTGTTTCATCGTCAATACGAAGGTCCAAGGGATACAGTACACCTGAAGTGAAGCATCGGAATCTATAACTAGTGTCACAGGAATACTTAAAAAATAGACAGTAACAAGAGTCAGTCTTCTTGTACATAAGTCGGCACTGTGCCTTTTGTATTTAAATCCGTTGCAATTTCTGTGTTTCATCGTCAATAATAAGGTCCAAGGGATACAGTAAACATATAGTAAAGCATCGGAATCTAAAACTGGTCTCACAGGAAATGTTCACAACATAGTCAGTAAGAAGAGTCAGTCATCTTGTACTTAAGTCAGCATTGTGCCTTTTGTATTTAATTCCGATGAAATTTCTGTGTTTCATCGTCAATAAGAAGGTCAGTGGGATACAGTACACCTGAAGTGAAGCATCGGAATCTATAACTAGTGTCACAGGAATACTTAAAAAATAGACAGTAACAAGAGTCAGTCTTCTTGTACATAAGTCGGCACTGTGCCTTTTGTATTTAATTCCGTTGCAATTTCTGTGTTTCATCGTCAATAATAAGGTCCAAGGGATACAGTAAACATATAGTGAAGCATCGGAATCTAAAACTGGTCTCACAGGAAATGTTCACAACATAGTCAGTAAGAAGAGTCAGTCATCTTGTACTTAAGTCAGCATTGTGCCATTTGTATTTAATTCCGATGCAATTTCTGTGTTTCATCGTCAATAAGAAGGTCAGTGGGATACAGTACACCTGAAGTGAAGCATCGGAATCTATAACTAGTGTCACAGGAATGGTTCAAATCATAGACAGTAAGAAGAGTCTGTCTTCTTGTACTAAAGTCAGCATTGTGCCTTTTCTATTTAATTCCGATGCAATTTCTATGTTTCATCGACAATATGAAGGTCACAGGGATACAGTAAACCTGAAGGGAAGCATCGGAATCTATAACTAGTGTCACAGGAATGGTTAAAAAATAGACATTACGAAGAGTCAGTGTTCTTGTACTTAAGTCGGCATTGTGCCTTTTGTATTTAATTCCGATGCAATTTCTGTGATTCATCGTCAAAAAGATGGTTCAAGAGATACAGTAAACCTGAAGTGAAGCATCGGAATCTATAACTAGTGTCACAGGAATGGATCAAAACGTAGACAGTAAGAGGAGTCAGTCTTCTTGTACTTAAGTCGGGATTGTGCCTTTTCTATTTAAATCCGATGCTATTTCTGTGTTTCATCTTCAATTGGAAGGTCAGAGAGATACAGTAAACCTGAAGTGAAGCATCGGAATCTGTAACTAGTGTCACAGGAATGGTTCAAAGCATAGACAGTAAGAAGAGTCAGTCTTCTTGTACTTAAGTCTGCATTGTGCCTTTTGTATTTAATTCCGATGCATTTTCTGTGTTTCATCGTCAATAAGAAGGTCCAAGGATACAGTACACCTGAAGTGAAGCATCGGAATCCATAACTAGTGTCACAGGAATGGTTCAAATCATAGACAGTAAGAAGAGTCAGTCTTCTTGTACTTAAGTCGGCATTGTGCCATTTTTATTTAATTCCGATGCAATTTCTGTGTTTCATCGTCAATAAGAAGGTCAGAGGGATACAGTAAACCTGAAGTGAAGCATCAGAATCTATAACTAGTGTCACAGGAATGGTTCAAAACATAGACAGTAAGAAGAGTCAGTCTACTTGTACTTAAGTCGGCATTGTGCCTTTTGTATTTAATTCCGATGCATTTTCTGTGTTTCATCGTCAATAAGAAGGTCCAAGGATACAGTACACCTGAAGTGAAGCATCGGAATCTATAACTAGTGTCACAGGAATGGTTCAAATCATAGACAGTAAGAAGAGTCAGTCTTCTTGTACTTAAGTCGGCATTGTGCCTTTTGTATTTAATTCCGATGCAATTTCTGTGTTTCATCGTCAATAAGAAGGTCAGAGGGATACAGTAAACCTGAAGTGAAGCATCGGAATCTATAACTAGTGTCACGGGAATGGTTCAAAACATAGACAATAGGAAGGGTTAGTCTTCTTGTACTTAAGTCGGCATTGTGCCTTTTGTATTTAATTCCGATGCAATTTCTGTGTTTCATCGTCTATAAGAAGGTCAGAGAGATACAGTAAACCTGAAGTGAAGCATCAGAATCTCTAACTAGTGTCACAGGAATGGTTCAAAACATTGACAGTAAGAAGAGTCAGTCTACTTGTACTTATGTCGGCATCGTGCCTTTTGTATTTAATTCCGATGCAATTTCTGTGTTTCATCGTCAATAAAAAGGTCAAAGGGATACAGTAAACCTGAATTGAAGCATCGGAATGTATGACTAGTGTCACAGGAATCGTTCAAAACATAGACAGTGGGAAGATTCAGTCTTCTTCTACTTGAGTCGGCGATGTGCCTTTTGTATTTATTTACGATGCAATTTCTGTGTTTCATCGTCAATAAGAAGGTCAGAGGGATACAGTAAACCTGAAGTGAAGCATCGGAATCTATAACTAGTGTCACAGGAATGGTTCAAAGCATAGACAGTAGGAAGAGGCAGTCTTCTTGTACTTAAGTCGGCATTGTGCCTTTTTTATTTAATTCCGATGCAATTTCTGTGTTTCGTCGTCAATAAGAAGGTCCAAGGGATACAGTAAACCTAAAGTGAAGCACCGGAATCTATAACTAGTGTCACAGGAATGTTTCAAATCATTGTCTGTAAGAAGAGTCAGTCCTCTTGTACTTAAGTCGGCTTTGTGCTTTTTGTATCTAATTCCGATGCAATTTCTGTGTTTCATCGCCAATAAGAAGGTCAGAGAGATACAGTAAACCTGAAGTGAAGCATCAGAATCTATAACTAGTGTCACAGGAATGGTTCAAAACATTGACAGTAAGAAGAGTCAGTCTACTTGTACTTATGTCGGCATTGTACATTTTGTATTTAATTCCGATGCAATTTCTGTGTTTCATCGTCAATAAGAAGCTCCAAGGGATACAGTACACCTGAAGTGAAGCATCGGAATCTATAACTAGTGTCACAGGAATGATTCAAAACGTAGACAGTAAGAGGAGTCAGTCTTCTTGTACTTAAGTCGGGATTGTGCCTTTTCTATTTAAATCCGATGTTATTTCTGTGTTCCATCTTCAATTGGAAGGTCAGAGGGATACAGTAAACCTGAAGCGAAGCATCGGAATCTGTCACTAGTGTCACAGGAATGGTTCAAAGCATAGACAGTAAGAAGAGTCAGTCTTCTTGTACTTAAGTCGGCATTGTGCTATTTCGATTTAATTCCGATGCAATTTCTGTGTTTCGTCGTCAATAAGAAGGTCCAAGGTATACGGTAAACCTGAAGTGGAGCATCGGAATCTATAACTAGTGTCACAGGAATGTTTCAAAACATAGACAGTAAGAAGAGTCAGTCCTCTTGTACTTAAGTCAGCATTGTGCTATTTGTATCTATTTCCGATGCAATTTTTGTGTGTTTCTTCGGCAATAAGAAGGGCAGAGGGATACAGTAAACCTGAAGTTAAGCATCGGAATCTATAGCTAGTGTCACAGGAATGGTTGAAAACATAGACAGTGGGAAGAGTCAGTCTTCTTGTTCTCAAGTCGGCATTGTGCCTTTTCGATTTAATTCCGATACAATTGCTGTGTTTGGTCGTCAATAAGAAGGTCCAAGGCATACAGTAAACCTGAAGTGAAGCATCGAAATCTATAACTAGTGTCACAGGAATGGTAAAAAACATAGACAGTAATAAGAGTCAGTCTTCTTGCACTTAAGTCGGCATTGTGCCTTTTGTATTTAATTCCGATACAATTTCTGTGTTTCATCGTCAATAAGAAGGTCAGAGGGATACAGTAAACCTGAAGTGAAGCACCGGAATCTATAACTAGTGTCACAGGAATGGTTCAAAGCATAGACAGTAGGAAGAGTCAGTCTTCTTGTACTTAAGTCGGCATTGTGCCTTTTGTATTTAATTCCGATGCAATTTCTGTGTTTCATCGTCAATAAGAAGGGCAGAGGGATACATTTAACCTGAAGTGAAGCATCGGAATCAATAACTAGTGTCACAGGAATGGTTCAAAACATGGTCAGTAAGAAGAGTCAGTCTTCTTGTTCTTAATTCGGCATTGTGCCTTATTATTTAATTCCGATGCAATTTCTGTGCTTCATCGTCAATAAGATGGTCAGAGGGATACAGTTAACCTGAAGTGAAGCATCGGAATCTATAACAAGTGTCACAGAAATGGTTCAATACATAGTCAGTAAGAAGAGTCAGTCTTCTTGTACCTAAGTCGGCAATTTGCCTTTTCTATTAAACCCGATGCAATTTCTGCGTTTCATCGTCAATAAGAAGGTCAGAGGGATACAGTATACCTGAATTGAAGCATCGGAATGTATGACTAGTGTCACAGGAATCGTTCAAAACATAGACAGTAGGAAGAGGCAGTCTTCTTGTACTTAAGTCGGCATTGTGCCTTTTTTATTTAATTCCGATGCAATTTCTGTGTTTCATCGTCAATAAGAAGGTCAGAGGGATACAGTAAACCTGAAGTGAAGCATCAGAATCTATAACTAGTGTCACAGGAAAGGTTCAAAACATAGACAGTAAGAAGAGTCAGTCTACTTGTACTTAAGTCGGCATTGTGCCTTTGTATTTAATTCCGATGCATTTTCTGTGATTTATCGTCAATAAGAAGGTCAGAGGGATACAGTAAACCTGAAGTGAATCATCGGAATCTGTAACTAGTGTCACAGGAATGTTTCAAATTACTGACAGTAAGAAGAGTCAGTCCTCTTGTACTTAAGTCGGCATTGTGCTTTTTGTATCTAATTCCGATGCAATTTCTGTGTTTCATCGGCAATAAGATGGTCAGAGGGATACAGTAAAGCTGAAGTGTAGCATCGGAATCTATAACTAGTGTCACAGGAATGGTTCAAAACATAGACCATAGGAAGTGTTAGTCTTCTTGTACTTAAGTCTGCATTGTACATTTTGTATTTAATTCCGATGCAATTTCTGTGTTTCGTCGTCAATAAGAAGGTCCAAGGTATACAGTAAACCTGAAGTGGAGCATCAGAATCTATAACTAGTGTCACAGGAATGGTTCAAAACGTAGACAGTAAGAGGAGTCAGTCTTCTTGTACTTAAGGCGGGATTGTGACTTTTCTATTTAAATCCGATGTTATTTCTGTGTTTCATCTTCAATTGGAAGGTCAGAGGGATACAGTAAACCTGAAGTGAAGCATCGGAATCTATAACTAGTGTCACAGGAATGGTTCAAAGCATAGACAGTAAGAAGAGTCAGTCTTCTTGTACTTAAGTCGGCATTGTGCTATTTCGATTTAATTCCGATGCAATTTCTGTGTTTCATCGTCAATAAGATGGGAAGAGGGATACAGTAAACCGACGTGAAGCATCGGAATCTATAACTAGTGTCACAGGAATGGTTCAAAACATAGACAATAGGAAGGGTCAGTCTTCTTGTACTTAAGTCGGCATAGTGCCTTTTCTATTTAATTCCGATGCAATATCTGTGTTTCGTCGTCAATAAGAAGGTCCAAGGTATACAGTAAACCTGAAGTGGAGCATCGGAATCTAAAACTAGTGTCACAGGAATGTTTCAAAACATAGACAGTAAGAAGAGTCTGTCCTCTTGTACTTAAGTCAGCATTGTGCTTTTTGTATCAAATTCCGATGCAATTTTTGTGTGTTTCTTCGGCAATTAGAAGGTCAGAGGGATACCGTAAACGTGAAGTTAAGCATCGGAATCTATAGCTAGTGTCACAGGAGTGGTTCAAAACATAGACACTAGGAAGAGTCAGTCTTCTTGTACTTAAGTCGGCATTGTGCCTTTTCGATTTAATTCCGATGCAATTGCTGTGTTTGGTCGTCATTAAGAAGGTCCAAGGGATACAGTAAACCTGAAGTGAAGCTTCAGAATCTATAACTAGTGTCAGAGGAATGGTTCAAAGCATAGACAGTAAGATGAGTCAGTCTTCTTGTACATAAGTCGGCAATGTGCCATTTGTATTTAATTCCGATGCAAATTTCTGTTTTTCATCGTCAATAAGAAGGTCCAAGGCATACAGTAAACCTGAAGTGAAGCATCGAAATCTATAACTAGTGTCACAGGAATGGTACAAAACATAGACAGTAATAAGAGTCAGTCTTCTTGTACTTTAGTCGGCATTGTGCCTTTTGTATTTAATTCCGATACAATTTCTGTGTTTCATCGTCAATAAGAAGGTCAGAGGGATACAGTAAACCTGAAGTGAAGCATCGGAATCTATAAATAGTGTCACAGGAATGGTTCAAAGCATAGACAGTAGGAAGAGTCAGTCTTCTTGTACTTAAGTCGGCATTGTGCCTTTTGTATTTAGTTCCGATGCAATTTCTGTGTTTCATCGTCAATAAGAAGGTTAGAGGGATACATTAAACCTGAAGTGAAGCATCGGAATCTATAACTAGTGTCACAGGAATGGTTCAAAACATGGTCAGTAAGAAGAGTCAGTCTTCTTGTACTTAATTCGGCATTGTGCCTTATTATTTAATTCCGATGCAATTTCTGGGCTTCATCGTCAATAAGAAGGTCAGAGGGATACAGTTAACCTGAAGTGAAGCATCGGAATCTATAACAAGTGTCACAGAAATTGTTCAATACATAGTCAGTAAGAAGAGTCAGTCTTCTTGTACCTAAGTCGGCATTGTGCCTTTTCTATTAAACCCGATGCAATTTCTGTGTTTCATCGTCAACAAGAAGGTCAGAGGGATACAGTAAACCTGAATTGAAGCATCGGAATGTATGACTAGTGTCACAGGAATCGTTCAAAACATAGACAGTGGGAAGATTCAGTCCTCTTCTACTTGAGTCGGCATTGTGGCTTTTGTATTTATTTCCGATGCAATTTCTGTGTTTCATCGTCAATAAGAAGGTCAGAGGGATACAGTAAACCTGAAATGAATCATCGGAATCTGTAACTAGTGTCACAGGAATGTTTCAAATCATTGACAGTAAGAAGAGTCAGTCTTCTTGTACTTAATTCGGCATTGTGCCTTATTATTTAATTCCGATGCAATTTCTGTGTTTCATCGGCAATAAGAAGGTCAGAGGGATACAGTAAACCTGAAGTGAAGCATCGGAATTTATAACTAGTGTCACAGGAATGGTTCAAAACATAGACAATAGGAAGGGTTAGTCTTCTTGTAGTTAAGCGGCATTGTACATTTTGTATTTAATTCCGATGCAATTTCTGTGTTTCATCGTCAATAAGAAGGTCCAAGCGATACAGTACACCTGAAGTGAAGCATCGGAATCCATAACTAGTGTCACAGGAATGGTTCAAATCATAGACAGTAAGAAGAGTCTGTCTTCTTGTACTAAAGTCAGCATTGTGCCTTTTCTATTTAATTCCGATGCAATTTCTATCTTTCATCGACAATAAGAAGGTCTAAGGGATACAGTAAACCTGAAGGGAAGCATCGGAATCTACAACTAGTGTGACAGGAATGGTTACAAAATAGACATTAAGAAGAGTCAGTGTTCTTGTACTTATGTCGGCATTGTGCCTTTTGTATTTAATTCCGATGCAATTTCTGTGATTCATCGTCAAAAAGATGGTTCAAGGGATACAGTAATACCTGAAGTAAAGCATCGGAATCTATAACTAGTGTCACAGGAATGGTTCAAAACGCAGACAGTAAGAGGAGTCAGTCTTCTTGTACTTAAGGCGGGATTGTGACTTTTCTATTTAAATCCGATGCTTTTTCTGTGTTTCATCTTCAATTGGAAGGTCAGAGGGATACAGTAAACCTGAAGTGAAGCATCGGAATCTGTAACCAGTGTCACAGGAATGGTTCAAAGCAATGACAGTAAGAAGAGTCAGTCTTCTTGTACTTAAGTCGGCATTGTGCTATTTCGATTTAATTCCGATGCAATTTCTGTGTTTCATCGTCAATAAGATGGGCAGAGGGATACAGTAAACCGAAGTGAAGCATCAGAATCTATAAATAGTGTCACAGGAATGGTTCAAAACATAGACAATAGATACGGTCAGTCTTCTTGTACTTAAGTCGGCATTGTGCCTTTTCTATTTAATTCCGATGCAATTTCTGTGTTTCGTCGTCAATAAGAAGGTCCAAGGTATACAGTAAACCTGAAGTGGAGCATCGGAATCTATAACTAGTGTCACAGGAATGCTTCAAAACATAGACAGTAAGAAGAGTCAGTCCTCTTGTACTTAAGTCAGCATTGTGCTTTTAGTATCTAATTCCGATGAAATTTTTGTGTGTTTCTTCGGCAATTAGAAGGTCAGAAAGATACAGTAAACCTCAAGTTAAGCATCGGGATCTATAGCTAGTGTCACAGGAATGGTTCAAAACATAGACAGTAGGAAGAGTCAGTCTTCTTGTTCTTAAGACGGCATTGTGCCTTTTCGATTTAATTCCGATGCAATTGCTGTGTTTGGTCGTCAATAAGAAGGTCCAAGGGATACAGTAAACCTGAAGTGAAGCATCGGAATCTATAACTAGTGTCAGAGGAATGGTTCAAAGCATAGACAGTAAGATGAGTCAGTCTTCTTGTACATAAGTCGGCAATGTGCATTTTGTACGTAATTCCGATGCAAATTTCTGTGTTTCATTGTCAATAAGAAAGTCCAAGGATACAGTAAACCTGAAGTGGAGCATCGGAATCTATAACTAGTGTCACAGGAATGGTTCAAAACATAGACAGTAAGAAGAGTCAGTCCTCTTGTACTTAAGTCAGCATTGTGCTTTTAGTATGTAATTCCGATGAAATTTTTGTGTGTTTCTTCGGCAATTAGAAGGTCAGAGGGATACAGTAAGCCTGAAGTTAAGCATCGGGATCTATAGTTAGTGTCACAGGAATGGTTCAAAACATAGACAATAGGAAGGGTTAGTCTTCTTGTACTTAAGTCGGCATTGTGCCTTTTCTATTAGACCCGATGCAATTTCTGTGTTTCATCGTCAATAAGAAGGTCAGAGGGATACAGTAAACCTGAATTGAAGCATCGGAATGTATGACTAGTGTCACAGGAATCGTTCAAAACATAGACAGTGGGAAGATTCAGTCCTCTTCTACTTGAGTCGGCATTGTGCCTTTTGTATTTATTTCCGATGCAATTTCTGTGTTTCATCGGCAATAAGAAGGTCAGAGGGATACAGTAAACCTGAAGTGAAGCTTCGGAATCTATAACTAGTGTCACAGGAATGGTTCAAAGCATAGACAGTAGGAAGAGGCAGTCTTCTTGTACTTAAGTCGGCATTGTGCCTTTTTTATTTAATTCCGATGCAATTTCTGTGTTTCATCGTCAATAAGAAGGTCACAGGGATACAGTAAACCTGAAGTGAAGCATCAGAATCTATAACTAGTGTCACAGGAATGGTTCAAAACATAGACAGCAAGAAGAGTCGGTCTACTTGTACTTATGTCGGCATTGTGCCTTTTGTACTTAATTCCGATGCATTTTCTGTGTTTCATCGTCAATAAGAAGGTCCAAGTATACAGTACACCTGAAGTGAAGCATCGGAATCTATAACTAGTGTCACAGGAATGGTTCAAAACATAGACAATAGGAAGGGTTAGTCTTTTTGTACTTAAGTCGGCATTGTGCCTTTTCTATTTAATTCCGAAGCAATTACTGTGTTTCGTAGTCAATAAGAAGGTCCAAGGGATACAGTAAACCTGAAGTGAAGCATCGGAATCTATAACTAGTGTCACAGGAAAGTTTCAAATCATTGTCAGTAAGAAGAGTCAGTCCTCTTGTACTTAAGTCGGCACTGTGCCTTTTCTATTCAATTCCGATGCATTTTCTGTGTTTCATCGTCAATAAGAAGGTCCAAGGATACAGTACAACTGAAGTGAAGCATCGGAATTTATTACTAGTGTCACAGGAATGGTTCAAATCATAGACAGTAAGAAGAGTCAGTCTTATTGTACTTAAGTCGGCATTGTGCCTTTTATATTTAATTCCGGTGTAATTTCTGTGTTTCTTCGTCAATAAGAAGGTCAGCGGGATACAGTAAACCTGAAGTGAAGCATCGGAATCTATAACTAGTGTCACAGGAATGGTTCAAAACATAGACAATAGGAAGGTTAGTCTTCTTGTACTTAAGTCGGCATTGTGCTTTTTGTATCTAATTCCGATGCAATTTCTGTGTTTCATCGCCAATTAGAAGGTCAGAGGGATACTGTAAACCTCAAGTGAAGCATCGGAATCTATAACTAGTGTCACAGGAATGGTTCAAAACATGGTCAGTAAGAAGAGTCAGTCTTCTTGTACTTAATTCGGCATTGTGCCTTATTATTTAATTCCGATGCAATTTCTGTACTTCATCGTCAATAAGAAGGTCAGAGGGATACAGTTAACCTGAAGTGAAGCATCGGAATCTATAACAAGTGTCACAGAAATGGTACAATACGTAGTCAGTAAGAGGAGTCAGTCTACTTGTACTTAAGTCGGCATTGTGCCTTTTGTATTTAATTCCGATGCATTTTCTGTGTTTCATCGTCAATAAGAAGGTCCAAGGATACAGTACACCTGAAGTGAAGCATCGGAATCTATAACTAGTGTCACAGGAATGGTTCAAATCATAGACAGTAAGAAGAGTCAGTCTTCTTGTACTTAAGTCGGCATTGTGCTTTTTGTATTTAATTCCGGTGCAATTTCTGTGTTTAATCGTCAATAAATAGGTCAGAGGGATACAGTAAACCTGAAGTTAAGCATCGAAATCTATAACTAGTGTCACAGGAATGGTTCAAAGCATAGACAGTAGGAAGAGTCAGTCTTCTTGTACTTAAGTCGGCATTGTGCCTTTTGTATTTTATGCCGATACAATTTCTGTGTTTCATCGTCAATATGAAGGTCAGAGGGATACAGTAAACCTGAAGTGAAGCATCGGAATCCATAAATAGTGTCACAGGAATGGTTCAAAGCATAGACAGTAGGAAGAGTCAGTCTTCTTGTACTTAAGTCGGCATTGTGCCTTTTGTATTAAATTCCGATGCAATTCTCATGTTTCATCGTCAATAAGAAGGTCAGAGGGATACAGTCAACCTGAATTGAAGCATCGGAATGTATGACTAGTGTCACAGGAATCGTTCAAAACATAGACAGTGGGAAGATTCAGTCCTCTTCTACTTAAGTCGGCATTGTGCTTTTTGTATCTAATTCCGATGCAATTTCTGTGTTTCATCGGCAATAAGAGGGTCAGAGGGATACAGTAAACCTGAAGTGAAGCATCGGAATCTATAACTAGTGTCACAGGAATGGTTCAAAACATAGACAATCGGAAGGGTTAGTCTTCTTGTACTTAAGTCGGCATTGTACATTTTGTATTTAATTCCGATGCAATTTCTGTGTTTAATCGTCAATCAGAAGGTCCAAGGGATACAGTACACCTAAAGTGAAGCATCGGAATCTATAACTAGTCTCACAGCAATGGTTCAAATCATAGACAGTAAGAAGAGTCTGTCTTCTTGCACTAAAGTCAGCATTGTGCCTTTTCTACTTAATTCCGATGCAATTTCTATGTTTCATCGACAATAAGAAGGTCTAAGGGATACTGTAAACCTGAAGGGAAGCATCGGAATCTATAACTAGCGTCACAGGAATGGTTAAAAAATAGACATTAAGAAGAGTCAGTGATCTTGTACTTAAGTCGGCATTGTGCCTTTTGTATTTAATTCCGATGCAATTTCTGTGATTCATCGTCAAAAAGATGGTTCAAGGGATACAGTAAACCTGAAGTGAAGCATCGGAATCTATAACTAGTGTCACAGGAATGGTTCAAAACGTAGACAGTAAGAGGAGTCAGTCTTCTTGTACTTAAGGCGGGATTGTGACTTTTCTATTTAAATCCGATGCTATTTCTGTGTTTCATCTTCAATTGGAAGGTCAGAGGGATACAGTAAACCTGAAGTGAAGCATCGGAATCTGTAACTAGTGTCACAGGAATGGTTCAAAGCATAGACAGTAAGAAGAGTCAGTCTCCTTGTACTTAAGTCGGCATTGTGCTATTTCGATTTAATTCCGATGCAATTTCTGTGTTTCATCGTCGATAAGATGGGCAGAGGGATACAGTAAACCGAAGTGAACCATCGGAATCTACAACTAGTGTCACAGGAATGGTTCAAAACATAGACAATAGGAAGGGTCAGTCTTCTTGTACTTAAGTCGGCATTGTGCCTTTTCTATTTAATTCCGATGCAATTTCTGTGTTTCGTCGTCAATAAGAAGGTCCAAGGTATACAGTAAACCTGAAGTGGAGCATCGGAATCTATAACTAGTGTCACAGGAATGCTTCAAAACATAGACAGTAAGACGAGTCAGTCCTCTTGTACTTAAGTCAGCATTCTGCTTTTAGTATGTAATTCCGATGAAATTTTTGTGTGTTTCTTCGGCAATTAGAAGGTCAGAGGGATACAGTAAACCTGAAGTTAAGCATCGGCATGTTTAGCTAGTGTCACAGGAATGGTTCAAAACATAGACAATAGGAAGGGTTAGTCTTCTTGTACTTAAGTCGGCATTGTGCCTTTTCTATTAGACCCGATGCAATTTCTGTGTTTCATCGTCAATAAGAAGGTCAGAGGGATACAGTAAACCTGAATTGAAGCATCGGAATGTATGACTAGTGTCACAGGAATCGTTCAAAACGTAGACAGTGGGAAGATTCAGTCCTCTTCTACTTGAGTCGGCATTGTGCCTTTTGTATTTATTTCCGATGCAATTTCTGTGTTTCATCGGCAATAAGAAGGTCAGAGGGATACAGTAAACCTGAAGTGAAGCATCGGAATCTATAACTAGTGTCACAGGAATGGTTCAAAGCATAGACAGTAGGAAGAGGCAGTCTTCTTGTACTTAAGTCGGCATGGTGCCTTTTTTATTTAATTCCGATGCAATTTCTGTGTTTCATCGTCAATAAGAAGGTCAGAGGGATACAGTAAACCTGAAGTGAAGCATCAGAATCTATAACTAGTGTCACAGGAATGGTTCAAAACATAGACAGTAAGAAGAGTCAGTCTACTTGTACTTAAGTCGGCATTGTGAATTTTGTACTTAATTCCGATGCATTTTCTGTGTTTCATCGTCAATAAGAAGGTCCAAGGATACAGTACACCTGAAGTGAAGCATCGGAATCTATAACTAGTGTCACAGGAATGGTTCAAAACATAGACAAAAGGAAGGGTTAGTCTTCTTGTACTTAAGTCGGCATTGTGCCTTTTCTATTTAATTCCGAAGCAATTACTGTGTTTCGTCGTCAATAAGAAGGTCTAAGGGATACAGTAAACCGGAAGTGAAGCATCGGATTCTATAACTAGTGTCACAGGAAAGTTTCAAATCATTGTCAGTAAGAAGAGTCAGTCCTCTTGTACTTAAGTCGGCATTGTGCCTTTTCTATTCAATTCCGATGCATTTTCTGTGTTTCATCGTCAATAAGAATGTCCAAGGGATACAGTAAACCTGAAGTGAAGCATCGGAATCTATAACTAGTGTCACAGGAATCGTTCAAAACATAGTCAGTGGGAAGATTCAGTCCTCTTCTACTTGAGTCGGCATTGTGGCTTTTGTATTTATTTCCGATGCAATTTCTGTGTTTCATCGTCAATAAGAAGGTCAGAGGGATACAGTAAACCTGAAGTGAATCATCGCAATCTGTAACTAGTGTCACAGGAATGTTTCAAATCATTGACAGTACGAAGAGTCAGTCTTCTTGTACCTATGTCGGCATTGTGCCTTTTCTATTAAACCCGATGCAATTTCTGTGTTTCATCGTCAATAAGAAGGTCAGAGGGATACACTAAACCTGAATTGAACCATCGGAATGTATGACTAGTGTCACAGGAATCGTTCAAAACATAGACAGTGGGAAGATTCAGTCCTCTACTACTTGAGTCGGCATTGTGCCTTTTGTATTTATTTCCGATGCAATTTCTGTGTTTCATCGTCAATAAGAAGGTCAGAGGGATACTGTAGACCTGAAGTGAAGCATCGGAATCTATAACCAGTGTCACAGGAATGGTTCAAAGCATAGACAGTAGGAAGAGGCAGTCTTCTTGTACTTAAGTCGGCATTGTGCCTTTTTTATTTAATTCCGATGCAATTTCTGTGTTTCATCGTCAATAAGAAGGTCAGAGGGATACAGTAAACCTGAAGTGAAGCATCAGAATCTGTAACTAGTGTCACAGGAATGGTTCAAAACATAGACAGTAAGAAGAGTCAGTCTACTTGTACTTAAGTCGGCATTGTGCCTTTTGTATTTAATTCCGATGCATTTTCTGTGTTTCATCGTCAATAAGAAGGTCCAAGGATACAGTACACCTGAAGTGAAGAATCGGAATCTATAACTAGTGTCACAGGAATGGTTCAAATCATAGACAGTAAGAAGAGTCAGTCTTCTTGTACTTAAGTCGGCATTGTGCCTTTTGTATTTAATTTCGGTGCAATTTCTGTGTTTCATCGTCAATAAGAAGGTCAGAGGGATACAGTAAACCTGAAGTGAAGCATCGGAATCTATAACTAGTGTCACAGGAATTTTTCAAAACATAGACAATAGGAAGGGTTAGTCTTCTTGTACTTAAGTCGGCATTGTGCCTTTTCTATTTAATTCCGAAGCAATTACTGTGTTTCGTCGTCAATAAGAAGGTCCAAGGGATACAGTAAACCTGAAGTGAAGCATCGGAATCTATAACTAGTGTCACAGGAAAGTTACAAATCATTGTCAGTAAGAAGAGTCAGTCCTCTTGTACTTAAGTCGGCATTGTGCCTTTTCTATTCAATTCCGATGCATTTTCTGTGTTTCATCGTCAATAAGAAGGTCCAAGGATACAGTACACCTGAAGTGAAGCATCGGAATCTATAACTAGTGTCACAGGAATGGTTCAAATGATAGACAGTAAGAAGAGTCAGTCTCCTTGTACTTAAGTTGGCATTGTGCATTTTGTATTTAATTCCGGTGCAATTTCTGTGTTTCATCGTCAATATGAAGGTCAGAGGGATACAGTAAACCTGAAGTGAAGCATCGGAATCTATAACTAGTGTCACAGGAATGGTTCAAAACATAGACAATAGGAAGTGTTAGTCTTCTTGTACTTAAGTCGGCATTGTGCTTTTTGTATCTAATTCCGATGCAATTTCTGTGTTTCATCGGCAATTAGAAGGTCAGAGGGATACAGTAAACTTCAAGTGAAGCATCAGAATCTATAACTAGTGTCACAGGAATGGTTCAAATAATAGACAGTAAGATGAGTCAGTCTTCTTGTACATATGTCGGCATTGTGCCTTTTCTATTTAATTCCGATGCAATTTCTGTGTTTCATCGTCAATAAGATGGTCCAAGGGGTACAGTAAACCTGAAGTGAAGCATCGAAATCTATAACTAGTGTCACAGGAATGGTTCAAAACATAGACAGTAACAAGAGTCACTCTTCTTGTACTTTAGTCGGCATTGTGACTTTTGTATTTAATTCCGATTCAATTTCTGTGTTTCATCGTCAATAAGAAGGTCAGAGAGATACAGTAAACCTGAAGTGAAGCATCAGAATCTATAACTAGTGTCACAGGAATGGTTCGAAACATTGACAGTAAGAAGAGTCAGTCTACTTGTACTTATGTCGGCATTGTGCCTTTTGTATTTAATTCCGATGCAATTTCTGTGTTTCATCGTCAATAGGAAGGTCCAAGGGATGCAGTACACCTGAAGTGAAGCATCGGAATCTATAACTAGTGTCACAGGAATGGTTCAAATCATAGACAGTAAGAAGAGTCTGTCTTCTTGTACTAAAGTCAGCATTGTGCCTTTTCTATTTAATTCCGATGCAATTTCTATGTTTCATCGACAATAAGAAGGTCAGAGGGATACAGTAAACCTGAAGGGAAGCATCGGAATCTATAACTATTGTCACAGGAATGGTTAAAACATAGACAGTAACAAGAGTCAGTCTTCTTGTACATAAGTCGGCACTGTGCCTTTTGTATTTAATTCCGATGCAATTTCTGTGTTTCATCGTCAATAAGAAGGTCCAAGGGATACAGTAAACATACAGTGAAGCATCGGAATCTAAAACTGGTCTCACAGGAAATGTTCACAACATAGTCAGTAAGAAGAGTCAGTCATCTTGTACTTATGTCGGCATTGTGCGTTTTGTATTCAATTCCGATGCAATTAATGTGTTTCATCGTCAATAAGAAGGTCAGAGGGATACAGTAAACCTGAAGTGAAGCATCGCAATCTATAACTAGTGTCACAGTAATTGTTCAAACATAGACAGTAAGAAGAGTCAGTCTACTTGTACTTATGTCGGCATTGTACATTTTGTATTAAGTTCCGATGCAATTTCTGTGTTTCATCGTCAATAAGAAGGTCCAAGGGATACAGTACACCTGAAGTGAAGCATCGGTATCTATAACTAGTGTCACAGGAATGGTTCAAATCATAGACAGTAAGAAGAGTCTGTCTTCTTGTACTAAAGTCAGCATTGTGCCTTTTCTATTTATTTCCGATATAATTTCTATGTTTCAACGACAATATGAAGGTCAGAGGGATACAGTAAACCTGAAGGGAAGCATCGGAATCTATAACTAGGGTCACAGGAATGGTTAAAAAATAGACATTAAGAAGAGTCAATGTTCTTGAACTTAAGTCGGCATTGTGCCTTTTGTATTTAATTCCGATGCAATTTCTGTGATTCATCGGCCAAAAAATGGTTCAAGGGATACACTAACCCTGAAGTGAAGCATCGGAATCTGTAACTAGTGTCACAGGAATGGTTCAAAACGTAGACAGTAAGAGGAGTCAGTCTTCTTGTACTTAAGTCGGGATTGTGCCTTTTCTATTTAAATCCGATGCTATTTCTGTGTTTCATCTTCAATTGGAAGGTCAGAGGGATACAGTAAACCTGAAGTGAAGCATCGGAATCTGTAACTAGTGTCACAGGAATGGTTCAAAGCATAGACAGTAAGAAGAGTCAGTCTTCTTGTACTTAAGTCGGCATTGTGCTATTTCGATTTAATTCCGATGCAATTTATGTGTTTCATCGTCAATAAGATGGGCAGAGGTATACAGTAAACCTGAAGTGAAGCATCGGAATCTATAACTAGTGTCTTAGGAATGGTTCAAAACATAGACAATAGGAAGGGTCAGTCTTCTTGTACTTACGTCGGCATTGTGCCTTTTCTATTTAATTCCGATGCAATTTGTGTGTTTCGTCGTCAATAAGAAGGTCCAAGGTATACAGTAAACCTGAAGTGGAGCATCGGAATCTATAACTAGTGTCACAGTAATGTTTCAAAACATAGACAGTAAGAAGAGTCAGTCCTCTTGTACTTACGTCAGCATTGTGCTTTTTGTATCTAATTCCGATGCAATTTTTGTGTGTTTCTTCGGCAATTAGAAGGTCAGAGGGATACAGTAAACCTGAAGTTAAGCATCGGAATCTATAGCTAGTGTAACAGGAATGGTTCAAAACATAGACAGTACGAAGAGTCAGTCTTCTTGTTCTTAAGTCGGCATTGTGCCTTTTCGATTTAATTCCGATGCAATTGCTGAGTTTGGTCGTCAATAAGAAGGTCCAAGGGATACAGTAAACCTGAAGTGAAGCATCGGAATCTATAACTAGTGTCAGAGGAATGGTTCAAAGCATAGACAGTAAGATGAGTCAGTCTTCTTGTACATAAGTCGGCAATGTGCCTTTTGTATTTAATTCCGATGCAAATTTCTGTGTTTCATCGTCAATAAGAAGGTCCAAGGCATACAGTAAACCTGAAGTGAAGCATCGAAATCTATAACTAGTGTCACAGGAATAGTAAAAATCATAGACAGTAATAAGAGTCAGTCTTCTTGTACTTAAGTCGGCATTGTGCCTTTTGTATTTAATTCCGATACAATTTCTGTGTTTCATCGTCAATAAGAAGGTCAGAGGGATACAGTAAACCTGAAGTGAAGCATCGGAATGTATGACTAGTGTCACAGGAATCGTTGAAAACATAGACAGTGGGAAGATTCAGTCCTCTTCTACTTGAGTCGGCATTGTGCCTTTTGTATTTATTTCCGATGCAATTTCTGTGTTTCATCGTCAATTAGAATGTCAGAGGGATACAGTAAACCTGAAGTGAAGCATCGGAATCTATAACTAGTGTCACAGGAATGGTTCAAAGCATAGACAGTAGGAAGATTCAGTCTTCTTGTACTTAAGTGGGCATTGTGCCTTTTTTATTTAATTCCGATGCAATTTATGTGTTTCATCGTCAATAAGAACGTCAGAGGGATACAGTAAACCTGAAGTGAAGCATCAGAATCTATTACTAGTGTCACAGGAATGGTTCAAAACATAGACAGTAAGAAGAGTCAGTCTACTTGTACTTAAGTCGGCATTGTGCCTTTTGTATTTATTTCCGATGCATTTTCTGTGTCTCATCGTGAATAAGAAGGTCCAAGGATACAGTACCCCTGAAGTAAGGCATCGCAATCTATAAGTAGTGTCACAGGACTGGATCAAATCATAGACAGTAAGAAGAGTCAGTCTTCTTGTACTTAAGTCGGCATTGTGGCTTTTGTATTTAATTCCGATGCAATTACTGTGTTTCATCGTCAATACGAAGGTGAGAGGGATACAGTAAACCTGAAGTGAAGCATCGGAATCTATAACTAGTGTCACAGGAATGTTTCAAATCATTGACAGTAAGAAGAGTCAGTCTACTTGTACTTAAGTCGGCATTGTGCTTTTTGTATCTAATTCCGATGCAATTTCTGTGTTTAATCGGCAATTGGAAGGTCAGAGGGATACAGTAAACTTCAAGTGAAGCATCGGAATCTCTAACTAGTGTCACAGGAATGGTTCAAAACATAGACAGTAAGATGAGTCAGTCTTCTTGTACATAAGTCGGCATTGTGCCTTTTCTATTTAATTCCGATGCAATTTCTGTGTTTCATCGTCAATAAGATGGTCCAAAGGGTACAGTAAACCTGAAGTGAAGCATCGAAATCTATAACTAGTGTCACAGGAATGGTTCAAAACATAGACAGTAACAAGAGTCACTTTTTTGTACTTAAGTCGGCATTGTGCATTTTGTATTTAATTCCGATTCAATTTCTGTGTTTCATCGTCAATAAGAAGGTCAAAGAGATACAGTAAACCTGAAGTGAAGCATCAGAATCTATAACTAGTGTCACAGGAATGGTTCAAAACATTGACAATAAGAAGAGTCAGTCTACTTGTACTTATGTCGGCATTGTGCTTTTTGTATTTAATTCCGAGGCAATTTCTGTGTTTCATCGTCAATAGGAAGGTCCAAGGGATACAGTACCCCTGAAGTGAAGCATCGGAATCTATAACTAGTGTCACAGGAATGGTTCAAATCATAGACAGTAAGAAGAGTCTGTCTTCTTGTACTAAAGTCAGCATTGTGCCTTTTCTATTTAATTCCGATGCAATTTCTATGTTTTATCGACAATAAGAAGGTCAGAGGGATACAGTAAACCTGAAGGGAAGCATCGGAATCTATAACTATTGTCACAGGAATGGTTAAAACATAGACTGTAACAAGAGTCAGTCTTCTTGTACATAAGTCGGCACTGTGCCTTTTGTATTTAATTCCGATGCAATTTCTGTGTTTCATCGTCAATAAGAAGGTCCAAGGGATACAGTAAACATATAGTGAAGCATCGGAATCTAAAACTGGTCTCACAGGAAATGTTCACAACTTAGTCAATAAGAAGAGTCAGTCATCTTGTACTGAAGTCGGCATTATGCCTTTTGTATTTAATTCCGATGCAATTTCTGTGTTTCATC
This sequence comes from Schistocerca americana, assembly GCF_021461395.2. NCBI lineage: Eukaryota > Metazoa > Arthropoda > Insecta > Orthoptera > Acrididae > Schistocerca > Schistocerca americana. The sequence continues at coordinate 13,585,476 of NC_060119.1, read as the reverse complement.
GTCAATAAGAAGGTCAGAGGGATACAGTAAACCTGAAGGGAAGCATCGGAATCTACGACTAGGGTCACAGGAATGGTTAAAAAATAGACATTAAGAAGAGTCAATGTTCTTGAACTTAAGTCGGCATTGTGCCTTATGTATTTAATTCCGATGCAATTTCTGTGATTCATCGGCCAAAAAATGGTTCAAGGGATACAGTAAACCTGAAGTGAAGCATCAAAATCTGTAACTAGTGTCACAGGAATGGTTCAAAACGTAGACAGTAAGAGGAGTCAGTCTTCTTGTACTTAAGTCGGGATTGTGCCTTTTCTATTTAAATCCGATGCTATTTCTGTGTTTCATCTTCAATTGGAAGGTCAGAGGGATAGAGTAAACCTGAAGTGAAGCATCGGAATGTATAACTAGTGTCACAGGAATGGTTCAAAGCTTAGACAGTAGGAAGAGGCAGTCTTCTTGTACTTAAGTCGGCATTGTGCCTTCTTTATTTAATTCCGATGCAATTTCTGTGTTTCATCGTCAATAAGAACGTCAGAGTGATACAGTAAACCTGAAGTGAAGCATCAGAATCTATTACTAGTGTCACAGGAATGGTTCAAATCATAGACAGTAAGAAGAGTCAGTCTACTTGTACTTAAGTCGGCATTGTGCCTTTTGTATTTAATTCCGATGCATTTTCTGTGTCTCATCGTCAATAAGAAGGTCCAAGGATACAGTACACCTGAAGTGAAGCATCGGAATCCATAATTAGTGTCACAGGAATGGATCACATCATAGACAGTAAGAAGAATCAGTCTTCTTGTACTTAAGTCGGCATTGTGCCTTTTGTATTTAATTCCGATGCAATTACTGTGTTTCATCGTCAATAAGATGGTCAGAGGGATACAGTAAACCTGAAGTGAAGCATCGGAATCTATAACTAGTGTCACAGGAATGTTTCAAATCATTGACAGTAAGAAGAGTCAGTCCTCTTGTACTTAAGTCGGCATTGTGCTTTTTGTATCTAATTCCGATGAAATTTCTGTGTTTCATCGGCAATAAGAAGGTCAGAGGGATACAGTAAACCTGAAGTGAAGCATCGGGATCTATAACTAGTGTCACAGGAATGTTTCAAAACATAGACAATAGGAAGGGTTAGTCTTCTTGTACGTAAGTCGGCATTGTGCCTTTTCTATTTAATTCCGATGCAATTTCTGTGTTTCGTCGTCAATAAGAAGGACCAAGGGATGCAGTAAACCTGAAGTGAAGCATCGGAATCTATAACTAGTGTCACAGGAATGTTTCAATTCATTGTCAGTAAGAAGAGTCAGTCCTCTTGTACTTAAGTCGGCATTGTGCTTTTTGTATCTAATTCCGATGCAATATCTGTGTTTCATCGGCAATTAGAAGGTCAGAGGGATACAGTAAACCTCAAGTGAAGCATCGGAATCTATAACTAGTGTCACAGGAATGGTTCATAACATAGACAGTAGGAAGAGTGAGTCTTCTTGTACTTAAGTCGGCATTGTTCCTTTTCTATTCAATTCCGATGCTATTTCTGTGTTTCGTCGTCAATAAGAAGGTCAGAGGGATACAGTAAACCTGAAGTGAAGCATCGGATTCTATAACTAGTGTCAGAGGAATGGTTCAAAACATAGACAGTAAGATGAGTCAGTCTTCTTGCACATAAGTCGGCATTATGCCTTTTGTATTTAATTCCGATGCAATTTCTATGTTTCATCGTCAATAAGAAGGTCCAATGGATACAGTAAACCTGAAGGAAGCATCGAAATCTATAACTACTGTCACAGGAATGGTTCAAAACATAGACAGTAATAAGAGTCAGTCTTCTAGTACGTAAGTCGGCATTGTGCCTTTTGTATTTAATTCCGATGCAATTTCTGTGTTTCATCGTCAATAAGAAGGTCCAAGGGATACAGTAAACCTGAAGTGAAGCATCGGAATCTATAACTAGAGTCACAGGAATGGTTCAAAACATAGTCAGTAAGAAGAGTCAGTCTTCTTGTACTTAAGTCGGCATTGTGCCTTTTCTATTTAATTCCGATGCAATTTCTGTGTTTCATCGTCAATAAGAAGGTCCAAGGGATGCAGTACTCCTGAGACGAAGCATCGGAATCTATAACAAGTGTAACAGGAATGGTTCAAACATAGACAGTAAGAAGAGTCAGTCTTCTTGTACTTAAGTCGGCATTGTTCCTTTTCTATTTAATTCCGATGAAATTCTTGGTTTTCATCGTCAATAAGAAGGTCAGAGGGATACAGTAAACCTGAAGTGAATCATCGGAATCCATAACTAGTGTCACAGGAATGGTTCAAAACATAAACAGTAGGAAGAGTCAGTCTACATGTACTCATGTCGGCATTGTGCCTTTTGTACTTAATTCCGATGTACTTTCTGTGCCTCATCGTCAATAAGAAGGTCAGAGGGATACAGTAAACCTGAAGTGAAGCATCGGAATCTATAACTAGTGTCACAGGAATGTTTCAAATCATTGTCAGTAAGAAGAGTCAGTCCTCTTGTACTTAAGTCGGAATTGTGCTTTCGTATCTAATTCCGATGCAATTACTGTGTTTCATCGTCAATAAGAAGGTCAGAGGGATACAGTAAACCTGAAGTGAAGCATCGGAATCTATAACTAGTGTCAGAGGAATGGTTCAAAACATAGACAGTAAGATGAGTCAGTCTTCTTGTACATAAGTCGGCATTGTGCCTTTTGTATTTAATTCCGATGCAATTTCTGTGTTTCATCGTCAATAAGAAGGTCAGAGGGATGCAGTAAACCTGAAGTGAAGCATCGGAATCTATAACTAGTGTCAGAGGAATGGTTCAAAACATAGACAGTAAGATGAGTCAGTCTTCTTGTACATAAGTCGGCATTGTGCCTTTTGTATTTAATTCCGATGCAATTTCTGTGTTTCATCGACAATAAGAAGGTCCAAGGGATACAGTAAACCTGAAGTGAAGCATCGGAATCTATAACTAGAGTCACAGGAATGGTTCAAAACATAGTCAGTAAGAAGAGTCAGTCTTCTTGTACTTAAGTCGGCATTGTGCCTTTTCTATTTAATTCTGATGCAATTTCTGTGTTTCATCGTCAATAAGAAGGTGCAAGGGATCCAGTACACCTGAGACGAAGCATCGCAATCTATAACTAGTGTAACAGGAATGGTTCAAATCATAGACAGTAAGAAGAGTCAGTCTTCTTGTACTTATGTCGGCATTGTGCCTTTTCAATTTCATTCCGATGCAATTTCTGTGTTTCATCGTCAATAAGAAGGTCAGAGGGATACAGTAAACCTGAAGTGAATCATCGGAATCTATAACTAGCGTCACAGGAATGGTTCAAATCATAGACAGTAGGAAGAGTCAGTCTACATGTACTCAAGTCGGCATTGTGCCTTTTGTATTTAATTCCGATGTAATTTCTGTGTTTCATCGTCAATAAGAAGGTCAGAGGGATACAGTAAACCTGAACTGAAGCATCGGAATCTATAACTAGTGTCACAGGAATGCTTCAAATCATTGTCAGTAAGAAGAGTCAGCCCTCTTGTACTTAAGTCGGGTTTGTGCTTTTTGTATCTAATTCCGATGCAATATCTGTGTTTCATCGGCAATTAGAAGGTCAGAGGGATACAGTAAACCTCAAGTGAAGCATCGGAATCTATAACTAGTGTCACAGGAATGGTTCATAACATAGACAGTAGGAAGAGTGAGTCTTCTTGTACTTAAGTCGGCATTGTTCCTTTTCTATTCAATTCCGATGCTATTTCTGTGTTTCGTCGTCAATAAGAAGGTCAGAGGGATACAGTAAACCTGAAGTGAAGCATCGGATTCTATAACTAGTGTCAGAGGAATGGTTCAAAACATAGACAGTAAGATGAGTCAGTCTTCTTGCACATAAGTCGGCATTATGCCTTTTGTATTTAATTCCGATGCAATTTCTATGTTTCATCGTCAATAAGAAGGTCCAAGGGATACAGTAAACCTGAAGTGAAGCATCGAAATCTATAACTACTGTCACAGGAATGGTTCAAAACATAGACAGTAATAAGAGTCAGTCTTCTAGTACGTAAGTCGGCATTGTGCCTTTTGTATTTAATTCCGATGCAATTTCTGTGTTTCATCGTCAATAAGAAGGTCCAAGGGATACAGTAAACCTGAAGTGAAGCATCGGAATCTATAACTAGTGTCAGAGGAATGGTTCAAAACATAGACAGTAAGATGAGTCAGTCTTCTTGTACATAAGTCGGCATTGTGCCTTTTGTATTTAATTCCGATGCAATTTCTGTGTTTCATCGTCAATAAGAAGGTCAGAGGGATGCAGTAAACCTGAAGTGAAGCATCGGAATCTATAACTACTGTCACAGGAATGGTTCAAAACATAGACAGTAATAAGAGTCAGTCTTCTAGTACGTAAGTCGGCATTGTGCCTTTTGTATTTAATTCCGATGCAATTACTGTGTTTCATCGTCAATAAGAAGGTCAGAGGGATACAGTAAACCTGAAGTGAAGCATCGGAATCTATAACTAGTGTCAGAGGAATGGTTCAAAACATAGACAGTAAGATGAGTCAGTCTTCTTGTACATAAGTCGGCATTGTGCCTTTTGTATTTAAATCCGATGCAATTTCTGTGTTTCATCGTCAATAAGAAGGTCAGAGGGATGCAGTAAACCTGAAGTGAAGCATCGGAATCTATAACTAGTGTCAGAGGAATGGTTCAAAACATAGACAGTAAGATGAGTCAGTCTTCTTGTACATAAGTCGGCATTGTGCCTTTTGTATTTAATTCCGATGCAATTTCTGTGTTTCATCGACAATAAGAAGGTCCAAGGGATACAGTAAACCTGAAGTGAAGCATCGGAATCTATAACTAGAGTCACAGGAATGGTTCAAAACACAGTCAGTAAGAAGAGTCAGTCTTCTTGTACTTAAGTCGGCATTGTGCCTTTTCTATTTAATTCCGATGCAATTTCTGTGTTTCATCGTCAATAAGAAGGTGCAAGGGATCCAGTACACCTGAGACGAAGCATCGCAATCTATAACTAGTGTAACAGGAATGGTTCAAATCATAGACAGTAAGAAGAGTCAGTCTTCTTGTACTTATGTCGGCATTGTGCCTTTTCAATTTCATTCCGATGCAATTTCTGTGTTTCATCGTCAATAAGAAGGTCAGAGGGATACAGTAAACCTGAAGTGAATCATCGGAATCTATAACTAGCGTCACAGGAATGGTTCAAATCATAGACAGTAGGAAGAGTCAGTCTACATGTACTCAAGTCGGCATTGTGCCTTTTGTATTTAATTCCGATGTAATTTCTGTGTTTCATCGTCAATAAGAAGGTCAGAGGGATACAGTAAACCTGAACTGAAGCATCGGAATCTATAACTAGTGTCACAGGAATGCTTCAAATCATTGTCAGTAAGAAGAGTCAGCCCTCTTGTACTTAAGTCGGGTTTGTGCTTTTTGTATCTAATTCCGATGCAATATCTGTGTTTCATCGGCAATTAGAAGGTCAGAGGGATACAGTAAACCTCAAGTGAAGCATCGGAATCTATAACTAGTGTCACAGGAATGGTTCATAACATAGACAGTAGGAAGAGTGAGTCTTCTTGTACTTAAGTCGGCATTGTTCCTTTTCTATTCAATTCCGATGCTATTTCTGTGTTTCGTCGTCAATAAGAAGGTCAGAGGGATACAGTAAACCTGAAGTGAAGCATCGGATTCTATAACTAGTGTCAGAGGAATGGTTCAAAACATAGACAGTAAGATGAGTCAGTCTTCTAGTACGTAAGTCGGCATTGTGCCTTTTGTATTTAATTCCGATGCAATTTCTGTGTTTCATCGTCAATAAGAAGGTCCAAGGGATACAGTAAACCTGAAGTGAAGCATCGGAACCTATAACTAGAGTCACAGGAATGGTTCAAAACATAGTCAGTAAGAAGAGTCAGTCTTCTTGTACTTAAGTCGGCATTGTGCCTTTTCTATTTAATTCCGATGCAATTTCTGTGTTTCATCGTCAATAAGAAGGTCCAAGGGATGCAGTACTCCTGAGACGAAGCATCGGAATCTATAACAAGTGTAACAGGAATGGTTCAAACATAGACAGTAAGAAGAGTCAGTCTTCTTGTACTTAAGTCGGCATTGTTCCTTTTCTATTTAATTCCGATGAAATTCTTGGTTTTCATCGTCAATACGAAGGTCAGAGGGATACAGTAAACCTGAAGTGAATCATCGGAATCTATAACTAGTGTCACAGGAATGGTTCAAAACATAAACAGTAGGAAGAGTCAGTCTACATGTACTCATGTCGGCATTGTGCCTTTTGTACTTAATTCCGATGTACTTTCTGTGCCTCATCGTCAATAAGAAGGTCAGAGGGATACAGTAAACCTGAAGTGAAGCATCGGAATCTACAACTAGTGTCAGAGGAATGGTTCAAAACATAGACAGTAAGATGAGTCAGTCTTCTTGTACATAAGTCGGCATTGTGCCTTTTGTATTTAATTCCGATGCAATTTCTGTGTTTCATCGTCAATAAGAAGGTCAGAGGGATGCAGTAAACCTAAAGTGAAGCATCGGAATCTATAACTAGTGTCAGAGGAATGGTTCAAAACATAGACAGTAAGATGAGTCAGTCTTCTTGTACATAAGTCGGCATTGTGCCTTTTGTATTTAATTCCGATGCAATTTCTGTGTTTCATCGACAATAAGAAGGTCCAAGGGATACAGTAAACCTGAAGTGAAGCATCGGAATCTATAACTAGAGTCACAGGAATGGTTCAAAACATAGTCAGTAAGAAGAGTCAGTCTTCTTGTACTTAAGTCGGCATTGTGCCTTTTCTATTTAATTCCGATGCAATTTCTGTGTTTCATCGTCAATAAGAAGGTGCAAGGGATCCAGTACACCTGAGACGAAGCATCGCAATCTATAACTAGTGTAACAGGAATGGTTCAAATCATAGACAGTAAGAAGAGTCAGTCTTCTTGTACTTATGTCGGCATTGTGCCTTTTCAATTTCATTCCGATGCAATTTCTGTGTTTCATCGTCAATAAGAAGGTCAGAGGGATACAGTAAACCTGAAGTGAATCATCGGAATCTATAACTAGCGTCACAGGAATGGTTCAAATCATAGACAGTAGGAAGAGTCAGTCTACATGTACTCAAGTCGGCATTGTGCCTTTTGTATTTAATTCCGATGTAATTTCTGTGTTTCATCGTCAATAAGAAGGTCAGAGGGATACAGTAAACCTGAACTGAAGCATCGGAATATATAACTAGTGTCACAGGAATGCTTCAAATCATTGTCAGTAAGAAGAGTCAGCCCTCTTGTACTTAAGTCGGGTTTGTGCTTTTTGTATCTAATTCCGATGCAATTTCTGTGTTTCATCGTCAATAAAAAGTTCAGAGGGATACAGTAAACCTGAAGTGAAGCATCGGAATCTATAACTAGTGTCACAGGAATGTTTCAAATCATAGACAGTAAGAAGACTCAGTCCTCTTCTACTTAAGTCGGCATTGTGCTTTTCGTATCTAATTCCAATGCAATTTCTGTGTTTCATCGTCAATAAGAAGGTCAAAGGGATACAGTAAACCTGAAGTGAAGCATCGGAATCTATACCTAGTGTCACAGGAATGGTTCAAAACATGGTCAGTAAGAAGAGTCAGTCTTCTTGTACTCAATTCGGCATTGTGCCTTTTTATTTAATTCCGATGCAATTTCTGTGTTTCATCGTCAATAAGAAGTTCAGAGGGATGCAGAAAACCTGAAGTGAAGCATCGCAATCTACAACTCGTGACACAGAAATGGTTCAAAACATAGTCAGTAAGAAGAGTCAGTCTTCTTGTACTTAAGTCGGCATTGTGCCTTTTCTATTAAACCCGATGCAAATTTTGTGTTTCATCGCCAATACGAAGGTCAGAGGGATACAGTAAACCTGAAGTGAAGCATCGGAATGTATAACTAGTGTCACCTGAATGGTTCAAAACATAGAGAGTAGGAAGAGTCAGTCTTCTTGTACTGAAGTCGGCATTGTGCCTTCTGTATTTAATTCCGATGCAATTTCTGTGTTTCATCGTCAATATGAAGGTCAGAGGGATACATTAAACCTGAAGTGAAGCATCGGAATCTATAACTAGTGTCACATAATGGTTCAAAACGTAGACAGTAAGAGGAGTCAGTCTTCTTGTACTTAAGTCGGGATTGTGCATTTTCTATTTATATCCGATGCTATTTCTGTGTTTCATCTTCAATTGTAAGGTCTGAGGGATACAGTAAACCTGAAGTGAAGCATCGGAATCTATAACTAGTGTCACAGGAATGCTTCAAAACATAGACAATAGGAAGGGTCAGTCATCTTGTACTTAAGTCGGCATTGTGCCTCTTGTATTTAATTCCGATGCAATTTCTGTGTTTCATCGTCAATAAGAAGGTCCAAGGGATACAGTAAACATGAAGTGAAGCATCGGAATCTATAACTAGAGTCACAGGAATGGTTCAAAACATAGTCAGTAAGAAGAGTCAGTCTTCTTGTACTTAAGTCGGCATTGTGCCTTTTGTATTTAATTCCGATGCAATTTCTGTGTTTCATCGTCAATAAGAAGGTCAGAGGGATACATTAAACCTGACGTGAAGCATCGGAATCTATAACTAGTGTCACAGGAATGGTTCAAAACATGGTCAGTAAGAAGAGTCAGTCTTCTTGTACTTAATTCGCCATTGTGATTTATTATTTAATTCCGATGCAATTTCTGTGTTTCATCGTCAATAAGAAGGTCAGAGGGATACAGTTAACCTGAAGTGAAGCATCGGAATCTATAACAAGTGTCACAGAAATGGTTCAATACATAGTCAGTAAGAAGAATCAGTCTTCTTGTACTTAAGTCTGCATTGTGCCTTTTCTATTAAACCCGATGCAAATTCTATGTTTCACCGCCAATACGAAGGTCAGAGGGATACAGTAAACCTGAAGTGAAGCATCAGAATCTATAACTAGTGTCAGAGGAATGGTTCAAAACATAGACAGTAAGATGAGTCAGTCTTCTTGTACATAAGTCGG